>NC_139332.1:8144285-8746071 GCF_056507025.1 Lutjanus erythropterus
CAAAATGACTGGGTGACAGTTAATAAACAAACAAGTAATGTTATTTATGTACCGAGGCTGTGAATTCTTTGCAGCGACTGTAGGTTCGACTTGCGCCTGCAGCCCTTTGCTGTATGTCATCCCCTCGCTCTTCACCTTTCCTAAAATAAAAAGAGGCTCATAACTCTTCTTACTTTCACATTAACTGACTTATCAACTTAACTTATTAACTTAATTAACTCAGTGCAAGTATTGACAGAAAAATCTGATATTTTACTGCATTTAATAACTGCAGCTGCATTCTAGTTGCAAATATTTTGTAACGTTTGAAAGAGTTTATACAAGATTAGCTGGAACATCTTCCATCATGCAATCACTGAAATGTAATAAACCACAAACATAAACTGCTCCCTCCAGGGACAGGATGAAAAGCATATTTAAGCTGTTTTAGTATCAACTCCACTCTTATGGGATCACCATTATCCTCATTTCTGTGTAACTTTTGCTCCTATTAAGTTAATAGTTGTCTTCCCCTGCATAGTTCAGCGTCTGATCTTCTGTTACCAACAGCCTCATTTATTCCATCATACAAAACCACCTTATTTGTCCCTCCTTCCTCAGGAAAACAGTGTGAATCAATTTATTTTCATTGTGAACTAGAAAATGGTTGGAGAGCCACAACTTGAGTATCACTGTATTATGGCTTTAATTCATGACTTAATCATTTGCTTAATTAAAAAATGTCAGAAAACAATGAAAAAGTCCAGATTTATGTCATCAAAGTGCTTCTTTTGTCCAACCATCTTAAAATATTTTGTGTACTGTCACATAAGACATAGAAAAGCAGCAATTCCTCACAGTTGTGAAACTGGAAAAAGGTAATGTTTGGCATTTTTACTTAAAAAGCATAATAAAATAAATTAAGTATATACCTATTTATGTACAGTATATGAAGAAACTAGGGTTGCAAAAGGTAAACACTCAATCAATCATTGTTAACATTAATAATCAATTAACCAACTAATTGTTCTGAAAAAAATCTTCTCTTACAGCACTGCATAGCCTCTGAAATATATAAAGATGTAAAGGCCTACATATTAAACACATATACTTGAATATCAAATAACATCTATAACATGATCATAGCTGTAATCTGTTATATTTTAGATCTTAATTTGATAGTAAATCAGTTCAATTTTACGTGATCAATCAAATTCTTATCGAACAAATTATCAATCTTCAGTTAATTAACATTCCCAGAAGTAACCAAACAATAGACGTGTGATATTTATGTTTAATATTCTAAGCAAGTAGGAAGTACATGAAAACACAGCTGAAAAAGACAGTTAACCTCAGATATTTATGATTAGAGCTGCAATAATTAATCGATTAGTCATCAACTATTAAATTAATTGCCAACTATTTTGATAATGGATCAATCAGTTTGAGTAATTTTTAATAAGGAAGAGAAGTCAAAATTCTCTGATTTCAGCTTCTTAAATGTGAATATTTTCTGGTTTCTTTACTCCTCTGTGACAGTAAACTGAATATTTTTGTGTTGTGGGCAAAACAAGATATTTGAGAATGTCACCTTGGGCTTTGTGAAACACTGATCAACATTTTTGCTGTTCTCTGATATTTTATTGACCAAACAACTAATTGACTAATCGAGAAAATAACCGACAGATTCATCAACAATGAAAATAATTGTTAGTTGCAGTTGTTAATAATTAAACTAATTTTCTTTTGATAATTTGATCAGCAAATAATATTGTGTGTTGTGACATAAGGAGATATTGAACAGCTACAGCTTTTTATGGCACAATTTCATCAAGAAGAGTCATTCCCTCACCACGGATTCATTTTCTTATCAATGAATTGACTTATCATTTCAGCTGTAATCTGTACTAACAATCCTTTATTAATAAAAGGGTAAATTATGACTTTGACATCATTAAAAATAAATCATGTTGAACAGTGAATTAATGCATCTGCACTAATCTGATATGACAGCTGTGTAACATTAGATGTCAGCAATGAGCCTTGTCAGCCTTGTGAATGTGAATATGTCTCTGTCATCTCTGTCTCAGGTACCCACCGAGGCTGGGCTGCCGTTCAAATGCGACTCCTCCATGAACTGGTGTACGCCTCCCGGCGCATGGGCAACCCCGGCCTGTCTGTTCGCCACCTGTCCTTCCTGCTGCAGACCATGCTGGACTTCCTGTCTGATCAAGGTCAGCTCACAAAAAAAAAAAAAAAAATCTCTCAGACAGAGGCTTGAAAAGTAGCAATAGCACACTTTCTTCTTCACTGTAGAATTTAAACCCTGTGAGGCGCTTCCAGCTTCATGCCCAGCCTTCAGAAAAGAAAAAAAATCTAGAAACAACCACCCTGTCCTTTGGTGATTGCAGCATTATACCTTGTGCTTAATAGTATGCGGCGCACAACAAAGCCAGCTTTTTCTTGGCAGGAGTGCAACATTGTGCTCTGACCAGAAATCCTGTGCAGCCAGGAGATAGGGTTTTTTACTGAAGCAGTGTGAGCCAGACGGTCCACTGGCCACACAATAGAGGCCAGTGTAATCCTTGGTTGGCTACGGAGCATGAGAATGGAGGGAGGTGGGGAGGGAGAGGAAGGAGACGAGGTATGAACAAGATGAAGCGAGCTTACAGTATAAAATATTAAACATCAGCAAAGGGACGTCTGCAGCAGCTCATACAACCTTCTTAGAAACAGTCCTGCTGGAATAATATGACTCTCTACATCAAGGGCCAGGAAACGCAACCAAATGATGTAATAATTACTACTTTTCTCGCAGAGATCACTGACCTTGCAAGCTGAGTTCTTGGGCAGTGTTTTTTTTTTTTAAAGTGTTCCCACAATAAAATAACATTTCATATTTACTTAGTGTAACTTTTGGGGCTCAGAGGGCTGCCTGCTGCAACTAGGGCGCCCTCCTTTGATTGCCTCTACTCGCGTCTGCAGTGCGATATTAAAAATGTCAGAAAGGTTATTGTAGGTTACTCTAGTGGAATAAGTCCCCACTGATGTGTCTCGGGGTTTGTGTGCGTATATGTCAAGCATAGAACAGAGCTGGGCAGGAAAGGACTTCTACAGCTCTGCTACAGTTAACAACACGCTCTCAGTCCATTCAGTCGGATTTTTGTTGTGAGAGCCCAAAGGTGGTCACTTGTATGGCTCCACATTGAAATGACAAATTGTGTTGTTAAACTCATCTTTGATGTTATATTAGCGGTGGCAATATCTTGACACTGATGCGATTATAAAACTGTTATCGCTGATGCATCAAAACTTTTGATTTATTTTTTCTCACTGTGTAAGCGTATTTGTAATGAGCCGTAATTGGTTTAGTCAACACAACTTGCAAACAGCTCTTGTCCAGTTCCCTTTTCTCTTCAACTTCACAGAAGCCAAAATTCTTTCATATGTTTTAAACACTGAGTTGGTGGAGTTTTATTCATCTGCAGTTACTCACATTCGTCATGTTTCAACATCCAAATGGTTCAGCTTTAACTTTAACTGTAACTGTAGAGCCTTGACTTACAGGAAATCATAATGTCAAGAATAGGGTTTTAAACTTCAGATTTTTGACTTTTCTGCTTCAGTTCATAATATTTCAAGAGAGAGTAGCGATACATCATTGTGTTCTAAAAGTTCACTTTCTTAAACTGAGGCTTATTTTGTTTAATTCTATGGTTTAAACACAGATTTGTCAATAATGAGTTAACTGTGTTGTCTCTGATTTGATGAATCAAAGACACAGGACGCCTACCTAGCAACATCACTGCCGTCTCTTAAGTGGGATTCCTGTGCACATGTGGGAAGGCCAGAAATTACAAATAGCTGTTACCGGATAATACTGTTTAATTCAGCCACTAAATATAACTTTTGAGCAGTAAGATGTAGGCATCTTCCAGCACTGTCTTGAATCGGTAGAGAGGCAAGGGTCTGAGCCTAATGATAGAAATGGATGACACATTATTTGATTCATACTTGGGAGAAGTACATACATGGACAAGTACCCTAACTGGAAGTCATTTCTAAAAATGTGTGGCTATGAACTATGAAAATACAATGAAAAATACAATACAATAAAAGCTAAGATGCAGAGAGAACTGGCAATGAGAGAAATTATTAAAGCCCATAAATTAAGCTGGATTTGGAAATATTTAAGAACTTATAAAACAACACTATAAATCATTAATGAAAAAGTCTTCATTCATGCCTCCTGGAAATAAACTTTTCAGAGTGAAAATGCAAAATGCCTTTTTTTTTTCGGGGGAAAAAAGAATCATTGTCACTTCTTTGGCTCGGCTTAATCACTGTCATTCCCACAAGAAAACTTGTTCTTTGTTTTGCACTCAGTGAAATCCTTAATGCTGATATTGAGGTAATTAAAAGACTTTTTGTATTTTGGAAGTTTATATTCCACACTTAGAATTGCAGGGTTCAGATGTGAGTCTGCTGCGGGTAACCTGAGGCTGGAACGCTCAAACAACTCTGTCCCTAATGTTTCTCGCCCTTTTGAAAGTCGCCACAGCTAAGCCTTTGTTGAGCTTCACTACAAAATAATCACGTTGCTCATCACTTGTTAAAAAAATGATGAGAAAAGACGACAAAGCAGTAATGAAGCCACTGAAGCTGATTTGTAACCGTGGACACAGTCTTTGATTTCTAAGCTTTGAAAAGGAATCTTCTTGATTCCACACAGAAAAAAAAAGATAATGTGACATTTTTAAACAGCATAACATAATCAAATAATACTTCATTGAGCCAGTAACATTTTCCCTGATAATGAATTTATGTCTTTGATGACACTGGTAATACCAAAGGTGGTATTCAAAGCGTATGCATGTAATTGTGTGCTGGAGTTTTTTAATTTGTTGGAGCTGCTATAAAAAAGATTTTAATTGAAAGGGAACTAAAAATAGAAAGAGATGATTAGAAAAGCTGTACTTAGTGTCTCTCTGGTCACATACTAGTGTTGGTTGCTTAAGTCTTGTTCATTTTTGCAAATATTGATTACACTGCCTATTATAATAAGAAAATACATTCTCTTTTAGGCTGGATGCCATCTGCCTTTCTTTCCTGTTTTATTGTCATCACATCACCCACAGGAGCCCCTTCTCTCACTGTTTATTTATTCATTTATTTATTTCAAAGGATGCTGGTTGTTCCTTTTCAAGTCATGTCTGGTATCACAGAAACACAGCTCAGATGTTCTATGATAGCCTTCACCTTTTAGCAGTCCTACAATAGAAGGTAACGCTTAACTGCTCTTCCTCAAAATGACCAAGTAGGCTTAATTATAGCTGATTCGAGGGCTGCCTGTGAGAATAGCAGCAGTGAAAGACACATGACAAAGCAGAGAGAGATAAAAAAAGAAGAAGAAAGGTGCAGCACAGTGAATGAGGAGAGGTCATGAGTGATTGCTTGTTTACACTTGTTTAAACTGAGCTACTGGCTGTAGAATCTGTAAGTGAAGCCATAAAGACTCTTGGTTCAGTAAGTAAACCAAACTTAACAGTTAATGGACTGCTGCTGTCCTGCTCCTCATTTAATGTTTAACGTGCAGCCTAAATACAACCAGTGGAGGTTTCAGTCACGTCTTGCTAACATCTTTAAGACCACATAAAGGAAAAACACATTATTATTAGAACATAGTTGCTGAAAGCGTGAGAACACTGAGAACTATGCAGTACTGAATTAGAGTTAAATTGGTAGACTTGTTCACGATTTCTGATTTCAGGATTTTTTGGGCGGAGATGAAATATGGCTCCATTAAGTGCCGGAGCAATGGTCCCCCAACATGATACAAACCCCACGAACCAACACATGAACGATTTGCCATCTTTTACATGGCTGTCTAATCACGGTTAATGGCAGATACAGTCAGCTGAAGCAGTAGAGTCCTCAGTCTGTGCGATATTGATCGAGAAAGCCGCGTTCTCCTGCTTGTGGAGCGGTGCCTACAGGATGCATTGTTGCAAGCTTCTGACACCCTCGCCCACTGAGGAAGCTAGCTGCTGGGTGCTAATCAAAGTTACACAGCGTTGGCAAGCTAATGGATTCCTGCAATTTGACCATTTCACACGTAGCTGTATCATCACCTTCAGGGCATGGTTACCAAGTAAATTTACATACAGCAGCAACACAGACATACACACACACTGGTGTGGAGCAGAATGAACCTCAAACAACAAAGCTAACGCTAGCTGAGCCAGCACTGCTGTGTAATGCATAAACGGCGACAAGTTAAAATGGTTATCAACATACAGCCTATTAGGGTTGAGCAATTGGTTGACAATCATTGATCATATAATTGACAGTCTATCATGTAATTGATAAGACATGTATATCCCATATTGATGAAATTCATTTAGTAACAGGCAAGTACTTAAGCGCACCTATTTTTCCCAGCTAACAGGCCAAAAGCTGTTAAAACTGCAGCGTTCGTATCTTACTCTGTATGTTTTGTCAGATGAAAAAGTGTGTGACAGAGATCCCACAACAATACAACTGTATGTCACACACATGAAAAAGTCAGATGAAGGGCAGATGCGCTGTCCATCTTCCTCTCTCTGTCTGAACGGGGGAAAACAAAAATCCTGATGCTTTATTCTTATTCTTTTCTTCTCTTCCCAAAACTTTTGTAAACTCAATATATAAAGACCTGCAGTCGGGCTGTCAGACACAGCGCTGCAGCGCGCTGTCTCTTTGTGGACATTACACACATACGAGCCACAGCAGGTCAGCGAGGTGCGCACAGTCTTTGTGAGCTTAAATAAACACATGTGAAGCATTAAAGTGCTGTGCAAACCTCTGTCAGTCAGAATTTGGTTTTCCCACATGGGTCATGATGATGCACTCATGATGCAGGATGACAATCACCAAAATTGTCCATTCACTGAGTCACCTGTCAGTCTGTAAAACTGCATGTGTCCTCCTCTTGGTTCATTTATAAAAAGTCAGTGTGAACATGAACCACACCAGAACTAAAATGCAATAGCGTTTATTTTTTTTCTTTTGGTCCAGTCCAAAAATGAACCAAACTGCAGGTGGAAAAATGCCCGAGGAGTTGATCTCCCTGCTCCCTTCACTGGTGATGGGAACCAGGGTTTTCTTGCCCGAGTGAGACGAATTGAGCTTGCTGTCAGACCGACAGTGGTGAGCTGTTGTGATGCGATGTTTCGCTGTGCACATCATCGTAAGTCAGTTTGGTAGATAAATGTAATGTAATAAATGTAAATCTAGCTACTTTATAAGTGAAGAAAACTACTGATCATTTATTAAGGGGAGCTTCACTTTCAGGAATGGCCTGATCACATTCCAGAAGTTCCACTTATTCACCCTTTCAGTTTTGTTTTGAGGTGCAGCATGGCTCCTGGCTGCCCAGAGGTGGAGACTAGAAAAGCTCAAATAGCATGTAGTTCTTCTTGACACCAACTACGTCACTGTACACTTCAAATACTGGCCCTGTTGCTGGAACAGACTTTATCTGGGAAAACTTGGCTTTCTATGTCAATATGCATACACTGAGGGCTTTATTGCTTCGGTTGACTACATTTACCCACATCCACATAAAAGTTTTCATTTTAGGATCTTTTTTATAACTGCATGTAAGAAATCAAAGCTACACTTTCAAACCTGAATGGAAAATTTGAAAAACTCTACAAGTATTTTAAAATATGAAGTGAAAGATAAAGAAATTACGTCATTATGTTTTAATTCCCAGCACACGTGTTCAGAGTGATTGTCTTCTTGAATATGTAAGGGTTTATACGTGACGTTAAATTAAAGCAAAGATGGTACCCCTGATGCCTTTTAAATTAACGCTGGTGTCTCTCAGGTGTTGCAGGTAGCAGTGTCATTTTCCCCACTGATGAACAACCTCAGTGCAATTTACAGTAAAGGCTCCCTGGCCATGAATAATGGCTTCACGTAAAGTTAATCAGAGTGTTGCATTTAAAACAGCAAGACTGTCCATAATATCATTGAGAAGCTCATAGAACATGTATTACAGATTATGTCATAATTATGTTTACACACTTTGTCCTTATCTTTGGTCTCAAGTTTAAACTTGGACCTTCACTTACCTTCATGTGCTTTATTTGACTTATTCTTACCTTTTTACCCATCTGGCTGCCAGATTAAAAACAGCGTGATTATTGCATTCATGTCTCTCTTGATTGGTGCCTTTCCTGACTGTAGTGTCTCTGAACTCTGTAGCTCCCAACATTTGTGAAAATATGAATGAAAGATAGGGTACAGTATACAGGAAGAGTGGACAGCAGGTGTTATTGGCCCTGCCTCATTATCCTCATAGGCCATTGGCAATACTTTCTCCAGCAGGCACAGCAGATGCGTATCATTTACAGTGATTTGATGGTGGGTAAACTATCCCCTAACCACCTCTTAGGGATCGTCTGGAGCAAGAAACCAACCAAAACCAAATATCACTTCTATTCTCACAAAACCACAAACAAAGCAAAAAAAATAATGTGATGTTTTCATTGTGCGGTTGCAATGACCAGTGAAATTGTTACATCATTTGGCCAAAATGGCTCACTTCACTTAAATTGACATGGTTGTCTAGGGGTTGCAGAGCTGCAGTAGTAATGCCAAGTGCAGATGATGTCCCTTTTTTTAAAAATAATAACTCACATGTGCTGAAAGCCTGGTCCCCATGTTTTCTCTGGGTATTGATAATCATTCATGTGCATATAAACCTTGAATAATCACATCTGCAGTTGCAGTTACCTTAAACAGTGAGTCAATTTTAGTAAATTAAAAAAAAACAAAAAAAACATGTCCTGTTATTTTGCTGTTTGGCCCAAGTTTGTTTTAATTACTTGCATTCAATTAGAGTTGTTCACACGCTTAATTAACACCTGTCTCGCCAAAGTTGTGAGTGAAGCAAGAGTCTGCTGAAGCTGTTTACGTGGTTGCAGAAAGTTTCACATAATAATCCTGTTTACACAACTATTTTTAGCGATTTATATTTTCTCCTACAACAAATGACTTGTCTTCTGACTCACCACTGTCAGATTAAAAAAAAACAACAAAATGCTAAATTATGATTCTAATTCTAATTAATTAATTTATTAAAAACTCTAATTTTCCTTAACTGATGGCTGAAAATGTTAACAGTTGATCCAAGTGCTCCTCCAGTCATGTTTTAAACAACAGTTGTTTCCTTAGATTTGTGACATCATGTGCCTGGCCTGACTGAATCTGTTTTTTTGAGACTGCCTTTGCTCACTGCAGTTTCAAAGCAAGAAATGCTCAGACATGGCCTTAACTGCCTGTTTCGCTCCTGCTATGTCTTGTAACAAATGAAAAACAAATTGCGATTAATCATTAACATCCTTACTCTCCTACTGTTTTTAGATCACTGTAGGAGTGTCTTTTACTGAAAGGGAGCACTTTCATGTAGCTTGAAAGCAGTTGCACATTACAGATAATGTTAAGGGGAACTACAGTGGTTTCTCAAGAAAATGATGCCAGTGATGTCGTCAGGGGTTATCTCACCTAGGCTTATACCACACATATACCACGCAATCTTAGTCTTACAAAATTTGCACTGGAGCATTATGGGGCATGTATAGGATCCAGCATTTTGGGAACTAAGACAAGAGAACAGAAATATCACATTCCTGAAATACCTCATTAAGATTGTTTGTGTGGATTTTTTGTTTTTTTTTTTTCTAATGTGTCACTGGAAAGCTGAGACTCAATTCATATCAGTCCACGAGAGCAGAGCAGTTTATAAAAGTGTCTGTGTTCAGCTCTCAATACTTCTGTAGCTTATAACTGAATCTCTGTGGTTTTAAGTAGCTTCACTCCAGCCTATTTTTACGCACTTTCAGGTATTTGCTTTATTTCACTGCAGCAGTAACCGATTGGAGCTGGAGTTGATAAATACCTGTGACTACTGAAGAGTCATTTGACCAGGGAATGAATGCCGACTGTGCTCTGTCCCACTTGAAGACAAATGCCAGATGTTAGTGGGTTTTTTCTCCGGTGTAAAAGGGGCTTTAATTGGCATTGTTGCCATAATCACATACACTACATATTACATATTGTAGATCTGCAGCACTTATTTCAGTACAGTAGCTGACAGAAGGCACCAAATTTTTCACCAAAATGCAAACACCTGACTTTGCACTACCTGACCCCGCCCCCCCTTGCAGCATCATAGCAGTGCTTGCAATAGAAACAGAAGGCGAGATGGATATGTTTGATATACTGTGCTTACTTTTAAATAGTGAATTTCTTACCAGAAAGATTAATATCCCTCTTTCAGTGTCTCAGTTTCCAGTCTACAAGGATTATTTTAGTGTTTATTGTTTTGATGATTTATGTTCCACTTACAGTATTGTTCTTTTGCTTCTGGCTTTTTGCTTGAAATACCAGCCAGAAAACTCTAAATTATTCATGAAACTGTTGACGCGTCTGTTTGTGGTCTGTCAGTAGTTTTCATTTCACAAAATAATTTGATAAATCTCCCATTGAAAATGTTCTCACACTCTGTGCTGTCATTAAAGATATTTGAATCTCTAGTCTCACCTCTTCCTGGTAGTGTCTATAAAATAGTGTCTAAGAATGATAAGTCTTCAAGCACAGCAAATATAGAAATCTCCGGGGGGGGCCTTAACTGCACTGTTGAGTTTTTTTATTTCATCATATAGTAAAAATCTTAAAAAGAACCCAGAGAATGATGGTGATTTCATTTCAGGACCTGCTCAAAGTCGAAGGCCATAAACTTGTTGAAAACTTCCATTATTGTAACTATTTGGTTACAGCTCCATTATTCAGTCTGACATTTCCTTTCAAACAGAGAAAGGCCCGTTATTATGCCTGATTTATCTGTCTGCTTGAGTGCTCTCTCAACGAAGATACAGTCCCGAGCACCAACTGTTAGATACACAGAGACCTGCAATCTGGACCATCTTCTGCTCTTTTTTAATGGCAGATATTAATGCTCAGCTGAGCTGTGAGCAAGCCTGATCATTCGTGCTACTTCACAATGTGGCAAAGTGGTTTACGTTAATGGTGGGTGCTTGCTCTTGCTGTTTCTGCGTGCATTGTCCTTACCTAAAAGATTTAAAACTGCTCGTCTGACCAAATAGGGCAGAAAAAGTCCTTATCTTGTGTTGTTAGGGTTGGGGTTGAAGAATACTCCTGCTAAATAAGTTCTGCTAATGCTTGGACAAATACATGACATTACATTATATAAAAGCCTAGCATGGATTTGCCAGTGAAAAGCATTTAATGCACATGCACATCTGATGAGTCAGTCAATTTAATGCAAAACACTTGGCGAAGGGAAGGAGACTGTCACGGATTGGCTGCTGTAGGTCCTGCTTCCAAATTCAACTTTATTAAGATCCCAGAGGGCAGTTGTTTCGCAGGCCAAGAGCAACACAGCAATAGACAGCACACAGAACAAAACAGTTAAAAGACACTCCAGGACAGCAACAGACAGCACAAAAGACAAAATAAAAGTTAAAAGGACACAGTCATAAGTACATCATAATGGTCAGTACATAACAAAGACGAAAAAGACATCATCAAACGCTTACTGCAGTGAACAGTACAAAACAAAAGTTTTAAAAGAAGGCAATGCTAGACGTTTCCAGGTCCCATAATTTCATGGTAAATAGGTGGTAATTATCAAGTAATATATTTGAAATTTTGTAGAAATTACCCGCAAATTTCATAATAAGCAGGTGATAATTTGCAAGTGTCGCTCTCATGCAAGCAGGCAGTACTTCCCATCTCACATATTTGAACTTTCTTTGAAAATAACCACCAATTTACCCCATATTTGGCAAATATGGTATGGCATATGGTAAATATGGGATAATAAGCAAGTACTACCACTACGTGCATGAAAATGACACTTTAAAATGATCACATACTTACCATGAAATTCAGGGGTAATTTGCAGGTAAATTCTAAGATTTAAATTATGTTATTACCACCCACTACATGAAAACAGTACTTGCTAATTATCACACAATTAACCATGAAATTAGGGGCTAATTTGGAAGTAATTTGTGGGTAATTTCTAAGAAATTTAAAATGTATTACTTGGTAATTACTAACTATTTACCATTAAATCATAGGACCTGAAAATTGAAGTGTTGCCCAGAAAGACACAATCAAACACTTAACATTGTGGGCAGTAGAGGACAAAAGATAAAAATGACAGACTCCAGTAAAGTGCATTAGGGTAAAGCAATATGGTGATGTGTGAGTGTCAACCTATTTAGCAAGTTAGTAGCTACTGGGATGAATGAGCGCTTATGTCTGTCTGTGTTAATCCTCAGTACCTTCAAACTGGTAGCCAAGGAAAGGTCTGGAACTCTGCGTGTAGTTGGTGATCAGCATCAAGAAGTTCCAAGCAGGACTGCAACAGTGCAGCTAGGTAACATGTTATGTGTCGTGTTTAAAAGTCGACTGCCTCATGCCTGTGGAAACTCAGGTTTAAAGTCCTCTTCCTCAGCTTTAAAAACTCCCATTAGTGTCTCAGGAAGTCTGTTCATTTTGAGGGAATAGGCAATTTCAATAGATAATCTTATGGTGAAACTTCTTACTGTTGGTTAAAAATAACCTTTTGCTGTGAGCAAAGATTTATCTCGTCTGCTACTCACATTTAGTTCAAGCCATTAGTTGATGAGTCATCGCACTTTTATGATGTTAGTAAAAGTTAAAATAATTTAAGTATAAATTTTTTTAGATATCTGAAAATGAGTTCCAGGGCTGAGAAAGAATGTGAGCAACATTGCTAGAGTTGTGCCACATCGCAGAGGACACACAGGGAGACGCCTGTTAACGTCAATGCTAATGGTAAAACCAGTAATGATTCTGACTGTCAAAACAACCAGCAAGAAGACTGATATTTGATAATTGTTGTTAATTAATTTCAACACAGAATAATGTTATGCCCCTACAGTCTCCATCAACTTTACCCTGGCTACTATCAAAGATAAGCTAGCATGATAAATTAGACCTTCACTGATACATAGCCTAGGAATACGTATAAGAGATGACATATGTTTACAATCTTCAGCAAAAAAAAACTTTAACTCTGGCACTTTTGAATTGGGCTTGGCTGCAGAATCATTGACAGCGTTTACATGTGCATAAGTATCCTGGTTTTGATCTTTTTTAGGATATGATATTTACCTGAAATGTAAGAAACCTGGTTATATCCCAGTACCATCTCAACCACCCTGTTCTGTACCAACAAGGAATGTTCAGAATCCTGGATTAGACGTCTGCATGCCATAGTATCCAGCATCCTGGCCTCAGTGACAAGGCAGGATTAACTCACCAATAAAAAAAACTGTTTGGTCGACTATCGGGCAGCCCTAAAAACAACTAGGTAGTGACTTCATGTCTAAAAGAGTCGACAACCAGCTAAGACCCAACTGATGAACTTGCCAGTGAAATGAACACATGGTAATAAGCCGTGACCAAACTGAACAAGGAAGTGGCCCTCACACTTACACAGAGCTGTTAAACTGAGATCCCAGCTGAAACAAGAGTGGAAATTGTTCTTTCGATCAGTAAACACTGAGCTATAATGCCTCATTTTGGGAAAACAGCAGAGAGGAGACGCATCAAGAAAGAAGTAAAGCAGGGAGGGAGGAAAACAGAACATTTTGTGCATCACAGCTTACTTGAAAGGTTTTGGTACATCATCTAAAAACAAATCAATACATTGTTTGCCATTCACAGATTGTCCCTCACACCAACCCACCTCATATTATATTACTTTTCATGGAGCTTAAGCTTGCAAAACAGTTTCCAAACGAACTCAATTGACACCTGCTGCTTTACAAATTATGTTAGATCTGTCCTGACAAATTGGGAGGCATTAGTTTAGCTAAGTACAAAAGATGCTGTCAGAGTACCTGAGCCCTCTCATTACTGTCACAGTAATTTGTATGGCACGGGCATTATTTCACTGTTTATTCAGAAATGAATGTTCGGTCACGTCAAGCTGTTGAAAGTGCAGCCGTGATAAAACGGTTGCCAGGAAAGAAAAACTGCAAACAAACTCCTTAGATGAAGGCAGATTTAAAAGGGGCAAATTTCAAAAAAGTCTCGCTCCCACTCTTCTGTCGTGCAACAAGGTGACGTAAGCTCAGTTTTCAGAGAGGAGGAATCAAAGTAAACTTTTACCTATGCTGCCTTTCATCCTGCCTTCAATTGTTATTCTTCCTCTTGACGGTTGACACTTGGAGATGAGATCTTTTCGTTTGGGGAGCCGTATGAAGTGTTAAGAGCTGTACCTGTTCTCCGCTCTTTCCGTTAAAGTGTAAAAATCCTTTTCATTGCTTATCTGGACAGTGTGTTCCAGCTGTCAGGCTAACAATGTTCTTTGTTTGTTTGGCAGGGAGCTTGGTGAAAAGCAGGGTCAAAACAAGTCAAATAATAGTTTTTCTTCTAGTTAAATCCCATGGGTTTGATTATCTAAGAGACCTGACACATCAAGCTGACCTCAAGGAACTAGTCCTGACAAAGGACAGCAAAACAAATGTTTCGCTTTTGGTGAAAAGTGCAATTGAACAAATCACAAACACTATGTCTAGTGCTGAACTGACCAGCAAGGGAAAATAACTGGTCAGTAGTCACAATTGGTAATCCTCCACCTCTAATTCAACATGCTGAATGGCCTAAACCTAAGTAAGCATTCAGATAGAAATCAGCCCTGTGTTTCAACTTCGCAGGGGGTGGTGGTGGTGGGGATGTGAGGCTTCAGGCACCGGTGAGACATTGAATTAAATCGAGGAAGTCCAGTTGGAATAACCAATCTTTGAATCAGAAGGCTTCTCAGACAATCTACCAGGAATGTGTGCTTTGCCAGATGAACTTGTTTGCTTTGTCGCAGCAAGGCAGTATATCACAGTACACCAGGGTATTAGAAAATCATGGTATGTCAAAAATGCAGACGCACCTCTTTCTGTTAAACTGACACAGAAATGCTGTATTGAGGTGATGTAATGTGCAGCATGTGTCACAAGAGTTCAGTCTCTCTACTGGTGGACAAGGCAGTGCAACTGCGCTGAGAAACATGATATCTAGGGTGTAAAGTTAGGACTAACTAATAAAAAAGAAAAATGGATCCAGTTTGGGAGTACTTTGGATTTAGTCCTGAAGAGAAGAGGCCTGCAAACACTGCAGACTGCTGGTCAGAGTAGCGAAGTGTCGTGAGTGTGTGACAGTTTAGTGAGCTTGAGAGAGCTGTTGTCAAGTTGTCAATCTGGCAGTAAATGTACAGTTGCAGGTTTGAGTTTGTCAATGAAGAAAAGCTGCAGCCTCTCAAGGCCAAAGCAAAGCTCCTAGCTGTGGGAATAGTGTTGTTCTGACGATCAGCTCCGCCAACTTAAAGGAGCACCATCTGTACTATCTGGGGTAGTTTTACACAAATACTACCATAATATGGTATACCCTGGTAAAATATCAGGAAGGTATGAAGGCTTGAAACAGTACTGTCCAAGCCAAGACAGAGCCCTCAGCATTAGCACTCCCACTGTGTTGAAGGACTGGCTCCATCCAGCTGAATGAGAGGGTTGTGCTTTTTTCATGCTGTCAGTCTGAATACAGCATAAGGGGCAACTAATATTAATGATACACTGCAAAAACTCAAGGCGATGGCCAGCCACTAATGCTTAATGACTGTGTGATGGTGCCAGATGGACAGCTTTTGGCTTGGTGTGTCAGGACCTTAGGTGTTGTACATGGGCAGCTGTGATTATAAAGCAGAGCACTATTTTACTTATGAAATTGTACAATTGTATTGTCGGTATACACTAAAATTCTTTGTGCATACTTGAGCAGCTCTGTGTGTGCACAAATTAAACATACAGTGCACAGTATGACACTTTCCACAAATGTACAAAACACATCGAATAGTCAATATGATCATTACTTTATATGCTCTTGATTCAGAACTTAGTTAGCAATACACTGATTTTGGTTTAGACTGATGTATAAAAGAGTTCTTCAGCGTGTTGTGTTTAAACGAAAGGGCTCTGAGTTGCTCACTGGATGGTAGAAGTGTAGGTTTTATTGATTGGTAAACTCTTTTAATTTATTCAGGAAAAAAACTATTAATACAGCTTTAAAGGTGCAGATTAAAGTTAATGGAGTCAACAACACCGAAGAGATACGATAAAAAATATTTATGACCGTCCTCAGTATCTCAAAACAAAAATGGCAGCTTTTTCTAAAGCTGATAAAATGCTATTTGTTTTGCTGACATTTCATTACTTTTCTTTCATATTAGTTTAAAAAAAGGAAAATGTATACTTAAATTGACTTTTACCATGCAGATTTTTATAATTATAGTAGAAGAAATACATATTTAATGTTTGTTTTATTTCAATTCTTTTTTATTTATTTCATTCTTGGCAAAACACTGGATCCAACATATGTATTTTTTTTTTTTTTCAAACATCTTTTTTCTTTTGAGCACACAGCCACTGTTCAGCTTTCTGTCCTGGAGTGGCCCCTGAACAGACGGCTGCTGTGAACACTCAGACATGGCAAACAAGAAGAAAAATGGACAAATATGTCATCGATCATGAAAGCTTTGAGCCAGGAGGACAGCTGTGCTATCATCCATTCATCTCTTGCTGTTTTAGTCCTTCTGCACTTCTCTCTCTGGTTCCTTTTTTCCTCCATCCATTACAATCTCACTTTATTCCCACCCGTATTCCCAGTTTCCTTCACTCCATTCCTTATTCCTTTCACTCCTTCCTTTTCCGACTCTGATCCACTGGTAGTGAGTTTCTGGCTCTGAGGCTGTTTTTACAAAGTTGCAGATTGTTGATAATTGTAGGGCTTCCCCTGACTAAAGATTTTCTTAGTTAACCAGCAGTTGTAAAATTCAAGCCAGTAGTCAACTAATTGTTGCTTGTTTTTTTTTTTTTTTTTTTTTTAATCTAAATTTAATTATGTAAATATAAATTTTTGGGGTGCATCAGAAAATGCTTTCACTCACATACATTGTTAACACCGTGCTACGTTACATGCATGCTATGTTACAAATACAAACCTGTAATAATGAGCTTTTAATATATAAACTCACAAAGGGAGCCTCCTGTTATTGTCAATGCTAACGGCAAAAGCAGTAATGATTTTGAACATGTCGGAGCAACCAGCAAGGAGACACAGTATAATCCCACGCATGTTTTTGAGTAAATGACTTCTAAACAACAAATACTCACAGATCATTCACTCATCAACACGATGGATGATGTATAACGTGACTTACAAATTAACTTTCCATAAACTTGCTCCTTTCCCGCTGTGTCTTCATAAGCTGCTGTAAATCACCTCAGGACTGTATTCCTGTGCTCAGTGGGACCTGGCTGTGGTTCTGGTGCTCCTGTCAGTGACGTCTATTGCCCAGCAGCATTCCTTGCTGGGTCCCTCGCCCCCTGGGCCTGATAACCTCCTCCTAGTGAAACTCCTGTGCTAGCAGTGTTAACAAACCAGTGTTCCAAACTCCCAGTCTGGGCAGGTTAAGCTGATAGGACTGATAACTACCGTATAGCACCTGCAGTTCATGGCAGCAGGGTGTGCTGCTGGTGCTGGAAAGTGACTTCTTCGACTTGGTCGACTAAGACTCTTCTCATCACCTAATGTTTTAGTTGACTATTAGGTGGCAGTCCTAGCCAAAAGACAAGCAAATCGTGATGGGACTTTTACATCATCACTTTTGGCCGTGCAACTGCACTGCGCTGATGTGCGTTTCCATTACTAGTTTTATCAAGCCGAGATGTGCTGAGTCACATTGGAGGTGGACCTATATAGGCCAAAGTTTGCCCAACTCACCTCAAAGCAGGGCTGTGATGACGTCTCGTCCGCCGCAGTGAACTCGCAATGACCCCCTAACAAGCCTGTCTTACCAAACTCAACCCATGTCTGCGCAGAGAGACCAGACAGAAAAGGCATTTTTAAAAGTGTCAGTGCTTCCAGCTCTCAGAACTTTTGAAGCTTCTAACTGAATCTCTGTGGTTTGATGTTAAGTTTCTCTACCTAGTAAGTTATCCGCTTTATTCAACTGTTTCATGTTTGCTTTCAGCTGGAAAGGAGTCATGATAAGTTACTGCTGATGAAAACCCATAATAAAAGCTTTTAAATAAAAAAAAAAAACAGGGGTTTTTATTGTAAAGAATTTGTAGGCAATTAAAGGTGTTATCACAGTTTTACAGCTGCTTGACTCTGTAATATTGTCTTCAGTTAAAAGACACTCCTTCAAGCGGGTTGCTCTGCTGCAGTGGAGATACAAATCCCTGCCATGCTGGGCTGGTGCGCCCAGTCCAGCTGAGTAAAGCCAGCCCAGCCCGTGTGCAGGGAAAAGGGGTATTAGACTCATTCTTTTGGCTGTTAAAATAAGAATCTCATTTCATGTATGCAGTATATATCTCAGGCCGGAGACAGACCCCTCGTCTTTTGGATTATGCAAGAAGAATCTAGTCTATATTGCAGTATTTTTACAGAACAGCTGTGAACATTTTTATTGAAAGTACAAAGAGGTGGAGAAACACAGCACTTCACATTAATACAAACTGCTTGCAATCATAAGACTTCATAAGGCACTCTTATGAAGGGTTATAGATCTGTATGAAATCTTTGCCAGTAAATGTCCTTCTCTCTTTGATGGACACTCTTGAAACTTGCAGAGGCAAAGAAAATGGTATGGCTGGCTGAGCAGTAATGTTCCCTCAAAAGGTATTGATGGTATAATAAAACTTACAATTTCACTCGAAGGCCGGAGCTGTTATTGCTGAGAGATGGACACCTCACAGGTCATTAATGCCTGGTTAATTCATATCAGGCACAAAGATGAAATCTGTATAGCGGAGGCAGAACTCAGATTATCTGGGTGTGGGGAACATTAAAGGGAATTGTGTTATGTCATAATTGTTGCTGCCTGATCTGCGGATAATTGTTTCTATAGATTTCTGTATGTACTCTGGGCATAAAGGGCTCAACTCATTTTCCTACTATTATGCTCTTACATTTGTAGAGAAGAAAGAAGTGACCCAGAGTCTGGAGAACTACACCTCCAAGTGTCCAGGTGGAATGGAGGTCATCACCCTTCCTGATGGCCTGAAGCTCCCTCCGGTGCCCTTTACGAAGCTCCCCATTGTCCGGTAAGACAGGAGTGTGAGTGGTTGTTACTTTCATGCATTGTGTCACACGTTGGCTGGATTTCTAATACGGGAAAATATCATCCAAATTAGATATCTGGAATAATTTGTGTATTGACATGTAAACAGAGTTTGACTGTTAGTTAGCCATTACTGAAAAATGACTGAAAAATGAAAAAGCTATGAATATATAATTGGTGCTTTTGCCATAGAAAGTTGATTTAAAAGCCATTACTCAAATTGGATAAATTGGGATTTGTTCTCTTTTAAAATTGTTTAAGATCATACAGCTGTTGGAAATATTTCAAATGGAATTTCATATTTTCAACAAATCCCATTAAAAGATCAAAACCAGCAATGTTAATCCATCTCTTAATGCTGTTCCAATTCTGTAGCCCAGCCTGTGGCTTTCATATAGTGATCTTACAAAATGGCTCATAATTATATAGTTTTATTTAAATCAGACTAAATTATTTCCTAAAACAGCGGGGCACTATAGGTTTTTGAAAACTATACCTGCAGAAGCAGGTAGTACATTTGTCACCCAGTGTGACTAAGTGATATATTCATAATGGATGTGCTGATCATTGCTAGTCCTGTAATATTGGGTACTATTTGCTTAATCAGAGTCCAATCCAACACTTAAATTCACCTAAATGTTGATTGAATATGTACATGACACATAGAAATAACAGCTACTGTTAGCGCCTACTAAATCCGTTCTGATTCACACTTGTTCAAAGTAATGTAACTTTCCACCTTGCTACAGTGAAGTATAGGTGAACTCCTGGGTGCTGTCACATCACTGTTGGGTGAAGTTATAGGTGCAACTGAGCACATTTTTGACACCCAACCACATTTAGCAGTGGTCCTGGGTGTGGTGCTGCAGCATGTCTGAATTGGTCCTTTGAATCTGCATGGGTTATCTCTAGTTTTTCACAGTTTTTGGACTTCAACGAAGCTCTATGGCACAGAAGAATAAAGCTTCTACTGCTGTAAAATATAAGAATATAATCAAACTTGTCTTTTTATTGGATTTTCCACAAAGTAGCTTGAGACACAACAGACAAATGGTGACCCGAAAACATTTAGTCGTGTTTTGCTTGAATAAATTAAACTGATTAATAATTGTGGCTATAACTGTGTAAGAAACACTTTTCACTCTCACCTCTAATAACACTAACTGTTTGGGGTCATTAACATAACATCATCGTTCATGAGCCAGTACTCTGATTGGTTCGTAGTATTACTTTGGGAGTTGGCAGCTCCTTTGGTATAGTCTCCCAGTAAGCTTCAGATCTTTGGACGCTGTGAACTTTAAAAAGCAGACAGGCATTTGGGTAACGTGGTATTTTATATTTTAATCTTGTGCCTTATGTCTGTTCCCTCTGTGTATTTTATCTTTGTTTTATTTATTTGACTATTTGATTTTAGTTCTTTGACTGTGACGCACTTTGTGACTGGTGTCTGGGAAAGGTGCTATTTTATATAAATAAATTTTGCTTGCTATTGCTTCCCTTGGGAGAAAGAATAGATTCTGAAAAAGGAGACGAACCAGATTCAGAATAATAGTTGCTACCGAGTATCATGATTTGACATCGCACTACTGGGTAGCTGTGAGTGGCTTGTTCAAAAGGTGCTGTTTAATAAGACACATAAAAAAAACGTATTTGAGTCCACCTCAAAGCAAGACAGATCTTTCTTAGGGCGAGACCCCAGAGATGACAGCTGTCAGTTTTTTTTACATTGATTCACAGGCTTTAGAATTGTTCCGCAGCGAAAACTGTCGGAAATACCTTTTTTGTCACTTCTGAATAAAAGGTTCTTGTACTTTGAAAAACAGAAGTACAAGTTTTCAATGAGCTCACAAAAGCAGGAGGATTGTTCCATCAGATTCCTTTAGAGGTCTCAGAGCTTTTTGAGTGTAAAAATAATTAGGTAAATATAGCTTCTTTTGCACGTACCGCAGATAGTAAGCTGCTGTGGAAACAGAGGTTCTGGAGAGCTGAAAGCAAACCAAGAGAAAAGAGGCACTGCCAATGAATTACTTGAAAAAAATCTAACTTTCTGTCAAGTTCTCACAGTGCCTTCGACCCTTTGGTCATATAAGTCAGTGCCTCGCCATAAAGACTTTATTGTGAATTGTTTGACATGTTAATGAGAAGTGTGGGTTGTGATGTGAAGGCATCTTTTTGTACTAGATTACATTGACAAGTTATCTGTCAATTAATTAATAGGCCCCTGGTCCCTGAAATTGAAGAGTAAACACTTTATTCAAGTGTCTGTACTTGAATTTTATTGGATTGCTGACCTTGTAACCATTAATAAAAAGTACTATTATAAATCTCTTGCAGTGAACTGTAATAATCACCAATATTAATCAAAAGCTCTTGGATTATACTGCACAAGCTGTTGTAACTCTAGAGCTGCACCAACTAATGTGCAAAGTACACAACAGAACCTCAGCAGATTTTCTTTTGTCTCACTCATGTCATTGTTGTGCTTTTTCCTGTGATGCCCAAACTAGATCAGTGAAGCTCCTCAATCTGCCTGTCAGTCTGCGTCCTCACAAAGTGAAAGGCCTGCTGGGACAGAACATGTCCACCGCCAGCCCCTTCATCTACTCGCCAATCATCATGCACAACAGAGGAGAGGAGCGCTGTAAAAAGATAGGTAAGCTCAACAGCTTTTCTGTGATTTTTTCTTATAAATGATCGGTTGTACATTCTCACACACATGCAAGCACACCTCCACTTGAGTTTATAGATGAAGGGGGAATAAATAATGATGATGTGTAATGACTGAGGCTTAAATGTTAACTGTCATCTTTAACTTAAGGATGTTTATATCTAAATCAGGTGAAACATGCAGGTAAGCTGACTTGTTGTCTTAATTCAATCAAATTTGGACCAGAGATAATTGGCGAGTGTAACTTTTTTAATGTCATTATTATTAATTTTTCATGAAATTTGATCATACTACAAAGGAACACAATCTTAACTTTCTTTGAATTTTCATATTTTCTTAACCCTGTAAATCCGGACACATGAAATAATTGCCAGAAAATTCTCTTTTTTTTTTCTTCTTCTTTTTTTTAAAGTGGTTGTTGAACCGTTTGACAACCCCACATTGTAGTTGGCAAAAACAGCTTGCACAAGCATATGTAAAATGAATTGGTCAAGATAACATACAATTATGAGAGCCCAGGAATTGTTTTAGTGAAAATCAATTAAAAAGACAATTATTAGCAAGTGTTCTCTCACAACATACAAGTGATTATATGGGAGCAACTTGCATATGTGAAAAAAATGTCTGCATTTCAACTGTAAATTATCTTAAGATGACATTTCAGCTGTAAAGTAGTTTGTTTAGGAGTGTATTTGTGGTTATGGTGGAATAATGCAGATTGCATCATGAAGTTCAATAGAATAACGATTGAGGGATTCACAAGTAAATGATCTTATATTTAATGCACACATTTTAAACATGATTTTACCATAAAATAAGGTACAGTTATATATTATTTCAATTAAGTTAATATTCATATTGAAATGTTAGTAACAATATAACTGTTATTCTTACAGAATAATAAAAAAAGCAAAGATTTCTCTGCAAAAACATGCAACTCACTATGTGAAGACAGCCATGTTGGATTTTGCACTCTTAGGCTGTTTGCAGCTGCAGTGCACCGTTAATCCACCGGAGGGCCAAAGACATGTCTCAGATTGCATACAAGACATTTTTCAGGAAAGTATTGATCATACTGATGTTGTAGAGGTTTGAGAAATCTTCTTATGGTTCCCTGCTTCTCTCCGTCTGTTCATGACTTTGTTTGAGCATCGTCGATCCCTGATGAAGACACTTCCACATATAAAATATCCAATAGACATCTTAACCAATGTGTTAGTGTTAAATCTTGGGTTTTCAAGTGCTGAACTATAATCTTTCTGGCTGTCTTCAAACATGTATGCCAGTTTTTCTCATTTATTTTCTGAAATAATGTCTAAAACATTGAGCAAACGTAGGGTCCATCAAGGAGTGTGTTGTCAATGTGACAGTTGTGAGATATTGCTGGTTCCTTTTATCCAGACTACATACATGCATACATCCTGGAGACACAAGGCAGGAAGGAGACTAGTATCTCATGATGGATAGTATGACATGATTATAGTCAACAGTTCATTGTGTAGCTTGAAAGGAGCAGCGCTTGACTACACAAGGATTTAGTATTACAAAGAGGCAAAAAGCAGGAGCCACTTAAGTGACTCCTTGAAGAAGGGTTTGGCAACACTTCATCTTCTCCAGAGCTTCTTCTTAGTTTCCTCATCAAGCTCTGAAGAAGGCCCAGTCGTTTAGAGCCAGTTCAATGATAATTGTCCAGCTGATGTCATCTGTCTCTAGTGGTAATTATATTTAATTCTATTCACCTGTTCAAAAATAAAATGATAATTAATTTTCCATGTAAAGGAAGTGATGTTACATTTACCAGTGAGTGAATCTACTGTATATGTAACCTTGAGGCGGTACTAGGAAAAACTAATTTTTTAGGCATGAAAATGGTATAAAACCCATGCACAATTGAGGATGGGATAATGTCTCTTGTATCAGTTTGAACGACCACAGATTGGCTGTTTCACTTGTAGCACCTTGGGATGTGATTGGCTGTTTTCTGAGCCAGGACGGGTTTGTCTGTTATATGATGTTATGTTTGCGTCTCCATTATCAAGCGATATGACAGGCGTACTCATTTCATGCCTTCATGGTGGGCTGCAATTAATGCATTTAAGTAGAACTATCTAACTACTTTCTTATTGCTATTGATGCCCTCATTATCATAGATATCACTACTGTTTGTGTCTGGAGTGAATCCACTTAAGTGTTTGATGCAATGCCGGATTTTCCGGCACAACTTCACCCGCTTCCAAGATGCATGGAGAGGGAAGATCAAAACTAAACCCTTGCAGTATAAAGAACAACTGTATTGTCTCTGATGTGTTTCTGGAGTTTTCATCTTTTCAGTGTTTTATACAGAGTCATCAAACAAAGTCAAATTTAGTGTTATACTGTATTTGAGCAGCAGAAAAAAAAAAGTCATTGTGGCTGTTCATTGGCTGGCGTGTCTTTGAGATTGCGTGGGTCTTCAGGTTGTAGACATCAACAACA
Source organism: Lutjanus erythropterus (assembly GCF_056507025.1). Classification (NCBI taxonomy): domain Eukaryota; kingdom Metazoa; phylum Chordata; class Actinopteri; order Lutjaniformes; family Lutjanidae; genus Lutjanus; species Lutjanus erythropterus. The sequence goes on from NC_139332.1 coordinate 8,168,627, forward strand.
ACACGTCGCCAGTTCTGAGTCAGGGGCATCATATAGGGTACCCTTCATCTCTTCACACTTTGAAGCTCTTTGAGGTCCATGCTTGGCCCCGTGGAGTTTACATCTTTTGTGTTAGAGTACATTTTTTATCAGAGTATGCCCAACCCGACTCAGAGAACAGTTATAGTTGGCAACCAGACAACACAGATTGGCTGTTGGCATGTCAGTAGTGGCACCTAGGGATGTGATTGGCTGTTTCTGAGCCAGGGCAGGAGCACATATGGAGTTTGTTTGTTATATGATTGGATGTTTGCATGCCACTAGTAGCTCACTCCATTATCAAGGGATATGACAGGCTGTTTAAAAGCCAGGCCATAGTCGTTTCATGCTTTCATGGTGGGCTGCATTTAATGCATTTAAGTGAATCTTAAACATTTTATCATAATGCTTTATTACTGCTATCAATGTGTCTATTGCAGATAGATATCTCAACTGTTTTATCTCCCAGGCCTACATTTGTGTCTGGAGTGATGCATGGAGAAGAAAAAGGTCAGAAGAGGTCAAATCTAAAAACTTTATAGTGTCTGGTGTGTTTCTGGAGTCTGGAGTTTTGAACAGTGTGGCTGTTCATTGGCTGGTGTGTTTTTGAGATTGTGTGGGTTTTCAGGTTGTAGACATCAACAACATCATGTCACCAGTGCTGAGTCAGGGGCGTCATGCAGGGATCCCTTCATCTTGTCACACTTTGAAGCTCTTTGAGGTCCATCCTTGGCCCTGTGGAGAAGTTAGAAGCATGCCCAGCCTGACTCACACAACAGTTAATGTAGCACAACTACCTGACAACTTATCTTAATTGTCGGTTTTCAGACAAATACTGATTTTCTTTAAAAAAAAAATTGGAATGTAATGTAATGTAATAACATGCAGCTTTCACTGCAGTTTTTTTTTTGTCATTTCTTTCACTGTATTTAATAAACATGTCTAGACTAGTGCATTGGAAACATGCTACTTTTTATGTTTGTTTTTTTGCTGAATTAGCCATTACAGCCCAATTCCCATGTTTGTCTACAACTATAACAAAAACTACAAAAATTGATTCCCAAAATTCAGCAAAGGTTCATATAGAAATCTTGTTTCATTATCAAACCATGATTGACAAAAATAAGGATTGTCATCTGAACTGGGATACCCAGAGAAGAACAGTTAATATTGACATTGTAAACAATATTTGATATTTATTTTATTTCTAATCTCCAAACCCTTTGGCTATTTTGGCTATTTGGTAGTCAGCGGATATCCGGGCACATCAGCCATTGTTTACAGTCCAACTTGAAATGCGAGAATGGAGTTGGAGGCTAATCTCCATAAACAAACATTTGTATTAATTTGTTAAATTAATTAGTTAATAGTTAATAAAAAGCTAAATCATTGTCAGATGATAGCTGATAGGTTCTAAGATTGCATTTTGGCCAATGTGTTCTGTCTCTTTTGCTCTCCTCATGGACTACCTGCATGCAACCAAAGCCTGCTCAAACGTGATTGGTCAGTACTTCTCCGACTACAAACAGACAAAAAATGGAAACCAGAATGCTTCTGATAACAAAATCTCACTCCTGGCATACAGATTCTGCATTCATATGCGGCTCTCTGTTTATAGAGATTAATTCCTAATGTACCTCTCTGTTTATAGAGATTAATTCCTAATGTACCCTGTTTCTTTGTTAAAATTCAGAAGCATCCTCCATCTTTATCTGTTGTCGTCCTGTCCACTACACGTATTCCATCAGTATAACAAAATTATGTCATACTCCCCACTCTGAGTTTCTCCTCTCTAACAGAAATACTGCTTTCATTCACAATTATTTTTAGTCGTTTCCACTTTGCTGGTGTTTGATTGCTGTGGAGCTACTGAAGCTCAGCACTTCCTGTCCGGCCGTCTCTTTCCCTGGTAGGCTTTAATTTCAGAAAGCTAAGTCAAAATCTGCATATAAAGCTTGGATATTTCTACGTCTGTTCTGTTTAATTGCCTCACATAGATCAACCAAAAGTCATTCATATTCGAGATGGAGACGGTGAGTAAACCACAAGTGATTTTTAATAAACGGCCAGCATCCGTACCCCGGAGCTGCGCTGTTCTTTGATCAGGATTTAGATGTTGAAAGTCAGATATTCCTCCGGTGCAGTATGGTGTTGTGAGGCTTTGGAGATTAATTCAAACATGCCTTTCCCTCTTAGTCCGTCTACCTCCAGGGGGCTAGCTGCCAGCTAATGAAGTTAAGATTCTCTCTTAACTCCTTCAAGGCATCTCCCAGCATGCAGGAACTGTAGAAATCAAGTCTTTGAAGGATGGGTTAACTGTGAACATGCATTCATCACACAATGGCCACATGTGGGCACATCCTCCCATATGGACCTCAGTATTATTTATGCATTTACAGAAGATTACAAACAGGGCTGCAACATCTTATTAGCTATGTTTAAAGTCTTAAACGGCTTGGAATTTCCAACCTGAAAATGACATTTTAGGACTTTGAACCTTGTTGTCAGTGAAATGCACACTATACGGATATTCTCGGGGAGTTCATTATGCTCGGATATGTGCCACAGCCGTAAACTTTTACAGCTTTAGAGTAAACCATCACTTCCCACTCATTCATTTTACTGACAGGGAACCAAAATCGTTAGTATTCTGTGCTAGGCTCTGGCAGTTGAAGTGTATGGACACTGAGGATATATGTGTGTGTGTTTTCTTGCTCTTTAAGTCACATGCTATGAATCAGGTTGATGTTCTGCCATAAAAGAAGGGGTCCTCTAATGGGAGATTGTTTTCCCCATAATTGCTCCGAGACTTTTAAGAACTATATAGTCTACGGCTGTCCATTCACTTTGATGTAGGTGATAGGCTATCTATTACAGTGGTATATGGGCATACAAGGGAGTGAATTTTGCTTCTACAGTAGTCCTCGTAGGGGAATCAGGGACACAGTGTGGTCTATAAATGTTTGGACAGTGACACATTTGCTATTATTTTGGCTCTGTTCCCCGCCACATTGGATTTGGAATAAAAAAATAACTATGAGGTTAAAGTGCTGACTTACAGTTTCCGAGGATGCTTGAGGGTGTTCACATCCATATTAAGAAACCAGGGCTTGTCGCTCTTTTTAGAGTAAAATAGCAGGTCAGTCATCTTAAACGTAAAGTTTTTAGGGCCAAGCAATGATTTGATTCTGACTGGCCAGTTCACCTGATCTCAGTCCTACAGAACGTGTTATGATGGCTGAAATCCAGACTGAAGCCAAAAAGATATATCAATATCTGCTGGGTAGCAGCAGTAACTTAATTTCCACTCGTGATCTCCTCTAACCCAGTCCAATCATGCATTTCAGAAACATCATTAAAACTAATTGTTGCTTATTGCCACCTTTCAAGTTTTAACTGTGTTTATTTCTCGGCATAGTTCTCCTTCAGAAGCACATGGTGGGTCAGCATCACGGATAAAAGCTGCAGTAGGAAATCAATGAAGATTGTTGATCTTGAAGAAGGCCTGAGGGCTGAAACATTGTCAGAATGAAAGAGAAATACACATGGAGCCAGAGTGAACACCACTTTTTTCCTACTTGCACGTTGCTTTCAGTGATCAGCACCTCTCCACATCCCCTGGTGTGTGCTGCTTTTCTATATTAAAGCTACACTAGGCAATATTATTTCATTAATATTTAGGTTTAACTGAAGGGGTTCTTTACAAAAATGTATGTCAGTGAGAGCCCGCCCCTTTTATTTAGGCTTAGTATAGTGATATGAAGCAGCAGAAAGAGACTCGGAAAGCTTTGAATTGTATATGTTTAAATGACCTACTGCAGCTTTAAGAGAGGTGGTTACGGAGTGGACAGACAGTCTAGGCCAATTTGTGCCAGTGGTCAATATAAAATCCCTTGTGGTTGATTAGTTGAAATTTGAATGGAGTATGCTATAGTCTACCTCCCAAATCGTGGGATATATAACTTTAATAATAATAATAACTTTCAACTTCACAAAATACTAGCAGACTTATCAACACAATGGATGATGTATGCTTACAAACTGACCTCCTGTCACAGCTTTAACCTGCCATGTCTTCAACATAGCGACTGCAAATCACTTTGGCACTACATTCCTAGTCATGAACCTGGCCCTCGTCAGTCACAGAAGCTGTGCTCAAGTCCAGTGGGACCGCTAACTGAGCTAACTAGCTAATAACAGCTGCCGCACAGTGAGCAACAGTGCATCGATGACTTGAGTGGCTGCTGAGCCCAATTCATTTGCACCAAGTCTAGGTGCAGCTCCTGAAGGAAGTTTTAGGTGGTTTTGTTTCCCGTGACTAACGAATAAGTGAAAGCTCAACTCAACAAACTTTATTTGACTATTAGGGGGCAGCCCTAATAAATAGTATCATAATCCGATGTGTAAAATTTTGGCACCTGATATGCTTTAAAACTGGATTGTGTTTCATCATTTCATTGCTGCCTGAAGCAGCACACCCACACCAATGGAGTGCCTTAAGTTATTCAGTGCAGTGCTACTTTCGCTCTGAGCGCTGGCTTTGACTATTGCAACTTTCTTTTTCTCTTGCTTGTCCTGCAATGGCCGCACTCACTCATTTCTGACAAAATGATGTTGACTCAAGCTACTTTTGTATGAATTCCAGCAGCATGTTGTGGTCTTGATCAACAGATGGAATTTGCTCAGTTATCAGCATGATATTGGACTTTGGTTATCCAACTACTGTTTCCAAAGTCAAGAATAAACTTTGACAATCAATCTCTCGCTACTCTGTAACATGTTTGTAACTCATGCCTGTCGAATGAGTAAGGCATGTTTGGCTTTATGTGTATTTTCTTCCATTTACAGTATTAACTAAATGTCCTCCAGAAATGAGCCTCCATCTGAGGCGCTAATGACTCGTAATTTCAGGCGAGCTAAAAAGCTCGGCTTTAGTTATGTTTGAATGCATTCCCTCCTGCTCTAGGGTCGCATCATTACACTTGGATGATTCTTGCTCCAATGCCCAGGCGTAGTGTGCATGTATTATTCAGTATGAAAGATTAATGTCGCTGATAGTTTTACAGAATATTTCTCTGCAGTAGCACCAGTAAACTTCTTCAGTTCTGTCTCAGGTCAATAAAAGATGATTTTCACAGCACGAGAGACAGTTTGACAAAATAATTTGCCCTTTAAGGAACCAAACACCGGCAATGTGTAACTAACCATGAAGCCATGCATCGGCTCAAAACATTCATTATTGCTTTGTACGATGAGGTTTCAAAGAGCTGAAGCCTTTGGAGATCTGTGCAGAATCTCAATGGCCACTTGAGGAGTTAGGGCTGAGGCAACACAAATAAGATGGCAGCAATCCACTTTGTTTTTCTATTTTCTATTTTCTATTTTCTGAGGTGTATTTCACAGTTAATTGGCTGGCTATGAGAGCATGCCTGTGAGCCAGACCTGAGGTTGTGTGGGGCTTTCCAGACATTCATATCATAGATATCTTTCTTTTGACTGACTTAATTTCCCAAGGTGCATGGCTGGAGTTTGCCGTCTATAAATCCCTTTTCCTTCCAGGGTCTGAGCTAGCCTTTTCAGGCCCTCTTTTGCAAGTCTATTTAGAGCAATGGACTCTCCAAATGGACAGGAATATGTTATATTTCAAATGGAGATGGGTATGGCTACGGTGGGACTAAAGCTTCTCAATCTAACAAACCCTTTCAACGTCTCATTCAGGAATGATGGATACTGCAGTGCAGAGCTGTGATCTCTTCATATCTTATTTCTAAAAGTAAAACTAAGCTGTTTCGAAAATCAAAGTCATTCTCACAGGAAATCAATTTCTGCAGCTTTTCTCTGAATATTTCAGAACTATTCGGACTTTAGAATTGGAGTACAGCACCCATGATGCAATTCTAACCTGCCTTTTACAGTTCACATTTCTCTGGAGTCCATTTAATTAGGCCCTAACATAATTTGATCCCATTATCCCTGCTGTTAGCTTGTCACAACAGCTCAATAAATTTAATTCTGTGAACTAACAATGGCCCATTGAAAAGGTCCCATCACGCCTCCAACTGCTCCAGCATCAGTTCAGATTGATGTTTTTTTTTTTTCTAATATATTAAACATTTATAGACTAGACGGCCCAGACTGTGTGTACACCAGGACATTACACCCATATGTGATGACATAACACCTTATTCCAAAACCATGGGCATTAATATCCTGCTATAATGACCTCCACTCTTCTGAGAAGGCTTCCCACAAGATTTTGGAGCCTGGCAGTAGGGATGTGCTCTCCATTTGCAGTAAGATCATTAGCCCTTTCATTTAGTTAAAGTAGCAGATTCATGAGCCTCATTCAGTTGGACTTGTGGATTGTATTTCATCATCTCATAGTTTGATCAGAGCAGGCTTTTAGTGAGGCCAGTGAAGTGTATGTCAAACAAGAGGGTGTGGTATCCAGAAAAATTATCCAAATCAGAAATGGTACAGCACATTGACCCTCCACCGTTCATTTTTCAGAGATAAAACCTGTTTATTACTGAACCCTGGAGGTTCTGGTAGACATTCTTTTAACCTTTAGACAAAATCAGGCAGCTGTGTACCCTGTTTCCAGCTTATGTTTCTTGTTTGACATTTGGGAAATACACTTAATTGTTTTCTTGCTGAGAGCTGGACCAGACGATCGGAGCTCTTGTCGCCTACTGATCATCTAGGGATTTCTAAATGTAAAAAAAGCTCAAACAACTAACAGATCGAGGCAGCTGTAGACCAGCAACTCCTGTGTTCTGTGAGGTAAAATAATTGATTTCACCCATGGAGTCTGTTTGGTTTGGAGAGAGCAGTATTGGCGTATATAAATGCAGTTTTCTGTCAGAAAAGGCTGTCTGACAACAAAGTAAAGCAATAAAAATATTCTAAATATAGAATATAAATATATATATTTATTTTTTAATTTAGGTGGACCTTTTCCTGCTGCCCCTCACCATAGCAGTTCATTGCTTAGCTTCTGTGCTGGTTTCCCCTTTCTAGAGTAGGTAATAGACGAAGTACCTCATGCAACCCCACATCAAATAATCCCAACTATCCTTTTAATGCTAAGATAAGCTAACCCGCTGCTGGCTGTATCTTCATATTGAATGGACAGTTTAACTGAAGTGTAACACTAACTGGATGAGTTTAAAGGCATTTTGTGATTATTTAGTTTGGTTCTGAATGAATTAAAAATTAATCAGGAAAATGGTAGATATTTTATTAGACTTTGTTTTTATTTACATCATCTATCACTGACGTCTGCTGTTGATCTTTAATAGCAGTGTAGCCTAATGGTGTATTTCCCTCAGCTCATTAATTACGAATGAGATTTAATACCGCTGACGTCTTATTCTAATGTATTCATGTCTCTTTTTCTTTTCCCAGACTTCCAGTGGGTTCAAGGAGATGTTTGCGAAGTGCAGCTCATGGTCTACAACCCCATGCCTTATGAACTGCGTGTAGAGAACATGGTCAGTGAAATTTATTACGCTTAAAGCTCAAATGTACTGTAATTACACGCACTGAAGGCGAATCAGTGGTTTAAATATTTGATAAATCTGAATTTTTGAATATCTAACCACAGCTTTGTCAGAACAAGAGGATGTCGACATGCTTTTCTCACAGTTGTAGCACAAACAGTCCCTCTGCAGCCACTTATCAATTGCAGCAGGGCAAATGAAAATGCTTTGTAATCATCCTTGATGGCCTAATTAAGGTCCCCTAAAAGCTTTTTTTGACAGTTTAATACTGTAATGATCATATGGGATAGTGAGAACAAACTCTTCTCACTCCTGACAGTAAAAAAACATCACTGGGGAGAGGCACACCCCCTGTCGTGCCATTACTTTTATGGTTTCACACCATCCTGTCAGAATAGATAGGTTCTATATTGAGGTAAGCTTAAGACCATTTGCACTCTTTTTCTGTGCAAAATAAAGTTTGAAAGGAGCCATCAGACATCAGGGAGTCCAGTTTAATTGTATTGTTTAATAGCTGCTTGGCGACTGCAGCTTTTTAAGTTCAGAAGATTTCCCTATTAAAAGACCTCCAGCAGTCTGTAGACCTACACTTCCACAACACCCATTTCTAATTTATGTACTTTGTCACTCCGTTCTTACTCCTTTTCAAACAGAGGCACACCAGTTGAACCACTTTATCAGGTTCAAGGGTGCAAAAGATTACCAAATAAATTGCTGTTCTTCCTGCTCACTGCTGTGTCTGTTTATGAATGCAGTGATTTGGGACGGCCTTGAAATGCAAAGCAATCATCAGGCTCAATAAAAGGCCAGCAGGTAGAGGCCCACTCTCAGCTGCCAGATAGCTGTGGCACACACAGCATCGCACGCAATGTACCACCTGTCAAAAGTGATGTTGCCTTTAATTATTTGGGAACTCGAGAACAAATTGCCGTGAAAGTTCCGTGGCAGAGTGTGAACGGAGACAGTGGCCTCTTAATTGCGGCGGCTGTCTCGGAGCCGATGCCAAATAGGCTTGGACAGGTCTCGCTGGTTGATTTAGCCGCCCTGCGCCGTCTGGTAACAGCGCATGCTGTTACAGACACAGGAAATGCAGGAGACCTCCAGTCTGGAACATCTGGGACATGTTTAAACTGGAGGAGTAATCGCCAGACAGTTGTCACTGAGTGTGTATTTGTGTGTTTCAGAGTTCTTGTGAGGCAAATCTCACTTGATCACAAGGTGTGGCTGCAATAGAGAAAAGCTTTGCATCCCTCTAGATTTACAGGAGTTGACTTTTACTATTGAAAATAAGTATTCAGAATGTTTTCGAGTAGTTGATACTCAGGAAATCATTTCAAGCTGTGGTAGGCAGTTACATTTGGCATCAATGAGCAAAAAATTCCATAATAATCTTTCAGCAGAATGTAATTCAAGTGGTCTGAGAGAAAACTAGACTCAGGAACTTCCTCTTGGCTCTTTTTTCAGGTTTTTGAAAATTTAACCCACAAAGGGAGACTTTGGCCAATTACAAGTCATTTCAGAGCAAGGGCGTTCCTATTGGCTGTTGTAAAAATGCAAATGTGGGTGCACTTCCCTTCTAGATGGTGAGAGCCTGATTTAATTGCGGCAAATCATGCAACTTACAAATTTCTAATAACTCCTTTGCCTCCGACTGTGTGTTCTACAAAAGACGTGTAAACAATTGACTGTATACAGATGGATGATGTGTCTCCTCTTCTTACCACTGTACAAATATGAAGGCAGAATATCTCAGATTCAAACACTGCTGAATTGTTCTGGTGATGTCACTGGGAGCCAGTCTGGGCAGTAGTGATCAGGCTTGGAAGTCTGGGATCGAGGTCCCGCCCATACACCTGACCGACTCAAACACGACATGAAACTGTCTTTCCATAGCATCAGATAACTAACTGAAAACCAATTTTATCAGAAAAATAAACACTTCAACATTTATCAGGGTGATAAGAAGTACCTATAATGACAAAAAACATCTTTGAGAAAAATTCATTTGACGCATCAAATTACTTACACTTGATTCTTGAGTCTCATTCACAGGTTATCAAACCCTGACTTTTTGAGAAATGCAGCTCAGTCATCACCTATCTTACTGACCTGTGATTGGCCAAAGTCTCTTGTTAGGGGCTGCGTTTTCTAAGCCTGAAAATGGAGCCAAGAGGAGGAGCAGAAGTCCAGTTTTCTCTCAGACCACATGAGTTACATTATACTTAAAGGAACAAATCATCCTAAAATTAAAAAAAAACAACAACATATTTTGCCTCTTTCCTGTAGTGCTATTTGTCCATGAGGTGTGTTTTGATGTGAGTTTCCGAGTTTTCAACGGAGATAATCCACAGACCTTGTGTAACTGCTTTCTCTCTACTCAGAAAGAAAGAAGTTTCAGTAGATTTTAAAGTAGTTCAGGAGACTCTGCTGCAGAAAGAAAGTAGTTCTATCCACAGTCTGAGATGATATATAGTCTCATATCATGATATCGATATAATCACCATCCATTCAACCACCCCTCCATCGTTTCTTAACCCTCTCTCCTGCTCAGCAGAGCAGCACACAATATTCAGAGTATTCCAGCAGTATATATTTTAATATAAATTGCAGGTTGAATAGTACAAATGGAAATGAACCTAAACAAATAAATAAGTAAAAGGTCTGTCATTCATCAAATCTAGTCTGTGTCTCACACTTAGATCTTGTCAGGGGAGAAGCCTCTAAAAAAGAAAATCATCAGTTTGTGGGTAGGAATAAAGCTTTACATTTAAAGTTGTTCAAAAAAAAAAAACAATCAAAAACTTTCATTCATTGTGAAAATGCTGGTTAGTTGCAGCCAAGTGCCCAGGAATACTGCTGGGCTGTACAGTCATAATTGAATTACTGTAATGTTCTTGGGTCCAGAAAGACTCCCTCATACAAGCATTACAAAAGAAATAAAAGCACTGAAGATCTTTTTCTTCTTGTTATAGAAATCCCTAAATGAGTCTTTGCCTTTTCAGAAATTCACTGTAAGAACTAAAGTTTTGAAGAGCTGTATTTTTAAATTACTTTTATGGCATTCACGTGTGTGAGGAATCAGCAGGAGGTCAGCCGGCTTGGCAAGAGAAACTCTCTAATGAAAATGCCTGTGAAGCCTGAATAACCTTCTAGCCGTGCGCACTTGATGAGCGATTTGAAGTGTCACCTGAAGTTCGGGGAAACAGTCAAACAGGTCGAATAGTGATGAGGATGTCATTAGCTCCTCCCCACCTACAGGTGAATTGATCAGGTCACAGATGGAGGCTGAAGCCTTTCACAGCTCGATGGCAGCTGGGAACATCAGGTGGTGTTGTAGAGTCACGCAGGTAGAGACAGACTGTGTGACGTAAGCTGCCGAGCGCTCCTCTGTACCCAAGACAAAGTGACTGCCGCTAGACCCGAACAACCATCTATCCACAAGTACAGTACACAAACCAGCTCTCTGAAACACACCGAGAAACAAACACACACAAGGTCACTTTTCCATCTTCCGTCACCAAGGTGACCCTGTAGTTTGGCAAGACGGGCCCTTCTTCTCAGTCACCACACGACTTCAGCACTAATACCCAGCTTTGCTTTGTGCTTTATTGATTTTCTATTAAAGTGGTGCTTTTTACCACAACCCCCACCCGACCCTTTCATTTTCAGTGGGGTCACCGTCAGATGTTTCTGTCGGTCTTCCCACAAAGTTTGGGGTATTTATTAGCTTTTTCTCAAAATGACAAAAGAACACTTTTAGTTTTGTCTCTTACTGAACTTAGAAAAAAAGTAAGAAAATAGTATGTATCATATTGTATGTTTTAGAAGAATGCTTAAAAACGAAGTCAACCCAAAGTGCTTTATTGAGTACACAGGCAAAAAAATGAAAAAACAAATGATGGAAAAAATTAAAGCAAGTAAGAAGAAATAATGAGAAAAATAGGAAATACAGGCAGAGGGTAGAGTCTCTGCAGAAAAAGACACCACAACACACTTCTACTGGGTCAATCATCAGATCAGTGAAGGACATTATTAGGGCTGAAACTAGCGATTATTTTTATAGTCAATCAATCTGTTGATTATTTTTTCGATTAATCGATTAGTTGTTTAGTCTATAAAATTTCAGAAAATGGTGAAAAATGTTGATCACTGTTTTCCAGAACTCAAGGTTAGTCCGTTAAATGTCTTGTTTTGCCCATAACCAAAATATATTCAGTTTAGTGTCATAGAGAGCTAAAGAAACCACAAAATATTCACATTTAAGAAGCTGAAATTAGAGAATTAAAAAAAACAAAAACATTGTCAAATCGATTACTAAAATAATTGGCAATTAATTTAATAATGGATTAAAGATAAATGATTCAATCAATTGTTGTAGCTCTGTACATTTTTTGGAAAATGCTGCATGTTATGCAGAGAGAAATTTCTGTCTTGAGGAATCTGAATCTGCTATCAGAGGCGCAGTTACGTGCCAGAACAAAGAAATAACCACAATTGCAAATAATAATCACACCATTACCATAGCATTAGTTAAAGCAAAACAAAAGGTTAACGACATAGTGCTAGTGTTGTACATTGAAGTCGATGCACAGCAGCTCAGACAACACAATTCACTTTGCACACGCTCTAATCGTTATTGTTAGTGAAACAAGCTAATTAACCTTTTCAAAGCTGAATGCAAATGAACTATTTCCAATAGGTTAACACTAATACTTCTGCTATCCAATAAAGGTGTGTAATGTCCTGAAGTGAGAGCAAGGAGAGTTTAAATCACAGCCGCGGTACCTCAGAGGCTCAGCTCTTCGGCAGCCTTCCCTCTAGTGAGGTAGTGTCTGCTGTTTGGGATTGATGCAGTCATTACGTCACCGCAGTCTGCCTCGAGTAACCAGGCAGTGTGTACTGAGAATGTAAATACAGTTATTCTGAGGGGGCATGAGTACACATTCAAAGAAAACTTAAAAGCCACATGCAGGCATATACTGACTACAAATGAGGCTGAGGTGATATGGCCTGTGTTTGTCCCGGCAGCCTATTTAACAACTAGACACCATGTATTTCAAACGTTTTCATTGATAAAACATATTTTAGCCCACTGAAAGTCTGCAGTTGACGTCACAGCCAGCTGCTAAACTGAAAGACAGAAACCACACTATTCTCGGACTGCGGAGGTAATTAGTTTCACATGAGTTACATTTCACACTCCTCTCAGCAGATATCACAGAAATGTACGGGTGTAGACAATTAAAGTGGGACTCATTGGGGGAGAAAATGAAAAGAGACCATTGTTGTGGGTAAGTTCGGAGCTCAGAGTTCACAAGCTTTGCCGTGATTGTTATAGAGCACTATGAGTTCCAGCAACGATAGCGGCGTTGCTTTAGGGATGGCGATGATGATTAGTCTGATGGTTGGTTGGTTCACTGTTTTGGTCCAGACTGAAATATTTCAACTGGATTACAGCAAATAATGACTTCAAAAGACTTTTCATCTAGCACCATCATCAGGTCATTAACAAAGAACATTTAAATGTATTCTGTGCTTTAGTTTTTGGCCAAATCCCTGCTAAACCAATAACATCCCCAGTAAGGGTGTGTGTCTTCCTGACTGGGACCAATTAGATGTGTATCTCTATACATGTTCAATGATACAATATATCTTAGAATCTGTGAACAAACTTTAAAACTATTTAAAATATGAGTATTTCTGCAGTAAGATGATGTGCTGCTCTGTTTCATATGAAGAGTGCTGTGGTTTTGATCAGTGTGGAGGAACAGTGAAGTGTTACCTGCTCTCACAGTGACATGACGTCTCTGTGGGTCAGACTCGTGTCTCTGTTCTCTGCTGTCAGACACGTTTTGCATAAATGATCTGCAGCAGCGTTTCTCATCTTTCTTATAAAACACAAACTCAGTCTACACTTAAGCGTTATGAAAGTTTGGTGGTGCGACATGGTACAGTGTCACTTCTGTCGCTGTTTTCAGCGCCGTCTGTTTTGATGAAATGAAGAGGAGACACGGGAGAGGGAGGAGGGAGCGCTTGTTTTGTGTGATCGCAGCAGCAGGCGTCCAGCGAGAGCGGTGCAGGCAGAGACAGGAGGAGAGAGAAAACAGAGGAAAGTTACAGCGGCAGCTCCCTGATACAAAAAATGAAACATTTTCGTGTCCTAATGAGATGCATCGATACACTAATGCTGCATCGATTTGAATCATGTTCAGCTTTTTACTGATACAGGCCGTCTCAACTGATGCACTCACATCTTACACATTAATGCATCGGATGCATGAATGAATTGTTACGCCCCTAATCCCCAGTGGTCTCAGCTGTAATTTAAAGTTTAGTCCTAAATAGCAAATGTTAGCGTGCTAAAACGCTTAATTAAGAGAGTGAAAATATTAAACATTATCACTTTGGATGTTTCACCGCATTGATTAAACATGGCTTAGTATAACCTCACATATCTGTAGACTTGTGGCGGCGTGATGATTTTACTCAAGGAATACATCATATGTGTTACAGAGTAATCGATCAGCAATGTGTGGTTGCAGTTATTTGATTGGCCACTGCAGAGCTTTAAAAGATGATGTCATGTTGCAGTCCAGCAAAAGTTGAGTCAGATTTAACTTTTTTGGTGAATGAGCCTGCATTTTTAATGTGAAGCTCTCTGTGTGCGTCCCTAATGTGTTGCTCAACTGCCCTTATTTGGCCTAAAGTTTGTTTGAATGTGCCCTGAGTGTTGTTACAAGTTAGTTTCTTTAAGATATTGCATTTAGATGTGTTTTAAAAAACCTGACAGTAACCTTATTCAGCTAAAGTAATGATAGTAACTTCATGATGAACTTGTCAGTCAATGTCACTTGTTTCAGCCAATCTTTTCTGGCGGGAAACTGACATTTTATGAGACAGATATCACTCTCTTCAAACCAGCTCTCCAGACTCCCCAGGCAAAATCAGTACTTTAATCTTGCAGAACACGGTGGTTGCTGGTGTACCTCGGCCTTGATCAGTTTGTTGGTGTTATTGTGCGACTTTGGTGTTTAAAAGGTTGGTTCTGATTTCCTGAAGATAAGAAAATAAGTGACTGAGCCAGTGGTAGACCAGAAACTCCTGTGTTGTTGGAGTTAAAAAATTTTTGCAGGAGGAGTCTGGTTAAGTGCTAGAAACCAGTTATATATATGTGTTATATAACAGGTTTTTAGTTGGAACTGGCTGTCTGAAGGCAAGGTAATACAGTGGAAAATTTTCTAAATTTAGCATTCATTTAAACTGATATTGATGTTTTTTAGATGGACCTTTTTTAAGTGTCTAAAAAAACCTTTTGCTGCTGGTCCTGTCCACAGCAGTACATTGCCTAGCTTCCATTCTAATGCTCCTCTTTGCTTCACCAAACTAGAGATGTGTCAACCACCATCTACTGTAGGTAATACACTCACTGGATAAACACCTCACACAAACCCACTTAAAAAAATCCCTAGTATCCCTTTAATATCGTCACCAGAAGAATGAAGGCATCACCAAGGCATGTCTGTCTTATTGGTAATAATTTTGTATTCACCAGTGTAATTTCTGAGATCTTGGAATGCAGTAATATTGCTAAAAAGAAGTCTGACTGAAAAACAACCTGTCTGATTGTCTGGCTGTGTTCCCAGATCTCAGTAATTACTTTGGTGAGTACAGCGTTATCATAATCTATAGAAATTATGAACAAAATTGCAGTAACAATACCCAAGTTGTAGGAAACCTGAATTGTCCTTTGAGCAATTCTTTTATGTAAATGCTTTTCTGAGTTTCACTACAAAAACCTTAATTAAAAGCCTCAAAACCCTTTGGACAGCCAACTCAACAATTCCCAATTCATAAAAAGCCACGGCATGGGATGTTCTGGTCTCCACAACACCTAGGGAGAATTTGGACAGATGAATTTGAAACCTGTCTGATCCCTCCTCTTTCTGTGTTGTGAGCTGTAGGACTTATTTTCAATCACTTCTCCGGCACACATGGCTCAAGTGGCCATTTCCCATGGAGAGCAATTTTCTCCAATGGAAATGGCCATCTCATGCTGACAGAGATTTAATCTTCAGGACATCACGGCTAGATTAAGATGATGAATCACACGAAACAGTTTGAGAGATACTTCACTCCAAACTGTTAGGGGAGAGTCAGACAGCTGCACACCACTCTGGGGGCCGTGTTAGCGTGGAGTGCACAGAGATAGGACTTATCCGTACACATGTGCTGGCCTGGCTTGACTCGGGTCGACTCTGCATGCCACTCAGCACGGCAGGGATTTGCAGCTCCGTTACGACAGGGCTGCCTGCTTGAAGGTGTGCCTTTAACTGATAACCTGCTTGTCTCGAGTCAATGACGTTAAAAAGCAGCGGGCTGATCCATGGCTGTGTCTAGTGATTAAGGGAGGGGCTGTAAAATGGTGGATATACACATTTTATGTTCATGTTTTGTCCAAGTTGTTTACCTGGTGGAGGTGAGCTGTTTTTAGAGCTGCACTTAATGCCTGTTGTCTGCAGCTCTTCGTGAAACATCTCACTGTTTTTGCACGTCCACTCTTCCTCCCTGTAGTATTAGTAGACTTGTTGTTATTGAAGATTAGCTGCTAACAAAGCACAGCTAACTCAGCTAACATTTCCTTCAGATACATGACGATACAACAACTATTCTGTTATTTGAAACCTTTTATTATGAAGCAGGAAAATCAGGAAGTATTCGGTTTTTATTTGAAGTAACTTAACAAGACTCAGTTCTAGCTCAAAGCAAACATGAAATTGTAAAATAAGGCAGATAGCTGTACAGACAGTTTAAACAGTAACAGAGGAGAGACTTTGAACCAGAGAAATTCAGTTAGAAGCTACAGACAGCCACAGATAGTTTTTAAAAAGCTCTCTCTGCTCTCCTGACATGGGTTGAGTCTCGCAACATACACTTGTTTAGGTGAAGAAGGGGAGTTCGCCATGTTTGGCAAAACCCATTTGAAGTTGAGTCAGGCGCCCTTTGGCCCAAGTCTGGAGATGACTCGGCACAACTCCGTGGCTCTGAACCATTGACATAAAGATGGATGATTTGTCCCCATTTCCTTCTGTTTAAATGATGCCAAAATATCCCAGATACACGGATCCACTTGAACAAACAACAGCATGATTAAAAACTGCCTAAATGTTAGTAACCATCTATGGGACAAAAAAAAAAAAAAGAAGACTTTTTGGCCCGTGTCCCATCTGTTAATATAGGGGTGTGATTTATGACCCTTACTGCAGCCAGACACCACAGAGTGATTGAGATGTTTTGGCATGGAGGTTCCAATCAGTGCGGCATAGTTTGACTTGGAGCAGCCAAAAATGCCAATAGAAAAACCGAAGAGTAAGATGAGAGCTGAGAGATTTGATTAGTTGAAGTGTCGTCCGTTTGATTGGTTTTGAAATGGTTGTGTTGCCAGTTAAGTTTCTTTCTTTTCTTTTTAAAAATCCCATATCTGTAAGGGATGAAACAATTACCAGTTTCATGATAAACCACAAAAAAATTCCCAATGATTAGTATTAGTGCGTCAAATTTTAATTACCATTAAAACTGTTTGATTGCTGCAATTTAAAAAAACTAAACACAGGTTTAGCATGCAATGTGGGTATTTTTTGTACTATTGAAAACGTCTGCGTTGTTAAGGAAATGATAGGATTTCAAATCATTGACTTGATTTAAGTTTTCAATATAAAACTTGGTGAAATGATTTCAGATTTCAGTACATTTTTAGCACGTTTTAATTTCATGTGTGAAGTTTTCATGCCATGATTTAAAAAAACACATTATCATGAAGGTGTTCTTTGTGATGGAAGTGTTTTCATTACAGAAAGTAGAGATTTTTACACTTTCAATCTTGCTGATCCAGACTCACAGGTAATAAAGAGACTTTGCTCATAATAAATTTAAGGAAACATTTTACATTTACGGCCTTATTTGAAGCTTGTGCCAACAAGAAAGCACACAGATTCAAAGTTTGTGCGGTCGCGCAATATATCTTATTTTTATCTTTTCACCTCAGCTGGTTTATGCAGTCATTTGCCAAGAACTTTTACTTTTAATTTAAATTCTATTAAACTCATGTGTCCTTTAAGCTTTAATGAAAGCTCTATGTGTATCTTACAATCACGTTCCATCCTATGGTGTCTTGTTTTCAGGGTTTGCTGACCTCTGGAGTGGAGTTTGAATCGCTGCCTGCGGCGCTGTCCCTGCCTGCAGAGTCTGGCCTGTACCCCGTCACTCTGGTTGGCGTCCCGCGCACAGCTGGCAACATCACTGTCAATGGTGAGTCCAGCTGAAACCCTATTCCATTACTCTGATGTAGCACAATAATAAAGAGCTGGTTAAATTAGCTGCGATTTCTGTTGCATACACCGTTGTATCAGAGGCAGACTTTCGCCTTGATCTTAACTTTAGGCTCACCTCCAAAACATTATCCACTGCAGCTAAATATTTTCTAAATTCTTCCTTTGAACCCAGGTTACCACACGTCAGTGTTTGGAGTGACCAGTGATTGCCTGTTGGACGGCCTGCCCGGTGTGAAGACGAGCGGCTGTTTGGTTGAGGTCATTCCCTCCCTTCCTCGTCTCCAGCTCAGCACATCGCTGCCACGGTCAGAAACTCTCTGAACCCCGTCTGAGTCATTTTCATGGTTATAATTATTCACTAAAGCTGAGGCTACATGATTCATTCTAGCAAAATGGATAACAGTGAAACAGGCCGAGCCACAGATGTGTGTTAATGCAGAATTTGGTAACGCTCGCAGTGATCTATCAACAATCTAACTGGATCATCTGACTAGTTTAGAGGACAGTCCCCAAGTATTTTGCAAGTCATTTTGTAAACTTTCTACAGCACATTGATATGAAATGAGACGTGGGGTTGAAATGCTGACTCACGGCTTTAATTTGAGGGTATTTACAATCCACATCTGATAAAGTGATTTAATGGCACCAAAATATATTAAACGGATAAGATAAGCTAAAGATTTTCATCGCAAAACCTTTGCAGTCACTTTCTCGCGTTAGGAGCTTCCGGCTTTGTCTGTTGTTTAGTAAGAGAAACACATGCTCAGTTGAATTGAGGTCATGTGATTGACTGCAGACGAGACGAGAACATTGCACTGTTTGGCCATAAAAATATAAAAGGGCAACGAGTCCTACACTGTTCACCCACGATTGATGTGAACACCCTTAAAGCTGAAAGTCAGCACTTTAACCTCATAGTCATTATTTCATTTCACATCCATTGTGCTGGAGTACAGAGCCAAAACAATGAAAAATGTGCACTGTCCTGCTGCTCACAGTTTGCACTCCACTTGGATAGTGTTGATACTCAATTTCCTAAAAGTAACAAGAGGTAAATGTTCAGCTGAGTGTCACTTGCCTATGACAGATCCTATCAAGTGAATGATGGCAGAGGATCAACATACTTTAAACCCACACATGCCAAATTAACAACCTGGTATTTTCTTGTGACCAGTTTCAGTGTCATCATGGTGCTTACTGCAGTGTTTTCCTAAAGATTCAACATGTTAGAGAGAGTGTGTGAAGTGGTTTAGATGTCGGGTTTCTTCTTATTTATTTGGTCACCGTATGAAATATTCATTGACTTGCGTTCAAGCATCTTTCTGATTAAAAAGTAAAGGCTTTAGGGGGGATTTGGCTGAAAGTCACAACTAATACACACTGCAGTTATTCTATAGCAACCCTCTGCTTGGTTTCAGACTTTGGTGCCAGTTCTTTTGAAGCTGATGGGTGATCCATGGAGAAGCACACTAAAACCCAACATATCTAAGAATTACCTTTAAAAAATGAAAGAACTCAAAAGAAAACAGAGAAGACTGACTGATTTTTTCCAAATTTGCACATTCTTTTATTTGCTGTCAGTCTCAGTAGTATCCAAAGATGATTATAGATGTACTTTACAAGTGAAGTGTCCCCTGAAACTATTTAGTTGAGGATAAATTAATATTATTAACAAAATCTGTGTTCTTCATTCCTTCTCTCTTCCTTGAGGCTGCTTTACGATGATTGACAGGGCTAATAATAGCTGATGTTGTGGGAATATTCAAATGGAACATTTATAAGCCTTCTCTGATTCTTAATTTCACATTGGTTGGCTATAAACTAATCGTTAGCTATGAAACGGCAGCATTTCACAGCCATCAGAAACTTTTATTAGAACATTTAACAGCAAACCTTATCATCAGAAAATAGTTATGCTAGCTAACAGGCCAACATTAATTTAGTTGGGGTAATATTAGAGTTTAGCTAACGTACTAACGTTAGTCTGTTACTAACCTCAATCACAAGTGCCTAAGAAGTTCCAGTCCATTATAAATCTAACATCATTATAACTTGCAAGCAAATAAATTAACATATAAATCAAATGAAATATGTCTTGAAAACACATGAAACATACAAGACACCAAAATATCAGTGCCTCCATCACCCAGACTGATAACCTGTAAAACTGAGAGGCGATGGTCCAATCACCGCTAAGCTTTCCTGCTAGTTTCCTTGGTAGTCTTATAATCAGTATGGAAACTTTAGTTCAGCATTTCATACAAAACTGGCAGCTTCATACTTGATTAAAACTCATGTCAGGTCTGGGTTTCGTGGACTCCAACCCTTTAATTCAGCACTTTTTCTGACATTAACCCCATTGGGGTTGATGGACGTCTGAAGATTATGAGTACTATTTGAAAGCTACAGCAAGTTGAGATTAAAAAAAAACTTTTCAAATAAAATGCAACCACAGGTTTTTTGTGAATCAATACATCGCCAGTGGCAAAAAGTAATAACATCTGTTCAGAATGAATATGATTCAATACTTCTGATTTGGAAGTGGTTGTGATTTAAACTAGTAATTATAACCGATGATGAGGTTATTACTGTTCTTAAAGGGATGGGGTTTTTTGAAGTGGGGTCATGTCTGTCTAACCCTAACCTACAGTAGACGGTGGCCATCACGTCCTCAGTTTGGAGAAGCAGCAGGAGTATCAGTGATAGAAGCTAAGCAATGTACTGCTGTGGACAGGGTTAGCAACAAAATGTATTTTAGCCATTTGGAATGTTTTCACAGCTTTACCTTGCTGTCAGGCAGCCAAATATAACGCTCATCAAAGCCACCGGACTCCTTTGACAAAATCAGAAATTTTACCTTGGAGAACACAGGAGTTGCTGCTCTACCGCTACCTTAAACAGGTAATTTGTTTAGTAGTTCAGATTCACCTTAGCTTCCTACACTGCTACTCCTGCTGCTTCTCCAAACTGGTGGCATGACGGCTGCCATCTCCTGTAGGTAATACACTGACTACTGAGAAGTATCTCACTTGAAACTATCCCTTTAACACATTCAGATTGGAGTGTTGATTAACAGGTAAGCATTCCTCATTTAACTCAAGTACTGTTCAGGCTCTTGTTCACTCAAGCTCCAAAAATACACAACAAACCAAAAAGCACACAGCGGAAGTCTTGGCTGTGTAACTTGTAGCAAATTTCTACCAGCGTTTTTTTCCTATGTCAGAAATAGCTGCGGTTCCTGAGTGCAGCAGATGTATTTGTTTTCATGTACATGCTGTAAGGTGTAATGAAATTTTGGATGCAGTAGAAGTAGGAAACATGAGAGGAGAAATCATGGGTTAAATTACTACTACAGGTAAAGCACCCTGTTGGAGTGTTGTAAATCATTCTGACAGCAGAGCTGCTGCAAAATCCACTATTTAGGTCATGCCTGTAAGTACAGCACTTCAGCAGCTTTTGATGTGGAAAATCTTTTTATTCTCCAGTGTTGGAAGAGAACTGCAGCAGATACATGAAGCAAATAGAATACAAATCTAATACGTGGTCTCTCGGGTGCTTTCACTGGGTCCACAGGTAGACTTTGAGCTTTGACTTCAGTCACAAAGGTGCCTCATTGACTTCTCAGATATCTTCTCGCCTCCAGCAAGAAGCTGCAGCTTTTACGGCTTCTCTTTTTCACATTACTAACATCAGTGTTGAACATCAGCTTTAATTATTTATAACATTTTTTCAAGTGTCAGAGCAAAGATCTGCCCTTTGCCTTCAGCCGTGTTTTATAAAACAATTTTACTATCTCAGTTCAAAGGGGGCAAATATCTGCTGTGTTGCTGGTTAAGTTGCAAAACTATTCCATGCCCCATTCCATACCATGATATTTCCTTTTTTCCCCCCAAAACTCTAAAACTAAGTCATTATTTTTGTGTTGACCTGCTGTCAAGCTCAGAAAAGAATATACACAGCTGGTGATGACTGACATTGCAATTCTAGCCTGAGGCAGAGTGTTTATTGCATATTTAAGTTGTGATACTGAGCATGTGCATGTATAATGAGGCATGATGAAGTTGTAGCAGACACCCACGTTGATCTTTCATAATCTTGTATATTTCCTTATGCTCCAGTATTTACATTACTTGCAGAAACAGATGCGAGCAGCTCCTTAAAGCGTTACGCTTCAGCTGCAGGTGTTTTGCTTTTGATAGCTGATGAAAATACTTTGCTGTGATGTCACTGACTGAGATGTGGCCAGAAATACAAGAAGAAACAGATTTACACAGAAAAGTAGATGAGCAGCGGTCCTTATGCTGTATACTGTATATTTTGTATTGTCTTGATAGAGTCCCATTATGAGTCTTTGGTCAGTACTGCACATGATTCACTGACCACTTGTAATAACATATAAGTTTTGGAACAATGCTCGTGGCCAGTGTTGAGTGACTTTTTTCATTTATTCAAACTATGATTTGGTTCCAGTTATCCAAAAACTGCCTTAGCTTTCACATGTTAAACCAGGGGTGTCAAACGTATTGCCCGGACCAGAACTGACCCACTTAAGGGTCCAAACCGGCCCACTGGATGACTTTGCAAAGTGTAAAAAATTGCAGAGCAGTCATTAATTCCAGTCCAGAATACAGCTCTCTGAAAAAAATTATAAACATTGAACATCATGAAAAATGCTGTCAATCAGCAGCTTCAGTACAAACTAATCTGTATGAGACTGTTATCTTCAAACAGTATTGGTGGAACCCTGCTGCTAAAGCACTGCAGACACTTTTGATTTGTAAATGGTTTGTA
Organism: Lutjanus erythropterus; assembly: GCF_056507025.1. Lineage (NCBI taxonomy): Eukaryota > Metazoa > Chordata > Actinopteri > Lutjaniformes > Lutjanidae > Lutjanus > Lutjanus erythropterus. The sequence continues at coordinate 8,191,266 of NC_139332.1, forward strand.
AGGAAGGAGATAACGTAACCTTCTTCCTAATTAACTTCCATTTAAGCTGGTGCTGTGTGGTGACGCAGCATTGCTACACAGGAGCGGAAATGTCTGGAAAAATAAAGATCTCAACAACTTTAAAGAAGTAAAATACTATATTATTATATTTATAGAGCTGCAACAATTAATTGATTAATCAATTATTAAATTAATCGTCAACTATTTAAAAAAAAAAAATGTCCAAATTCTCTGATTTCACCTTCTAAAATGTGAACATTTTCTGGCTTCTTTACTCCTCTGTGACAGCAAACTGGATATTGTTGGTTTGAGGACAAAACAAGACATTTGAGGATGTCATTATGGGATTTGGGAAACAGCAGTCAACTTTTTTTTTTTTTTTTTTTTACCATTTTCTGATCTCTTATAGACCAAACAAGAAATTGAGCAATTGAGAAAATATTCGCCTGTTTTGAAGATAATCATTAGTTGCAGCCCTAAAATATTACTGTTTGTTCCAAAACACATGTACTGTAGATTGAATGTGTCTGTATGTGGCCATTTAACAAAAATGAGTTTGACTCTCCTGTCATTTGAAAGCCACAGTACATAAGATTTGCATTTTTTTCTGTGATTTGAGTCCTTCAGTTTCAGAGTACAATTCACTCATACACCGCTGCTGTAAATTTGTACAGCTATGCATGTCCATTTGTTATCATTACATTACTTATGAACAAAAGCTAGCAAGTCGATAACTTCGATAACGCAGACAAACATCTAGCAAATGTAACAACACAAGGCAGCAATTCTGCTAATTATTACATACTAATCCAAGAGCCAGATGCCGAGGTCGGTGTGTGTCTCGCAACCTTTTATGTAACGACACTCTAACCAACGACTGAAAAATAGTCCGACATGTGCTTTTGTCTGACGGGCTCTTTCCTGGTCCTTCTCTCTTTTCCTCCTCTAAACTTCCTGTGACAATGTACTCTTCAGCTCTTTGCACCTGTAATAATGTCCATAACGGCTGCTCAGCTGGGTTATGTTACCTGCTTGCGCGGCTCTGGTTCTGTCACACCAGTGGCACTTCCCTACCAGCATTTCTCCCTGTGCCAGGCTTAAAAGCCTCCACCTCCCTGTAGTTCCAAAGCTCCTGAGCTTGCAGGCAGTACCACTAAATGAGTTATTTTAGTAGTAGTAGTTTACTTCACCATCCATCAGGAAATTCTGTAAATCAAGAGTTGGGGCAGAGCAGCCGGAGGACATCAGAGGTATAACCAGAAAATATTTCCTCCATAGAATATAATCCAGTTTCACCAAAATCAGTGATACAGCCAGGTGTTTGTGACTTTGTTCTGTAAAGTGTTATATTACGATCGTACCTGAATCAACCCAAGTTTCATAGTGCGAGAACATTTGTTCGGGGTGCATAGTTGAAATGGCAGGGAACATTCCCCCTATTACAGGTCATTGTAGCATCAAAATGATTTTGAAGCAGTTATTTTAAGGTAGAATACTTACATAATGTTGCTTTAACTACGACCAAATGAGCCTTGATGGCAAAACCCACAAATCATTGAAAGCAGCGCTAAAGTCCCAGCGTGACTCCCCACTGCGGGAAAAAAAAAGCCATCAACAATTGATGTTCCAGCTAATGAGAATCCAAAAGTCCTTTATCATCTTTATCAAAACGTGAGGAGGGGCATTTTTAACTTTATCTCTTTTCACACATCTTTGGCTGATTAATGCCTGAAGAATTGTTCTTCTGATTATGATGGAACTGTTTGCATCATATCAAACCACATCAGACGTGCCCTCACCATCACACGCCTGATATCTCTTGACTTATTTGCTTAGAAATCTTGACCCCTTAAGGGAACGAAAGCAAGAAAATGAGTGCATTTTACTCTCTGTCATTACTGAAGCTCTCCCCCTTTCACAATCCTTAACAGGTCAGCTCACACGCCTCAGCCGATGTCCAAAGAGGAACTGTCCAGCACTGTGTCCGTCCAGCTTTTCAACGGAGAGACCCAGCAGCTGACCATCACCTTGGAGAACATCGGATCCGAGGACATTGAGACTCTGGAGCTCACCTCTAAGATTGTCAGCACCAAAGGTGGGTAACCACAAGATGACTAGAGCTGGATCTGTTGATTCCACTTTTCTCCTTATCTCGGATGTTAACAACTAAATCAACTTCAAGTCGTGTCGGTACAGTACAGCAAAGAGGAAAGCAACCAGTAAATTCATTCTATTGGTGTGAAATTAGTTAGAAGTGACCCATGTTGAAACAAACAATGATGTATTGAATTATTGATGTGTGTACATGTAGTATTTGTTATCGTGCTGTTTTAGTCAGGATAGCTTTTGATGTACCTCACCACCCACTGAGTTTGTGCTGCAGCCTCTTGCAGTCCCCGTGTCCGCAGCAGCACAGAGGTCACTACCCGTTGTCTTTGGTTCTACATCTTTCATGCCCCCGTGGCTTTTCACTCTGTGTTCCATCTCTTTGTTCAACACCTGCTCACGTCCTCAGATCTCTGCAGTCCACCCCCCCGACCTCACTCCGACTGGCTGCGTCTGTCCCCCTTCTGCTTTTTTGTCTTTGTCTCGCTGTCTGTGTGAAGAAAGCAGCTACATTATTAAATCAGACAGCAACATTTCCAAACAGTGCACTCTACAGTATTTATACTTTAACTCCTGGCATGCCTCCCGACTGCTGTCTGTGGTCAGCAAGTCCAGCCAGGTGATAAACAGTAATCCAAGTTCAAAATAAGAATTAAAATCCCACTCAGTGACTCTTCAATTCATTTGAAATCTCTCCAGTAGAAGTCATGCAGCATTAGTTTTGAGGTTGAATTCCACCTCTTTAATTTAACCTCATTGATTTATTTAATCAATTGTCCTTTTTATCCACATACTCACATGCTACTAGGATTGGCTATCATTTGGGGTTTTTTCTGATACCAGTACTACAGAAGATGCTTTTAAAACAGTACTGATGCCTAAATGATGCCTGAAGTGATACTTTATTGGAAAGCACAAAAATGACAGTGAAACACAGATGCCCTGTAGACCATGTTAACCGTGGCTACTAGCTAGTGGAAGGCTAGCTGCTGCCAGAACCATGTAGACTTAGTATTGCTGTAATTAGGCGTGTTTGGTTATGTGTCTGTAACATTTGCACCAGAGGGCAACTTTTTTAATAGACAGTTCAGGTGTGTGGCACCAAAATTGTTTGCACCAGCTTTTGGTACCCATCCCTAGCAGTCCATTTCATTTTTGTCAGTTTGAAGAGTAGGCAGCTGATCTCTTGTAGCAGCTGATATCACCATGGAGAGAAGGGCTCGACTGATACTCAATTTCTGAGTATTTAAAAGTTGAACAAATCTAATAAGAAACTGTCTGCTCTCTTATCCTGCTGCACTCTGCGCAGCCTGAAAGGCCGTCATGCAAATGTCAGCCTTCTCTGTTTCTAGCAGTCTCATTTATCCCATCATACAAATCTGGAATATATTTAATATCTGTCTCTCCCTTCTTGGAAAAAAACGGTGTGAATCAATTTATTCTAATTGTGAATTAGAAAATGGTCGGAGTATCACTGCTGTAGATAAAGATGTAGTTTTTTTTTAAGTATACCAGCTTTGTCAGAAACCCCTTTAACAAAAGTTTTTGACCTGCTATTCTGAAACTACATCCACCTGGACCATACTGAGAAAATAGCTATACTGTATATCCTCTGATTCAACCTTGGGAATGCAGCAGATTCAGAACAAAGCCAGAAAAATCCTGTTCCTGTGCTCTCCGCAGGGTTCGATCACTCAGTGATGAGCAAAGGAGGAGGTGATGGGAGCCAGTATATATGGGATTGATCTGGCATTTCCTGAATAGCACCACTGTTCTGTGTTTAATTGAAGACGGGCTACACAAACATATCCTCTGTTCAAGGGTTAACACTCATAGATCTCGTCTTACCAGGCAGTTGCTGTCAGTCTCACGCCGCTCAGCTGAATATTTTTCTTACCGTTCATGCATTTCCTTTACAAGCACGTCAAGGACTCGCTATTGTGTAGAGATCGGTAAAATCTTCAGTGACCAGAAGATTTTATGCTCCAATGAGAGTGTGGTGAGAGAATCGGTCAAGCCCTCGAATGAAGGTGGATAAGAATTATCCTCTCAATGGTAACTCATACAGGACTGTAATTAAAACAGTGTGTGATTTGAAGACGCTCACCCACTGTGTACCTCTCAGAGCCTCTGTGTTTCTTACATACCGTGCTCCCTGCTGGCCGGACTCCAAGGTACGATGTAGTCTCTCTGGTTAACAAGAGTTCTCTTTGAAATGGAACCGTTGTTGTGGATGTTGGAACTGATTTCGGCTGCAAATATAGTTTTGCCTCGGAGGGGATATTATTTTCAGAGTTGGATGAACAAGCAAAGAGAACTGACTTCTCTGGTCCTGAATTAGAAAAGCACCATCTGTAGTTTCGCTCAAAGACTTTCGACAAACATTTAAAAGTTGAATGAACACAAAGCATTTACTTTGGAAAATGTTATTATGGTAGACTTAAATCTAATTTATTCTTTACTTAATACAAACACAAGCAAGCATGAAGGAACTGAAATAGACTCATTGAAGTTAGAAATAAACGTTTATTAAATGTTCCAACTCAGTGTCTCAGTGATGTCAAAACTGGATAAAATTAAAAGACAATACACAAAGATTAGACAGTTGTGTTAAAAACTAACAACCAATCACTGTTTAAAATTCAGTCAGAACTGACCCTTCACTAAGCCCCTCCTGCACACACTAACTGTCCAATCATAGATTAGCAACTGTAACTACGGCGCCAGAGGCCTGTCAAGCCTTGTATTTCTCTACATGTTTAAGCAGAGTGTATGATGGTTGAAGAACAGTGATAATCGGTATCTCCAGAGTCTAGGTGGAGGCGTCTTTTTTCTTTCAAAAACCTAAAAGACAACAGCATAAGTGTGGGGAATGGATTAAACTTAGTCTCTCTAATGGAAGCTGCAACTTAACGCTAGCTTACTAGCTGCAGTAATGTTACTTCCAGCCAAACTTGTGTTACATACCGTTGCATTCCCAAACTAATGGTTTATACCCAGTGGTTACATTGGGATTTGTTATGTAGGGGGTTTGAAGAGGAAGATGTGGGCTGGTGTTTAATAAAACTAGGCCGGCGACAACTCATCTCTGGAAGCAGTCGTCGAAGCCAGGTTAGCTTAGCTCTCATCTCAGATCTTCTTCTGGGTGATGGTCTGGTCCATTGCACTAATCTAGTCCCTCCACTTCCTTTTCCGATGTTAATGCATGTATTTCTGTCGTCTATTATATACATGTACATGTCATATTTCACTGAACAATATTTCCTGGGGTGTAAGCTAGCTGCTGCCTCGGTCTTTTAGCATTAATGTTACATGATGTACGCAGCGGTTAAGTAACTTAACATATTTCAGACCCGGGGTTCTCTTTTTTTTTTTTTTTTCAATAAACGTCTTGGATAGTGACTTTCAAGATGTTTAATAAAATGTCCCCATATTTTAAAAAAGCTCCGTATTTTTCCCTTGGTGGCATAATTCAGTTTTTCCATGGCTAAACAGTTAGAAATACTTCATATTGCATAAACCATTTAACTGACATCTTAAATCTGGTGTTGATTGTCTGGCTTTGTGCATCTTGACAGACTCTCTTCCAGTCATCTTCAGAGTTTTACCTCTAACTCACTAGACCGTGCCAACCTATTGGTATTTGAGGATTCTTTAGATTTAGCTGCAGTCATTTTATTCAAAAGGGAAACCTGGCCACAGCCTTGACAGGGTTCTCATTTTAAGTGAATCCTAGAGTTTAAACGTTAGTGTTAGCTCACATTACCCAGCTACTCTTATGAAATTGTTAGTGAGAGTCATGTATTTGTAGTCCCTTTCCTTTCCCCTGATGCTTTTTTCTCCTCACGGATCCTTAAAGGGATGCTGCAGGGCTGGATGAAGTTCACAGGTCAGGAGGTCAAACTTTTAAGAAGTGGAACAAAGGTTTTCATTTTCAGTTGCAGTAGCACATACAGTGGTAAAATGAGAACCCACCAACAAAGCTCTTCGTCTGTCACTCTGTTGTTCAAACGTCCTCTGAATGAATCCTCATCGTCTTCATCCTTGTTTTCAAGTTTCTTCTCTTTGTTTTCTTCTTTATCTTTTTCCAGTCCTTCAAGCTGCCCTCTTCTCTCCTCCAAACCTTTATCTTCTCCACTTTCAATAGAATAAGTCCGTTAGATTCCTTTTTTTTCTTCTTTTCCTCTATGTGTCATCCCTGTTGAGCGCAGGGTTTCCTATCCAGGGCAGCTACAGTAACAGTAGCATTTATTCTTTGACCCTTCAAAACTGAAAATTCAATTCTCTGTATACTTTGTTCTAGCCGTTTAGCTCATAATAGGACTATATTTAGTCCCCACAGTGAGAGACAAAGAAGAAGTTAGAAGAAAGATGGTCAGCTGCTGAGTTAACTTCACTCCTTTACCTGGCTCCTTCAAAGCTCAACCCCAAATCTAATCTAAAGTCTGGAAAATCAGCAAAAGAAAATGCAAATTAATGAGCGTTTTCGTCCACTACTGTTAAACTAATATTAGGATCTGGGCAAATTGTGATAAGCAGTTGGTGGCACTAATTCTCCGTTCTCCACACAGATCTGATGTTTTCATCTGCCAACATTTTTTTTGTCTCTTCAGTGAAGAGTGATGTTTATGCACGTCATGATTTATTTGCTAGGACTGTTTCAATTGCACAAGGCTGCCAATAGTCTGTTTTTTTTTTACATTGTGTATACTGTCATATCTTTTATTGATATTAAGCAGGCAGCCATCCTTATCCTATCCTGTATAACTTAACCAAAAGTATTTCTTCATAAATCAATCAGCAAGTGATTAAGAGCTGCACCAAGTAATTGATTATTAACCAATCATTAAATTAAACAAAAGCTATCTTTCGATCAGTCAATTTGAGGATTTTTTTTAAGAAAAGGTCAAAATTCTCTGATTCCAGGTTCTTAAAGGGATAGTTCACCGCAAATTTTTTTAAAAAAATGCGAGTTTTAGAGATATCGGTCATAGAGATGTCTGACTTCTCTCCAGTATAATGGAACTAAATGGCACTTGGCTTTTACCTTTGAAAAATTCAAAACCAGTGTCTCTTTCCAAAATCATGACCTGGTTACTCAACATGATCCACAGAACTTGTTGTGAGCAGTTTTATGTAGGAACTACTTTCTTTCTAGTAGAGAGAAAGTAGCTCTGGTAGATTTTAAAGTAGTTCTACTGCGTGACACTGCTCACAACAAGTTCTGTGGATTATCTTGAGTAACTGGATAATGATTTTTGAAAAGAGACACTGGTTTTGAATTTTTCAAACATATATTTGTTGAGCTCCGAGGACCAAAAGCTGCGTGTCATTGAGTTCCAGTATGTGTCAAAGACGCAGACGTCTCCGGCCGATATCTCCAAAACTCTGCAACTCACACAAAAAAAAAAAATCTAAATTGATAAAGAGCACAACAGGTCAGATTGGAAATATGTACACTGACTGATTTTCACAATTTAGTGAAATTTAAGTACCTAATAACTAATCAATTCATTGAAAAAATAATCAGCAGATTAATTGACAATGAAAATAACCGTTAGCTGCAGCCTTAAAGTGATTCGACTAAACTCTGATGTAAGATATATACAATACAGTGATTCAATACAAAAATTGTTACTGTTTGATTATCACAGTAGCAGTTTAGTGCATTGGTGTATAGATGTAATACTTAAACATCAAAATAACCTTTTTCCTGGCCTCTCTGCTGTTCTTGTCCTTGAGGGAACTTATCAGCAGTGTGTGGAAGCTACAATAATGTTGTTCTCTGTATTCTAACTCTCCTCCTCTTTGCAGTCAGTGTTGTTTTAGCTACTTTGGATCACACAAACTCTCCATAGTACCTCTGATACACACACAAATTGTCTTAAAAACAGTCAAATTAATGGCACATGATATTGTGGGTAAGTAATGTACATGTAGTTTTCGTGTTATGTTATGTGTTAATGCATGCAGATGTAAACAGGATGGAAATATGAACATTATGTTCATTTTCTTAAACATTCACATATTTCAGATCACAGATTCAGTAATTGTTTCAGTTTTCTCAGTTAAACTTTTCTTCTGATTCTCTCTGCCTGTACCACTTCATCCAGTCTATCTATATATGCTGGACAAACCTGGTTATAAACATTACTAATATAATATATGTAATATACATCCTCCAGGTGAGTGTCATGTTGGATGTATGAGCATAATGAGCACATACTGTACCCCGCACAATCTGTCCTATTTCATCTAATTGTGGTGCAGTGACCACAGTGAAGCTTCCCTCCTGTTCGACACAGCCACCTCCACAGGTGTGCTCTTGCACCAGGCTTCATTACAGTACAAAGAAAGAACCCCTGTAAGCAATTAAGTGTAGCACATCTGAGCTGGGAGACCTTTGAAGGCCATTTTAATGTCAGTTCAGTTTCCGTCTGGAGTGTGTCACAGGAGTCATTTTTTAAAATTTAATCTGGGTTTCACGTTGTTCCTGAAGGTTGTCTGTGATAGTGTTTGATGTTGAAAATGTTTAAGTGGTTCTATCGAGTGAGAATATATCCACTATAAGCTCTTACCGCAAAGATTATTTAAGAAATTTCACCAAGGACATTAGCAGCTATTGAGTGTTGTATTTGTTAGTATAGAACGTGTTGCTTCCCTCAGCCGGTCACTGAACTGAACTGAGTTGTACCACAGCAGACAATCGCACAATGTGCTTAATTTTTAAAAGTAAAAAAAAAAAAACAAGCCAACTTTGTCCCATGTCTCATTAAGATGTATTAGTTTACCCCCCAAGAGACTATAACTAGTTATAAAGTCTCACTTCTCCCCCTCGGAAACAAGTGTGACTCTTATTCAGACTTTTTCCTAAGTTTTGCTCCAATTTTTTTAGTAGATGCTGCAGATGGAGTGGCAGCACTCCAACCTTCACATTCTTTATTTATACCAGACTGGCATTAACCAACCAGTAACTCTGTTGTACTCCCCTTGTTTTATTAAAACTTTTCTAATTCTGTGCGTGACTAAAATTAGCAATAGTATGAAAATAACCCACAATTTATTTAATCAGATTTGATCAGATTTTGAATATATATCTGAAGTTGTGAGGTGCCATTTTTATTTTGTGTTTTAAACACATGTATTGTAAATTCTGCTGTTAGGGGTCTCCCTCGAATTAAAACAAAAACAAAAAAATCTCTCCAGAGCTTATACCAACTACAAACCAGTTAGCAATTTATTGCAAATTATGGATTTCTCTGCTTTTGAACATTTTGAACATAAGTATATAACTTGACAAATTATCTAACATATCTCTTAAGATTTTTAGACATTTTAATGTGGAAATGTTAGTTGAATGTTTCTTTGTCTGCTACAAAATACACATCTGCTCTGTAAATCAATTTCTCCTGTGGAAAAAAAAAGAAACCAAAAGGGAGAAATTTAAATTTCATATTTTTTGGTTTAATGATGCATTAATCTGTTGAGATAATGTTCTCTGTCTAACTTGTTTCCATACAGCCACTCAAATCACTTTATTTTGAACAAAATTTGTATAAAGCTGAAACCTTAATGTTCTGTTGTAGGCAGTAAGTCACCATGACTTGGGCCTTGTTCAGACTAGGGTTGGGCCGATGGACGATACCATCGCCCATTTCGATGGTTGACAGTCATTGACCACTCTGCCCTTGACTGTTGTAACATTATGATTTTACAGCTTTTTGGGATTTGAGGTATCTGTAAGGCAGGAGTTGTTGGCAAAGTTCCATTTTTGATACGTGGGAGAGCAAATTAAAAGAAGCTGCTGCTGCTGGTCATTGCACTTTGTCTCTGTTTATTATTTGCTTATTTAACCAATCCAATTAGGAGAACCCAAGACTAACAGTTATATTGATGGCAACAGTGTTTCTTTTCTGCTGCATTTCTTTTTTCTTTTTTTTCTTAGTTTAGCTTCCTCAGTATTGGTTGGCAACTAACTTTGTACAGCCCACTCCCCCCCTGCACAACAATATCATCATCCACTGTGATGTCTGACTGTGGACATTGTCATATGTCAGCTCTGTAGACATCGCCCAACCCTAGTTCAGACTGCCAGCCCGAATCCTTCCACATTGGCTTTAGAAAGTCTGGACAGCAATAAACCACACGAAATGTGATTATTGCAAATCGAACCCAAACCACATTTGGAAGCGGTTTGAATTTGTTTCCAAATGGATTTCTAGAGATGCATCTCAGTCCAGACACTCAAATCGGATTTCAGAGTGTCTTTTGTGTCACTTGAAATGTGACACACTGTGATAAAATGTTGGAGGTCCATCAGAGCTGCTGAACAGAATCCATGCTGCTACTAGCAGAATGGTATGGAGGGCAACACAGACGACAACGGTCCTTGGACAGACGCTGAATTAGTGTAGAAGGGAGACTTCTGTACAGGCAGAGCTGGGTTTTTTCGTGCTTCTGTGTTGGAAAAACGTGTCAGCAGCATACACAGTTACTGACACCTGTGTTGTTACCACAGCAGCACATACAGATAGGTTGGTGATGTCCGGACACACAAATCCGATCTGATCACTTGCACATAACCGTGTGGACAGTATGTCTTAAAAATCTGATTTGAAAAACTAATGTGATTTGCCTTCCTATGAAGCCTAACAGACAGACAGCAGCCTGCCACACAAGAGCCACAGACTTTACCACATGAGATTTCCTGCTAAAGTCTCCTTTGTATCTCACTCGTAAATATGAAAACACATCTTGTCTCGCACCTTAGCTTTTTCAACGAGGGACCGAACAAACATTCACCGGGGAAAAGTGCACCTCTAATGTCAGTTTGCAGGCTAGACAGCTAATTAGCTGCTCAGCTGCAGCACATTAAACAGCATGTAAACTGAACTGCAAATGTCACTTTTAGATGCTGTTGTGCTCCTTACTCTACAAGACTAACAGCATTTTGTCCGACCAGTACAAGTTTGTTTACTGCAGCTCAGCCTGTCAGTTGCTGTCAATCAAACAGACCGGGACACGCCCCTCTAGCCTCTGAGAGCTAAAGGAGCATCTCTGATTTCTGATAAGACCTTTTTTCATTCCTGCCTTTAGCAATAAAAAGGGACGAGTGACTGAATTTAACAAACACGTTGACATAAATACTGACTGCAAATAGAGCCTGACTAAATGTGATTTCAGTTGGACTCAAAGTAAATATTATTTTGGAAATAATGTCTGTAATTTTGTAGGTTACATTAAAAGCTGGTAAACATTCCATTATGTTCCACCTCAAGTGCAACACAGCAGTGCTGAGAACACACTGTTCGTTTGGAAAGATTTTGCATTGGGGAGGAGGAGGAGGAGAAGCTCTTGTTATCATTTTCTCATTGTTTTGTGTAAAATTGTATTTTTCAGCCTTTATGCAATTGTCATATTGGTGTGTCAAGTCTGTCAGGGGGATTTTTTCTAGCTTTGTTCTGGGAATCAGGTGGGTTACAAAGCTTTTCTTTTATGTGTAGAAAGAATTTTGTCACGTGTTGTTTTTGTATCGTATAGTCAGCACAGAAAAAGTGTTTATAGCAGAGTGTCTTCTGTTTCGTGCTACCCAGTGTGACCCCTGGTAAGCAAGTAGATGAGCCTTTGAAACAACCCATATTTGCAGGGTATTGTTCACAGTTTGTTCCACAGGCTGATAATTAGCACATATTGGAACATACTTGTTTGTGCACTGCAGCCGTACTGCAGCTTGTGCGTTTCCTGTCTCTGTTAGGCGGTGCAAAAGGTCACCGTGTTTCTAAGTTTTCATCATATTAAATAAAATCTTTGTGTCCCCTTGTTGCTTGATGGAGTTTTGTACAAAGGTTTCAAATGTCAGAAAATGACACTTCAGCCAAAGCTCACATATTGCCTCAGAGAAGGAACAGCCTGTTGGACTGCCTGATACAACCCAACCTGCTAATTGCACTGCAGTGCAATTGATCATCCAGTTCTTTTCTCTGAGTAACTTCATCTTTTTTGTTGCCATATAACTTCTGAAACCACAGCAGTTTCAAGTAAAGTGCTTTAAGTAAGCCCAGTCCTTGAAGGATTTACCACATTTTAATGAGTATGTATTTTTAATCAAATTTTTGCTGGTGTTTTACCACCTCGTTCCATTAATGATGAGAGATTACCTTCTTAAAATGGTATTATTTAAAGGTCGGTTTTCGATGGATGCAGCTAGAACTGAGTTAACACCGATGATCCTTTTTTACCTTTATTTACATTCTTGACATATTAAGAGTTGCAGCCCTGACCCTTTAACTAGCAGAGAGGCAGTGACTGTAGGCCAGATGCATAAAACTCCAATACTCATTCTTTGTGGCAGATTTATAAAGCTGTGCACACCCATGGTTCTGTTCTAGAAATCTCAAATCATTGTGAAATTGGATGTTTAGTCCTAAATAGACATTGACACGCCCTTCATCATCCGTTTTCATATCAGTGCTTGTGCCTGCCAGCGTAAAGAAGTACCTTAATTTCACCAATTTCTTTCAAATCCTACAAAAATACCAGAGCAGTTGTTATCACACACGGCTGTGGCTATTTATAGTGCCCATATCATTAATTCATCACATGTACTTGTAAACCATCTCCATCAGTAGTGTCTCACTTATCATCATTAAGCCTCAGAAATAAAATCAATGATTTATAGCGCTCATATCAAAACAGACCTTACAAAGTGCTTCACAATTGATACAATAAATCACAAAGGATAAACAGAGGTAATAAACACAAGGGAATAAAATGTAACCTCCAGTGTAAAAACAAAAGAAAGATGATCACACCGCCAAGAATCCTGACAATCAGCGACACTGGCTAACAAGCTGAACAGTTACGAAATTCTGTCCCTCAGCTTTCCACCTCGACCTTATCACCTTCAAATCACTGTAGAGGAGCATGTGCACGCCTGCTCTGAGATATTTTTAGTTTAGTTAAATTTAGTCGAAGTCGGGGTGTGGACATGAAATTACACACAACTGAAATGTGAAAATGGGAGGAAGTGGTCTTTGATGTCAAGATAGCAAAGATGCAGGATTCCAGGTGACTGGGTGACGTCATTTTACCAACAAAATCAAATATATTATATTTATTATCATCAATGACACGGCTTTAAGTCAAACTTAAAAAGAGAAATATGAAATTACAATCATGCAAAAAGACATATACAGATTCCATACCCATTTTAACTATGATTAATGTGCAAAGGCAGTGTAGCTTTTTCCAGTATCTGGCACCACAGGACCAAAGCACCAAAGGAACAGATGTCTGTGTTAGTGATGTCATGTTGATCATATATAGCTAATATTCATGATGTTTACATGTGGCTCCCTGTGACTCTTATTTTTAGCCATGGCATGGCTGTAGGGATGTAACGTTGGTACTTTTCATGTGGATGCCTGGTTAATGTCGATGATAAATGTAGTCAGCTGAAGCAATTAATTCCTCAGTGTGCGCTATATTAAAAAGAAAGAAGGTTTCAGTGCTGCAAAATCTGTTCTTCTTCTACTGAACTACAGGCTGCTGCAGCTTGGATTTCTAGTCTCTACCTCTGGATAGTCAGAGGGTGTGCTAGATGAATATTTGTGCCACCTAATGCTATGTTCTGGCCAACAATGTAATGGCTCTAGGCGAGGTTGTTAATACACAGCAACAAAGGTGTAGGCGTCAGAACCTCACAGGCAATGCATCCTGGTACATGTATGCACTGCTGCACCGCTCTGCAAGCAGGAGAGGTCAGCTTTCTTGGTCAGTATAGCACGCACTAAAGAATTAATTGCTTCAGTTGACTACATTTACCACCAACAATGACTGGACATCAACAGGAAATGTGATGAATTTTTGCTTTAAATCGTTCCACAACTGTTGGATGGATTGTCAGGGAATCTTCCACATTCATCGTTCCCAAACTCCTGACTTTTCTTCCAGCGCCACCATGAGCTTGACATTTGTGGTTGTGAGTGAGTTGTGGCTTAACAACCATTCAGTGGATTGCCGCAACATTCATGTCCCCATCAGGATGAATTTCAATCAATTCAATTCAGTTAATCACCAACCATTTTGATAATTGAGTAATTTTTTAAGAAAAAGCGTCACAATTCTCTGATTCCAGCTTCTTAAATGTGAATATTTTCTGCTTTCTTTACTCCTCTATAACAGTAATTTCAGTGTCTTAAGTTGGAGGACAAAACAAGACATCTAAGGACGTCATATTTGGCTTTGGGAAAAAATTACCAACATTTTTCTGATTTTATAGGCAAACAGTCATCAGTTAATGTAGAAAATAAACAACCAATGAAGCCTTTTCCTCTTGCGTCATCGTCTGGTCCAATACACTTTTATTACTCAATACCTGCAAAAGAAATGCCATTCTCATCAGCCCCAGCAGTACTTTGTTTTTGGTGCTACTCGCATGCTAACCTGTGGAACAAATACTGTGAACATGGTTAAAATTATACCTGCTTAACACTTAAGCATGATGATGTGAGCCTTTTGCTCAGAGTAACAGTACAGAGATACTAGCATTGGCTGTAGTCTTGTTCATGTGCACTTTCTTCCAGTCAGTGTGCGTAATGCGTTTTTTTTCCCTCTCCAAATATGATAACATCGATACTCTGGGTGCCTCAGTTATATATGTACTGTAAATCCTGATGCTATGTTTACGTGCCTGATGGGAAAGCAGGAGATCACTGATGCGGTCGTGATAGAAGCTGCAGTGTTGCACTGCAGCACCATGGTGACGGGACCCACCATCCCTGGTCATCATATTATCCTGCTCCCACCTACCTGTCCCTCCTTAGTTAGAACGTGGTAATGTCTTTAGACAGGCCACAGTTGAGAGGGCCTCTCTGAAGCTCACTGCTTTTTCTGTGGGAGCTCAATGAATAAAAGATATACAACGATAATAGGAAGACATCTGTGGAGAAAACAAACAAAACATTACTCTTTCTGACACAGCCATCTTGACATGTGAGATATGAGCTAAGTTTCTTAAAAAAATAAATATATTTATTCATAAAAACTTTATAGATAACAACAAAAACAAACTCTTAATCTATTGTATCGCATTCAAATAAGGGCTGAATCGTCTCTGAGTAGCAGAAAATAATCTGCCATCAGACCTTTTGTTCATCACTGCTACCTTATTGCTCCTCTGTGGATATGAACATCAACTCAGCTCAATTGTCTTCTAAAACACATTCATATCAAATTTCTCATAAGGACAAAACACTTTTCACTGTGCCGCCAATAAAAAGGAAAAGAGGGGATTAATATTGCTTCAGTGATTTTGTTACCATGTCAGCTGCCTGTGTAGCCCTTCTTTCTCATTTGGCTACATCAATTTCCTCGTGATGAATGTTTACTAGTGCTGCTTTTACTTCTTAAAGGGACACTTCACTGATTTTAAGGTCTGTTTACAAGTGTTCAGGATATATCTACTGCTTGCTATGAAAACAAAAAGTTGTTTGCACAAGAGCCATACAAAGGTGGTAAACTGCCTCAAGTGATGCCACTTGTGTCAGCATCATTTGGAGCTGAAGACTATACGTTTGAAAATTAAAAAAAATCTGGTGGTGTGGAGTTTGAAAGAAGTAAGCTCACAGACCTCTGTGGTCCGCTCCTCATCTCTGCGGGAGGTTAGCAGTTTGATGCTCTATTTGCCATTATTAGCATAACCCAAATCCAAATGTCAGACTGAACTGCAGGCTGTCCAGTTCCACTCTGGATAAGGTAGTCACCAGGTTCTACAAAAAAAGAGGAACGTGTGAAATTAAAAGAAATCTGACTTTTAACTTAATTCAACTTGATGGAGATGATCCCTCAGATTTATTTATCCATATCGGATGATTTATGCCTAATGCCAAGAAAACAGAAAATACTGTGTCCTTAATGTCATAATAGACTCAGAAAGTTTTTGTATGGTCCCTGAATGTGCCGTGAAAGGAGAAAGTTCTTGTGGAAATGCTTTTGTAGTATTTTGACATCTGTCTTGCCAAATCTTGACAATTAATACTTCAATCAGTTAGAATAGTTGTGATCTAAATATTTTCACTTAGAGCTGCAAATATGATTATTTGATGATCAGTTCATTGTTTTCAGTAATTTTTTTTTTGGAAAAAAGGTTAAAAATCTCTGATTTCAGCTTCTCTAATTTGTATAGTCTTTGGTTTCTTTGCTCCTCTCTGATAGTGAACTGAATATCTTCGGGTTGTGGGAAAAACAAGACATTTTAGGGTGTAACTGTAGACTCTTTGCCATTTTTCACCATTTTCTGACATTTTAAAACAAGTTTTAATCAGTGAAGTGAGACAATAATCAACCAGTTAACCAACGTATTTTCCACAGGCTGGTTTGGTTTGTTTTTGTGGACACTGTTTGTGCACCTGAGAGTCAGACAGTGAAGAGGTCAGATGTGTTGAGTCCACTTTTATGCTAATCCATGCTTACTGTTGACACCGTATTGATTGCTTCAATTGGATACACCCAGAGCCCTTTGTTCCCTAATTACTTTTTGACTTGGTGAGAAATTGGATGTTCGGTGGCTCCTAAATTTTTAATGAGTATTAATTTGTAGAATTGTGGCGATTTAACAGTTACACAGTGGCTCGTGCAGTTTCTCTGATTAGTTCTGATTCGTCCTGACCGGTGCCTCTTGCACATGCATTACAGCTGGACTGCGAAGCCCTTATGCACTTCATTTTCAAACAGGTGCATTATTGAGAAGGAGAGAAAAGCAGTGAGTCACAGCCAGAGGGGATGGAAATCTAAAAACCCAGCCGGAGTGTTGCGGACAGCGTTTGAAATGGAGGTTGTTTCATATCTGCTCTGGAGTGGCACTGACGTGATCTCCATATTGTATTTTCAAGATCGCTGTTTAATACTTTTAAACAAGGCGTGAAAGATTTCTCGACGGCCATTGTGACTACCATTTCTTCCGACTCAAAGTTTAGTAGTGTGACTGGCTGTCTACCTTTTCAATTACAAGGCCCGGTGTTGCATATTCAACCTGTTTTTCCCTCCCAATCCCATTTCTTTTAAATCATTTCCCCATCGCCTCGCTCCCTGTCCCCTTCTCTTTTTCTCTCTCCTTTACTTCGCTGCAAGGAGCTCTGAGTTTATGAATATTTAAAGTGGAGCGTTATTCACAAAATCTTTATTTAATGCTGCCTACGTTCACATCCTCTTAGAGGATTTTGAAGGCTTTGGTTCTGAATCAAGCAGGGACGTGTAAACTGTTGTTTTTACAGTGAGCTTGCATCTCCCCTTCTGCTCGTGCTTCTGTTAAAATCAGCCTGCTTGCTGTTCCTGCAATCCCAAAGAGAGGGATGGCTCACCTGCACAGACAGAACACATGCTTTATTCAGGTGATGTATCATTCATTTGATGCTGTTGGCTGAAGTGGATGCAGCTGAGTCATTCGTCTCAGGTAGAACGGGGGTTGGGGGGGCATAAATTAGAGAGTTAGGTCTAGTGATGAGCAGCCAAAGGACTTGCACGTAGGAAGCCAATCAGCAGCTTTGTTGCTCTGGAAAGGCTTATTGCAAAAGAAATATCATAGCAGCGATATGCAACCTGCAGCAGCCACAATGACACCACTTTTTCTCCCCATCTCATTTTGCACAAACTACACACAAAGCAGAAACTCAGTGTTTCTTTTCTTCTGAATGCTTGCGTGTGTGGAGCCTTTTGGTGGTTACAAGCACAACAGTGTCACGTTGTTCTTCCTGTCCAAACATATTTGCATCCAAACATTGTTCTTGCCATCTTTTACCCCAGTGGGTATCATCACGCCCAGAAATACCTTGTTATTTGTAATCTCGGTCTCTTTTATTTCATTTGTTTGTTTTTTAATTTGACTTCATCTCCCTTTTTGTGTGTGTGCAGAGAAAGTGTTCGGGGAGTTTCTGAGCTGGGAGCTGGAGGACGCTTTGTCTCACCTGCCTCTGAAGCCTGGCCAGGCTGTGACACTGACGGTCAGCATCAAAGTCAAGCTGGACTTCTCAGGTCAGGAGAACCTGCTGCAGGACCTCAACGATGGTGAGTGGACACAGTCAGTATAAACCTGCTGAGTAATACAAGAATTTATTAAGTACAAAAGTCTGAAATGCAACAGCTGTACAAAAGCTCACAGTTTACTTTAAGAATGTGACTTATTTTTAGCTAACGGTGTGGATCTATGGATGGCAGTGCCACTTGTTTGGTTAGTTGGTTCAGTATTTTGGACAAAACTGAAAAACCTGGACAACTGTTGACTGCCATAATACCAGCAGGTTGACATCCATTCATTTTGTTACAGACCTGCAATGGCTGCAGATAGTATTGATGATGTAATAATCTGAGTATACAGGTTTACATAACTTGTCAGTATTAGTTCTTCATTCAAAAGTCTCACCTTTTCTCATGTCATTAATATTGTTAAATCCACTGCATTATGTTGAAATGAATTACCTATAAGTCAACGATTTAATTCATTACTTTCTGTTGCATTTTATTTTAACCCATCTTCAGGTAAGTTTGCACATCTCACTCATCTTGACAAATTATTCTGTTATCGGACATTACACAGCAGATAAATATTTGTGTTGTATTTTCTTAAGACAATGAAAAGAAAGTGGTTGCAAATGTTTATTTGCTTCTATATTAATTTATACAGGGACATAAATTCACATCTTACTTGGCTGATTCATAAATATACCCTTGTAGATATAACTGTGAGACAACATATTAGAAATACCTCTCAGTGTAATAAAATAGAATACAACAGCACCATACACGAAAGCCTTCAGAGTGACCACACAGTTGAATCAACCTGCCTTAAAATGAAAAACTGAACATGAGGGAAAAAGGTTAATAATTGAATCTTTCCTGATGGGCCAACAAGCCCCTAAGCCCAAATGTTAATTTAAGCAAAACCAATTCAGAAAAGGCAAAGTAACACAACCCTTCTTAATTGTGACACTTGTGTCATCCCCTTTTCCCATTATTTGTGATGTGGTGTTACCTGAGGGCATCGTTTCAGATGAAAAACAAGTAGGACTCCTTGTCCAGTTGAGGAAACTGGCAGCACACCCGTTATGTTATTCTAGCCACACAAACTCCCGCTTTCAGTCACTCCTAAATGTTTGTTGCTGTTTAATTTTTCCACCTTGTGTGTTTCTGGTTCTTCAGTAAGTATCGCATCAGCAGTTTTAGCAGGATTAGTAAACCCAACAGGTAATTTTCACCGTTTTTGTAGAATGTTGAAGTAAAAGACATAAAGGAATCTGAATATTTGTGAAACTGTAATTTTCTGTTGGCAAAGGCTTGCAGTGTTGGGTATTTTTGGTGGCCTCAGAGTTACTTCCTTCCTTAAGTAGACAATTATTTCTCTTCATTTGTCAAGTGGATTGCAGTAAAATTGTCATAACAGCTTTCAACTGCCCAGCTTAAAATATGCACATGTTGGATGCAGAAGTAATAATGTGCTGCTGTCCGTGGAGCGCTCTTCGTTACAGGCGTTCAGGCTGCCTAATTTCAGATTCAACAGTAATAGGAGAGAGGTCTCAAGGTCTCTACACCTCCATTTCTCTTCTAGCTTCTGGCTTCCTCACTTCTACTGTCGGATTTCCTCTCTTCTAATTCTCTCTGTCTGACCTTCTCCCCTACCTCGAAGCTCATTCATTGTGTTCCTTCTCCTCTCTTCCTCATAGTTCATGCTCATCCTCCTTTCTTCCCTGTCTCGCTCTCGACCTCTCTACCGCCTTCTTCAGACTGTTGAACCTCCTCAATGCAGACTATGGGCTGATAAATATTAATGAGTGATCAATATGGACCCGCTTCTGCACCGCAGAGACTTAACGTGTTTTTGTGTGTGTATGCATGCAGATTCAGATGACTGTGAAAGTAAATACATACAGCACTGTATGTTTATCTGACCTCCAGTGCCATTTTCCTCATGAGGTCATTTAAGCAATAATGTTTCAGTGTTTTAATTAGCTGAGCAGTAATTGGAGCCCTGAATTAAAGCGATAAGACACGGTTCGTCTAAACTGCAGCTCTAAATTGAGTTATTATGATGACATTATGGGATGCACTTTTTGCTTAACACATGTGATGTTATCTTCCACTCTAATACATTAATGAAATCACATTAATAATGTTGTGTTAATATACGGATGAACATATTTGCATGAAACCAGTTGTTTTGTTTTGTTTGCAGTCTCTGCTCCAGTGTGCTGGAAGATTACCAAGTTCTGCCATCTTTGCTAATTTAACTGTGAAATCTTGATTATTTTAAGCACAGTCGATGCTTTCAACAACTGTGCAGTTGTATTCCTCAGACACTACATACAGTCACCACCACCGCTATTAAGCGATTATTCCAGATTGGTTCATTGAGACAAGCAGTAGGTGGCGCCAATTCTCTAGTTGGAAAACCATTATACCACTGCAGATGAAGAAGGTGCAACAAGATGTAATGAAAAGAGCAGCAGTTGAACCTCAAATGGTGAAAAACAGTGTAGAAAACATGATGGATTTATGGCATTTCTGTTTGTTTCCTGTGTTAATGTGGAGAAGGTTCATCAGATCTCTGTGGAGTGAGTTAAATGTTGTTACACAAACTTATTTATGAAAACTGATAAAGACAAAAACCACCTCAGGTTAGCCTAAAACCTTTTTTAGAGCTAAGCCGTGTGCATCAACCTTCTCTTATACGATATTTCAAAATTCACATAAAAACATGTTGATGGAAACACGGCTCAGGATGATTCCAATTTTAGGGAATAATTTGACATTTTGGGAAATATGCTTATTAGCAGTCTATCAGAGTTGGATTAGAACAACTTTCATGTCAGTGGTGCAGAGTCAGGAAGTGATGTGATTAGCTTAGCTTAGCATAAAGAGTGTACTCTGAGGAAAACATAGGTTGGTTTCATGTGAAGTTACATGCTGTTACTATATCTTTATAACCAGCTGCCAAGTACATTGAAGACTAACTGTTCTGTCTGTTCTAAATGTCTCATGGTTTTAGCTCCGTATTTGTCATGCAGGTACGAGAGTGGTATCCATCTTTTCATGTAACTAATTGCAAGAAAATGAACAAGCACATTTCTCATTTTGTCAAACTATTCTATTAACTTTTTTCCTTTTGTTAAACATAGTTGAGGTGACTTCTATTTTAAATTAAACTTCACAGAGCTTCAGAGTATTTTATTACACTGAAGATGCTTGAGAAGTTTTAGCAAAAGTAGAAATTTAGTTTAGTTTCTGTTTTAAATAGGAAAAGGATAATAGATTGTCTGCAAATGACAAACATACAGTATGTTGTGAACACTGCGTACAATATACATAGTCACCAATACAGTATGTTTTTGTATGGTGGTCATTGTGTTTTGACATAACTTAGTCGATTTTTTCTTGAATGTGTTCCCACCTTTTGGACACAGTTAATAAACTAAACCCTTGCCATTAAATTGGCAGCCTCTTCTAAATTTGACATTTCGTGCCACTGAGTTCCATTTGGTGGATTTCTTTACAGCACCAAGGAATGGACAGTAAATGGACTACATTTATAGCTCTTTTATCCAAAGTGCTTCACAATCTGCCTTTCATTTAACCACACACACACACACACTCACAAACTAATGGCACCGAGCAACAGTGTAACGCACTTCGTCTGACCATCAGGGCCCATTTTTGGTTCAGGTGACTCAAGGATGTTTTAACACATGGCCGGGAGGAGCTGCCAAACCTACGATTAGTGGATGACTCGCTCAACCTCCTGAACCACATCCGCCCGTAGGAAGTTTGTTTAGACTTCACAACAAGACGGGAGAATCACTTGTCTATCAAAAACAGCAATAAAACGTTTGTTTTTCATAAATGCTGATGTAGAAGCTGTTAAAGGTCAGTTAAAAATAAACAGAGTGTATCTTAAGCGAAGAGTTGTCAGGTAAAACATGCAACGGTTGTTTTTGTTTGTGAAACAGGAATTGTTCTTTCGTATGTTCTTAAGTGAAACATTTTGGGAAATTTGCTTATTTGCTCTCTTGTCAAAAGTTACATTAGAGGATCTATAACTCTCAGGTCTATACATTAAATACAAAGGTAGAGCTGGCAGAGAATTAGCTCGGTTTAGCTCAGAATGTAATTTTCATGTTTCTGTTTGTACACGAGTTAAGCATAAAGCATATAGCAAAATTTAAAGATGGTGCTGGATGCATTTTCTAAAGTTTGGACGGACCCAGGCTAGCTGTTTCCTCTACAGTGCCCCCAGTCTAATGCTAAGCTAAGCTAAAATAAGCAAGACATTATGACCTTACTGAGACTGGATTTTGGGGGCTGATGCTAATAGAGGGTTGTATTATTCTTCACACAGAATATAATGTACAGCATATAAAATCTTTACATAAAGACACTTTTTATTTGCAGTGATCCTTCAAATGTGCCAAAAAAAACACTTGTGACAAAGATATGTGATTGAGGCAGGATATCTTCCAGCTGAACAACAATTTATCTTTTTCCTAAAATGACATCAGGTCACTAAAACACTAAACTTTCACCAGACTTTTGATTAATTAACCCTAACCCTCTAACCCTAACCATAACCCTAAGTAACAAATAAAAAACACAATTAGAAAAAAAAAAGTCTGTATCAAACTACTGAATTAAGAAAGAAGATCAGATATACACAAAATGCTGCCTATAAAGCGAACAAATTTTAATAAATCTCCATGTTTTTTAAAAAAGTTTTCACATTGGCTCATATCAGACAATATGGAGATACTGATACTGACTGATAAAGCTGTGATAGGTCAGTATTGGGCCAGTAATATCTGCCAACCAGTATACAAGTTGGGCTCTAGTAGGCATGACAGCTGCAGCAAACACTGATGTGAAATGACCACCTGTTGTTGCAAACCCACATGATTTTGGCCCATTGTTTCAGACTTATTTAATTGAAATCTGTTGGCATAATTCATAAATATTCATTGTCCTTGGCAGCACCAGGGAGGTCAACACAATCAGTACAGAATGAAAATATACTTAATAAAAACTGTAATAACATAACATCAGCTGCTCTCACCCCAACAGTAACTGTGAATATGTGGATGAATATGAATGTGGATGCATATGAATGAATTTCTCCATTTGCCCAGGTGAAAAAATCTACATGTGCACCCTTTTTTTCCTCTTTTTTCCCTCGTCTTTCACCCCGTCTCCACAGCCTGAGGATAAATGATAGCTCACAGCTTGGGTAGTGTGTGTCAGAGTCTCTGATGTGTATGCTGCTGCTATTGTGTTAACATCAGCACTTCTCTTTGCTAAATATAACTGTTAGCTCAGATGTCTGGCAGCCCTCATATGACCAAGAAATAGCTTTTACTGTTTGTCATGCCGCATCGAAGGTGGGAATTAATTTGTGCCTAATTAACAACTGTCAGAATGTTGAGTCATAAATCATCAGTGGAATCTTTCACTAATTATGTGCTACTTATTGATCGCCAGTATTAACATGCGCATTGAAGAGAAAGTCAATCAATCAGCTTTAACTGTGATGTCGCCTGGCAGTGCAACGCTCGATGTCCTTTGTGTCTCAGCTGAGGCAGAAGGGGCAAATGAGACAAGGCCGCGGAAAAACAGAGCAGAGGGAACATTCAAAACAGGCCGAGCCTCATTGATTTATCCTCAGACGAGTTTATCCCTCACTTTGAGTCCGGCTCGAGACCACGACACCATAACTCAGGATCCGATGGGAGTGATGTCATCGCTCAGGACTAATGGGCCTTGACTTACAGCAAGCTTTATTGTGTTAAATGGTGTGAGTGTGGTACCTAATGACAATGCGACCGCCTACATTAATGCTGTGGTCTTTGAAAACTGCACCTTGTACCACAGTAAATGTCTGCATCAACAAAATCAGGAGACACAAGAAACACATTATATCAAACAACAACATGAACTTAATGACTCAAATGGAGAGGAATATGTATTCAGAAGCTCTGCTGAAATTAGTAAAGGACCCAGAGGTGCTGTCTTAGTGTTTTCTTTTTGTCCTCAGTCAACATCAGTTAGATAACGCTCAGCTGTCCTACTTGAGTAGTTACTTTTAGATGACTTAACTTTGAACTTACACCAGCAGGCTCGGCACCCAAGAACACTTTTTAAAGTAATAACCTGAGACATGTTCATGTTAGATTCTGTTGTACCGCTCTCTGTTGTCAAGTGACACAACACGGCTGTAATTCAAGTTATACTCATTTCTTAAAAGGTTTGGTATTTGCTGTTTTAAATATCTGAAGCCTGGTAGGTATATTCTTAGAGGAAAAAAGTACTTGTACCAAATACAGCTGGGTATCAAACCTGAAAGCTGGCATTGATTGTCCAGTCAGGTTTATAATCCTGTTTACAGATCCTTTGATCAGAAACGTCTTGATTTAAATCAAAGACCCCTTTTACACCTAGTCCCTTCATGCGTCTTGGACAGGCTGGACAGCAATCGGATATCTAAAAGGTTAAGTTTAAATAAGTCCAAGAAGCATTCGATACAGATTGAATTCTGATTGCTCAAAGCACCTCTGAAAGGGCTCAACTTCCAAGTAGTAATTACAGCATGGAAACTCCATGTGGTGTGGAAGTGGCTGAAAACAAAACCAATATGGATGCCTCACTTCATGGTTCATGGTTGGACATCACATCATATGAACCAGTTCTTTTCTAGCACAACTCGAACCTTTACTCCATTTCACTAAAAATGGTTTCTATGTCCTTTGATCATAGCAAGAAATTACACTTAGCTATGCAATTGTTTTAACTAAGACGGTTGAGTGGTTGTGGGATCTATCTGATCCCTGCTCTGATACACACCTGATCACACATAGTCCACCATCGGAGTCATCCATATGTTTATGGTTTTGGATAGTTTAGCTGGCTGACAACCACGTACCTCCACTTCCTTGTGATTGCACAGGCTTGTGTGTGAGGCCACAACGCTATATCTAGGGCTAAGTATCATTCAGAAATTCTCAATACCGGAACCAATACCCTGTCTTCAATCCCTGTTGCTCTGTAAGCAACACCATGCTTGCCGTCAGAAACTCTTTATGCCCGACTTCCATCTGAGTGGACGTCAGTGGTTAACGGACTTCACAACAAGCTAACAGATTAGCTGCCCTGTCTAGTTAATAAGAGGCTTTTAGTTTACTGAGTCATCTGTCCAGATCATTGCAGATAGGTAGCTGGTAGTACAAAAAACAAACAATTATCCTTGTCTCTGAATGCATGGTAATGTTTATCCTGCAAGCCTCTATGATATGTAACGTTAGACAGCAGATCAGTAGCATTATTAGAGCTTGGTACGAGCACGCTGTGTGCTTGATGGCTTACTGGCATGATGAGATTTATTCCTTAGGTACTGAAACTTAGTGCCAAGTATCAAATGAGGAGTTCAGCACCCAGCCCTGGCTACAACAAGCTACTGAATACTGTTTGCACATGTGAGGAACATGTTTTTCAAGTGGACTCCAGAATGTAGTATAAACTGAGGTAGTACATGTCTGCAGCTGTCCACACATGCATCTGTTTGGGGGTATATTCAGGCCTGAAGGGCTAATAAAAGTGTACTTAGTTGCCTCTGGATTTTTATCCAGTTGTTAACAAGCTGTTTACTTAAAATGACTACACATTCAGGTTTCATATTTGCAATGGTAATTTCAAATTACACCATGCTTTATTAGCAAAGGAAATGGTGTTCTCCCAGTTCCACTTTTCCGGTTTGCTGGAAATATATAGAAGGAAAACTGAGCAGTGATAACCACCATTGCTGAACAGACAAAGATAACAGGGCAGACTACAGATGCCTAAGTAAACCTAATTAACTGAAAATCAGAGGAAAAAGACCACGGTGCGAGACGCACTGTTTGACAGGTGATCTCTCAGCAGGACAGTTCACAAGCAGCACCACAGTGACTGCTTATCATGAGTGCTGGAAATGGTTTGTGTGTCATGGACAGTGTGTGGAAGTACAGAGGCCTGACCGTTATTGAAGCTGAGTAGAATGATACAATATCGGGCTTAAAATGAAAAGGCCTGTAATAGCTGTTATATAGTTGACTGCTGTTAAGCCCAGTGTGAATGTCTGCATGTCAGATATTTGTTACCGCTGTTAAAGCAAGGCAGTTGTTTATTTTCCCTCTGACTTTAATGGAGCGTCCGGATCAACTGGAAGGGCTTTCTGTAATGACGGTAATCATTTGTTCAGATCTTTGTATATAACCTAACCGATTTCTGCTCATCATGTAGCCCCGTTCCTCTCCCTCACTCTGTAAGACTTATAGGAACGTAATGATGTTCTTACAGTTTCAGTGTTGCGTGTCAGCTCAGAATAAGTCAGCATAGTTTTGAATGATGCGCTGCGAGTTTGTACTGTAATATCTTCTTTTTGGTCATTGTTTGAATTAATGAAGTATTTTATTTCAAGAAAGGACACAGAACTGCAGTGTCTGTCAAAGCTGATAAGCTCAGGTTGATATAATACATGATAAATGAGGCTCAGGTCAAGTTTGGTGTTTAAATTGTATTTTCTATTCTAATGACTCTCCCTCTTGAACATCATTTTCATCAGGGTTTTTAAAGTTTACAATGGATGAGTCACATTTTCCATATTTATTAGATTTATTGGATGAAAGCTATCTATTGTCCAAGGAAAAAAGCTTGTAAATGTGAGTGTGATTCACACTGCAGAGATCCACAGTATTTCATGAATCTTCTTATCTGTGCTAGTATTTTTTCAGTATATCACTCATTCTGGGACAAATCAGGTCTTACCAAAAAACCCCAACTATTTTTAGTACTAGTATTATTAATACCAACACTTTAATTTGATTTTTTTAGTGAAAATTTACTCTTTATTCATAACCTTTGATAACAAAGGTGTAAAAAATGTGCTATTTTACTCATCTGTAGTTTTTTTTTTTTTTAAATGAAAGTATTTTGTCCTCCTTTTGTGAATTTATTTAGGGATTTTTACAAAAACATGATTTAATCGGGCATAAAAAGAGTTAGCTTTTCCCTAAGGACCCTTGTCTCACCGGATTAAAAAAGGCAGAAATACTGCTGAAGAACTGGTAAACTTTCTATTTTTCAACAAATCCTTTAAATATTATGCCAATCAAATGTGTCTCAACCATAACATGACACCTCAGTAGCTCTTCTAAAGCAAAGCCAAATAAGAATTATGGTTTAAAAATGTGTATTTTGATTGACATTAAATACTTAGAGTTTGATTTTACCACCGTTATTGAAAAGTAAAACTCAAAACATCCTCAAGTTTTGTCCCAGTTCTCACAAATTATGGATATGTTACAGTATACTATTTGTTATAATTATAAGAGTCCCAATCTTATGCTGTTCTGCCTAAACTCAGGCAGCGAGGTGGCCACTGATACAAATGCTGAGTTCACCCTGGTTCTCCCCGAGGCCGTGAAGACAGACAACTAGACAGATACTGATTGGAAGGAGGGTTTAAAGGTGGGGATGATTGTGAGCAATGCCATCGTCAATCACTCCACCCATTACTCACACATCTCTGCGCCACGGGACACAAAGAGTCATGTGCGCCTCCTGAAACAGACAGCATACCATAATGAAGGATGCAGTTCATAAAATTTTAAAGTGTCATCCGTATTTTTGGTTGTTTCCTCTTCTGCCACTTCAAGTCTATGTCCAGATGCATATCTAGTCTGTTTAACAGCAGGGTACAGAGAATGAGGCAATAACAAGAGGAGATTGCTCTCACCAGTGCAGTGACAGCAATCACTGTTTCACACAGTTAAGATGCTTTCGCACTGTTCAATGTTGGGCTGTCCCACACAAACATGATACTGTGAGACGTGTCTACTGAGGCTATCACTGACACTGAAACTTACTTTCAAAGGACGGATCAAGATTAGACTGTCACTGATCCAAGAATTGATGCATATTCCTTAGCATTATGTTTCTATGAGGTATAAATATTATGCCAAGAGGGGCGACATAAGAGCCAGAAAGTAACCGTCACATCAAATGTATGCTGTCATTCAAGACAAGGGACAAAAACCTATAAACACAATCACAAAATACAACTGTGAAGACATGTAACAGCCACCGCACAAATGGTTAAAACTATAAACCAGCACAACAAAGACGCTGTGTGATCAGAATGTGATCAGATCTGCCAGAACACATCTGGAGGTTTGGCTTGCACTGTGTTTGAATCTTATGTATGTAGGTGTAAACACAATCTGCACGTCGCTTTGGATTATTTATCCAGATACAGATCACATTTTAATACCAGATGTAAATGGGATGTTAGAGCTCTGCTGACCAAAGACAAGCTGCTCCACAGTTCATCATCCTAGATTTAGAACAAAGGTCACTGTTTGGCTTTTGCAACTGCCAAACCAACCAACCAACACCCTGCGGTATGAAATGACACAGAATACATTAGCTGGCGAAACATTGTAAGCACCGATTTTTGCTTTGTTTTACAGGTGAAAGTTTGACCAAAGCCTTGGTTTATTTTCCAAACATCATAGCAGTGTGGATGTGTGGTGACCTGTGTCTGTTTGCAATTCTTTCTTTGGTAGTTACATCATAAAGCCATTCATCACACAATCAGACATTCATCAAATTTAATATTTCACAGCCTTACACAGCTTGTGTCTAGCTTTTTATTAGACCCATCTTGCACAGTATGACATCAACAGAACACGTTGATCATTGTCTGAAGGGGCCTTTAGCTGTTGGGTTGAGTTTTACCAAGACTTGTGGCTCAGATCTTAAGGTAGAGTCCCCTTGATCTGCAGCCAGCAGGTTGTAGTGAAGCGAAAAGGGTTTAAAAAGTCTTGTTTTATTTTATAATGTTGTAAATTTAATTATTTCTTGGTGACACAGTGTTCAGCTTCAAGCTTTACTTTAGTAGCTCACTGGAGCAAAGATAATAACTTCCAAACTAGCAGTATAATGAATTACTACTCTAGAGTTCTGTGGAACTTTTATGGTGCCATTACAATCACACGTATAAGCTGATGCTTTTGTTATTCCTCAGACAGATTGAAGCTGCATTGGGGCGTCTCTAAGTAGAACTGTTTGGTCAGTAATTGTGAGTCTGTCAATCCCCAGCTTCCCCGTCCACAGGCAAACATGCTCATGAGCCAAACTCAAAGGCCATGTTACAGAATTTTTTTTTTGCAAGAGCTTGTCCTGTCTTAATTTAAGTTTCCAAGATAGAAATAATCCTAACTTCCTATTACAGAAGCAATTCCTGAACTCATGGCTGTGTCCTATCCTGTCTCAGACCTCATATCTTAACTTAATCTAAGGTACAGCTGTAAACCTCTGTGGTATTCCTTACTGTCGCCCCTATATCTGTCTGTAAAATGTACACAAGACAGCCTGTATCCATCCATCCATCCATCCAGCTATCTCACTCCACTTGTCACTGGCTAGCTCGTGAATGTGAGAGAAAAGGATAAGAAGGGCGTTGAGTTTTAACTTTGATTAGTCAGAGGAATTAAATGTGTCTTGGAAGGCAGGAAACGCTACCTTTCTTGGAACTTTTCTCGACTCATCGTAAGGACATTGATCAAATTCATAATTAATCATCTTGCCAGTCAATATATACCCATTAATGTGTGGTCTGGGAAATCTAAAGCGTCATCATAGAGTTGGAGTAGCCTTTCGAGCATAATATTTTGTGTTCATGCTGTTCCCATTTTCATTATCATTTCCATACAGACCTATCAACAGTGGTTCTGTTTCTGTAATACCAAAATTTCTAAATGTCATCCTAAACTGAGATAAGATAGGGTTTCAGACTTAGGGAGCTGCTGTGATGAGGCCCCTGAACTATAACTCTTAATCCACCCTGCTGCAAACATTTACCTAAATTTCCTCAGTCTTAATCGTCTTTTCTAAATGTTAACACATTATTTTCATCCTAAATCACAGCAAATCTAATCTAAAACACTGTAAAGAATAATGCGGTTGGAGTAACTAAGGTGGTGTTGCAAGTTTATTAGGTTCACTTCATGCAGTAACTAAAGTTCAGAGAGGTGTTCATTCATCTTTATAATCTTTTTAAAGGGCTGTAGTTTGTGGTGTTGAATTGTGTTGCATTGAAGAGGTGTTTCTAATATGTTGTTTAACTTCACAGATAGAAATAAACACATATACAGTCCATATATGTGCATTTAAAGCAATGTAGGCCTACTTGATAACTAACATAATGACTGAATTATACCAGTATGCATCTCGATATACTGTGGTCTAGAGCTACAATGATTAATTGAGTAATCAATTAAATCTCTAAATTATTTTTACTCCTTTTTGACAGTAAACTGAATATCTTTGGGTTGGGAAACAGCAAGACATTTGAGGATGTCATCTTGGACTTTGGGAAGTAATAATCAACATTTTATAGACCAAACAAATAATTGATAAATTGAGAAAATAACCACTGATTAATCTATAATGAAAAGAGTTGTTACTTGCAGCCCTGCTGTGGTCACTTTGTCTTGTTAGAGCACAAATATCATACTTGTGTCACACTTGTGGTGTCATAATTGCCCCAAAACCAATTTAGTTTTCAGTAGTTTGAAATGCTAGAAAATCTGAGACCATAGGGTTCATGATGCCACGGTAAGTATGTGAAGAATAAATGAATGATTTTATATTCATGACCTTGAGAGGAGCAGTGTAGACAGAGGAGCAGCTGCTCGATCAGGAGCTGCGTTAGGCACCACCACAGGGGCTGCAGCTCTCAGCCCACTCAGACAATACTCAAAAAATGACGCCCAGAGCCCACGCTCTGACGTCAAAGGAATCATATCGCTCTCTGACGTCAGTGGGATGCAAAGCCCTGCAATTTCCCCTAAGAGAGGGGAAATTACTGGCCTTCGCAGCAGCTCCGGCGATTGGGTCCACGATAGACAGATGGACATATTGAATCTCTCTAACAACCACATGCAAGATTGGTAAAATAGGGGCAGTTGGAAGAGTATTTTCTGTGGAAAAAGAAAAAAGTCAGAGCGACAGACTGGTGTGCGTGCGATGAATATGTTGTCGCTCTGATGGAATTAATGCTGTGAAAATAGGGATTATGCTAATTTCACCATGACAACAGGTAAACACGGAGGCTGAAGTGCTGAGTTTGTACTAAAGCAAAAATGGCAAGAACAAGAAATAACAAATTAATACAGCAAACTGGAGAAGATCAGAAAACAGGGAGGCTTCGTAGTAAAATAATGCATCAAAAAGCAGCAAAACTCTTTCCCTTATTTTAAATCTTAACAATTTCCTAAGGGTGCTACCAGCCAGGAACAAAGCCCATATGTAAGAAGAGCAAACACTCACAGGTTTTTTCTTGCATTTGTCTTTTATTAAATAAATAACAACACTGATGCTTGAGGCTCTGCTTACCTCTGTGTGTTGTTTTGTTGTTTAAATAATAGTCTACCTTAAAAAAACAACAAAAAAAAGCCTGGTTCTCTCTTCAGTTGAAGTAAATAATGCTCCGGCCTCTTGATGAGAGTACATGGGTCTCATAACAGAAACAACAGATTATAGGAATTTTACAAAAGGATTCCAACTCAAAAATTTCCTATGTTAGGAATGCTGAAATGTCCTAATTCAAAATAAGTGCCAGAAATGGCAGCACCACTGTTGATAAGCCTGTAAGGAAATGACAGTGATGATGGGGAATGACATGAATGCAAAATATTATGATTAAAATGTTACTCAAATCCTAAGATGACCAAGTATATATCAACTGCCAAGGCGATTAATTTTGAATGTGAATGACATGCTCCGTCCGTTCTAATACTTACCAGTGATCAATACATTGCAAGAAAACTTCTCAAAACATTCCAGAAAGGTGGCATTTCCTCTCCTCCAGGACACAGGTAACTCCTCTGACTCATTAAAGCCAAAACCAAACGCCCATCTTTTTTTGTCCATTCACAAACTACACAGTGACAAGTTGTTGTCATGGATACATGCAGTCTTGTGCACATTTTAAACACAGATAGAGGCATGACAGGTCGAATCAAGTTTACAGCTCTGGTTAGGATTTCCTGAGTTAAGATATGATATGAGGTCTGCCATCAGTTTAGGAATGGCGTCTGTAACAGATAAATTGGACTTTTCCTGACTTGGAAACTTAAATTAAGATATGAGAAGCACTTAGGAAATGTTTCTACAGACGAGACCATACAGACTTTTTCGCAACCTTCCCAAACCTCACAATAGGGAGTGCTAACATCGTTCCACAGCAGCCACACTGACAAGGCCACTTGCAGATGTGTCTGCAGGCATTTTTAGTTTATTGGCCTCGTGAGTGCAGCCATTGGCTGATTATCAGCCAACCAGTTAATTGGTCTCTCACTAGTTCACAATGATAACGGGTGTATAATTTTACGCAGCAGTAAACAATAACAGGCTTTTCATTTCTAGCTGACCACCTTGACTCCTTCAGAAGTTGGTTTAAGCTGACTTTTTTTAAGTAGCCAGTGAAGGGTCAATTCAGTGATAAGACAAGCTTAAAAGATGGAGAAGAAAAACCTCAGTAAGTAATCCACCATGGGACATGTTGTATTTTGAGGTAAAGGCTGTGATTAACAGATTCAAAAATTGGCTTGCTGGCTAACTTAATATTAGGGCTGCACAATTCATCAAAATATAATCGAACTGGCAATATGGCCGAGTGCAATACCCAATTCACAGAAACTGCATTTTTCTGAAAAAGGAAAAATGTCAAAACAAACGAAAAATCATTATGATGAAGTGTTGTAGTGCTGCTGAGATGCTCTGGCCTACAAACCTTGTTCTCCTGATGTAAGAAAACATGTTTGTTTGGTACAGACCCAAATAAATGTCATATCATTTTTTGTTTTTCATTTCCTAGGGATCGTCAAGTATTTGTGAGGAACATGGCCCCTCTGGGAAACTTAAGAAATCACTAGCTATCTAATCAGTCTTACCAAGAGATGATGGAAAGTGAGAGCATTTATTGAGAGTAAAAAAGTAACACACAAAAAAATAGCTCCCATAAAACTTTACGTCACCGACTGTTGATATCTAACAATGTGAGAGTGTTTGTGCTGATGCTCTGCTAGCCACTGTTTAATGAGTATTTCAGCTGACTGCGTGATTCCACGGTGTCTTTTCAGATGGGATCAGCGTGACGGGCCTGCCAATCTCCAGTCCGCTACGCCAAGTCCTCAAGCCCCGGCCGGAGACCAAACCTGTCAGCAGTGAGTCGGGCAAGGCAGAGTACAGCCACGTTAAGGTGAGTAAACAGTTATTGTTCGGCTCAGTCCTGGATCAACATGCAAGCAGTTGTTTCCTCCTGTTTGCGTTTCCTGTCTTGTAGCAAAGTTTAGGGAAAGCGCATTCTCCCTCCCCGCGGCGCCGTCTGCATCTTTTCTGCAAATAATGAATATCTCAGGCGGGGATATTTAACCCTCTAACCGTTGCTCTTTCTTTTGCCTCTCTCTTCAGGCACTGTGTGCCTGTCCATGCAAAAGTTGAGGTGAAACTATAGCATTATTTACCACCAAACTACAGCTTTCGGTAGACGCCTATAGAAAGAACACTGAGTTTATTTGGCTGGTGTCTCCCCTTGGGTGCAGGTGCACTCTGCTCTTTGAATCCAGAACTGAGATGAAAACTGTTTCCAGAGTTTTTGAGTGAAACTGCAAAGAGTGCAAAGGGGAAAAATAGACAGTGTGGCGGGGAAGGGAAAGAGGTTAAACGGAGACAGGTGGAATGAGAATGCACTACGCTGAGCTGATCAGCAGGGGACAAGGTTGAGAACTTGTGGATGTCGGACAGGTAGAAATATAGGCGGGCTGACTGAGTCTACCTGCTGAGGGTCATCTGTAGCTCAAAAGCCACACCACCTGCAAGCATGGTGGCTGCAGTGCCTTACCTCTAACAACCAGAAGAACCCCTTTTTCTCCTCTGTGAATCATCAGGAGAAAAAGCTGCACTGATGTCTCATGTCCAGATGTGCTGCCAAACAAAGTAAACTTTCTGACTTCTTTTCAGTAAAGTTTTGCAGGATGATGACTAATGTTAGAGGAAATACAGGAGGATTTTTCTTGTTCATGGTCAAAGGAGACGTAGTCAGTGACAACTTTTAGATAAAACAGTCTGGAGAAACAATCGCATTGTGTTCCCAGAAAATCATGTTTCCAGTCCACAGTGGTAATACTGTACATACAGAGGCCCACCAAGTGCAAAAATGACTGGATTAAATAGGGTTAGGCGATTGGCTGAATATGTAGTTCATTGTTGATTTTTGAGTCTGGGGTTTCTTCGGTTGATTTTTGTCATTTTATTTTGCTAATTTAATGGTCTGTCTCCAAGGAATGAGAGAAAGCAGCTGCTCGGTGACAGACTCTCTCATTCGGCTGCACTGTACAAGTGAGAGGAAAACGGCATAGAGCCTGAATATTTTACAATTCTGTCTCTGTGAATGAAGGATTAATTTCGACAAATCAGACTTGGATTGTTGGAACAGTGGAAGGACTAACCAAGACAGTTTTGGGGAGGTTTTACATTATTTTGTTTCTTGTGCATTTGAATGAAGTGAGTTCAACAAGTTAACAAGGGAAAAGAAGCTCGTCTTTAGTATCAAACTTGAATTCAGAAGATTTATGTTGTATTTTTAATAAGGAATCAGATGTATATTTCCTTTCTTGACATTCTGCGAGTACGCAATGTAGCAAGCTCGCCGCTTGCCCACATCTGCCAGCTCTACCCTGCAAGAATATATCAGCAATTACTGACTGATGGGCTGATGTTAGCTGCTTGGAAAATTATAAGATATTGCCCCTCCCTAATAGGCACAGAAAACATGTTTCATCTTAACCCTCCGATTCTGCTGTACTGTAAAACTACTCTCTGTGCTGTATCTATTTTTATGTCAGGAACGTATCTACACACAGATTTACACCAGAAGAGCCTACATGAGAAGTTGTTAGAAATCATCTAGATTTCTTCATTTTTAATCCTCTGCACCTCCGGGCCACAGGCATGATATTTTCTGTCTGTCCGTCTCTAATATTTTTGTGAATGCCATATCTTAAGACCTCTTCTTCAAACTTGGTTCAAGTGTCCACTTAGACTCAAGGAACTAATTAGATTTTTGTGGTCAAATGTCAAAGTTCAAGGTCACTGTGACCTTATGTCAGTCCCATTCCACTGAACACCATATCTCAGGAACATAATTTTCATAAACATCCACTTGGACTTAAGGATGAATTGATTATATGTTGGTGGTCAAAGGTCACTGTGACCTGATTTTGAACATGTTTTTGCCCATAACTTAAGAATTCACACATTCATTTTAACAAAATTTCACACAGATGTCTATTAAGGAAAGAAGGTCAAAGGTCAGCTTCTCAGTGATATCATAATGTTTTGCAAAAATACTTGAAGCTCTCTATCAGTCCTCTGTACTGCTCTGTAAAAATAGCCTTTAAGTTAAGACCGCATGTTTCTCACTGGAAGTTATTTACTGGAATCACACAGCAATATAGTGATGCAAAATACACTTAATACTTTTAATTACATTTGTTTAAAGTCTACACTAAATATATTATTCAGAAATGTATGTAAACTGGTTGGCAGAGGCATACAACCACGTAATTCTAGTCTTTTCTGCTGCTGTTCAGGCTTCATATATATTTGTAAGTTATAGAAAATGTACCAGACATATCAAATATTAAAACATAATTTGCATTTGAACTCTAGCTTCAAAAAAAGGGGGAAAAAGTCTAAACTGAGTCTATATAAAAGCATGTTACTGTTTGTGTAAGCTGAAATGAATAGTGGAAAAAGTCATTTTAAAGTGTCTACAAAAAAAAACCAAGCTGTTGACAGTAATCTAAAAAAAGCTCTCTCGGCATGCTCTTTTGAGACGGTCCCTATTCAGCTCGTCGCACAAGGTGCCAGGCTTTAATTCAAGGTGTGAGGTAGAATTTATAGTACAGACAAGAATCAGCTAGATTACTGCTAATACTGATGGGAAGCTGATCTGAAGTTATAAGGAGTTTGAAACGGATTCATGAGCCTTTATTCTAAATGGATGTTTCACATGTTTTATGAGAACAGCACACATTAATCAACATTTCTGTAAACATGCCAGTGTTAGCCAGCTGGCCGCTTTTCAACTGCGGTCCCATGGCGAGATGTTTTAAAACCTATAGAGAGATTCTAAACTAATTATATCAGTGTACATGATGCATGTACAGTATGGGATGAAGTATGAGTTCACACCTCTGCTGCTTTCTCCTTTTCTGCACCCTGGGCATGAAATGAGCTGCAAAATACCATTACCTGAGAAACACACCCCTCTCTGAAAACCCTTAAAGGTCTTTTACAAACTGCTCTGAAGGAAACATGCTGCTGTTTTACATAATCATTGACTTGAGGTAAAATGTGTTTGCTTATATGACCTGAATGTCTCTCTTCTTTTACTGTTTTCCTTGTGTGGTTTTTATATTTCCAGGCGTTCTAACATGTGAAATATATATTTTTTTTAATGTGACATTGCTTATTCTGCGGTTTTGACCAGGACTCCCTGCAAGAAAACATCTTGTGTGTCACTTCCTGACAAAATAAAGCGTAGATAAAATATATAAATAATGAAAGAGTATACTGACTACAAATCCTCCTAATGCTGCAAAGCAACACTGGAGCTAGAAATCACAGAAAAGATATCCAGTGTCTATACACTGAGGGGAAAAAGAACCAAGCTGGCCATTTTAATCAGTGGTTAGGCTTATTAGAAGCAGGGTTTGACTGGCAGCTCCGAGTTTCCTAGCAGAATATGGTGTTGGAACCACAGTTAAAGAAAAGCCAATTACATAAGGGCTCTTGTCCTGCTAGTCTGCTTAAAAGCACGTTGTGAGGATGTTCCCTCTCCTCGCATTTTGTAGATGCGTTGTTGCACATACAGTAGACACCAGGATGATTCATTTCACTGCGCGCACTGATTTGCCAGTGCACTGTAGTAAATGTATTCTGGGTTTCCGGCTGCATGACTCATCATCGTTACGGCCTGTATTGTTTTCAGCAGATTTCTGCACCCAGTGAGCGCTTGACGCACACTGACGTAGAAGGGGTGGACAGGTACAACACTGTTTGACATAGATCCAAGGAAAGTTATGCAGTATGATGCATATGATGTTGTTTGTCTACTGAAAAAAAAGGTTTTAACTGATAAGATTCTGTGATCCATTGCTATTAAGTTACACCTTTGGATCATATCTCAACTTTATTTGCACTTTATTTATACGTTTTCATTACTGATGCACTTGTTGACATGGATAAGACCTTTGTTATTCAAAAGTGATGAAGGTTACTATTAGATGTTTCCAGAAGTGCCAGTATTTGTAGGAATTGCATCCCTATTGGACGATTCTTCACTTCAGGATTTATGCTGAATGGTTTGTGCTGATGCAGGAAGCAATATGGCCTTTATGTAGCAATGAGGAAGCTACTGTAAAGGTGCTTTCATACTTAACCTGTTTAATTGGTTCAAAAGGAACTCGGGTGCGTTTGTGTATTTTGGCTTTATTTAGGCTGATGTGAAAGCTGTCACTCAAACTGGTGTGGACTAAACAACCAGACTTGCACGTAGCACTGATGATGCAGGATGACTGTCACCAGATCTGTCGAATCAATGAGTTACCTGTAAATGTGTGTGATTTCCTGTTTACTCCTCTGTTAGTAAAAGCTGGAGTGAACACGAACTAGACGAGAACTAAAAGGAAACAGCATATAACTTCTGCTTTGAAAGAACTGAACCAGAAGTTTCTATAGTTTTTCCGTGATGACATCACAGCCACTCTGGTATGAAAGAAGCGACAATGACTGTGTTCCCATGGAAACCACATTCATGTGGGTTACTTCTCTGAGGCCGTAATGGGAAATTCTGACGAGTTAAAAGTTTCAGTCATTTACTGCGGCTGTATTATGTGTGGCTCTGGTTGTATCTTTGTTTTTCTTTGAGTTTGATAAAACAGACAGTGGTGATGCTGATACAGTGGGTTTTAAGCTTTAGTTTCCCTGGTAAACACACGGGCCGCTTCGGCTTTCTGCTGCTACTGTCAGGGAGCTTCATTCACTGCCTCAGTGTCTCTGGGCGGGGCAGATGGGTTGCTGCTCTACACATGAGCTCTTCTTTGCCTCGATCTGCGGCAGGCTCAACCCAGGCCCAGCTGCAGATCCAGACCGGTCCCTGCCAGTGGCTGTGTTTGCTGGTCTGCCAGGCTGTACGATGGACCCTGCAGTCGCCATCTTCCCTAGTGACTCTCCGGTGTGGAGGGGCAGCCCGGCAGCAGCCCTACCTGTAGAAACCTGGCCTGTCCACTCTGCCCAGCCCAGAGATGCTCAAGCGGCTAAGAGCAGCAAAACAGGAGAGGAAATAGTGAATTCATCAAATCCAGTGCCCCATGTAACTTTCTCCATGTTACTGTAGCTGTCATATGCCTGCCATATGCTGTTGAGGCTTGTGTGAATATGTGGTCATAGCTTTATCAAAACTGTGTTGAAAAAATGACACAGTCTGAGAACAGGGGAAAACAGGTGTGAAACTACTCTAGGGGAGTGGACGTGAGGACATCAGAACCTGAGTTTAGCCTTTAGCATGTCATACTGTCATGCACAAGACTAGAATTTGCATCATCACAGACTTGCAATTAATAAATTAATAAATACAACCCATTACCTAACCTTAACCATACCAGTGGTCATGCACACATATTGTGGAAAGCAAGAATTCTAAAAACTGGCATTGGATGTAAAATGTTGTCACTGATTGCAATCTGTGTTTTTACAGAGTCGTCCAGTATTGACGTTCTTGTCTAGTGATACGGTTGTTCCTGGAAGACTGCTGAGGCCTTTTCTTCCCCGTTTCTTTGCTGTCTTACTTGTGTGTGTTCTCCTTCTGTGTTGGTAGACACCGCAGCAACCCACATTTGTGCCAAAGGCATTGAAGAGAAGGTTTTACACAATATTGAACCTTCAAAAACTGCCTCTATCCTGAGACAGTTTTCTAAGAAACTGATCTCTCTGATTCAACTTGTAATTGAAAGTGCTGATGTGTTGCGTGAAGATATAGCTGTGAACTTTTCAAACCCTCTTATTGCCACCTCTCTGGACTATGTCTCTGCATACGTTAGTGCTCTTTGAATAGACGTGCTGCTGGTGTTATATGAAACCTGATTTGTCAGTGTGTGCATGATAGAATGAGAGGGAATCTATATTAGCTGCTAATAACTGTTTTTGGCTGTGAGGATGGATGGACAGATGCACAGGAAATTGAAAACCTTCTAGCCAAACCGGCTGGCAGTGAAGCAGGGTGTTCCCTGCATATCTAAATCTTTTTGTGGGCCAATTAAGTGTGAATTTGGCCCTTTTTGACCACCTAACCCAAATTTGGACATAATTTCCGCTCAAGCTAGAGTTTCTACATTCTGTCTCCGCTTTTTTTTTTTTTTTTTTTTTTTTTTCGACACCAATGTTTGTAAATGCGACAGATCAGTGTCCATTTTGGCACTGGCATTGCTTGGCATGTACACTTTAGCTTGCAGACTATGAGTAAGTGCAATCAATCATGGGTGATCTGTAATCAGCACAGGAGGAGTCAACGTGTTTATCTCACTGACCTTTCATCGCTCAATCTTAGCACCCGTTTTTCAATCCTCCCACCAAATTGCGAGTGCCTGCGGGCTTGAAAAATGTGCATGCTGTCAGGGAGGGATGGATCCACTGCAGGTGAGGGAGGTCTGGCTGCACAGACGTGTTGCTTTTGCCGATTATTTTCACATTTTCAATGACTCATCCCCCAGGAGAGGGAGGGCACTTCCGCAACTTGGTTTCTTTGACACTGTCAATTACTGCTCTCACCTCGTCGCGCCGGCTTTGTGTCTCATTCCACCTGCCTGTCCTCAGTGGGGACACATCACATCCTCGAGCTCTGTTATGGTTTGCTTGTGTCTATCAAGTGCCGTTTGTCACATGCACAAAAGTCCCACTGTGATCGTCCCCATTAGAGTCTCCGTGCACGTGGCTGAAACAGCCGCAGATGCAGAATTTGGTGGGGATTTGCACCCCCCGACTCCATCTGCTGGGGATTTATGTGAAGAGAGACTTGAGTGACAGACTGGGGGTAAGAGAAAAGAAGGGGATACTGTAATCCCACCGTTGTGATTACCCACAAGTCACTGTAATGCTGGCCAGCGTGCAGTCCTGCTCATTCACTCAGCCTTCCTGTGAACCTATCTTCACTGGACAGATGTCATCGAGGGCATTTCAAGTGAAGCTATGATACTGGAACAGGCAGGCCCCTCCATGCCCGCCAATTATCTTCAAAACGCCAAACGTCTAGGGTGCTGGGGTTCTGCATCCAGTGCAATTTCACTGTCTTGTTCATAAGACCGTATTATTGCAATATAGAGATTGCTGTTAGAATGTAGATGTATGTGCTCCTCTGAAGCTGAAGAGTGACCGGTCTGAGAGAGAGAGGAGGCTTTTGCCGGACTTCCTCCTGCCAGCGTCAGGGGTCTCAGAGTGTGCAATTTTCTGTATGACGTGCACCTCTTAACCCAGACAAATATGAAATGAAAATAGTCCCATTTCAGGTGGTCATTTGTTGTGGACGCAGCGGTAATATTTCTGACAGTGGCTCTCAAAGTGGGTTTCAGAGACGTTCAGAAGGACTCTCAGTTTGTTATAATGGAACCCTGGAAAATTGAGGAATATTTTTCACAAGAAATTGGGGCTATTTTGATGATTCAGTATTACAAATGTCTGATGATTGTTGTGAAGACTTGATGAGACTTGATGATTTTTTTTGTGTAATATACCAGAATTTAGCCAAAAACTTTCAGCTTCCTGTTGTTTGGCATGCGTTTAAGGCTGAAACAGTTCATTCATCACTTAGTTAGTGGAAAAAGAAAATGCATCTCTAACAATTTCAATAATCAAAAATAGTGTTCTTGTCATT
This sequence comes from Lutjanus erythropterus, assembly GCF_056507025.1. Lineage (NCBI taxonomy): Eukaryota > Metazoa > Chordata > Actinopteri > Lutjaniformes > Lutjanidae > Lutjanus > Lutjanus erythropterus. The sequence continues at coordinate 8,232,433 of NC_139332.1, forward strand.
CATGAAGCAAAAATACTTGACTTATTTTATGCCTTTTTTTAATGCCTTTTTTGTACCTTGAAAGTCTTTGGACTTTAGACTGTTGGTTGGACAAAATAACTAAATTGAAGACATCGCCTTGAGCCCTGGCAAATCATGAATGGCATTTTTCACTGTTTTATGAGATTTAAAAGAATAAACGAGTGAATGCCTGCAGAAAATTACCCAGGATGTGATGAGCTGTGGTTGCACAAGTGCACACAAATTGCTGTAAATTTGATCAACAAAGCTGCATCCAAGAGTTGGGGCAATGGAAACTGAAAGAAACTGAAAATAAAACACATAGCCACCTTATAAAATTGTTGTAGTGAACATGTTTGCAAAAATTTACTTATTTACACAAGGAGCAACATGACTTGATGAATCTAATCCAATATTCACTCTCCTTTTAGCTCCATTTTGGTCTCCGCCGCATCTCAACAGATATATCTGGCTCTTTAGTTGTTACTTTTTCTTTGCCAGGCAGTCTGTAACTTTGCTGGACAGTTTGCACACATCGGATTTACAGTGTCAGAGCTTTTTACTGAAAACAGCTGCCAGCTGAAGCAAGAAATTGGGTTGTTGAGAGCAGAGTTTTTGAGCCAAAAACCAATTAGCAACCAGTTGTTAGCTGACAAAAGCTAATCATGATTATAAAACTTTGAGATTGTCATTAGCATGACCACTACAACACTAAACATAGTCATTTTATCCATTCTCAGTTTTAAATTTTTGTGTGCAGTTTGAAATAATCAATTACAAATAATTAACTTCTTTATCGTATGATGTTAAAAAAGGTTCCATCTTAATTTAAGCTCTCACAGTGATGGTTTTAGCAGCTACACTTTGAAAACATCTTTACAAAGGATTCTGCTTCAGTATTTTCTTTCAAGGCATCACAGAGTTGCAGATATATAATTTGAACAAGTTTTTATTTGTTTTTAGATCACTGGTAAACATAAGTCACTATATATTTATGCCAAGATATTAACCTTAAATGCGCTGGCGAGAAGGAAAATTGGATCACACTTTCGAAAAGACGATGTAAGCATTTTCTTAACAATGAAGAGTGTGCAGTGAGAAAGAACCAGGCCCCCAGACAAGACATGCTGCCACGTGCATGCACACACACTCACACATACACACACACACACACACACACACACACACACACACACACACACACACACACACACACACATACACACATACACACACACGCAGCGTCGGGGGAGTGGGGTGTAGTTGTGGGGGATGTTGGGGTGGGCAGAGCTTCTTCAGGGCTAATCAAATCCAGTGGAGACAGAGGCTGAGTCGGCTGCCTGCCTGCCAGCCAGCCTGCCTGCTATTTTTAGAAGCCCAGCCCTGCCGATGGCAGTTCAGCTCTCTTCACGGATACAGATCCCAGCTCGTGATACAGATATTTATAACTGCCACAGCTGTCTGCCCAAGTGTGAAACTCCAGCTGAACAACCAAATGATTTTCTTTTTCTTGGCTCAGGACTCAAACTGCTCCTTCTTTTCTCCCTGTTTTGGCTTGTTCACCACCAACTTTATGTTCAGTTTTCAGTGACTATTGGTTTTAAAAAGCTGATCTTTATTGATTGGCTGCTGATGATACACAGCCTATGTAAGATCAAAGTGCACTGGCTTATTTTTAATGACAGAGATACACATTCTCCTTCATTATTTTAGTCTTTAGTTAAGACTCTTGGTTGCTTCCTCTCTAAATCAAAGGTCGTTTGGTGCTCATGGACTATAGAGTATCTGGATGATTCATATCCCTCTGTACATGATTAGAGCATAATCCAGGCTTCTGATTGGAGGCTTCTGCATTGTTTCAGCAGGCATGTCTCTTCAGTCGTTTCTCCATGGACTGAGTTATATCAGTACTAGATCGTCTAAGCAGTTTGTTAGATGTCCCTTCATCTTATCTCCATCAGTATCTCCATCAGCAGTGGACAGCCTCAGTGAAAAGTGATAAAACTGATATCAGGTGTCAGATTTCAGTTTTATCTCAGCACATAGATCATCGCTACATTGTTTGTGCTATGCTTATCTTAGAGGTCCATCCCATCATGTATCTTTAAGCGACCTGGCTATTGTAGTGATAAGTACTGAAATAACCGGAGAGCAACTGAAGAGGAGCTCTGTGTGTTTACAAGAAATAAATGAAAGATTTATCCTGATTGAAGAAAATCTTTGATTACCCAAACCAGGTACCTTTAGGACAGGGGAAAAAAAAAAATCAGCAAATCTTCTAAACTCATAATTTGATTCACAAAGTCAAAAAACAATAGATTCTTGTACATTAAAAATGCATTATTTTCTTGCACAGTGCAGTTTAGTGGGGCTGCACAGATGAAACCTGCAGCATCTTTATTTAAGGAATAATAAATCTTGACTCAAATGATGACCCAAGGAGTCATATCTAAAATGAATGTTGAATCTTACCAAAGACCTCCCCTACAATACGTGCTGGTCTGATAAATCATTTGATATCTCACAAGGTTTGACCCCTGTGAGCCTTCACCAATACAACATTACAGTTCCACAAACCAGTGAACAGTACCCATTGCCAGCTTATTTCCAAATTGTCGGTGCTATCGAAGTGTGGGTTAGAGTTGGGTGATATGCTAAAATTTTTCAAGCGATCATCATCAGCCTTTCTATCAGCGTTTGGCGATACCATCGTCCCCCTACCCACCTTCTCTCAGCTGGGAGACATGCGCAAGCGGCGAATTTACTATGTTACGCATGCTGCGTACATTCACTACGTCCAGTGGACAAAATAAACTCACAAAGTGTCTACAAATTACATGTTTTCACAGTTATTTTCCATTTTAAATGGAGAAATACAACCGTTCACCTTCTGAAGTCAAGTTTCTCTCTTTTACCGAACTAATACAAGCTTAATTGGCTCCTTAAGGCCTCGGAAAACACATTTCATTTAAACTCGACAGAAAAACATATAAAACTAACCAAAACCGTCTTTATTAGTCTGTCCACTGTTCCAACAATCACCAACTCTGGTTTGGTCAAAATAAATCCTCACTTTACTGCGTGGAAAGAGCATAAAGAGCCTGACTCTGCAGGCTGTTTTCCTCTCACTCGTCTCCCAGCTCAGAGCACTCATGGTCGGCTGAGTGGGTGTGAACTGCATCGCTGGATGAGAGCGCGGTGCAGAGCAGAGACACTGGAGACTATTACATTAGCAAAATAAAATGACAAATATCGCCCTAAAAATTAGGCAAAAAAAGCAATTGGCAATGGATTCAGGCCAATCTCCCAACCCTAGTCTGGGTTTATTAAACCTACTCACACAATCCTTATAGAAGAACCAGAAACATAAAAGGTGTACTAGAAAAAAACAAAATGGCATCAAAAATTTGCGATGCAAATGGATGCAGGAGTTTAAGTGGCAAGAATATGACACATTTAAGGACATAATGTACTGTGGTGTGTGCTGCTAGTTTCCCCAGCTAACCCAGCAAGCTTTTTTTTCATTGGAAACAGTACCTTCAGAAAACACCACGTCACAATTCACGTGAAAACTGGACAACACAAGTGTCACAGACAAGGAAAGGTATATTTAGTTGAGTTAAATTGCTGTTTCTGTATTGTTTTATTTCTATTTTGTTTTGTTTTTTGGGCCACCAAAAATCTACTTTGGCCACCAAATGTAAGGCCTTGGTGGCCTGTGGCCTGTATTAGCATCTATCCCAGCTTTATAATGAAGCGGGCACTTCACCCACCCAGAGGAATGACCTCTAGCTTTGAGTTTATAATTGCACACCACCTAATTAGTCTTTTATTTCCTCCAGAGATCAGTCATTAGGTGAAAAGTATGTTGACCCTTGCTGCATTGTGGGCATTGCTTTTTATGTTGGCTATTGATGCTGAAGCTCACTTTAGCTTTATGTTAGTCGATAGTGTTTTATTGGTGTTTATTCATCTTTTACTCCAGAGAGATAGAGAGAGAGGACAGGTGGAGATAAAAGCAATAATTCAGTCAAGGTATGATTAGGCTTCGACTGGGAGGGGGCAACAAATGGACTATATATCCCATCCTTCCCCTCGGGATGGTGAGCTTGGTGTAGCGTGCCACTATCTGTCAATCTGTAGGTCTATTTTTAGACTTTGGCGTCAGCTCTTGGAAAGTTTTCTTGCTCAGAGTGTGTTCGCTGCGCCGGGAGGTGGCTGCGGAGAGGAAAGATAGGGAATCTGAGATAATTAAGACTAATCAAAAGGCATAATCATCATCAGGAACACACAAACAGAGAAGCAGCACAGCCCGCACCGCCACAGTTGCCGGCTGTTTGCCAACATTTTTATTCCTACAAGCCGTTTAATCTCTGAGTGCTTAATTTACCTGTCCGCAATACACGGTCCTCACTGATTGGAGTTCGAAGCTCCAGCTGCAAACCACAGCTGTGCCCCTCCAGTCTTCTTCTTTCAGTTTATCTGTATATGGCTGCCTGTTGTCTGCAGGCTACAACAACATGAAGCACATCCCTCGTGCCCCGGTGATAGATGATGGAGGAAACATGAGTGAGGAGAAATATGAGGATGGATGGGGTTTTGGGTGGGGGATGTGTCACTGTAGAGCTGATTCTGGTATTGAAACCCTCAGGGATTTGCGGATGTCTTCTTTCTTTCTTTCTTTCTTTTTTTTTACTGCCTGCATGTGAGTCACATATAGATACTTGTTGCATTCGCCGTCTCTGCGGTCACGGGATCTGCTTCCATTCCTCATCCTATCGCTCTGCGACAGAGATGCAGGGAGGCCTGCTGCTGGCTCTTTAATGCTGCAGGTAGTAGTTCAATAAGCATGAATGTCATTACGTGCATCCTTCTTTCTCAGCCAGTGTTGTCATTACACTTTTGATAATACCATGTTTAATTCACCCCATACCATTTCTGCAGAACTCCAGTAAATGTTGAGTAATACCATTTACATGTGAGGCTTTGATTTGGCTTTTGATTATTTGTCTCGCAATTTGCATTTTCTGTAGGAGCACATTTATATGTCGGCACTACTCAGAGCCTTCTAAGGTTGGATATCGTTTGGGTTTTTTCCGATACCAGTGCAAAATCAACAAAAATTAAAATGGTACCGTGCCTAAATGGTGCCTGAAGTGATACTTAAAAAAAAGGTTTCTAAACGTTTGTTGCACATCCTGTTTTTTGAATCCTTTCAAGTGAAATACAGCGACACTTAAGAGTGTTTTAACCAAGGTATTAACTGTGTTAAAGCTAATTGCCATCAGAAGTGAGGATTGTGTGGCTGTGCTTCTCTTGCCTATAACATCTGGTTTTTTGGAGTACAGAGGGAAATATTCAACAGCTCAGGCATTTAAGAGGCTTTGAAATGAGGCACAGAAATCTGTGTTGTAATTCAGTTCAGTAGATACTGGTCATGTACGAACCGGTAATATTGTCACCAGATTCCAGTAGCCAATCTGAGAGCCTATGCCATAGCTTACACAAGTGCTCTACACCATTTTGAGCATGTATACCTGGCATCAGGGTTTCTTTGCGATTGTGCTGAGTTTCTTTGTGTGCCTCAAACAATGATCACCGAAACTGAGAAGATCATTTTGCAGCTTGAGCTGATTAACGTTGTAACAACAGTTACTTCTAATGAAACTACTGCAACACAGAAAAGAGAGACGACAACGGAGAAGGTCTGAGAAGATGCGTAGTGCGAAGAAGAGCCATACAAAAGTTCATTTTTATAGACATACTCAGTTAGCAAATTTGGGCCATGTTCGTTCATCTCACCTTAAAGGAGCAGCAAATGCAATGCTGCCAAGTGGAGCAACCACAGTTGTCGTGGTGTGCATCGCTACAACATGTAGCTACATTTCTGGGGAGGTACACATTAGGCTACAGTTTAGGGTACGCAGCTGTGCTGTATGGCATAGATTAGCTAAACACAACTAAACTGTGCTTAACTCATCAATTAAAGCTTTTTGAGATTTGCTCATAAGTGGATTGGTAATAGTCAGCAAACCTGCAGGCCGTGCTTGCAGTTTGCATTAGCATTAACCTTTGCATCAGCAGCAAATCAGCTTTCCACTTTATCGCAAACTCTGACTGTAGTTGCAACATGCAGGGGACACGCCATTGCATTTAATGCACTGCATTAAATCAAACAATGCTTGCAGTGATCAAATGCAGGTGGAGACTGGAGAAGTTCAGTACTACTTGGTATTGGGTTATTTCGGTCAATACCTGAAATGTAGTACCTATGACTACCTATGCCCAACCCGAACTATAAGTCCCCTTATTTAGTATTTAGCTTCTTCATCCTGGATGAACTCATATAAGAAAAGACGGAGAAGACGGAGTGAGTGCCACACATCTTGTACCCGATGACCTGCCGCTTCTCCGTCAATGCTAACACTGTGATGTGGCACCACAGGCCTCCTGTCTCTAACTGATGGCCAAATGATCTGGTCCATTAAGACCATAACCCCAGGGATAACCAAGTTTTGAATTCTTCTTCCTAATTACTGTAAAATACACAACTCTGTCTGGACTTCCAGGCATCTTTTTATGAGCTGCAGTGAGACAGGGTGGGACTGGTTTGCCTCATGGCTCTTTAGAATCCAGTGAGATCCCCTCAGGGGGTTTTCCTGGTTCAAAGAAAGTACTGAAATATAAACTTCCTGTGTTGAATTATTATGTATGTATTATATAATGCAATAACTGTATATATTTTATCATCTCAAACTAAAACGTATGATGAAACTAAAGATACTCTTGAAAGAGGGAAGTGAAACATTTCAGCACATTTACCAAATCTTGAATCATTACATTTGTAGAATGCCTGTGTCACCCGAAAAATATATTCTTAAGTTAAAATATTCTTTAAATGTGGGAAGAATCTTGTCTGAATTTATAGTTCAGTGGATGAAGCACAAACTCCAGCGGGATGTGTTGCACTACAACCCATTACATGCCCTGTGGCCTTAAGGTTAATTGAGGAATTATTGTTCTCCGTTGGAGGAATCTCAAAGATAATCACCACAGCAGAACATCTGAGGAATCTGTGAAATCATTTTAGATTTTACACAAAATTGTGTTTAAAGGCAGTGTTCAGTGTCGAAGTGTTTTGCCCTTGCCCGAAGTCAGTTTCTACTTGCCCCTGTACAAATTTATTTATTTATTAGTGGTTTTTAAATTATGGCATGGACTAAAGTAACTGTCATGTTTAATTTAGGGATGCAGCCTGATGTCTTAAAATGTCTTGTTCTGTCAGTCCAAAACCCACAGATATTCAGTTTAATATGATAATAAACAAAGAAATGCAGAGAATCAATATTTTCTGCTGTTTCTGTATAAAAACATACTTTAATGATTAATTGATTATCAAAATAATTTAAAAGTTTAATTCTTTTTTACTACTTAGTTGGGCAAGTGAGCTGCCAGATTGACTTGGCCAGTGAGCAAGCTGGCAGTCCTTATTGTTGAGCCCTGAAAGGTAAGGCTGTTTGTCGAGTTTGTGAAACACACTCTGCTGTACAGTAACACCTGTTACCTGTCACCCAAAGCTGCACCCAGAGGTTCCGCGAATGAATGGGAAAACTTTAATCGATAGCCCTGTTTGGGTTGGTTTTCTTATATATTTGAACAAATTGTGGTTGTTTGTTTTTTTTAAAAAAGCGACAACCCGTTTTGTGTAAAGGTTTGGTCAGAAGTCAAAATGATATTGATTAGAGTTAGTTTGTATTCTCTCTGCTCAAAGACTAAATGTTCTCTGTACAAATCCAAAAATATGAAGGAACAACAAGACCTGCAGTGATCGAGTAAATGAGCCTTAGTGTAAAATTCAGTCCGCCCACCCCCAGAAGGTCACGATAATGTTCTGTTTGTTGGCTTCGCTGTGTGTGTGTGTGTGTGTGTGTGTGTGTGTCTGGAATCGCTGGTGTATGCAAGCCCAGCGGGTGAAATTAGAAGAGAATCAAGCGTTTCATCATGCTTACTGGACTTGAATCCATGTGTGAAATCCAGCGAGCCAGGCCAAGTGTGGCTCCATATGCTGCGGCGCTTGATGACTGAACCGGTGTCGATCAGATCACCTTCAGCTGCACCGCAGTCGGCCCGAGCGGGATGTTTATACACCAGCATGCCTCACCATCCAGCACGCCTGCTTTTTCATTTGACAGGTCATTGTTGGTGGTTTCTGTGTGTGTGCGTGTTGGCATAAATGTCTGCTCATGCATCACCATGCAATTTATCTTTTTTTTTTTTTCAGGCTTTTTGAGCTTCCAGCTTTCAGCTCTGCTTGTCCCATCTTTGAAGCTGACTTCACATCTCCATGGTTGACTGGCCGTTCATATAGTATAAGAATAGCAGCGGGGGCAAGGGGTGATGTGAGGCCTGTCCCTGTAGTCGCTCCAGCTGGTAAATGCTGGGACACCTGCACAGGACCACAGGGTTACATGAAAGAGCAGCCGTTTTGTGTCTGAGGCACCCTTGGGTCCTCTGTTTACCTCTGATCGCACAGGAACAGAGAGAACTGTGCGTGTGTGTTTGCATGTGTGTGTGTGTCTCATCTCGGACAGATGCCACTCTCCGTTGACAAAATTTAGTGCTGCTGTTCATCCACTTTCCTTCCCCTTCATGACTCACAACGTGTAATCAGATTGAGCCATATGTAAGTGAATTAGTCCACACTCAGAAGAGAAATCAAATTACTCTGGATGAAATGGTTCTTTTATTGTGAGAATTCACAGGAAGTACTTATACGCATGGAGCAGGCACACCTGGGTTTCCATTTTATGTGTCACCACCTTCCTCAACAACCAGACACTACTAACATGAGGCATGGTTTAGTGTGTTTGTGAAGGCCTGAATTTGAACATTGAAATTTGATCATTTTGTAGTTTTTTAGTCCTGTAGAAAACAACCCTCACCACCGTTTCAGAGAGCAGAGGAGCCATGTACAACCCCATTCTCAAAAAGTGTTGGGTAAAATGTAAATAAAAACAGGATGCAATACTTTACAAATACTTTTCAACTTGTATTCAATTGAATACAGAACAAAGACAAAATATTTCATGTTAATGTGTTTTGTAAATATATATTCATTTTGAATTTGATGCCTGAAGCACATTTCAAAAAAGCTGGAACAGGGTCAACAAAAGACAAGTTGTATAATGCTCAGAAAACACTGAGTTTTTTGAGAATTACACAGTGAGTTTAAAAAGGCATCCTTGAAAGGCTCAGCCGTCCACAATCATGGATGGCATGAAAACCGCACGGGTAAATAGTCAGACAGTTAGGGATTTCAGGGTCTACAATCTATAATATTGTCAAAAGATTAAGACAATCCAGAGAAATCTCTGCATGCAAGGGGCAAGGCTGAAAACCAACATTGAATGTCTGTGACCCTTGACCCCTCAGGCAGTATAAAGCATACTACATCTACAAATGCAAATTAATCCTTTACTATACACAGCGAAAGTCATATATCAACAACATCCAGAAACATTGCTGACTTCTCTGGGCCTGAGCTCATCTGTGATTGACGTCACAATTCAGATTGTTTTTTGAAAATCATGAATGTTTTCATCTCTGGGCTAAATAGGAAAAGGACCATCCAGATTGTTACCAGTTCTAACTTCAAAAGAAAGTGTCTGTAATGGTATGTGGTTATGCCCGTGCCCATGGCATTATGGGTAACTGTTGTATCTGTGAAGGCCTCATCAGTGCTGAAAGGAACGTAGAGGTTTTGAAACAACGTGCTGCCATCCCGGCGTAATGGTGTAAAGTTGAAATTTGTGTGGACTTACCTGACATGGAAGGTCCAACAGAAGATGCCTTTGAATTGCATTATGGGAAGTGTAGGATCCAGTGTTTTTTGAGGCTGTCTGTCAGGATGTCGCAGCTTCTGTTGCTTTGATTTTTGGACATTATTTTGATTAAATCTAGCTTTTGTAATTCCCTCAACTTTACGATAGTACATAAGGAAACTTCTGGAGGAGAATAGATTGTAGTGTTTTTGCAGAGCAGAAGTACGATGGATCGTTTTTGGCAGCTGGTGAACCCTGATCACAATCAACCGAATGAACAAAGTAATGTAATTGATCAGGCTTTATGTAACATATTGCCTACCTTCGTATAACTAATATTATCTGCTGAAAAGTGGCTCAATGGACCCCATACAGATTCTAAAGATCAGATCACGACATTCCTTTATACAAAAAAGTGATTGAAATGCCATTGTGCAAATGGTGTAATAGAAAGAAAATAGTGTCTTGACAGCTTCTTTGTGGGCTTTGAGAATGAGTCTTTATGGCGTTGGCACCAAAAATGTCATTGTGATCATTAGCTTAGAACTCAATCTTTCATTCTTTAACAGTTGGAAATACAAAATGTGGGGATGAGATTCATTAGGCCGTTCTGATCTCCTGACAACAGACTCAATCAAGTCTGTTACTGGTGTTATTTAAGAACAAGAGTTTGTCTGCGTCGTGAGTTAACTTCTTTTTCATGACAGATTTTTCAAGGGCCAATGATAAGGGAGGGATAATAAAAAGAAACTGAGAAACTCAGATAATATCAGCTTTGTATATTGTTACTGAAGATATTCTTCATCAGTTTAAATTCTGGCAATTAATTGATGGAGCATTCATCATCGCCATCTATAGTCTGAAGTGTGTGCAGAGGTTGCACATCAGTATTCAAAGTAGTAGTTAAGGTTGTGCCAAGGCCATGATATTGAAGGGTTTTGATGACCCTGGTGTTGTAACCAACCGGGGAGACGTGGTTTTAAATATTTGCACAAGCTGCACGCAGCTGTTTCCCTGGTAACCTGGCATTGTTGGATGAGGATACAGAGAGGATCTGCGGGAACGGGCAGTCCTGAAGGGTTTCAGTGCGGTAGAGAAAGGAAAGGAGAAAGGAGTTTTAATTGGCTCATGATTTGTCATGGAACTGTGTGAACTGTGTGTCTCATACGTCCCGAGGATGTCACAGTCTCCAACAGCTCTGTTGATTTGTGCTGAATAAACTAAGAATAATGAAGCCGGTGTAAAGCACACATGGTTATATTCCAGCAGCTTGGTGCTGGTTGGGCGGTGGATCTGGTGTGTGTAGCCACAGATTAACAATGTGTATCATTCAAATTAGGAGACTATAGATGGAACACAAACCTCCTTCCACAAAGGAGCCCATAAAGAGAGATAATCAGCTGAATTAAAAGCCCTCATACACTATGCAAGTAGCTTTTTATTTGTTTTGCCAGAAGAGATCAGATTAGAAAACATTCAGTTACATTGTCAAGGGTTACTTGATTAAATTTTTATTATATCATTCAAATATGGCAATTTTAAATTTAGGCAGCATTTGTTCATGATAACCACTGCTTTATTAACTCGTAAAAAGTCTGTCTGACATGAAAAAAAAAAAAAAAAACAGAAATGCATTTTATTTGCTTTGGAAATGTACAAATGTACTCTGTGCTCTGCTCTGGCTGGTCATTGTTTTCCTATGAGGAGAGCAGAGACGCCTGACTGAGCATCGAGAACTGTACTCAAAGTTCACAGTTTTTGAACTTTGACCTTGTGTGCCACTGACCTTTCAAAGTGCAGCCAATGACATAAGAGCTGTATGTGACGAGGTAACCAGAAGTGATCATAGATGTATGTGATGAAGCGACACAAGCAGAGGAGGGAGAGAGTGATGGATGAGTCTTGAACACCAGACCCGCGAAAGATCTTGCGGGAGCGATCATTTTGTGCACCATGAAGAACCAACACATACAGATCTCATGAGAGTTCCCCAAACTCTATAACACAACATAAATAACACACCACGATCTCACTAGTAAACATAATGCATGGCAGAATGTCAGCAGTCAGATCAGACTATAAGATTTGTGAATCATATAGTGCTAAAGTTAGCGTAGCAGTTTGTATACCAGGCAGACATGATGTTTGCCTCTCAGTGAGTCAGGGACAGATTTCTCAATTATAAAAATTGCCATGTAATTTGTTTTCAATACCTGACTACATTGAAAAGTCATCAGATGCAATTCTGATAGTTCAGCCAATCAATCAATCAATGGATAAATATATATATAAAAAATGATAAAACGTTTACATCCCCCTGACTTTCATCTGTTGTCGATGTTCATTTTAACTCCAGCCTTTACTCTGACTCAAAGTATCCCACCCACGTTCCCTGCTTTAATCCTTTCCCTATTCCCAAGTTGTTGTGAATGGTAAGAATTAATAAAAGGCATTAATATTTACTCTGCCTTGCAGACATTTTTTCTATTTGTATGTGTCTACTGGCTGGAGAATGTATAATGGAACTGGAACAGACCAGCGCAACATGAATAGGTGTTTGTTTGATTTATGTGGGTGTCTTTACTAATTAAAGTGCAGAAAGGTTCAGAATACAGGTGCACAGTGTGTGGTGCTCTATTGACCCGGTCCAAACAGATGGCCAGCAGACAGGATTATAGTGTGCCGGTGAGGAAAATACTCACTGTTGTTGTTTGATATTTGAAATACGTTGGCAGTGTAACCGCCAAACCACTGGAGCTTCTGGCAGAATAGTTATCTTCCACTGAAGGTGTGACACATCATCATTTCAGCCCACTAACATGTCATATATATAATAAAGTTCATTTATTTAGCACTTATAAAATCAACAGTTACGAAGTGCTTTAGTAACTGAACATAAAACGACAATAAACAGTAACAAAAGTGAAAAGCAAATAGCAAGAACACAAAAGAATAAAATACATCTAAGCTCTAAAAATCCAGTTGCGTTGAATTTGTCTTTTAATTATAGTCATGGGTGATGTGGTCAGGAGTGCAGCAGGTTTGAAGGATTCAGCTGGAGATCTATCATCAGGAATTACTTCCTGCAGGGAATCAAATTAGATTTTAATCTCCTGTCACACATGAAACATGAACAACAGAGAAGATGTTTTGTGTCTGAAAAATGTGAAATAGCACAGATTGCATTCTGCAATTCAGACACCACACACGGCACATTTTGATTTTCTGCTATGAGATGTTTCAGTTTAAAAAACTATTGTGCCAGGGGGTAACAAAACCTCTGACTAGCACCAGTTTACACTTCTTTAGGTTTAATATGCTTGTAGTTAACAGTTTATGCTATTCTGTCATCCTAACCCTAACCCTTGGCAAAAACAGACTTTTTTTTTATTTCATGGAAAAATATATATTTTTAATCTCGTAGAAACTATTTTTTTAATATCAAACCCCTGCAAAATGCAGAAATATATTTTTAGTTTCATTGGAACATGGCAAAAGTAGAAAATTATTTTTAAATTTCATACAAATCTGGAAAAAGTAGAAAAATATTTTATATCTGATAAAAGGAAAATATTTTTTAAAACAAATTTGGGGGAAAATGTCAAAATATTTCATGTCTCATTGAAACTTGGTGTACATGAGCTTTTATGGGAGCAAAGGAGGAAATCAGGTGACAGTGTTTCTCACATGTAGAGTTTACTTGGGTGGGCTGCACAGGTAAATTCACAAATGCCAAACTATATTCAGCATTTTTGTTTTACTTTATTTTTTAGAGAGAACAAGACATCAATGGAATGAATGATCATTTAATTTAATATAGGTCTACTTATGCTGTCAGTTTCTAAAAACTTCTAAGTGCACCTGTTTGGTGCTGACGTCATTTGGTGCCACATTGGTTTAGATTGTTTCAACCTGCTCTGTCATTTACAACAACCTTCCTCCACATGCGGCTCACCTGCTGCTATGAAAAGAGGATCGCAGCTGAAGAAAATCCAAAACTCGAGTTGTGTTTTTTAGGCAACTTTCTAAAACACACAGCTGACCAAGGAAGTCAACAGATCAGACACACACAGGGAGAGAGAAAGGGAGGGAGGCAGGCAAGGTTGGCTGGGGTGTGTGCAGTAATTTTACTTTCTGTGTGTGAGTCTTGAAAAGAAAAGGGAAAAACGAGATGAGCAGGTTAAAGAAGTTTGTGTGTAAATGTAAAAAAAAAAATGGAGAAGTAGGATAAAACACACTCATTCTGGGGGAAACACTGCAAAGTGATCAAGTCCACACAGAGAGGAGAACGGCCTCAGTCAGAATTAATTTACTCGTCCTGAGTGTAAATCCTACTTAACACTGTTGATTAAGAATTACGCCCAACACAATGTGGGTTTTTAACTTTACGTTGTCCAAGTAACACTTCAAGCTGCAGTAGATAGAAGCTAAGCCTAAAAACAGTTGCTTGTTGAGTCTCTTTTCCAGGACATGAGTTAGGTTTCATTTTCTCCATCCTGAGCCCCTCCTATCAGGACACGCTTCTTGCATGCATGCAGCGGTTTACTGAGGAAATCATGAGCGAGCACAGACCAACAAACATCTACTGTGTGTAATAAAGCAGATACCTGAAAGTGCAAGCGGCAACAGAGAAGAGAAACTACATTTCAAAGCACAGAGATTCAATAAGAAGTTTAAGATGCTGCGAGCCGAAAATAAACAGACTTTTAAAAACGTCTTTCTCTCTTGCTGTCGTGCACAGTTGATTATCACACCGCTCAGGTTTTCTCCCCCTTGGTGAAGTCGGGAGAAAAGGGGGTCGGCACAGTTTGGCCGTGGTCACCGAGACGTGACCGCATGCCTCGGCGCCACTCTGGTATAGGTCCACCTTGGGTGCAGCTTGGCCCAATAAAAGCAGAAATGGAAATGCACATCAGTGCGGCCAAAAATGCCAGAGGAAAATGTGTGTATTTGTGTGTCAGTATTGACAGCACTCACCAGAGAAGTCAATTCTTTCCTTTACATCCCTCTTCTCTTTACTCAGCAGTCAACATGGACAGAGAGACCAGTTATCTTACTGTAAACAGCGTGGTTGGAATTGAAATATATATATATATATATATATATATATATATATATATGTATATATATATATATATATATATATATATATATATATGTGTGTGTATATATACGTGTATATATATATATATATGTGTGTATATATACGTGTATATATATATATATATATATATATGTATATATATACGTGTATATATATATATATATAATTGAAACATATTCTGGGTAAGAGCTCATCATGAATAAGCAGTGTACTCACTTTAATATCTTTAAATTAAAGCTTTACATGAGCTGAATAGCAGGTTTTCGTCTTTGGTAACTTCACTACAGCCTCACATTGCTGTCCTCATCCCTGCACATTCCACAGTAATAATCAGATTACCTGTCTGTACAGCTGCTGGAGGGAATCTATATCGCATGGAGCTCTTCACATTTCGGGAGGCAATATTTTTACTAACATCCACCTGCCGTAATAATTTGACACCCCATAAGCCCCTTCGTCACAGTCTCCCCATAGTTGGCCAGGTTGCTCACCCTCTCTTTAAAATGTCTCCCATTCTAATTGCCACATCAGAGGCAAACCCTAACTGTGAGGGGGTGCAGAGCGTGACATTATAAACGCTGTGGGCAGAAATGTCAGGACCATCATTAAGTGGACTGGCTTGGGGCTGTTTCAGATAGGCTTTTGGTTTGGGGGTGGTTTTTGAGCAGGAGAAGTTATCATACCATGCTATGCAAACTTCTGTGCTTCACTGGGTCTTCTCCCTTAAAAAAAATCAATTTCCCTGTCAGCTGTGTCAGCTATTTTTGGTTCTGCATGCAGTCTGGTTGTTACTGAGCAGTTTTAGATGCTCTAACCCCCATCAGCTGTCAAATCAACACAGACTTGTTCACAGCGCCCTCGCTCCTCATCATCCGGCGATTATTGCTAAGTCATTACGCCGTGGGACCGATAGAGAACATATTCGCTCTTATCAGCCCTCCTGCCCTCTTCTCTCATGAATCATCTATTGCCAACAAGCACAGCAGAAGCGTGATAATGTCAAGCTGTCTCAAGGCCACAAATACAATGAAAGTGCCTCTTAGAAGCTGAAACGCAGACAGACAGACCCAAAGAAGCTTGATCTTATACATCGGTAAGCGCTGTATTAAAGGCAGTCCAGTGATCTCAGTTGCTCTTATTGTTGCAAACATGTTGCATCAAGTTTTAAAGGCCATCACAGCAAGTCTCCGGTAATGACCAGGTGTACAGGAGAAATACTGTAGTGTCGTTCCTCCCACTTATCTGCGCAGAACTGTTCAGCACTTGATTCGTATTTCACTTCCTCAGCTAGATATAAAGCTATCATCAGGATGCTGTTTAACTTCTCACCGTTTCTCCTCAACTTGGAACCCCCCGGGCGCCCAACTGATTGGCTCCTTGATTGACAGCCAGGTGTACATACGCTACATATGAGAGACATTCCCAGCAGCACTCGGAACGGACACGCTGCATCCGAATGCCCCGAAGTCATTTCTCAGCGTTCCGCGGAAGCTGGGACCACCGGTTGACTAAATAGCTCCCCTGGCTGACGACACACTTCCCCGCCACCAGGCAGATGCAACCCAAGCAGGGGTCAGGCCTCATTTTAAGGACAATTAGGCACACAGACTTCCATTTCATCACACCCTCAAAGTACCGTGACCCTCTGTCTACCTGTCATTCAACCACCTGTCTCAGCTAGGAGGGGCGAACCTCCTGAAAATAAAAACACCTGGGATCCATGGATAGATAATGAAAGTGAGAATGTGTGTAGGTAGTGGAACATGTTGTTCACCACATTTTTTTTTCCAAATTAAGGTTGGAAAAACAAACGTTTTTGAAACAGAGAGAAATTGATGTTGTAAGTGTGTCCTCCCATAAACTGGAGCTTTACGCCATTTCCAATTTGGCCGTCTGCAGGAAGATAATGATGTTTCACACCAGCGCCTTTTACTGTGGCTTTTGCTGAGACTGTGGAAATAGCGTTGTGAAATTCTATTTTTTGTGTTTATTACCATTAGCTGTGTGTTAGTTTCCTCACTCTATAATTGTCAGAAAGGAAAGACAGTGGAAGAGAAAGGCTATGCAAGTGCCAAAAGTAATTTTATTTTGGAGCATTTGTTGTTCTTTTTTAATCTCTGGCCTGTCGGTCTTTATTTAAAGCTACATTAACCACTAAATATGTGAATATATACACATACAACACAGAATGGGGCTGCCAAATGCAGGGTTTTGGACAAAATATAGAAATAAACATGAAGCACAAACTATCCCAGAAAGCAGGACTTTGACCACACAAATAGAGTTAGTTAAGTTTGCTTTTAGCTTATCCCCGCTCACCACACAGAATTCAATACACCCATGATCCAGTCAGGTGGAAGCATGCCCACTCTGTAAATAGATCCCACAGGATCACCTTTGCGACAGGTGAAATGCAGGCAGGTACTTAAAACTGTGAGTCTGTGAACAGTTCCAGTTGCCCCAGTAGCCCTCGAGTTGAACTCATAAATCCGGTGCAGTGCTGCAACTAACAGTTATTTTCATTGTCGATTAATCTTTTGATTATTTTCTGGATTAATCAATTAGTTGTTTGGTTCATTAAATGTCAGAAACTGGTGACGCATTAGATGACATCCTCTAATATGCTGTTTTGTCCAGAACCCAAAGATATTCAGTTTACTGTCGCAGAAAACTAAAGAATTTAGAAAATATTCACATTTTACTTTTTTTTCTTAAAAACAAAACCAAAAACCTCAAGCTCATTCATTGATTATCAAAATAAATGTCAGTTAATTTACAAGCTGACAACTAACCAGCTCTAACCAGGTGGAAAATAATGAAGGCTCTAAAGGCTCCAAAAACATTTTCTCAGTCATCTCAATCATCAATCATCATATTTTTGTTTTAATTTATCTACAGAAATGAATGTATTTATGCCCCCATTTTATTTGCCTCATTCCTGAAATGTTTTATTCATGGTTCAGCCACATAAAACATTTTGTAACTTTGTTTTGTTCTGTATTAACAATAGTGTATGATTATTATTATTATTGTTTACAGCCTGCTGCAAAAGGTAGAATAAAAGAAAGGTCATTTTAGCAGTCTAGGCTTCAATACACACACAAAAGACTTTGCAAATGCTTTCTGAAGCAGGGAATCCATTCAATAGGTTCATTTGAGGATACACATAATGCACTTTGTAGCTGAACCCTGTTTACAATGAAAACTGCACAAGTTACCTTTCACATTTCAAAAACTTGAACAGAAATTAGCTTGATAATCGAAAGACATTCCCCATAGACACTCTCTGACTTGCTTTCTAGTTCTAACCAT
Organism: Lutjanus erythropterus; assembly: GCF_056507025.1. NCBI lineage: Eukaryota > Metazoa > Chordata > Actinopteri > Lutjaniformes > Lutjanidae > Lutjanus > Lutjanus erythropterus. The sequence goes on from NC_139332.1 coordinate 8,250,670, forward strand.
TTATCAATTATTAGTTTCTAAAAATGAATGGAAAAATAATAATAAAAAGCACAGAGATTACTTTGTAGTTTTTCCACTGTATTCCTGTCCCTCAGGTGGATATTGTGTAGATCCTTCCAGTCTTTACGCTAAGCTAAGCTAAACTCTCAAGGACCTGCCTCTGTATTGAAGGTATACTGATTAAAATGATATTGATCTTCTCATGTAATTCTCAGCAATACAGCCTGTACTGTTGGAGTATTCCTCAAAGAAACACCTCAGCAAGACATTGCCCCAGTGCAAACAAAGGGTACTTACTAAAACACAAGCTGGTGCAATTTTGACAGCCACCTGTCCTCACCTACCTGTCACTGGGACGCTTTATCTTCGTATTCCTGTCAGGAGACATGTGGCCATGCCATAATCTCCTCAGTAAGATGTGTCAGGATCTTTATCTCTGTGCCAAACATCAAAAAAGCCCTTTGGCTTTCCACTTCTTTCCTTTTTGTTCGCCCATTATCTGCAGGACAGAAAACACCGTGTGTTCAGAATTTGCCTCTGTTGCTGTGTTTATATGGACGGATGTGATTGATAGTCTTCTGAGGCTTTGTTGTGACACAGCGAACAAATATGGAGTGACGGCATTTGAGGTAAAAGCCAGTCTTAACACTGAGTCTGCTATCAATGTCAAGTCAGATCTCATCAGTGTTTTTAAAGATGAAACGAAGGCCAGTGAAGTTACCGGTTGATGACAGTCCTGCGAGCTAAACAAGTCAGTCATATTAATACAGGATCTGCTCTGAGGTTATAAGATTAGTAAAAATGTGAAAGAAGCAACATAATAAGCACAAACACATTCAGAGAGTTTACAAATGATTGATCAATATCACCCATTTTTGAATATTGGCACAAATCATTTTCTACCAAAAGGACTTTAAAAATTATTAATACTAACACTCACATTCCTTTTTTTTTGGGGGGGGGGGGTTGAAAGTTTATTCTTTAAAGGCTATATATAGATATATGTAATACATGAAGTGTTTTGAACAAGAATTCACAACTTTTATAATAGTTTAAAAACATCAGTATAAAACTGTAATAGTTTTTATTTTAAAATACATTTTTTAATGAAGTGTTGGCTCTTTAAAGAGATTTCTGTCAACTCTGTCAGATTTACACAAACATGATTTAATCAGGCATAAAGAGGTTTAGCTATACCCTAAGGACCCCTGTCTCACTTCCTAGTTTAAAGAAGTCGGGGAAACTGCTCAAGCACTGGTGAACTTTCTGTTTTTCGACAAATTAATTAAATAATATTGCTATCAGATGCTTCTCAACATGTCAACTACAAATTAGAATTATGGTTTAAAAATGTGTATTTTGATTAACATTAAGAGAACTCTGAGCAACTTTATTAAAAATTAAAATGTCCTCTTGCTATGACTGTGCGATGAAATTAAAAAATGTAACATTTTGTCAACTCCCTAAGGCATCGACTCCATCAGATGTCTACGTTTTTCAATAAAAAGTGTAATCATGAGGAGGCTGGCCCATTACAAGGAATAATAACCAATAGTTTTATCTTTTAAAAGATATTTCCAGCATAATTGATGAGCAAAAATCAAAACCCCTGAAGATAGACGGTTTTGTCCCAGTTATCAAGAATGAGTGTCATTCAAAGAGGATTATTACATCATATCAAATAGAAGGTTTGCATTTTACCTGCAAAGACAAGTCATGTGAATGATTTTATATTTTTGGCATGAGAACCTGTATGACCAAGAGGTTCTCCTTTTTACGTTAAACTCTTGACCCGTAATGGCCGGAGGTCGAGGGGTGTTAAAGGATTGTTCCGTATCTATTGACCTGCATATGACACACCACCAAGTGATGGGTCACCTGGTGAAAAGGGTTTGGTGGAGAATGAGCAATTACAATTTACAATTACATCAAAATATGCAACAGTATTATACACCCATATCCTGACCCACTGGGTTTGGTGCCAAGCAGATAATCATGTCATTGCTCGAGCTTCACTTTCTTAAGTATTTTCCATCTTTCCTGCACTTTTATCTCAAGACTGAAGTTTGTAAGAGGCAGCGGATTGGCCATTTTCTGTCTGCCAGTACGATGAGAGGCCTTCTTATTCTCTGAGTGTGTCAGGGTGAACTCGTCTTTGAGAATACTGTCCTTTGAGAGTCTCAGGATAGATGGTGTTTTATTTTGCGCAGATTATCAATTACCATTATCATGCACCACAGTAACAAAAGAGAGCTTAAGAGAGAATGTCAAACCCTGCCTACTTTCACACCTCCGCACACCAGGCCAGTTGCTGTCATTCACTGTTTTGGAACGTTACAACAATTGCCGGCCCTCCATTTCCAAAAGTAAGGAGGTTTCAGATGCTGTTAGATAATCTGACAAGTCCTTTGTTTGAAACATAATGGAGCGTTGAACATAGCCAGATTAACAGAGATGTGCTATTTATCAAACTAGGATTTAACACTTGCACAGTACAGCTTAATCTGTTCATTAAGTTGTTGTCTCTGATTGATGTCTTTGTAAGAAAAAAAAAGGAAAGCTTAGTGATATCTGGAAAATTGAACTAAGAGTGAGACTGTAAATTTTGAGGAAAGAAATAACTTATTCTTACTCGTACAAATGAAAAGTTGAATTCAGAGGCAGAAGGGTTGGGTAGTGTTCACATTTGAGCTGATACGGTACCTGAAATTCAATACTGGTGCCCAACTGTGCCTTTTTTGATACTTTAATCCCTGTCTAATAACAAAACTGTCATTTCAGTCGAAAAAAAAACTAAGTTCAAACTTATCATTTTCAACATTGTTACTAATTTAGAATATTTTGTCATTTGTTGAGAACATTTTAAACACCACACAAAATGAAATCCCACCCTACCTACCTCTGTCTGTCTGTCACAAGAGCATTTAATGCTGTTGTTTATAACTTGGAATCACAAGGTTGTTGTTTTTGTCACTACTACCAGCGTGCTTTCATACTGTACTATTTCATACTAACGTACTAATGTTTCAGATGTACAAATAAATCTCACCTACTGTTTTATCGTACCAAATTGAGTGTAAGGAATTTTGGATGTATCTAGTGGCTGAGTGTTGGCTAACACTACTAAAAATGCTAAGCTAGCAAAAATGCAAAGCCAACCAAGACGGTGAAAAAAGCCTCCAACATCAACTTATCCACTGTGTCGATTACGTTGTCGATGCCTTCCTTAAATTTTTGTTGTTCGTGGAAGGTTAAGTTAAACTTTTAAGGCGCTAGCTGCAGGTGTACTAACATTGGCATGTAAATTGGTACTTGCTTGAACTGATCAGTGCAGTCAGTACATTTAGAAGTATAGAGTTTGGCACCTAACCCTAATAGGCAGAAAAACACACCATTGCTCAGTTCAATACATTTAGGTGTTTTGCTGCTACAGCCTTGGTTGATCTGGTACGACCAATAGCTTATGATGGCAATGCTAGCTAATGTTAGCAAAATGCTGGCACATAGGCTAAATATTGCTGTGTCACAGAGTCAGCTTACTAACTTCTTGACTTAAAGTGCTGTTGACTAAATGCTAAACAGTATCATTTAGCATTATTTTCTAAGTTTATAAGTTACATAGTCTAGTTTTAAAGGATACCATTTAGATACCATTCCAATCAAAATAAGAATAATGTAAAAAGTATTATAACCTCTAATACTGCAAATCATATGGCAATTGCAATATCAGTTACCTGTGTTCTGTCATCATCAAAATGATGAACTCCAAAGCCATGTCACTCTGTTTTCTGTTGTCTTTCTATTTCTTGTTTGCCTGTTGGCTACATGCTACAAGACATTAACTTGAACATAAAACAGCTCATGCATTGTGGTTATAAATGTCGGTGAATGCCTTAATTGAACTGCTACTTTATTCCGTGCGTTCTCACTGATCACGTTGTTTGTATGCTCGTGGAGGTAATGCCTGTGTGGAGTCAGGCTGTTTGCTTAGGCTGTGCGTCGCTGGCCTGCTCCTAACACCGTCGGCTCATTACAGCAGGGGCTATTTTTAGTGCAGTGTGATTGAAATAGGGTCCTGGGGGGGGGGGGGGGGGGGGGGGGAGGGAAACAGAGAGGGTTGAATGGAGGAGACGCTCGGGGTTGGCCGTGGTCTGAAAAGGGAATCGGGGCGCGCAGTCGCGGTTTGCTAGTGTCGCTGAGACAATCGCTGCTCCTCAAGAGGATCATGTTGAGGCCATTAGTGCCACACAGGCAGCCACAGGATCACACAGCTGCATGGAACACAGCACTCGACGGCTCAAAAGAGAAAATGAACAAACGCTTTCCTGCTTTCAGTGTTACAGATACTCACCATAAGCTAATATAAATATGTCAGGTTATACTACGTTGTGTTTATAGCTGTGAAGCTATATGTCACCCATTTATATGTGTTAGATCTTAGTTTTTGGACAACAGTTGAACTCTGGCAATGTCAGGCTTTTTCTTTTCATTCAAGTAGTTGATAATAATTAAATGATAAAGCGACACCAGCCTCATCCTTTAACAAACAGGTGGAAAACAACAAGTGTTCTAGAGAAAACACTGGAAATGGCCTCCAGCCACCGTCTTTGCTCAAGAAATCTGACCGATTTCAGTCAATCAATTCAAATGAGATTCATATCAACGTGCTGTTTCTTTCATTCTGTTGCCAGCGCAGCGTGAGTCTGTCTGTTGCTGCTGCTCTTCCTCCACATCCAAAGCAGACTGGCTCTGCTGTTTATCTTCCAGGGAAGACAAATAGTTGGGAAAAATGGTATTCACAGAGGATATCATTTATTTAAATTATTTTAATTTCAGCTTTATGAAGTCCTCCATCATCAAAATAAGCATGCCAATTACATTAAGGTCAGTGTTTTCACGGTATCAGACGATTTACTGTAAGCTTTGTCTGTGGTAGAATGCATTTTGTTAGTAAACTGTAGCACCTCAATTATAGTATATAATAAGCTATAACATTAATGTTCATGCAGGAAATTAAATTCTGAACAATAACATCACAGACTACAAGTCTACAGCAAGTGGCTCTGTTGAATTGTACTCCAAAGCACAAAGCTGCTTTCAGCTAAAATGCTAACTCTAGCATGCTAACATGTTGATAAGCATCATATTTAGAGTGTTTGTCTGCTGACATTTCTAATTAGCCCTCAACACAACATACAGCTCGAGGCTGATGAGAATGTCGTTAAAGCAAAGTAAAATTTTGATTTGATGATGGCACCAGTTTTTATTCTTTGTTGGGCATTTTTATGCCTTTATTGGATCACGAGAAAATGACAGGAAATGAGGGCAGATATATGGAAAGTGACACGTTACAAAGGTTCCAAGGTGGAGGTGAACTGGGGATGCTGGTGGGAGCCTGGGAACCAGACGAATCTGCCAGCTTAGGGCTGCAACTAGCAATTATTTTCGTTGGAGTTGAAGCTATTGATTATTTTCTCCACTAAACTGATTTTTTGGTCTATAATATGTCAGAAAATGCTAAAAAAACAAACAAACAAAAAAACAAAACAAAAAAACAAACAGAACCAGACTAAGTACCAGATTTCTAGGCAGTCCATCAAATAACTATCAGAACGTTTCACTCAAAACCACAAATGTGAACCCCATGGTGGCACTAGAGGAAAAGTCAGGTGATCACCAAAGTTAGTTGGATTCATCTTCTGGTAACCTTGATTTTTTATTTATTTTTTTTAACCAGGTAAAATTTAGTGAGATCCACAATCTCTTCTTAAAGGAGACCTGCCAATAATGTCTGTAAAATATTTTTTTCCAGTCCATCCAGATTAGAAAAAAACTTTGACCAGCTTTTGGCGCTAGATTAAAAGTCAGGAGACCTTATGATTCATCCTCTGTGCACCATGAATCTCTGTAACAAATTCTATTGCAGTCTAATAACCAATAGATGTTGAAACACTGTATTTCAGGTTGGACCAACCAACATTACCAACATAACCAGCAATAGCACCATTCTGCAAGTGTGGCTAAAGGTAATAGCATTAAAATATGCGATGGCAAAGGGCAAAGGAAAAGATTTAAGTATAAGTAAGTAAGATGCCATGGATGTGGAATAAAGTCTATGCATTTTCAGAGAAGTGAAACTTTGGTATTAACGTGCTTGCTCTACAATAATAATAATAATCCTCTCAAATGTTTTCACCTCGCTTTGCTCAGTGTGCTGTGCTTCCGCCATTAGGTTGTAATAGGCCAGACGTCTGGCCAGCAGGCTCCGAATCATTCCACTTGGCCCTCTGCACCCCCGCAAGGGGGTATAAAAAGAGAAAATAATCAAGGAATCAGTGAAATTTGTTCTGGAAACGCTCAGCCAGTGCCTCCATCAGCAATATGTTGAGAGATGATATAGGCTGCATAGGAAGAAAAGCGGGACCTTGGATGCTCCTTTTTACCCCGCTTTAGCCCATTGCCTGAGTCAGCTAGTGCTCCCTCACCATAAACTGCCACTTTTAATTTCCCCATCCTTTGCCCACTTGGCTGCTTGTCCTGCGCCGCTCCCCCACCCTCCACAGAATACCTCTGAGTAATTCTGTGTGTCCACTTCCGTCCCATCAGTGTGGAGCGCGGCCAGCGAATCCCACCCACTGCATAGCCACCCACCCACCCACCACCCTCGCCTCTCGTTCTGTTTTTAGGACGAGACGCGTCGATTTCTGAATCATCTGTATGGAGACACCAGTAACACCCTCCCCACCCCTCAGGCCTTTCTCACCATTATACCTCCATTTCATTAAACAGCACAATAGCTGAGCTGCGGCGCATTTATTATTTCACCGTAATGACTTTTGTCGCATCGATCTTTAAAACACACCGGTTTTGCTGATGGAATGGCAGGATACACCATGTTGGCTGCAACCTCTGACCCCAATCACACTCAGTCTTTCATACACATGTTCGTTTGAAACACTGGTAGCAACTCAGGTTTTTTTCTTTTTCTTTTTTTCTTTTTTTTGGCTGAATCAGCCCCTCGAGGTAGTACACTGTCAAAGCAGCTTGATCTAAATTTATATCCTTCCCCTGTCCTTTTTGCAGACTTTGGAAGCCGTGCTGAACTTCAAGTACTCGGGAGGAGCAGGAAAAGTGGAGGGCTATTACAGAGAGCTGTCTCTGGGAGTCCATGTTGATGTGGAGCCGTCTGTTTTTTTCACCAGAGTCAGCACCCTCCCTGCAACCAGGTAACTCAGAATCAACCAGCATGAACCAAGTAGTATCAGTCTAGGAAAAAAATGACCATTTGCATGGTTTTACTCACTGCAAGCATTCTTTGATTTAATGCAACATGTCATTTTCCTACTGCTACAACCCATTCAGTCTGTGGTGTGTTGAAGTCAAGAGAGGTGTATTTGATTAAGTTGTTGAATGCAACAGTTCTGGAAAATTGCGCACAAATATTCGGGTGTAGGCGTTATCAACAGGTGCAGACCAAAATGCCTCAGGACATAACTGGACAGACCTACAACCAATCAGAGCAACAAAATGTGTGACTTAACACTGCATGACAGATGCAAGTTGGAGAGGTGCCAAGTCCCTTTTTTAAGGAAGAAGAAAATGTTGGATTGGTGACAAACAGCTTAACAGTACACTAAAATATGTTTCTGAAAATATTTTAGGAGGGAGTAACAGAATCCGCCTGGTTTGATAGTTTTATCTGACTTTCCTGAGCCTGGTTCGCTGCATTCAATATATGTGATGTGTGAAAAAAATCTTGTTTTGTGACACTCCTCTGTCAGTCAGAGTATCAAGTCTGCCCCAGCCGGCTAAAAAGAAATGGTTATGATTGGCTGGAAGAGGTCCAGAATGGGTGGAAATCTTTATGAATGAAAGAGTGCCCAGACGTAACTGCCAGAGCAAATGAAACACGAGTTTGCATTTTTTTCTGATTGCCAGGCTAATTGCACCCGACATTGAAAGTGAAAGTATGTAAAGAGCTGTTGTTTTTAGCCTTTCGGCTATTAAAGAGCAGCAGTCCAGAAGTTTTTGAAAACTACCACCTGTAGCCTTCTCAGAAAGTTGTTGATTAGAGATGCGCCTATTTCAATTTTCTTGGCCAATTCCAATTTCCGATTTTTTTAAGGGTCTGACCTGCCAATTCCAATTTTCAGTTTTTCTAAGAACTGTAATTGACAGCATTCACAAACATTCTTTGCAACTTTTCTTGTAAAAATTAAATTGGATGTTCATAATAAAACACTGACTATTAAATATTAATTAAATACTATTTTACACTTTCTCCAAAGTCCTCCAGGTTACAGCCAGGCCTTATTATAGTTTTATTTTAAGATTATGAATAGGGGGGACGCGATTTCACATGATCTCCTGTGGAAGCAGATGTAAACAAACCTGACATGAGACTGACATGGTGCAACAGTTTGCTGCAGTAAAACTTTGCTGTGAGAAACACTGACACAGCAGTTAAACGAGCCTGGATGAGAAAATGTTTTAGGAGACACAGGTTGTTTATTCTTCAGCCAGAACAGGAGAGGCCATCTGATGAACGTAGGTCCAATAATAAATCCTTTTAGCTCTGTTTTGGTTTTTACCAGCTCTTGAGGGAAACGTCTGCCTCTTTAGCTAATAGATTCTACACTACATTCACCATTTAGTGGTCAACATTGTCTGTATTTTGCAAAGCATGCACTGCTTTTGTTTATTAAAGTAGAGTTGCCTACTGGTAAATCAACACAATGATCAAGGAGAGGTGTAAGAGGCCCTGCAGAGCTGAGCAGAATTATTATGACTATGGGGTTTTCTCTTGTTTTGTAGTTCCATTATTTTACTGCACTTGTCAAAGAAAACTACTCCCATCATCCTCCACCATGCACAAAGTGAAATAACCTTGTGTAAGAAGGGCTATTTTTCTCATGTCGCAAGGTTTGTTCTTGAAATCCAGTCTGTATTATTCATATTTAATGGTCTTTGCTCAGCAGTGATAGGTGAACTGTTGCTCTGAAAACAAAGCGTTTTAGTGACTTTACTCCTTTGGCACAGCAGCATTAGTCCATTGGTAACAGCGCAGTAATTGCTTCCGTTCTGTTCAGTGCTTCTCCCTCAGTGTCTCTAATCTGATGAGCCTATAACCCTGCATGCCATTTTTGTGTGTTTTTATTTGTTAATTAAACCCAGCCGTTGTTAGATAAGATGGCAATATCACTCAACCTTCGTTGGAGCAGCAGAGAGGCTACGGGAAATCTACCTCACAGTCGCTCTTGTCCCAATAATTGGTGATAAATCTCAATTCTAAAGCTCCATTTTATCCCATATTCGATACAAATGCAGCTTTTTTTTTTCTCTCTCTCTCTCTCTCTCTGGAGTGGGTGAAGAGATATCGACCTTCTCTTTAACCACTGCAGCAACACTCTCACTATGACATTACTGCTATCAAAACCACAAGACTTAGGAATGGTATTTTCACTGGCAGGTCAGATAGTGTCAGACGTGAATGGATATTAAATGGATACTCAGTCTTTTCTCATGCTTTCACATCCTGCTGTCACGCACATACACATACGTTACTGTAGACACACACACGCACACTGCCTGTGTCTCACTTCACTCCACTTTTCAGCTCCCCAAACCCAGAGCGAAGGAGACAGATCGTAGCCGAGTAATGGCCACTTGAGGTGAATCATTAGCTGTAATAATATCTGCAGTTAAAGCCATCCATCTCGGCTCAGCGCTGATATATATGCATACATAGAGATGCTGTAGTGGCTGCTATACCATCACAACACCTCCACCCCCACCCCGCCACCTCTCCTGCACCCTAAGCACTTTCTGCCTCATCACACTGACATACAGTATCTAGCTTTTTCAAGCAAATCTTTAAACATTTGCTAGAATTTAGATCTTTGAGAGGTTTAAGAAGACGGCCTGCAGGTATTTCAAGTCAACGTTATTTTATTTGTACGGCTCAATATTAATTTGAGTGACTTTTTTTTATAGGGCCAGAGTTCTTATGGGCGCTGGACATCCTTCAAAATTGCTTGAATTTTAATGTAGTGTTTGAAAAGGTCTTGGATCTTGGATATAGTATGTAAAACTGCTTCAAATAGTAATTGCATTTCTGTCACACTCTCTGACTGAACTGTTTGCATTTTAGGTAAAAAAAAAAAAGTCAGGGAGAGACTTAATTTCTTTTGTTTCTTGCACAAATTAAGACACTCGAGTCTCGCTCACCACTCAACACTCCAAAGGTCCAAAGGTCCCTGTTTCAATGAGTGTGATAATGAAAAATGAAAAAAAGAAAGAAAGAAAAGTATTTAATTGAAACTGATGTAATTTGTCTAGTAATTGTTTGTGTGATTGTTTTTATATTATCTCTGCCAGGTTATATAGGATTTACAGCTGCAACTAATGATCATTTTTTACTGTCGATTAATCTGCCGATCATTTTCTCCACTGATCAATGAGTTGTTTGGCCACTATAATGTCAGAAAATGGAGAAAAAATGTTGATTAATGTTTCCTGAAGGACAAGACGATGTCCTCAAATGTCCCGTCTTTTCCACAATGACAGACAATTATGATAACCAAACAATTGTTTTTGTGAACATCACTTAAAATTACTATTATTAGTAAGTGCTTATTTGATAATGTTTGTTTGCAAAATCCAAATGATTATAATGAGAGGAAGGTGAAAATATAAACACATATAAATATCTAATTTTCCACTCTAAATTTATCTTAAAATGACATTTCAGCCTTTTATTAATTTATTTAACAGTGTGTTTGTGATTGTGGTGAAATAATGCAGATTATATGATTAAATTCAATAGAATAATGATCGAAGAATTCACAGATGCATTTTCTTCAAATTTGATACATACAACACAATTTTACTACAAAATAAGCTACAAAATATTAAGTAATTAAAGGTTGTTTCAATACAGTAAATATTAACATTGAACTGTCAGTAACAATGTAACTTATTCTTATGTTAACTTTTTCAACATTAGCAAAGATTTCCTTGACAAAAATGTGTGTGTTACGTGAAGGCAGCCATGTTGGATTTTGCACTCAGGCCAGCTGCTGCCTGCGGTGCTCTGATAATCCACCAGAGGGCAGAGGACGCGTCTCAGATTGCATACAAGACGTTTTTCAGGAAAGTAATGACCAGAAAGTCTCAGAAAGTTGTGCCCGAAAAGAACACTTCTTCTGATTTGACAGACTGATAAGCTTTTACCTGTCAGCTGTAGTTTTCTTATTTTGCCGGTTGTGATTTATGTCTACATCTGTCAGTGACCCATCATGATAAGATAATATGTTAATTACACTGTAGGAGAGACTTTATGTTCTGTGCAATTAGGTAGAGAAAAATATGTTCATATCTCTGCATCACAATCTGAGAAAATGGCTTTTTATGTAGGCTTTTTATTAGAAAGTTCTTGTTTAGCTACTTGTGTGTGAACATGATTTGCATTTGAAAGGTTGCCTCGTGTTGGTAAATGAATTAGGTTACCTAAGTCACGCCCCCTCTGGTGGATCACCATAGGACCTAACTACAGAGAAAATATGAATTGTAGTCTATGACAAGAGACAAATTATTTTTTGACCTCATGTGCCATGAATCACAAATATGTTTACCAGTTTAAAATTTTACAATCATGATTTTCTCCTACCAAAACTTAACGTTAGTCGCTAAGCTACCATGCGTGTGTTTTCGTACCCGTACGTAGTCACACAATAGCGGTTCCAACTCGTTCTTTCTCTTCGCGGCTGGTTAAAGCTCCAGGAGTCGCTGGATAGAACACTTCAGGTAAGACAGCGTTTCAGGGGGCAGCGAGATTTGTGTTGGTGATGTATATTGTGTGAGACAAGAGGTGTAGTTCACTTAGCAGACTCACACAGAATGAAACTTAACTTGGCCAAACCTACCATAAACAGAGACTTTCTTGACTTGTAAAATTTTGTTATAATATCTGAGTAAGTTGTGGCACAGTTCAAAGTTGATCAAGAAATAATTTGTCTCTCGCCATAGACTGTCTTTTGGAAAAATGTTTGCATTCTTTTTAAGTAAAGTAAGTTTTGTATTGAAAGTCAAGTGTTGCATCAACTACCACAGAAGAATTTTCAGTGAACCGTAATCCTGCCAGCAGTCTGTGGAAGTGTTGTTCAGTAATAAGAAAAAAAAAATCCCTTAACCCCAGACAGTTCTGCATTATGGATAAAGCCTGTTTTCAGAACAACCTGCAGAAAAATGGCCCGCATGTTCAACAGCATGTTTTACTCTTCTGTTAAACACATAAAAATATGTTTCGAGTCATGACGACTGGACTTTGCACTGACACTCACATTAAGAAGTCTGTAGAATTTAATCACAGTCTTTCACACATCCAGTTTTCACAATCTCACGCTTTTCACCAAAGATTCATTCATCATTTATTAGAATTTCCTTTGAATTTCCCCCCTGGGGAGATGCACATTAAAGTCCTGTAACACACTTTACTTGTTGAGATAAGTACTATTGAATTTCTCCTTGGCTGCGAGTTAAAAGAGAATTTCAAAGTGGTTGTATGAAATTTCTCAGTAATACAGTAAGTTATCCTTTCGATCTGTTTTGTTTCTCTGCGTCTTGCTTCCTCCCTCTCTTCCTATCTGTCCACCCAGAGATTGGTGGATCTACCCTCCCATTTCTCTGCCTCTCTCCCTCTGTAAAAAGAAACGACATACATTTACTGTTTGAAAGTCATTTTCCTTTTTCCAGTGTGTGATTTAGCCATGGAGTCCTCATATCCTAAAACATACAGTGGCACAGTACAGTTACAGTATCATCTCTGGATTCCTAACATCTCCTTTGTACTTTTGTACCGCCTCATTCTCTTTTTTATCCATTCTTTTTCTTTTCCTTGTCTCATTATCTTGCCCCACATAGCTTTTTCTCTATCTACTCCACTTTACTTACAGTCTATCTCTTTCATCTGGAGTTTTTCCTCTACTCTCGCTGCTCTTCTTTTCATTTGCTCTTAATGTCTCTTTCTCTTTATCCTCATTTTAAACATGTCTCTTACTGTAAAACCATTGTCCCAATCTTTCTGCTCGTCTCTCTCTAACTTTTCCTCCCTCACGCTCTTATTTTCTTTCTTTATCTTTACACTATTCCTACTTCAAATTCATGTAATACTCTGTATAGGATATTGCTATGTGGAAATCATTATCTAGTTTTCTGATTCAAATAAATCTGAATTGTTGAAAGGCATATTTGACTTTAAAGGGACAGTGCACCCCAAAATTAAAGACAGATGTCTGCTTTTTTCCCAATATATTGGGACTAAATGGTAAATAAGTCCTGTGTTGCTCCAAGCACCAAAAAATACATTTGAAAAATTCAAAGCCAGTGTCTGTTTCTAAAAATCATGACCTGGTTACTTAAGATAATCCACAGAGCTTGTTGTGAGCCAAACAGTTTTTCATTTTCCTGGTTTGACACGTGACAGTTGAAGCTTTTAGTGTGTTTTGGCCTTAAGTCACCTTAGAATGAGCTAAGTCCTCTTCCACAATGTCCTCTATGTTGCACCACCATGTTTTTACAGTAGCCCAGATTGGACAAACCAAACCAAGGCTCCAGATGTGGCCTTTAAAACTTTATCACAAGTTCAGTGTCCACTGTAGTTTCTCCTACATGCTTGGAACGGGAAGGTGAGACAAAGTATTTGCAATTTGCAAGCTCAAGGCTAGATGTCACCAAGTCCTACATACTAGTCCTTTAATGGGAATATAAATGACCACCATCTGACTGCAACAGTTTAATTCACTAACCTTAGTTTAAAATTGTTTTCTACATTTATATTGAGGAAACCTGTATAAATGTAGGCAACATTTCTGCTTTGTATCTTTCACCAACATTTTGCATTAAACCAATATTAACATCCTTCATATCATGACATTTAAATGCATTTATATTCCAAAAGAAGAGAAAAACAACAACAAACATTTAGCCTTTTTTCTTTTTTGCCCACTGCATCATTTTAAGGCACTCATAGCCAATCATACCGGCTCCATTCCACCCCTTTTAAAGGCACTGCTCTCCCAACCGTGACACACTGCTCCTCCCAGGAGGAAGCTTATATTCTTGTATGGAGGTGCAAAGTGCAAATACATGGTGCAGATGGTCTCATTTTAATTTAACCTTTACAGGTCGCATGGACTGATTAATTCCCATCATGACTCTGTTTATGATCTGCGACATGTGGATTTTATTACGGTTCCATCACTATGAAATTTTACCAATACAGGTATACAAACAGCAGTTATTTTACTGTGACACATAATGTGGTTCATCATATGCAGGCCGACATCTACTGCAGCTGCAAATGTTGCCGCTGTAAATGTTTATGAACAAGCATATTGATGAATGTTTAAAGAGATGGTTCTAAAGGATTTAATCATTATTGTTATTCATAAAACTAAAAGTATCCCATACCTTCAAAGATATCACTGCTTCCAACTCTCCTCATGGTTTTTCCCCTTATGCAATGCAAAATATAAGCATCCAGTGTGATGTTCACAGCAGCACAGATGTTTGTTTAAGCATTTAGCAACAGCCTGGCGCTGATTGTGTAAGATTTAATCCAGGTAACCGGTGGATTTGATGTGTATAATCAGACTTTGACAACGTGCATCGCTCCAATTAGGCACTGTCAAAGGAACATATACGTGCCGCCTTCAGATGGTCGTGTAGGGAGTTGATATCCTGAAGGGGGAGGCCTTCATACATGCCAGCTGTTGTGGCTGACAGATGCTGGTGGAATTCTTTGTTAATCCGCCATAATCAGAGGAAAACCATTTTTGTCAGCTCTCAACTGAACAGTGCATGGTGAAATTGAAACAGTCAGGCAAAATATGAATGAAAGTTTCTTAGGGAGACTTTGGGGGAGGTTTGTGGGTTTAGCGTTGTCACCAAATAAAGGGACAAAAATTGCATGGAACTCGTCTGTGCTGTTGTGAAGGCACAGTTGCACAGTTGACTCACTCTAAGCTGGCAGCTGGCATAAAATGCGGTTAATCTTTGCACCAAAATTACAGTGCGCTGCCAGATTGTCGGTGACACTTCCCTTGCTGTGGTTCCCCTCCAACGACGTGTCACTAAAATATCCAACAAAAAAAAACTGCACCGTAAGAAAATGCAGCTTCACAATCGAGCAGCTTGTCTCACTGTGTGCCACTGTGATCTGTCTTTGTCCTGCTCCCTGCTTCTTTCCACCCGTCGGTCACTCTGCTGTTTAATGCCCAGTGAGACCAGAGAATGGCACAGAGAGAGCAGGTGAGAGTAGCTGGTCCACCTTAAGCGAGTCCTGGCCAAAGTTGTCTCTACCTTCAGGGCTAACCCCCTCTTTACTTTAATCACTGGACCGCTACGTCCACAGTTCTGCTAACTTTATACTCACTGTCTCACACTCTGTGCTCTGAGTTATTCCAAGAAGTTCAGTACTTCTATAACGTGTTTAAGGTTTTAAAATTCTCAAAAATACATTTAAAAAAGGTCTGCACTGCAAATACAGCCCTACTAGAAAGAGGGAAAATATTTCTAAAAATAATTAAATTGTATTGTTGTAAATAAAAAAAAATAGCCAATGTAGTAAGCCAGTTTTGCTTGGCTAGAATTTTTAAAAGTAGTTTATAAATCTAGCCTCTTAAACACCATAATGGGCCTTTAAACTGTGGAAAAAGTTCATCTTTTCTTTTAGGTGACTTTAAGAATTTCTATCTTAAGTTAAGGTTTGTAGTTAGCAAAACCAGCTATAATAAGACACTTTTTCTTGAAACAGAATATTTTGATTTCCTTTTTTTAATTAAAACAATTTGGGAAAAACTAGCTGATCCATGAAAAACATGGACAACATTAAGTTCACTATTCAGGGAGAGGGAGAGGGAGAGGGAGGGAGGGAGGGGGAGAGAGAGAGAGAGAGAGAGAGAGTGAGAGAGAGAGAGAGAGAGAGAGAGAGAGAGAGAGACTCAAACTGAAAGTTGTTTATAAAGTCACCACAGTTTTCTGGGAGTAATAACAATCTTTCATGTTTTCAATATCTGATAATGATGATGCTCTCAGGCTTTGGCTGCATCACTTAACCAAATCATCAATCATGCATTTTAAAATTGAGATGTGGAAATGGTCTTGCTCTTAAAATAAGAAAAACAACCTTGTTTCTCTGCTGGGATATTATGCACACCATTGTTGTAGCTTGTGAAATATAGCTCAGTATTAGCTATGATATCTTATTAATAAAAAGTTGGATATATTTTCTTACAATTAGATTATTTTGCTAATGTAAAACTTGCTTGACAAGATAATTTTTCTTTTTAGAAAAAAATGGGACTTGTTTCCCCATAACGGGGCTTTTTTACTTTCCCGAAATGCCAGGTGGAAACCGTGAGCTGGAAGTTTGATGATATGCAGTACTGACTACGTGGCGAGCTTTTTTTTTCGACTGGTTAGCTAATCACTAACATGCTAGCGTCAACCAGCCACAATAGCCTAGCTGGCTGCATAACTGCCACCTAGCTAAGAAAAAAAAAAAAAAACTAGCTCACTAGCTCCAGGCGTGTCCCAGCTCCAGGTTGCTTTCTGGCTCTGGCTTTCTCATAGTGATTCTAACAATCTACAAGAGGAACTGAATCAACAGAACAGATTCTAGTTTGTTCAGTCTGTCTCTACCTGCTGGTAGGTAGCATGCAAGACTGATGACTTTTGTCTAGTAAGCTGACCTTTCTGCTTTATCTGTGCTTAAACTGATTATTACACTTACATTATCTCAGATATTTCCAACAATGTTCAAACCCCCAAAACATCGTAATCTCACTCACAGCAACAATGAGTTTAATTTGGTCTCTTATCTATGGCATCACATGCCCTCTGCCCCCTCTAGTTGCTATAACTTCTAGGGAAAGACGGTAAACGTGACTAAATGTAATGTGAAAAATACTTTAATACATTACCTTGACCTTGTGGTTGTTTAATAATGAAGACAACAACTCTGTGATCCATGCTGCCTTGCAACATCATCAAAGTCCATCTTCTGTTATCGTAGAGACCTGTAGGAGCAGAAATGACACACTGTGGGTTAAATTATGTTTAGTATTCCTGCATTTTCCAGGAAAAAAATGTAAATGTCAGATTGTCCAAAAGAAATTTCATTGTATTGACCATAATGCACTGCCCTGGATAGCTCTTACAGTGTAATCCACTACAGCATCACTAATACAAGCCCTTAAAAATGTCTGTAGTGCTTACAACCTCAGTGAAACAGCCGTAAAAATAAGTAAAAACATTCCAAGTTTCAGATAGGAAGTATTTCTTACAGGGCTGCTGTGGTTGCATTACACTGTAACTCCTGTATCTCATTCTCTCTCCCTTTGTTTTTTCAGCTCTCTTTGACTCTCTGCACAGGCTTACTTTCTACTGTTTCTTCAAATGCTCTCTCCTCTCTCTGTCTCACTGTTTCTCAGCTCCTCTGTCCGTTCTTTTTCATCTCAAATCTGTTTCTTACCTTGTGCCTCCCTTCTATTGTGTCTCCCATGACTTCTTTCATTACATCACTCCATATCTCTCTCTCCCTCTCCCGCCGCCCTCCTCTGCCGCTCTCCTTGCTTCAGTATACACTTTTGCCTGCGAGCCTATGGCTCCTGCCATATATAGTAGAGATCTGACTTCTTTGCTTTCTCACATTTAGCCATATGTAAGGTGACAGATCTGTTAAAGAAAGTGACTGAGAGAGAGGATGTGTGAAATACTCAGTGATCCATACTTTACGAGGACCTGTTAAAATCCCATTTGCTTACCGTTGTGTTGCCCTGGAGAATGCATAGCTGTGCTGGGGGACATGAAGTGATCCTGTGCATCCCGTTTATTATCTAGAGCTTTGTGAGTAATTCTAACACTTTGCAGCTCCTATATGAAGGAACACCAACCCCCCCACCCCCCACCCCCGCTGCTCTGCTGCCCTCAGTCAACAGATGATGTCACTATAAACACTTGAACTACTGTCTTTCGTTTGACATCATGTCCTGTTAACTACCTAGAGTAGTGGTGTCAAACTCAATTTCATCCTGCGTCACATCAGGATTATGTTTTCTCTCAAAGGGCCGGATGTAAATGTAAGACTATGTAAATGTATCTGCTTGTTATCATATTATATAACTGCCTCTGCATTTGATTATCATTGATTTAGTAATATAATGTATATGCTTTAGTTTATAGTAATAACATAACAATTGTTATAAAACAGTTAGCTCTGACTAAGTAGTTTGATTGGATGAGAGACACTCCATGACTGCTGATACTGAGTACAACAGCACAGGGACTTTATCACTCTGCTTTACAGTGTTCTAATAACCATTAGCCTACATCGATGTTATAATGACTAACAGATAGAGACGACAGAGACAAAGAGGAGACAGGAGGCGTCTTGTACATGATTCAGGTCTTATTACTGTTGGATCACTGTCGCACACTTTTTAATCTGACGAAGAACATAGTGCTGGATACAAGAACAGCACTTCAAACAGGTTTTGATCTGTTAAACAGGGAGAATACCTGCACATACATGCAGATGTGCTTCTGTTACAAAATGATTTGCGTAAATGTACACATGGCTTATACAGGTCAATTATACAATTGCTTCCTGAACAGATTTCAGATCAGCAGATGGATTTATTTGTAGTTCAGTATTTGAAATCATGCTAAAATCACATATCTGCTATAATAAAGTCCTGTGGTTGGTACATTTGCTTTCAGACCACAAACAAACTGCACCAGAGTCTGTGTGGAAGCAGACCAAGTCTTAATTTTTCAAGCAGTCTCAGTCCGTTTGTTTGGTTCAGGTCTCAAAAATATAAACATCAACATTCAGCCTGTTAAAAAGAGCGAGCTGAAGACAGTCTGGAGGCAGTTTTGTGGATCCATTTGGACAAGTAATGGAGAGCTCTACTATGCTAATGTGTTGACCTACACAAAGTAGCTAGCAAGCTAATGTTTGTGTGCAGGAACATGTTTATGTGTCGCTAAGCAACAGCCAACTCCCAGTTCAGTTGCAGAACTATTTGTGTTGGCAGAGCCAACTGAATAAACAAACAAATCGTAATCCTGTGTGGCTTATTACTGTTAACTAATAAATAGAACTAGTTTAAATGTTGTATAAAACACACTGGAGGTCTTGCTGTTGGACTGAATATTATCAGGACTGGGATTATCTTCGCCTTAAATAACCAGCACTGAAAGCAGAAGTCGAGGAAAAATAATGGCAAGCAGACTTTCAAGTCTGCATCTATTACAATTTATTTAAAAAATGAAATATACGAATTAGTAGAACTATAAGTAATAAAGTCAAAATGACAATAAGAGTTATTTCAGTGTAGGTAGACTACAAAATGTACTGTATATTTGCATAAAAATGGAATTAAGACATTTTGCTTTACTGTTACTATTGACATTGAGACACTATATACCATATACTGACATCTCACAGCTGGATGACTTCACTGTGCCGATAACAAAATCAGGTTGCTTAATGGGACATGCAGTTTACAGACACCAAGCTTCTGTAACGCAGCATAGAATTGTATTTCACAAAAAAAATGAAGTTTGGCCTGCAGGCCTGGTGTTTGACATGTTATCTAAAACTGGGGGGTCGGGACCGCCAAGGGGCCCACAAGATGATTTCTAGGGGTTGCCTCATGATTATGGACAATAAAATAAAATAGCATATTTCAGCAAGCAGCACAGAAGGATATCCAAGTAGTGTAAAGACGTTCAACATGAGGGACAAAACATCTAAAAACTGTGCCAGAAAAACTCAAATCTATCTGCACTGGTAAATATTGTTGAAGTAGAAAGTGTGCTTTGGGGTGAACTGGCCCTTTAGTGAGTGGCTATGATTTGATTTTAATTCATTATTCGACCCGGTGCACATGCTGACAAGCCAGCAATTAGTTTTTAACAAATATCCACTTGTTATTGAATCTTTAAATGTGGGCATAAAAGTAGACTCAACTGTCCCTTATTGGCTCCTGTAGCTAAAAATATCCCCTCATTGGCAGCACTCTAAATCCAAGCGGGCTAATTGAGGCCATTAGATTTTGTGTGTCAGGAATATGTCACGTTTTTGTGTCAGAGCAGGGCTGCAAAATCAGCACTTATTGATTGCAGATTTGCAGAATTGACTGAAAATGTGGGCCTGGCTCCATTGATCTTTGCTTTTTTTTTTTTCTTGTCTTGCCTCCTCGCACAGTTTGTTCCATTTCTACCACCCACCACCTCACAATAACAGCGTCCCCGGTCCCAGCTAATGCCCAGCCTGTGTCAGTGGCTCGATTCGCTCTGTGTCGTCGATGCAGGGACAACAGATGCTCAGACTGTGGCCCTGGCATCCGTCTGCTTTGTATTGATGTCTTTTTGTGGTCTTGCCATAGAGATGTGCGGCGCCAGGTTTAGAGAGTCGCTCCACTGCAACAGAGTCCTCTTCAAATCAATAATAGCGAAATGCTGACCTCATGGTTCATTTGTTGGCGTGGCAGAGTCCTCAGAAATAGACAGTGGCATTCATTAACTCGCTTTGTGTATCCCTTTGGTACCTGAAATGATCAGTAGTAAAGGTCTTCTCTCTCCTTAAAAGTCATTTTCACATCTTAGGTTGCGCTCCTGAAAACACATCTGCCTCACACACTTCCAGGATTATATATTTTTAAACACATGCAGCACATGCAGCCAATGCTTGTGCATCATCAAATGCACATAAGGCAGCAGTATTGATGTTTCATTGATGGATGATTTGTTTTGTACACTAGAAGCAGAAGGCGCAGGTTCGATATGTGTTCACTTTGAAACACTTGGGATAACTTTGCTCCCTCTCTGCCTCGCTCTGCTCTTAAATAGGAATTTAAAAATTCACAGACTGAAATGGAGACAAGTAGTTTGAAACCCTATTGGCGGTTTTGAATTATTTATTTAGCTTAGATCTCGGTGCCCTGGGTAGCAGCTCAGCAGAATACTTATCAAAATGATTCAGTGTCGTGATTCAGTTCCCTCTAGTTCAAAAACACAATCTTCAGCTTTTGTCTACAGACATTCTCTGGCAGTCTCAGCAGCGACAGTTCTCGAATGAAGTTGTCCCTCAGTGTTCAGCATCATTTCAGGCTCACACTGTGGAAAGTCTTATCAGAAGGTGCAAATCCGCACTGTCTGTGCCTCTTTCCCCAGCTCTTTTCCCTCAGTTTATCTCGGGTACTTAGTGCATGAGCAATGAGCCGGGGTTTCTTAACTGGGAGGTCTGATTGATCACCTCAGCTAAACGCCCCGGCCCATAAATCAGTACCTCGCCCCACTCAGCCCGTTAATCACGTCCGCCAACAAAGACAACGAGACAATTAAAGAAACATGGGTAGGCCTTAAAAAATATGCTCCTTTAATTGCCACAGCAGTTTATTAGGGACTTGGGCAAACTCAACTTAAGCATCCATTAACCCAGAGATTTAAGAGGGAAGAAGCTTGCAAGAAGTGGGGGTGGGGGGGCTTAGTTTGACCTGGGAGGATGATGGGGTGATGGACAGCATTTCATTTGTACAAAGGACACGTTGTTACATCAGTTCTTTGCTTTTGCAGTCTGATTCTGCTTATCATAATTGCTTTGGAGCATTTTAAATTTCTCTCCTTTTTAAATGTGAGAGTTGTTTGAAAGTCTACACAGAGGAGAACCAAAGATTGTCTATAAAGTGTATTATTATAAATCATTCATGAATTTGTAGAATCATAGTCATAAACTTAAAGGGACAGTTCCTCCCAAAATCAAAAATACATATTTTTCCCCTGGCCTGTAGTGTTATTTATTCATGTATATTTTTGGTGTGTGATGCAGAGTTTTGAAGTTATTGGCCTCAGAGATGTCTGCCTTTTCTCCAGTATAACGTGATCCATACACTTTGTTGTGAGCAGTTTCATTTTTCTTTCTGCAATAACATTTTATTTTTTCTAATGTATCTTTTCATGTGTTTAGCACAACAAGCCGACTGTCACTAGCTTCCACTATACTGGTGGGTTGGCAGACATCTCTATGGCTGATATGTCCAAACTCCAAAATGGATAAATAGCACTACAGGCCAGGAGGAAAATACGTATTTTTGATTTAGAGGTGAACTGTCCCTTTAATGACTAAACAGCTATTCCAGGTGTACATATGCACAAGCTAGTTTCAAGTCCTACACTCTAAGTTCTGTATTAATCAAGTAATTACTCTTGTCTTAGTTAAAATAATAGGAGGAAAGACTTGAAAAATAGATATTTCCTGCCATGTTATCAAAAATATCAATATACCAAGAAATATAGATACTGAATATTTGAAATGCTTTCAAGACTCCTTTTTCACAGTATTGATACTCTGGTACCAGGTGCACTTTTTCTCTCTTTTCTCTTAGACAGCTGGTTGACACACACCTCTATTGTGCCCACACAGCCCCGCCTCCTCTCACTTACCCACAATGCTGTCTTCTTCTAGCTTGTTTCGTTTGCTGCATGTGTTGTCAAGTTAGAACCTCGTTATATCTATCTTTAGATAAAAATCTAAAATTTTATGTCCTCATTGTTGAGTCATTTTTTCCATGTGGTATCAAAAATGGTATCAAATATTGATATTTTTCAAGGTATTGTATTGAAATGATAAATTCCAATATCGTGACAACACTACTTTCCTGAAACAGTTATTTTCATTATTGATCGGTCTGTCTATCATTTTCTCCACTAATCATTGTTTGGTTTATAAAATATCAGAAAACATTAATCAGTGTTTCCCAAAGTCTGAGGAGATGTTCTCAAATGTCTTTTGTCCACAAGCCAGATTTTTTTTCAGTTTACTGTAGAGAGGAGTAAAGAACATTCAAGAAGCTGAAATCAGAGAATTTTGCCTTTTTTTCTTTTAAAAAAATGACTCAAACCAATTTATTGATTTTTAAAATAGTTTGCGGTTAATTTAGTAATTAACTTTCAGCTCTAGCAGCCCTATTGTTGCTACAGAGTCTGTGAATGCTGGCTTGTTTAGCATGTTTTACTGCCACGTCTTCCAACATCAACTGGAGAAACAGACGAGTCAACATCTGCCAGTGCCACAGATGAGATGGAGCTAAAAAGACTAATACACAAATGATCATGGATTTTAAGTTTATCTTACCTCTGCACGCCCAACTCCTGAAAACAAATATTGATACTATATGTAAAATGTAAACATCCTCCTCCTGTACACCTACACAAACTATTAATAAAACAGCAGTGTGGCTGCAGCGGACAGTCTGTTCTGTTTCTGAGATGTCCATTTCTTTCATCCATCATTACCAGAGAAAAAAAAACAAAAAAACACCTACTTGGGGGTTAAAATTAACTCTTTGAAAATCCAGCATCATCTCTCCTGTCTTGATCTAAATCACAAATTGGCCCTCTTATGATCTGCATGAGAAAAGCAGGCGCGGGATGATGTGGAGATGGCCTGCTCCAGCCGGGTCTGCGGGCCTGATGAAAGCGCCGCCACCTTTGATGTTATGACAAGGACTGATGAGTACTTTACACCGTGTCTTCTCTTGATCTCCTGCATTCGCCGCGTGCGTGTATGTGGCCGTGTATTTTTAGAAAGTAATTGTAACCTCATGCATAAAGTATAAACTCAGACATACACATTAACAAGTCATTATGCATAAGTTACATGGGCAGCAGACTCCCCTATAGAAAACCGGTGATGGTGAGCTTTTTGTTGCGCGTGTGTGCGTATAAATAAATGTTTGTCTGAAATGGTGCACAGGGCTGAATCACTATGAGTGCAAACTAAAATGCTATCCGTGATTTAAGTTTTTCTTTAAGTCTGTACACTCTTGTTTCTGTGTCTGTCCTCAGCACCCGCCAGTGTCATCTACTGCTCGACATCTTCAACCCAACAGAGCACGAGCTCACCGTCAGCGCCAAGAACAACCAGGACCTGGTCCTCCACGCCAGCGAGTGCCAGAGGTGAGTGGAAGAGTTCTCTTTCTACATACAGTTAGATATTGTCGTACCATGTCCCATATGGTGAGGACTCAAAGCAAAATGTCTTCCTGGTCTCAAATTTCTTTAGTTAATTTTAAGCAAAAATCAACCATTGTTTGAGCAATTCTTGCCTCAAATGTCTGAAGAAAGATCAAAGTAAACCCTGAGTTTACTGTAAAGCAACAATAAATGTGTGTTTTGAGTTTGTCACACCACAGAAATGTTATCAACCGCGACAAAAGGGCGTTAGAGCAGTTTACTCTGCTCTGAAACAGAGGGGACATGTCAACTTCACTGTCCTGAAACATGGACGCTCCGTCTAGCAGCTTTATTAGACTTGTTCATACATGTTGGAGCCACCAGAGCCAGAGGACGGTGACAGGATGGTGTTTTTTTTTTGTTTTTTTTCTTCTGTGTTGGGTTGTTGGAACTGAAGTGAGCTGAAGTCACTGACGGTGTGTATGTCAATGACCACCAGGGAGGGTGAGGGGAGGGTCGTTCATGAACATCATCAACATTCAGCTGTTTTTATTAACAATATGAACGCAGGCTGTGTTTCAGTGACACTACACTTCTAAATGGATTCTATTGACTAAAACAGCTTTAAAGATTCTGTGTTTTCTCCATAAACGGAATGACGACAGGCTTGTTCCCAAACTGTACCTCCACAACAAACAGACTCTAAGGATGGTGCACAAAATATTATTTGAAACTATGAATGCAAAGCTTTGATGCTACTATATTTACAGCATGTCTATATTTCTCCAGAATTTTAACTTATGCCTGCTTTAGGCCAATCATTTTTGGCTGTGCATCATCAGATACTAAATATTAAATGACTCATATCAGGAGTTTGGGCCAAAAAAAAACATGATCATGACATCTCTAGAGTTTAAGCTTTTCTGGTAATATTTGTTGCTTGTATAAAAAATATTCCAGCATTGAAACTGCACACTAATAAGCATCATATTCATAATAAATTGGGGGCAAACTTTGTTTACACCCAACCATGTAGGCGTGACAGCGTATATGCTCTAAAAGAGACTGATATGTTGGTTTTGCTATATCTGGCAAGTTGTAAATGGGACATTTATTGCCCCCGACATCTTTCATGATGGAGTTTTCTTTTTTTCAGCTTCAGGGGTTTTTCACTAGTCCATAAGGAGCTGCTAATTCACCTAAAAGAATTTTATTAGTCTGGTTTTCAGTTTTAGTGTCCTATGAGAGTCTAAATGCCTTTCCATAGAGTTTGTCTTCTCTGCCAGGGATAAAGAATTCTGCAGGAAATCTTAAATTTGTAGGACAATACGAGATCTGTTTGTTTGTTTTTAAAATCCCAAATTAGTCATTAGTCATCCCCTAATGTGTAATTTCCCCCTGACACGCAGATATACCTGCACACACATCATCACACTCTCTGGCTGTTTCTGTAGATTACCTCAGCCTCCCTCTCTCTTTCGCCGCTTGTCGTTTCACTGGAAAGTGGCAAATTATGATTCCTGTCAGCGCCGTCTCTCCGGTGCATCCTCGCCACAAGCAGAGGTACACTGTTGGTGACTCATAGGCCTTTCTCCACAGGGGTGGAATGTTATTATTTGAGGGGAATTAGGGGGTGGAAAAGGATCTTTTCAGACAGAGCCAAACAGCTCATCACTCAGCTCACTCCAAATAATCTTTCCTGTGCAGAAATGAACTGCTAAGATAAGCTTACCAAACATTTTGGAACTGTTATTTTCCCTAAAAAAGGACAACTTCAGAAGTGTCTAAAAGTAGTGCAATTTGACGAGGTACAGTGTAAGTGTTAGTTTGTAGTGTCAGGGAGTAGTGATGCTGCATGTACTATAGTGGAGCTGCTGGTATGAGGAGACACTGGAACTTTTGAAAGAAGAAAAAGCACATTTGTCCTTTTACAGATAAAAAAGTTGAATTCATAAGCAATAACATTACATTTAAATTCATTGGAATCAACTGCTCGTTTCTCATTAACTTAATATAAATACATATAACAGTTGAGATTCTCCAGAAGCCCATCTGTTTATGAATTAAACAGAGTGGAAACTTGCTGTGTGTGTCTTTGATGCATGTTAACATAAATCCTTTTTAAACTTTTCATTATAATGAAAACCATGCTAACCATGCATGACGAAAGTTAGTGCCAAATTCAGCCCCACTGAACTGGTTTGATACATTTAAAGGGATAGTTTGGATTTGTAGAATGGGGGTTGCATGAGGTATACAGTCAATGTATTAGCTACAGTGGACGGTGGTCGCCGTGCTCACAGTTTGGAGAAGCAGCTGGAGGATCGGTGTGGGAAGCTAAGCAATGTACTGCTGACAGAGTCGGCAACAAAACATATTTTAGCCACCTAAAAAAGGCCAACCTAAACAACAACAAAAAAAAAAACGTACGCTGTTCTTATTTTTGCCACTTTACCTTGCTGTCTGTGTGCAGCCTTTTCCAGTTGTAAACTGTCATTATATGAGCCAAATATCATTCTCTCTCGCTCAACCAGACTCCTTTTGCAAAAACAGGAATTTTACCTTACACACCTTAATCTGGTACTTAGTTTGTGCTATTGTGTGACTCAGGTGAATCAGAACTATCTTTATTTCTTAAAATACCAAAAGTCACTTAATAACACAAATAAACTAGCAGATTGAGGCAGCGTTCTGCGTGTTCTGTGAGATAAAATTAATGATTTCACCAGTGGCGTCTGGTTGAGCAAGAGAGTCTGAGATTTGTCTTATATAACAGTGGATTTCCTGTTGGAAAATGCTGTCTGACAGGGTGAAGCTGTGCAAATATTCTAACTATAGCAGAAACTTCAATTAGTATTGATTTTCTGTAGGTGGCTAAAATACTTTTTCATGCTGACCCTGTCCACAGCCTTACATGGCTTCTCGAATGTGCTGGTACTCCTCTGTGCTTCTCTGAACTAGGGGCATGCCGACCACCATCTAAAGTATCTCATATAACCACACTTCATATAATCAGAAATACCCCTTTAATAGGTGAGGAAGCCAGACTAAATGCTTCATTACTATATTTTCTGTTGAAGAGGGGACAAAATTTATACCATATCTAAGGGAGAAAATGAAGAGATTATCCAAGTAGAAGATTATTTAAACTTCACTTCTTTGGGGGTTAATTTTGTAAATTAATTCAGTACTATTTATTTCTGTTTAATTTATGAACCTACATTGTTACTGAAGTTTCTGATATTGATTTTTTTTCCCCATGGGGAGTAATAAAGTGATGAATGAATCGGTTTATTTTATTATTTAGTAATAGATGTATCTTAGCTTTGGTATATCACAGTCATTTTTCTTAATAACATAGAGTGTGGCCTGCTACTTTCAACAAAGGTGTGGTGTTGCTGTAGATAAATGACTTCCAATGAAGAGTAGCTTGTAGCTGCATGGGCTACAGTTTCAAATTAACTTCCCCAACAACACTGCCCGCGTCAGTGTACGATAATGTATTGTGGTCTTTTAAATTTAGAGAGGATGTTTCTGTACAGTGTGTACAGCCGGGGAAACATCCTCTCCACACTGTACAGCCGGGTCAGGTTTTGAGTTAGTATAAGTGGTATCATGCCCCAGTGGACCCACTGCTTAATGACTGCTGGTTAGGTGTACAGCATTCCTCTCTTTGCTCTGTTTTTATTTATTTATTTATTTTTTGCTCTGCTGCTTCACTATATCAGTTCAGAGGGGATTTTGTGTTCATTTGTTTTCATATTTTTTTTTTCTTTTTCAAGTGTTTTATTAAATAAACCAGCCCTACCAGACAATGAATTAATGTCTGCCAAAGAAAAGCACAATAGTGCTGCTGTTTTGCCATTTTCAGGAGTCTCTTGAAAGAGATTTTGATCTCAAGGCCTCATGCTGGTTATCCATTTACCACCCACTGTTCTGCCTGAATAACACTAACACTATGTAAAGCTTAGCCAGACTGTAAGTACTATCAGAGGTTGCATGAATATGAACATGGAATGTGTGCAGTGATACTCTGACACTGATCTTCTCAGTTTATTAGGATATTTTCAAAAATAAACACCAAACAAACATTAAATCATAAAATAAAATCAGAGAACAAACTACATTTACTCAAGTAATATTCTTAAAGTGACAGTTCACTCAAAAATGAAATTTCACTCAGTATCTCCTCACCCCTGTGCTGATGTGAGGATGGGTGAAGATCTCCAGTTCACAAAGCACTCCCGGAGCTTCAGTGAAAAACAGTGTTGCAGCCAAATCCAGTACAATTGAAGTGAATGGTGACCAGTTTTGATGTATATCTGAGTATTTCTTCCACCGTTGTCCAGAGACAATACAGTAGGCTTGGACAGTATGTCAAAATGTTTCAAACATCCACCATCGACCCAAAAACTGGTGATTACCAACTATCACAGTGTGAGTCTAGATATCGTCTTTAAGTTTCAGATAATGTTATACATTATCCAACTATACTTATGCCATATTATGTTATTTTATGGCATAATTATCGTCTTTTCCTGGTTTTAAAGGCTTCATTACAGCAAAATTATGTAATTTTGTGAACTTACCAGACTGTTCTAGCTGTCATCACACCCACATTACTGATACTAATGATTACGTAGCAAAAATCTCGCTGTTAATATTTTGTGAAAGCACCACTAGTCATCCCCATAATATTGTAACATATGTTATTTTAGAGAAAATGTGTAAATGGAAATATGTTATATCACGTTGTGAGCCAGCTTGAATATATTTGCGTGTTTGTGTCCTAGAGTTTCAGCTGGGAGATGTGTGTGAGCGTTGAGTTCCCTACGTTACGTACGATGTGTACGTTCGTTACATCCAATAAACAGTTAAACAAAATATACTCAGTTACACTCAACTACGACCATACACCTTCTGAATCCAAGCTTCTCTCTTTTACTTGATGTGTATTTTACTCATCATAAAATACACACCATTCAAACTGAATGAACATAGAAAACCAAAAAGCCTCATCAAAGATGTCTTGGTTGGTCTTGACACTGTTCCAGCAATCACCACCTCTGGTTTTGTTTAAATAAATCCTTAATTCACTGCGTTTGAAAATATTCTGTCTCTACAAGCTGTTTTCCTCTAATCCTTTGGTTCACTGGGTGTGCACTGTGCACATCTTTAAATTAGCAAAATAAAATGACAATAACTGCCCCACAGAAAGGGCCAGCTAATCACTGATACCTGATAAATTTGTCCAGAGTAGAGTATACATTTCAGATCAGGTGCTGGGTTCAATAAAATCAAATAAAACAGAAATATAACTCTTCGTAGACTAAAGGTTTTGCTTGCTGTTTTCTTTCATATGTCGTAGTTTTAATGTATGTTCTTCATCTCTTTTTAATCAGGCCATTTGTCAACCTGAGCTGCTAAGATTGACTTTACCCATCTGTCACTGATGCCATCATGAAGTCACTGTTATACATACAACCTTAAGTAGAGGTCAGAATACATAAAGCACCAGTTGCATAATTGATTTAAAAAATCCTGCTTCAGTAGAAACTGACACTGTATGACACAATGTGCCTCTGAGGCGAAAAATGTCAAGTCCAGTAACAACTGCAGATGTATATATAGACTTACATGTCTTTTTCCCCCTTTGACTGACATTCCCTGTAGACACAGCTGCTGCCTTTGACTCCACCATTCAGCGCTTCCATCTTGCAGAGATTCCTCTGGAAGTCTGACAGACATAAATTCATTATCAGAAGATTAGCTCACATCCAGCATATTGATTCTTTTCAGACCGTACAATATTTCTGTAGATACCCCCACCAGGCGGAGAATGGGATGCAGCCTCTCTCAACAAACCCCAGCTCACTTTTGGCGACACGCTGAACATTTCCTTTGACGCACACCCGGCGCGCACACAGATCATTTGGAGCGGGGTGGGACTTTGCATGCAGAGAGAATGAGGGCCGCGGACTCGTAGAACTCCGTCTGCTGAACCATATTGTGCTTGTCTCTTCAGCTCATCCTCTCTCGACATCAGATGGCCCTGTCATATCATATTTCTTTCCTTTTCTATGATGAATGAGGTGTCAGGCACAAGATGTTTTCTGGAGTCTTCATCCAGGACTGGTGGTGCTAAGGCTTCAATCCGACAGTCGCAAAAATGACTCTGTCAATCATTCCGCACTTTCCTCCTACAACAAACGATTTTTAATTGTTTCCATTGAGGTTTTTCATGGTTACACAAATAGAAAAGGGAGGAAAAAGCCTTCATGCGTGGAAGGACATAGTACAGTTTGAACAGTAGATGTAATAGTTCCTAGACTTGTGTCCATATGAGGGGAGCATGAGGAGCAGTAGGGAGCTGTTTCCATCCTCTGAAGACACCTTAAAAATGTATTCCAATACAGTTATTATTTCCCCGTTCAAAAAATTTGTAAGTATCAGAATATTAAAGTAATGTAACTTGATTTCCCTCTGTTACTGTTGGATTGTCGCAGTATAAAATATAGTGAAATTGTTTAGGCTAATATAGTGTTTTAAGGGCTGCAGCTAACAGTTATTTTCACCATTGATTAATCAGTCAGTTATTTTCTCAAATAATCGATCAGTTGTTTGATCCATGAAATGTCAGAAAATGGTGAAAAATCTGATCAGATCCTCAAATATTCAGTTTACTGTCAGGGAGGAGTAAAGAAACCAAAAAATATTCACATTTAAGGAGACATCAGAAAAATGTGACTTTTTTTTAGATTGAAAAAGACTCAAAACGATTGATTGATGAATTAATCCTGTCACAGTCTTGTCTCTTGAAAAATAGGTCCAAACATGTTTGACTGTATTGATTATAATCCTTATCGATTAATCTCTCAACCATTTTCTCCATTAATCAACTAGTTATGCTTATGTTTGGTCCATAAAATGGTGAAATGTGTTGATCAGTGCCTCCCAAAGTCCAAAATGACGTCCTCAAATGTCTTGTTTCATCCACAACCCAAAAATATTCAGTTTACTGTCATACAGAAGTAAAGAAACCAGAAAATATTCACTTTTAAGAAGCTGGAATTTTTGACTTTTTTAACTAAAAAATGATGCAAAATGATGAATCATTTATCAAAATGACGAATCATTTATCAAAATGGCAGATTAATTTAATAGTTGATCAACAGTAGATTAATCGTTGCAGTATGTGTTTTATTATTCTCATTAGGTTTATTCGTTTGTCCAGCTGTTCCTTCCTTTGTTGTGTGCAATTTATTGACAGAGACTGCCACCCAGTGAAGCATTTTTCACTAGAGGCTGTGATAATGAATTTGTATCTGTGTGCACTTTGTTTATTTTAAAATTGTAATCCTACTATTAATCCCTATTTTTACTAACAGTATCTGTAATCTGATTCCGCCTTTTTTATCTATAACTCTAATGGAATACAGTTACCTTTTTTTTTGTTATCAGATTAGGTAATCCCGTTACATGTGATCTGTTACTCCACAAACCTGAGTTTTAGGTAGCGGCAGGTGATATCTTACATTTATTGAAAGCTGCTTCTGAAAAACCGCGATCTTATTGGTTGTGTTTGAGCAGTAAGTTCAGTTTGCGGGTGTGTTTTCTCTCACTGTGAGGGCGACACGTGGAGAGGAGGAGGGACAAGCTGAGTATCAGAGTGCTGCTTTCATCTTCTCATATCATTCACAGACATGTCTTTTACAAGGTCTTTATCCCCTTGATGGTGTCCTTTAATGGCCAATGAAAAGAAAAAGCGAAGCACCTCAGAAAGTGAACGGTCACTTTGATGTTTGGGAGCCCAACAAGGTGCCCAAAGACCGCTGCGACACGACCCACTGATACCCAAACTTTAGTCTTTTTTTTTTTTTTTTTTCCATTTTTGCTTTGAACCAAGCAGAACAGAGAGAAGCGGACGTGTAGAGGATGTGTACCTGCCTTTTCTTTGCTGGTTAGATCTTACAGATTTTCCTGGCATGGCATTATTCTTAGACAAACAGTGTCCACAGCGAGATCATTAAGAGACATCAAGAGACGTCTTCTTCTGTGAAATATACATGCAAAATTGAAGCAACATCCTCATCAGTTATTGGACATGTTAACAATCAATGTTCGGCTAATTATTTTTAAAAATGACGCAACACCAAGTGCACAGTTTTAACTTCTACTGTGGCTCATAATTGCCATGAGATGCCAGTAAGTGTGTCCCCTTAAAATATTAAACAGCACAAACTAATGTTGCACAACTTCTAGGCTTTATTGGAAGACATAAATTAGATGAAACATGCAGTTAAAACACATCTAACCATTTTTGTCCTGTATGATTAAAATGGGATGAGGCTGGAATTTATAAAAGCTGTTGCCAAGTAAACAACAAGAGGCTCCAGTCTTACTGTTTCTAGGTACGATAGTAATCATGCCTTTGCTGCATGATGGGAGTAAACTATCCCTAGGGATGTAAGACAGAAACTAAAAGGGAGAAATGTATATTTTAGGTGTTTTGTTTCATGATTGTGCCTCTGTTTCTATCTTGTTTTCATACAGCCAATCAAATCTCTGCATACAACGGCAGCTTCACATCTGCAAACGGTCACGCTGACTATACTGATCAACGACCCGCATTAGCTTCATGCTGACGTCTGTTATCTAACTTACATTCTCCTTTGAAAACTTAATGTCAGTTTGAAAGCTGGATATCTAATTACCTGCTCAGCTGCAGCGCATTAACCAGCATATAAAGTTGCCTGCGAATGTTACTCAGTGACACTTGACGCCGGTGTGAATCAGTACCACTTCAATACGTGAACAAACTATCTATCCACGGCTTGTCAAACTACTTTGTCTCTTGTTCCTCAGCCGGTGTTCAGCACCAGGGCCCAGTCTGCCAGCTGCTGTCAAGCCAGCCGAGAGAGAACGAGCATTACTTTTTTTTTTCACTCCTTTTAATAACAAAGAAAATTTTTATAATGCATTAAAAAAAAGAACATGCAAACTGCCAAAAGGGATGACTAAATGTGATATCATTTGAATCTTCAATATTAAACTTCCACCAGTAAATTGGATTGACAAGAAAGAGGGACTGTTACTTAGAAAACTCGTGACTTTTGCTTTGATGATGTAAAGGACTGCTTATCTGAGCATCAGTGCTGAAAGTGCAGCAGTGCTCTCAGCTGTCTGATGCTCAGCCTCCCAGCCTGCACAGATTGAGCAGCTATCAGCTGGTTTTGTTGATTTTCCAAATTTGGCATTGTCATGATCCTGTGGTGGCGAGCTAAACTGGGATTTTCCACAGTGTTACTTTATGTTTAAGGAATCGACAACACTGGTTACTCAGTCGGACGAATTACCAGCTAGCTCTCGCGACATTTACAGTGAGCGAAGCAGGCAGCGATTGTTTTTTAACCCATGGAGAGCAGCTGAGGGACACTAGATCATTGTTCCAGCAGAACATTTTCTGACACTGCACATTCCTCGGCTTCTATGTTGTTAAGTACGTTTTTGATTTATCAAATTATTAACAGTGATTAATGGATTGTGGATTAATCACTGACATATGTCATGAAAGACACGACATTGATGTGTGTTGATGCAAAATGAAAAGTCCTCTGTTAAATATTTCTAATGAAATTATGACCACAGAAGTTTTGATAGTTATACTGTAAAATATAACATTCATTCATCAATATGCTGCAGCATGCACATTAAGTCTGGTTCTGGTGAAATGACTAATCCACTCTACAATTATTCCTCTGTGGCTGCTTTTTTAGCCACCTTGAGCTGAGAAAAATGATCAGGCTCTAATGGTCACTGCTCTGCATAAACAGAATGTAAATTAGCAAGCGCTCTCCTCGCATTTCATATACTTTCATTTGAGGGGAAAAAAACGGAGTGATCCTGTGTACCGGCAGACAGCCCTGACCTTTCTGCATCTGAATCTTTCATCTAATGAGCAAATTATGATGAGACTGAGCAAATTAAAGTGTCTATTATTAATGTGAAAATAAGAAATGTTGTCCAAGATGTCAGGCTGGAAAGTCATTTCCATAAAGCGAGTTCTTAAGTGTTGTAATTATGTGGGTTTGACTGCAAGTCAGTCAAGTCCTTTAGTCTGATTCTTTTGTATATGATGGGTTTGATGCAAGTGTTTGAACAGTATCTAATTATCAGAATTGAAGAGCAGAGGCCCTGAGGCTCTTGTCTCTGGCTGTCAGCTGTATAAATACAAGCAACATCCTCGGTGATATGATCCTCCTCAGCTCATCATCAGCATGTTCTGTGAGATCTCTCTGCACCACAATCTCGTCTATGAGATTCATGGGGATACTCCGTTGTTTTTTTGTCCTTTCAGCTTTTTGTTTCCGAGTTGCTTCACATTTCTGCTCACAGTTTCTTCTTGAATGAACAGCAGCTCAAATGTAGCAACGGATGTCAAGTGTGAATGTGTGTGGGGGGGGGGGGTCTTAACTCAAGGTCCACTGTCTAGCATTTTTGGAGCTCAAAACAGCATCTTATGGTGGTTTTAAGAAGATGGAGTTTGCTCTGGAAAAACTTAAAATGAAAAATTAAGCTAACTGACTCTTCCTGGAGTGGTAGCTTCCATTTTGCACAGCAGGACTGGAACAGGACACAGCTTCCAAGATCAACAGAGGTTTGTCGACACGGAACAATACAATACAAAGGTGGTTTTCCTGCTGGGTTTGGCTCCTGGCACCATGGGCCTGAGACCTAACTGCAGTTGGCAGTAAGCTACTTTTGCAACAGGTGAAACCATCTTTCCATCAGGAAACTTAGCAAATGACCTCAGAACTTTATTCCTTGTGGGTCTTGGAGGCTGTGCTAAATGAAACCTGGCCCCACATCTCATCGTATGCACCATGTAGATAATATTAGTTGTAAAATGCCTCGAGCGTAATCTGCTGTCATAGATGCCATTTTCCCCCAAAGTGAATAAATTCTACCCAGTGGGGAAACAGAGGCAAGGTTAGAGGTGATACGTAAGCATGTGTCATATTTTGTTTAACAGAAAGAAAAAAAAAGAAAGGAATGAAATGATTCACCATGATACTGATAGAAAAATACAAAGAAATGTTTTTTTTGGTATATATTGTTAAAAAGGTGCACAGCATGCCCAAGGATGTGATATAAAAAAGTTGAAAAGGCATTGTTCCTTTTCATCTTGACTGTAACGCACAATTCAATTAGAATTTATTTAATTATTTGGAAAAAATAAGATTAAAAGATTTCAGTGCTGTAAGTAAATGAAACCAAACAAAATTTACACAAAATGAAATACAGTAACACCACAATAAAATAAGACAAAAAGAGAAATGAAAGAGTCTTTTTAAAAGAATATGTGTGATTTCAAGGTGTTAACAGATATTGCAAGTGCTCAGATTGCGAAAGGTTTTAACAAACTGTTAGACTTCTGCCACCACAGCAAAATTCAGGAGAGTGATCTCATTTTTAAAGACTGAAAAATTATAAAAGAAAAATCAACTGTAGCCTTTCTTCCTGGAAAAAAATATTCCTGTCATTTTTGGATTTACCACCGACGTCAGTATTATAGTAGTATTTTTTCAGTAGAAAGTACTGTTGCTTTCTGTACCAGAGTTTTACAGTTTCCGGAATGAGATGTTGCTGTACAGCGGTGCAGCGCACATAAATTTCCAGTTACCTCTGTTTTACTGGGGTGGAACTGAAAATCTCTGAGCAGACATCACAAATCTGCATGGCTAGGTACCTGAATATGTTTCCTTTTATCACAATTTAAATGAATACTTCCTTTAATCTTAAACTAACACATTCTAAATTAAAATTGCTGTTAGCACATTTGCTAGTTGCTGTAGCTCAATATTCTTCTTTGTAATAAACATAACATTGAGTGTTGCTGCTGCTCTCGGTCTTGAAAGTCATCCAGTGTCTGTTTCCTTGCCAGCAGCAGGTTGCTCTCAGACCTTCTTGATCCCAATCCTCTCTCTGCATCAACACCACAGCTGTGACTCCCAGGGGATTTAAACAGGCCTTTGGGGGGTTTACATCCCATCACAACATCAGCCCCTCGGCGCTAACTAGTTGCCACTGCCGTGCACCATTATCATCGCAGAGCCGGTTCAGTAATACCCCCACCCCCACCCCCTCTAGTAGAGCGGCACTGCAGCGCTTTCTCATTTTTAGCCATGTCTCCTCTCCATTCGCCATGCCTTTTGGCTCCACCGGATCGGTGCGCACAAGGGCAGACACGCCTCATTGCATGAGCTTTTCAAACAAAGCCTGTTTCCATGGTGACCACCTTTCCCCTTCTCGTGCTACTTTTTATGGCAGCGGAGCACATAATGCATCTGCAGTCAGTTATCCCATCTTCAGCAGCCCCAACCTCCTGTGAATATTATCATTTGATTTTTTTTCCCCCACAAGTTTCAAATCTCACTCTCACTCTGTCCACATAGTGTACATGCTCATTACACGAGCAATATCATGTCTAATAAAAAAACATGCTTGTATCCGCTGAGGATAGGGCATAGGAGGAATGTTTCCTGACAAAGATGAGAGCTGACTGCTGAGATGTACATCTGCTGCTGCTCGACCTCTCCCTGGGATTCAGCTTCACACCGCTGTCATTCTTTCTCAGCATCTGCAGGAGATTTTTCTTTTTCTCCCCCCTCTCTCACGGTTTCTTGAAATAATGTGTTCCCTAGGGGGCGTTTTAGCCCTGTTGGTTGTCTGGAGATGGGTTAGTTAAGGTGCTAGAACATCAAGATCCCTTTTTTCCACTCACACATCCTTCCATATAGGGCTGCAGTGCTGGAATCACTCCATCCAGCTGCCTTTGCCCTCTCTGACACACTCGTGTTGTTGGTATTCTGGAATTCTGCCTTATCGCCACCAAATACATATCCATATAGATGGAAATAGCGGATTTATCCGACTCACAGTCATCTCCTTCTCCAGTCACCTGTAACTTTTTGACCTTAAAGTTATGTTAAGCCCTGTGCTGTCATTGGATTATTCAATTCACTGTTAACACTTACAGCAAAGTATTATTTACAAGCTTCAGTGTGCCTGCTTCACATCCAGCTGGGGACTTTTGCTGCACGTCACTCCCTTCTATCTCCCCATGCCCTGCCTCTCTCCCTCTCTGCGCTGTCTAATAATGGCAGAATGCCCCAAAAACAGCTCCTGGGTTTCAGCAGCGGAGACAAAAATAGCTCGCTCTGTCAGCCCGAGTAATATTCTACAAAGCCTCAATTTAAATGACAGCCTGCGCATTAGAAGATGCACAGAAGCATCATTCGATACCTATCCGAACGCAGTAATTGGCAGTAAGGATTCCTTTTTACTGCAGTTCATCATATCGAGCGAGACGTGGATGGATGGAGCGCCGCTGCCTCTGCAGCCGCTGCATACAAAGGGTTACACAGAGTCAGCCGCAGTCTAAAAATAGACTGTTGCTCTCGCCTGCCTCTGCACAGGCCTCTATGGATCTCCGCCCTTAAGCTCTCGCACGTGAGGTAAAAATAACCCTCTTCGTGAAAACATACACACACACACACACACACACACGCGCCCTCAGTGCATCGTTCGTTCTCAGCTTCTCCCCTGTGACATAACACAATCACTGGCTGTTAAGAAGAGATGCAAAAAGGGCTCGGATAAAAATGTTGGTTGCAAACGATTTGCCGTTCTGTTCTGCTGCATCGGGCATTATTCAAACTGTACACAGTTTGTGCTCACAGTCGCACACCAGAGAAAACCTGCACACATTGTAGTAAAACCACAAGACGACTAAAAAAGCCTCACACAAATATATTAAATACCTTTACGCTCAGGCGCAGCATAGTAGTTGCTACAACAGTCACTTGGCGTCCACGGTTGAGTTTCTAGACCTCACAGTGGAAATGATTCACGGCTGTGCAGTTGTCAGATAAAAAGCCACCCCGTATGCTTTAATGTGATTATCATGTACTTTTGGTCTGAGGCAACACAGCATTTAATTAGGAAGGGGTCATTTCACTGTGACCGGCTCATCCTAAGCTGCTGTTATTACTGCCATTAAAAAAGGCTTCACTGCCACAGCTTATTGCAGCATGGTGGTAATTAGCAATGTAGTGTCAGAAGTCTCACCCGCTGGACAAGATGGTATTTAGCGACACGGGTCCGGTTTGCTTTTAGATGTTTTTTTGGCATAAAAATAACATGAAACATTTGGAGACCTCAGTCACCTCTGCTGCGCACATATATATATATATGTCAACCTTTCTGCACTAAAAGTAAACTTGTCCACTGGTTTTGCTGTCCTTTCGAGTTTGCTCGTCTCCAAGTCTTCCAAGGCTTGCAAAACTGTTTTTCACTGCGTGCTGTTCAAATAAGATAAGTCGTAAGACTACTGCAAGTATTTAATCATTTTCTTTGCTTGGTTCGGTTGTAAGCAGCGTTATCTTACAACATGAAGGTCACTGGATTAAATGCATCAAATGACAGTTTGCATGTTGACGCACTGGTTTTCTCCTACAATCTCGTACACGACGGGTGAACTGGACTAGGGCTGCAGCTAACAATTATTTTCATTATTGATTAATCTGACAATTATTTTCTCAATTAGTTGATTAGTCATTGGTCTGTAAAATGTCAGGAAATTATGAAAAATGTTGATGTTTCCCAAAGCCCAAGACGACATCCTCAAATGTCTTGTTTTGCCGAGAATCAGACTTTTGACTTTCTTTCGTTTCCTAAAAGATCACTCAAACCGATCACTTTATATTCAGTATAGTTGGTGATTAATTTAATAATTTAACAGCTCTAAACTGGACTCTCTAAAATTCCTGTAGTTCTAAATGTTGAATGTGTTTCAGCGATGAATAAAGCAGTGTGTTCATCAGGAAACAATTGCAAATACATGTACATTTTGTAGGAAACGTACAGCCCCAATTCCAAAAACAGTGGGAAGTGCTCTTGAGCCCATGTAATAATATCTTTTGTACAATGTTTTTTACAAAATGGTGAAGTGCAAGATTCCCTTTCATACCCAAGCATGATATAATTACCTGTTACCAATTAACCTGTTAAACTGTTGAATGTCCCAAATGTCATCAAAATCAGAATAAGCATACATTTACAAAAATCTCTTTAACTGATGAGGTAAAACTGTAATATACTGTCTTTGTACTGTTTTCACTTTGGTGTATGTCAAAAACAAATGATCATATTCTGTTTCATTTGTTTTTCACAGCGCAACTTTTTTTTTTTTGAATAAATTAACAACTAGTTTTTTTTTTTTTTTTTACAACATTACAACACAGTGAAAAGTTTATTTTGAATATCTCTGAGAATATTCACTGACAACATGTAATTTTTATACTGGCTGTGTCTGCAAACCGTTCATTTTTTATCATACTTCATTTGTTTTCACTGCAGTGAACTGGGATACATGATTAACATTTTTTACTATTCTGTTCAGACAACTTGAGGCACTTAGCTGAGGTCAGGGAAAGGTTCTGGTTTGATCTGAGGAGTAAGAGGAAAATTATTGGATTTTTCAAATTTAACCAAAACCACAATTGTTTATTAACCTTAACCAGGCGTTTTAGTGTCCACTGCTGAAACAACCATTCATCCCTACTGTAGCAAGCGCTGAAAAACGTTTTGGATTTAAAGGTCCAGCGTCAAAGATTTACAAGGATTTATTGGCAGCATATGGCACAATTGAATTTAATATTTGTTGTATTACAAGCACCACCATGTTTCTACAGACAGTTGTTATTTACATTTTCAAATTCTTCTTTAAAAAGATAGTCCATATCAATGATTTTGATTACTGACATTGAAAGTTAATCTTGATTGATTTTCAATAATAATACTGAAAACCGTGTCATCCCTGAATCCTTCATGTCAGTCCTTTATAAAAGAAACATTTTCATTGAATGTAATCCAGGCAGCATGTTTTGTCTTAAACATATTTGACAAGCAAATTACTTCGACAGAACACAGGGTTGATTGTGACAACATAATAACCATTCCAACAGCAGCGACATGTATAAATAGTTATTTCTATCTTATCTGATTTCTAACTGCTTGACAGATTTTTTATCATAGTTATTCAATCGGAATATTATTCACTGAAGAACAATATTTAGGATCTGTTCAAACATGCAGGGCAGAGCCATGAAAATAGCACAGAGCATGACTTGTGCCTTATGTTACGTGCCTTCAGCTCGCTCTGAGCAAGCACAAATCTCTGCTCCACACCTCTGCTTCGCCGCTTGTCTCACTTAGAGTCAGGCTCATTGTGAGTCATCAAAATATACCAGATGGATGCAGGCCAGAAAACAAAAAAAAAAAAAAAACACATCGTCTGCACCTGACAAAAATGCCACTTGGCCAGCACAAAGCCCCGTCGACTGACACATGCTGAGAAGAAAATAGATCTTTCTATCAGCATGCACCGACACGAATAACATTGCTTATTTCTTCAGATTTTGCTTTCATCTGCGCACGTCTTCACAGGATTTATTTGAACACTTACTCATTCGCAGCCCACCCTTCAAGAGATAGAAATTTGGGTGAAATCGGTCCATCCACCCACCCACCCACCCATCCAATCTCCCATCTACCCTTGCCGCCTTTCTCGGGCCAGGGAAATGAAGGCCAAGCAGGCTGTTATCAGCGAGGGGATGGAGGGAGGCAGGGCGGTGCAGTGGGCTGGGAATTAG
Organism: Lutjanus erythropterus; assembly: GCF_056507025.1. NCBI lineage: Eukaryota > Metazoa > Chordata > Actinopteri > Lutjaniformes > Lutjanidae > Lutjanus > Lutjanus erythropterus. The sequence goes on from NC_139332.1 coordinate 8,291,406, forward strand.
GCCTAGAGATGTTCCACGGTGGCCCCAGCTCAGCACACAGGTTGTTATTAAAAGCCTTGTAATAGGCTAGATTAGTCTCCAGATATGGCCTAATCCTTGAAAGACTCCACAATCAAATCAATGGAAAAAGAAGATGGTGGGAGTGGTGGTGGGGGAGCTCAGCCTGTTAGCACTCTACTGCCTTAGTAAAAAGCTCTTTTAGGAGTGCTTTGGGGTTAGGCGCAGTCTTTGTTGCGTTTACAACCACTGTTTTATGGACTTGTTTATATTATTATATTGCATTTTCATTTTTTTACTGGGACACCAATAGGTTTTATGAACTTTTTGAACTGGTTTAGCTATTTTTAAGTTAGGTTTCCATTAAGTTTCATTATAGTAGAATGTGGTAACCATTCTTTCATGTCATGTTTGCCATCATCTTGCTGAGCTGAGTGCATATAGTACTTAAGTATTGCAATTGTTGCAGACAAGGGTTGGGCGATATGCCAATCCATCAGGGATTGATGATATCCTCGCACCCCCCTCACCCTCTCCAGTCTTAGCTGGGAGATGTGCACAAGCAGGAAATTCATGAAGTTACACACACTGCATACATTCGCTACGTCCAGTAAACAAAATGAACTCACCAAGTGTTAAGAAATTAAATATAATCACACCTTTTTCCTTTTTAAATAGAGAAATACATCTGTACTTCTTCTACCGAACTAAGACAAGCTTAATTGGCTCATTAACCCCTCGTAAAACACACATCATTCAAACTTGATGGAAAGCATGTAAAACTTTGTTAGTCTGTCCACTGTACCAACAACCACTAACTCTGTTCGAAATAAATCCTTAATTCATCGCGTGAAAAGAGCGCCAAGAGCAGGTCTCTGCAGGATGTTTACCTCTCACTCCCCACCCACCTTAGCGCAGTCTTGGTCCGGCTGAGTAGGTAGCCACTGCTGTTGGATGAGGATGCAGCGCTGAGCAGCAGCTGTCACTCTGCAGACAATTACATTAGCAAAATAAAGTGACAAAAATCGCCCAAAAATATCCAACTAGCGATGGATTCAGCTCATCGTCGACCCTAGTCAAGGCCATGTCACACCAGCATATAAAGTAGTGAAATTTATTGCCATAGTAATAATTGCAGCCATAGACTATAAAACATACACCAAACAGCTAGCTATCTGTGTGCTGATATAACTTAAACTGGTAAGATGAAGGGAAAATTAGCAATTAAGACCAAAACCATTTTTTATACCGGGCTGTTAACATGTAGATTTCTGGTGTAAATTTGAACGTTTCCATATGGGTGACTATTGGGATTGACTCACTTTTGGAGCCAGCCTCAAGTGGCCATTCAAGGAACTACGATTTTTGGCACTTCTGGCCTGACTCAGCTTGGTGAGGACATAAATCAATTTTCCATGCCGAGGTTAAAGTCCACACACAAACTTGTGTCATTGAACAGTAACAGGTGGTTTTAACAGTGTGCACCTTTGACAGAATGGTCAGCCGGAGGCAATTTTACTGTCATGGTTTTCAGTTTGAGTTTCAGTGTCTCATGGCCCTTGTGCTTTTTAAGTGGCTTATCCAAAATGCACTTAACAAAATTCTGGTGGAAGACACAAAACTAGAACTGAAAGTAGTTGATTAAACAGTCAGTTACTTGAAAATTAATTAAGTAAGTGTTTTAAATGATTATGAATTGGATACCAGTTGGTTGGACAAAACAATATTTTGTCCACTTTTGGCTGAGAATTTATGATGGGCATTTATCACATTTTTCTGTGATTTACAAACCAAATAACTAATTGAAACCATAAGAAAATGGTCAGTTAACATATTTGTTTGTTGAAGACCTGCTCTAAATGCTTTTGAATAGTTGATAGTTGACTAAATATTGGCTCAACTTGGCAGCTGTCAGCAGCTTGACTTCATAAAACTTTATCACAAATCCAAGTTATAGAAATCTTTTTCAACTTACATAACTGTTATCCCCAAAGTTGTGAGGCTGTGAATGTTTTTTTTTGACAGATAATATTTATTCACCACACTATTTCTAACTCTAGTCCATTACTCCATGTAGCAAACTGGAATATAATAAGCACAGTGTAAATCCATATCCGTATACATACAGCTTTATCGTAGCCTCTGTTAGCCTCTTTATTAGCAAATACATCATTTCCCCTTCAGAGTGTTTTTTATGTGTAGTGTAGAAGTTTCAAAGTGGATTACGAGCTAGCAGACTGAGGGACTGCAGACAGATCACTCAAACTGACAAATCAAATCCCACCAAATGAAGGATGTTATGAATGAAAAATTTCTACATGCAGCCAGTTTTATATGAAGCCAGTACTGCAAGTGAATCAGAATTACAGGAAATATGAAATAATATAAATATTTGTTTTTTATTCCTTGGAAAACATTTGCTTCTACATTGTTCCTCATTTGAAGTGTCAATTTGAATTTGGCCGTCTGGCTCTTAGTAATTACATGACCAAAGCTAACCGGCCGCAGGCTCTGCCAGACAGCGTCTTCCCATTTAGGGTCCATTTGCATTGTTGCAACATGGTATTTTTAGACTTAGCGTGTAATGTGTGCTTTTGAAGATGACTGAATGAAAAGCAGCACCCATCTGTGGGTGGGACTTCAGTCAGTGACATAAGCCCACTGCCACTAATCTTCAAAGGAGGATATATTTGAGTGTGTTGCAGCAAGAACAGGAGCTTTCTTTTTGTCTTTGTTTTGAAGTCTTAATTGTTATTTAATTTGTGTTCTGCTTTGTTGTAACGGCTGTGAAATGATAATTGCATTGCCTTTTCTCCTCCACCTCACTTTGATGTATGTGTGTCCCTGGACTCATCAAGAGATTCTTTTTCTTCAAGTAGTGTAATTTCATTAATTGTTCGCCACAAGTCAGTCAGACAGGTGAGGCAGTAGATCTCCTGCAATGGTACCCATGTGTTCACTAAGTCAGAATAACATAATGGCCAAACAGGCATCTACAGTCTCTTATACACTGGACAAAAAAAAAAAAATATACTAACACCCACTAACATCTTGCTTTTCTCTTGGGTGGGAAAGGATGCAATTGTCATTCATTATTGGGCCAAATGACTCTGATGGATTCATGGGTACAGAGGCGAAGTCATGCCCTTCCGGTGGTAAACCATGGGCCCTTACTTTGGAGAAAAATATGACGAGAGGCAAATTATCTTTTGATCCTGTGCCATGAATTACACATGTAATATTTTTCAATTTAGAAGATAATTTTACAAGTCAAGAAAGTCAGCGTTTGTGGCAAAACTGTTGAAGTATCAGACTGTGAAGATACATAATCAGGAAGACTACACACCCAGCAGTTGCGGAAGTGACGTCATATCTTTCTAAGCTCACGTTAGCTGCTGAAGCTATGATGCCCGTGTTTTTCCTTTTTCCAAGAAACAGTTCTTAGTTCTTTCTCTCCCTGGCTGATAAAAGAACCAGGAGACACCGATAAAATACTTCAGGTAAGATGACGTTACAAGGGACAGCGATGTTGGTGTTGGGTGACGTATATTGTGCGAGCTGAGAGATGCATTACACTGAGCGGATTCCCACAAAACTAAATGAAACGACAACACACCTACAGGATAACAGCGTTCTTGTCTTGTAAAATTATCTCTTAAATCATCAAACATCGTATGTACAATTCATGGCACAATTCAAACAAGAACAAAAAATATTTATCTTTTGCCATAGACAATAGTTCATATTTTTTTGTGCAGTAATGTCACATGGGGCACACAGGATGGGTGCACCTTTCTATTTATCGGCTCCAGCTCTGGCAGTGAGGTAAATATGACACCTGGGTGTTCACCCCTTTTTGGTAGAGGCAATGAAGCCTTGTCGGCTCCGTCATTAACCGTCATTAACTGCTCTTTTGCTCCTTTTTCATACATGTGCTGCTTGGCTTGTGCATCAGCACAACCATGTTTGCACCCGTTTGAAGATGTGTATGCACTGATGATGCATTTGTCTTTAGTTGAGTAGCTGTGCAACGGAGGATAAACTTTATATTTTCTTTGAAATTCTTCACAATAAAAATCCCCTCTTATTTTGTTACATAAAAGCTTTTTTTATGAAGCAACAAAAAAAGGAAATGTTGGGTTTTCCTTGATAACTTAACAGTAACTGAACAGGACTCCCATCCATCTGAAAGCAAACAAACAGTAAATGAAAGCAGATGCCTGAAAGTGCAAACAGGAGAGAAACTAAACTTCAAACCACAGAGATTCACTTATAAGCTACAAAAGTTTCTCTCTTCTCTTCAGCACAGACACAAGTTGAATCATAGCTTTCCAGTGGATATCAGAATAAAACAGGGAGGCAAACTAATGGGAAGAGGGTTAATTGCAGGCCTGTATATGTGCTAATTTTGGTGTTAAAATGGTATAAGATAAATGGTCCCAGTCAGACTTTCTCCCTTAAATCACCCATTCTTATGGGTATATAATCTCTGTTCATGTTTTAATACATTATGTTATCACTCAATGTTGATAGCCATTGAGAGTAAACACTACAAAAACACCAGCAGTTCAGTCGCTCTGTCTGCTCAGCCCATCTTCCTCTCGGCGCATCAGAAAATGATTCCTCAGGGAGCTTTGGCAGCCTCTGAACTGGAATCCAGAGATGAACCTGCGGATCAATACACGGATCCACCGTGTTTTGCCTATCAAACAGAATGAAAATTGCTCAGCACATGTGGCTGCAGCTGTTAAACATGTTCACAGAGAAATCATGTGCATTGGTCAGCGTGATGCCTGTCAAGGCAGTGATTTATCAAGGCTTAAAAACAAGTGAAACTCTGAGTGAGGCTCTGCCTTTATAGGAACCTCTTATAGCACACTGGTGTCCTGTGGAGATGGATGTCCAGGTAATTTGCAGTTAGCTGCCCACCTCAAAGTCACATTGTGTCATTTCTTTAAGTAGGGAATGATGGGAGTACTGAGGGCGCAGGAAAATGGACCACAGGTGAGACTGTTTTTTGTTCTTTTCTCTCTGTGTGAAAAAGACTCTGATGGTGTCTGCCTCCCAGTTAAACACTTGAAGCAAAGCCTATCACTCATCATGACACCAGTAAGAGGCCTGAGACATTTTTTCTCTCCTGTGAAGTGCTGCTGTATTGTGCCAATGTTTTACCGTGTAATCGAAGTTCAATATGTAACTCCAAGTGTGGTGATAAATTGAAGGATTCCATGCTATTTACTAGGAAAATTCTCCTCCCACCTGTGCTCATAAAACACATTGGATTGTCTCAAAAGTGGATTGTTATCAAGCTGAGCGTTGCCATCACTGGTAAAATAATTGGGAAGAACTCTACAACAAGCAGAAAATCACAACTCTAAAATGCAGTGCATTAATTTGGAGTCGTGTTTTTGGCCACCTGATGGATGCAAGTCCCATATTCCTTGTCATTTTTGCACTGTTTTAGACACCACCAGCTAACTTAAAAATATGTGGGATTTCACTGTGTCTTCTTGAGAAAAATTATTTAAGATTTTACTCTATGTTCTGTAGAAAAAAATGTGTGTTTACTGTATGATACTTGACTTTCTTTTAACTTTCGCTAGCGAAGTAGCATACAAACTTTTTTGCTCAAAACAGGTGCTACCGCTGCAGAATTTGTAATGTATGATTGAAAAGATTGTAAAAACAAAAAAATATATATGTAGATCTGAAGGAATCTGCAGAACTGGAGTTTTATTCCTAAGTTTCTAAAAATTTGAAATTTGTGGATATGTGCTTTGAAAGGTAAAACAAGATTTTACTTTTTAACAATCAGAAATTATCTGAAATTCTCAACAGAATTTGAAGAAAATTATGTCAAAGACGTTTGTGTATTGTATTGCAGAGATATGTACTGAAGTTAGCTTGCTAACCAGCTAGCGTCAGCCTTACCTATCTCATAATACCACTTTGTACCTCAAAAAGTAACTTAGTCCGCCCTTAGATCAACAACATGAGGTGATTTTCTTGCCAGGTTTGGTTGCTGGCACGCCAGGGCTGATCCAGCTGTAACCCCTGCTCAGGTCTCCAGAGGTGGGCACTGACTGATACTTGACCTCCCTCTCACAATACTGTTTTTTTCCCAGGACTGGGAAGCCATCATCCACTGTATTCTTCCTCTGAGTGGCTCAATCAGATATTCTTACCCTGATTCTACCCAGTCTACCTAAACCTACCCAACTCAAACAACCCAAACCAACAAAACAAAATATTTGCCTCCCTCTGGCTCCTCTCCTGCTTCACGCCTCTCTTGTTCCTGATTGACCCCACCACTTGCTTACTAAGTGCGCTAAAGAACATAAGTAACTACACTAAATAGCTAACGACAGCTTCAGTTAGCAACAATTAGTGGTTACTCTGGTGATCAACAGTACTGGCCCCTATTTGTTTGGGGTATGAGTCCAACATGTGGCCAGTTCTTTGATATATTGCACCTTTAACAGGACAGCAGCAAAGTTCAGTGACTAAACTAGCAAACTAGAGTGAGTCACAGTCTGGAGATAGTGATGAGACCAGGTTCATAAGTAATATAACCCTCCCAGCATCTTTCTCTGTAGTGTTTTAGTGTCTCGGCTTGAATGCTAATGTAGCTCCGTATCTGCTGGATGTCTCAAAAAGCTATTGTTTGTTAACTCTGTAATAATATGTCAGTATTGTATTGAACCCCTATTCTGCTGCCCTCCTGTTAATGCTGCTCTAATACTTGCTGGTATTTTATGATATTTTGCTGAAGCTGTTGTGTTGTGAGGTCGCGGATCTCCCCATTTCCCATCTGCGTCCACTGTCTTCGTGCTGAGCTCTCTATACTCAGCTGTGAACTTGGCAGATTTGTGAAGAGACAGAAAGTATCCAGTCGGTTTTTCCAGTGTTGAATGAAGAGCCTGAATACTCCATGGGTAATTAGAGGTGGGCTTTGGGGTCATTTTATAAGCGCATGTGAAGTATCAGCTTAGTTTCTTACACCATTACTTTGAATCCTGGATGTGACAGTTGACATATCCTCGGGCAACAAACACCCTGGTACTTGTTAATAAATAACGTACCTGCAGTATAGAGGGGGAAACTCAGACCTGAGGCTGTTTGTTCAGACTAAATAAATAATTTATCACTTGCCAATCCACACAAAGCAGCCTACATTGGTTGTCATTAGGCAGAAACATAAGCAAGGTTTTCCTTGGAAATATTCTGAAGTTGAAGATGAAACATAGACTTCTGTGTTATACTGAGATAAATGCATAAAGTCATTTTTAAAAAATATAATTTACCCAAACATATTTCTGGTATCAGTTATTCAACCCTCTCCTGTGCAAGCGATGAGGCAAATGTGTTTGCCGTTTTAAATGAGGTTTCCATTAAGTTTCACCTTCGTTTCCAGTCATGTTTGCTGTTTGATGTTGCTCTTACCTTGAGACCCAGTGCACGTACTTCCTTCGCATTTGTTGCAATCAAGGCCCGTTCACACCGGCATTTAAAATGGAAAAATTTAGCGGCAAAATCAGTTTATTACAACTGATTGATTGCAAAGTAAATCTGCAGATTTGCACTCCTGACCAACAACAAGCTGCATTGCTGTTGCTACCACTTGATGGAGCAGAGGGCGAGAGAGTCTGTAACAGAGGAAGCAATTGTAGCTTGTTAGCTTTGTTGCATGTTACAGTATAGAAAATGCTTCACAAAAGAGGAATAGTTTTCAGACACAGGGTACCCAAAGGGTCACACACAGAGCCAAGTCAGTAAACAGCATAGCAGTGTGAAGGCAGTGAAGTGAAAATAAGTCCAAGATTGGCCAACGTGAATTAACAACAACTATGCTTGTTCCTGTAAGTGTGATAAAACTTAAATTAAACGGAATTGAAATCTAGTATTTTATCAATACACCTGTTCAACAAGCATAAACACGGTGGCAATGTGATCTGTCCGCAGTCTCTCATCCATCTGCTATGTTTCACGCAAGCACGGCTAAGAGCAAATTATTACAAATGAGCTGAAACGAAAGCTGTTTGAATGTCGTCTGACTGTTTAACTTAGTTTGCCACAAATTTTAAAATTTGTCAGATTTTTGTAAACTGAGCCGCTGGATGAGTCAAAGCAGCCCCTCCTCCCTCCAGTGGTACCTGCAGGCAGTAAATCACATCAGTGGAGGACAGGATGAATAAGACTGACTGATGTTATTCATTCTGTATCATCTTCACTCAGTATTTTGATGTCAGAAATATGATTGATTTTATTGGCATTTTAGACTCTTTTACCACAGAGGAATTATTGAGTTTATATAGTGACTTTGCTGTTATAAATAATTACTGTTGCTCCTCGAGAAACATTTAGTTATATTTAAATATTTCAATTCTAGTCCTATTCTGGATTTATTCTTTTAGAAAATATTTTATTTTTTTTAAATAAATTATTTAGTAATGAAAACAAACATAAAAGGGATGTTTTTAAAGTGGCAGAGAATCTAAAATAAGAGCATTCCAAGCAATATGAATGTGAGTATAAAAATGATTTAGTAAATTCAAGTACTTTGTAAATCATTGTTTTCAAGGGTTTAAAATCTATACCGATTTTCGTTTATATCTTTAATACTTTTGCCAGTATGGTCATGAAAATGAAAAAATAATATTCTAAAGTATGTTTTCATTAGTGTAGCCGTTAATATCTACAGATGGCATGGGTCCTCTTCCATGTTGTGCTGCCATGTTTCTTCAGTAGCCCAGAACAGACAAATCAAACACTGGCTTTGTATACGACCTTTCGCGTTTTTATCGACTTTTGCATCCACCGTAAGTTCTTCAAGTCGTTTGGAAGGGGAGGGTGAGGCAACATGTTTGCAATGTGCAAGCTCACTGATCGCTTAATACTACACACTGATCCTTTAATGTGGTGTATTTATTTCACATACAGCATTATGAATGTCTTTTGTCTGGTTTTATTTGTTGTATAATTGATCACAACTGCCTCTGTATGTATGCAGTATTATTGTTGTTTTTTTGTTTGAAGTAATTTATCCAAAATGCAATTAATAAAATTGTAACAGGAGACACAGAAATTAGTGCTAAAATTGATCAAGTAGCAGCTTGACAAAACATAAACTCTAAAGTAACTAACTCATAATACTTTTTCCTGTTTTATTATTGTGCATTGAATATATTCAGTGGCACATGTGGATTCAGTCCAAACTTTGCTACTTTTCTCTTTTAATCTGTTATTTATTTATTTATTTTTATTTTTTATTTTTTTATTTATTTTTTGTCTTAATTGCTGAAACGCCTGTTGTCTATGTCAGAAATACACTCGTAGGCATTAGAAAACGATGTGGGGTTTGGTTTAAAGACCAATGGACTTTGAGATGATCAACAATGTACACGACATCTTTTAACCACCTGCTAGACCAGCTGAACACCCCACCTCAGACCAGCCCAGGAGGAGTGGAGACGAGCAGGGATAAGAGCCATGCCAATCCAGCTTGAATTTAAGGCTGCTGCTGTGTAATTTTCCAGTCACAAAAAATGAAACAGGAATCAGGCTGACCAAAGCAACTGGAAATGACAGACTGTTAACACTCCACAATACTTCACACTCAAACTCAAACAGTCAAAGTTGATGGACAGTGTTTTCAAGATGTCGAACTTTAAATGTGAAGATGTCAACCATAGTATCATCATCTTGTTGCTGCTGTTTACATTCAACTTGATGCAAATTCAGAAAATGCACTACAGAATTATTTGTAAATGTCATTTGCATGTGTATAAGTGTATATTTATATCTAAAAATAATATTGTTTAATTTATTTCAGATTTTATCCTCTTCTAGTCTGAAGTTAATTATCTGTATATATGTTGTGTGTCTGTGTAGCATGAAGGACCTACAACTCTTATTTCATTGTACAACCCTGTGTTGTGTAATGATAATAAATGACCTTAATATCTTGATATTTGGGTTTTGGACTAAAAATCAGACAGTTACTTGAAAACGAATCAGTCATTTTATCCTTATTTCTTGAATTTTTGCTCTTCGGTGGTTTATATATTATGAATTGAATATCTTCTGGCTCTGAACTGTTGGTTGGACATGATAATATATTTTCTGCTTTTGGCTGAGAAATTATGATGGGCATTCAGTAGTTTATCAAGAATGAAAATAATCCTGAGTTGAAGACCTACTCTAAATGCTTTTAACTTTTTTTTGAACACTTTTAGCATGACTAAATATTGCCTCAAAATATCAGCAACTCCATGAAGCAAGTCAAGTCATTTGAACTTTTATGAACTTAACTTCAAACGACGGTTACGTAACTGTCATTCCCAGAGTCTTAAAAGTCGCTGTGAAATTTTCTTTCGGCCAGTCGGAACTTATATAAGCAGAAACTTAAGTAAGTGTTTCCCCATTTCCTGTTGCAGGATGGCCATCCAGGTCGACAAGTTTGACTTTGAGAGCCTGCCGCAGCCGGACCAGGAGGCGGCTCGCTTCACTAACCCCAAACAGCTGGAGGAGGAGCGACAGCACGCCCAGGGCTGCCAGATCAACAGCAAGCTGGGCATCTGCTGGAGCATCATATCCTTCCAGTGGCTACATGCATGGTAGAGTTATATCAGAGAAGCCAGCCTGAGGTGAGCTGAGCGTTGCTAGAAAGACAGAAGATAAATATTTACTTTTGTAATTGAGTGTCTTAGTCTCCACTGAACCACTGAATAGTTCATAATCTCCAATAGTTTTAAGTGGTCAAACAGGATTATCCAGCTCTGTGTCTTTGTCAAATGTTGTTGTTGGTTGACATCAGTCAGATTAGTGATACAGAACATCTGGATCCTACATCTGGAGGCCCTCTGGCCAGCAGGGAACTTGTTCGCCTGCACTGACAGATGGAAAAGCGTATGGCAAAGCACTTGCCACTCTGCCACTGTGTAGTGATGTCTTAGTGTGTGTGTGTGTGTGTGTGTGTGTACGTGTGGGTGTGTAATTGCCACACACTCGCAGCACTATGATATAACATTTTCCCATGGGTCCTAGTTTGTGGGCAAGCTTTTGTGGTCCATCCAAGGTAATCTTTGACACAATCATTGCCCACATGCCGTCCTCGGGGAGACGGCTCTTTGTATCCGTTCCCTTGTCTTCTGGCCTGTCATGAATACTACATGTGCTGTACACCACCAACACAGTCAAATCAAAAACAGAAGATGTGAGCTGGGTTAGCATTTGTGTTCTGTGGGGCTGTAAAAAAATGTTTTAACTAATGTTTGTTAAAAGTCTGGCAACCGTGACATTTACTGTAAAATTCTAAATATAAAATCAATTGGTCCCAGGAATGAGGGAGTCAGAGCAGATAAACTGAGGGAAGAAATCAGAAGTTCTTCCTGATGCTTGCACATTCATGCATGAGCTCCTGCTACCTTCACAAGTACTGTGAATATTAGGCAAATTAAACCACTGGCAGATTAAAAAGCAGCAGCTTTGTTTGAGACATAAGAGACCTTATTTTTTGCAGGAAGCACTTTTTTTAATGCAACAGAACAAGCTGTTGTGAGACTGAAAGGGAGACACACTGAAGTGGCAAAGGAGATTATAAATAGCAGAGGGACAGGAGCTCTTTTTTTTTCATTGTAAGACACCTCATTCAACTTAACAAAAACAAAATAAAACTCATTAAATTCTCCTGGTTGGTCTTTCGACTGTTCCAACAATCACCAGCTCTAATTTGGTTGAAATAAATCCTTAATTTGCTGAAAATACTCTGGCTTTTTACCGAGGCAGGAATTTCCTCAGTTTGGCCTCGCGCCCCTCAAAAAATGATCTGCCCTGCGGCCACAGTGGCCTTGATGCCCTGCCCGCGCTGCCCCAGCTGATTTCACCTTTTTCTCCTCTGCCTCTTTCCAGTCACTACGTTTTTTTTTTGTTTTTTTTTTCCTCTGTCGTTGACATTCTGACTGGGCAACACCAAGTAAAAGGCTGCATTTATAACTAGTTTAGGGTCAGATTTCAAGCCTGGTATAAACCTCTGCAGACGTGCACTATTTAAGTGTGATGCATTGAATGATATTAGCCATCTTTGCTTGTGAAGCCTGATGTTATTCTACAATTCTGCTGTTTATTCTGCAGACTTGAGTCTCTGTTGACAGAAACTGTTTGATCTGTGTTATTTACGCTCATCTCCTCTGATGTCTGTATTTTTGAAATTTTGCTGCTGTCCAGATGTTGTCTCCAGTCAATTTCAGCCAGTGGTTTGAAAAAAAAAGAAGATCCTGTCAGTCATTATAATGGGAAACTTTCTTAAAATGATTATATAGACAGTCAATATTTAGAGATATTTTGGGAAACTTTCTTATTATATTGGGATAGTATTTCAGAATTATATATACAGTATATAAAAGTAAAACTTCCTTACACTTAAAGGACCAGTATGTAGGATTTAGTGACATCTAGTGGTGAGCTTGCAGACTGCAAACACCTTGCCTCCCCATCTCCTTCCAGGTGTTTAGGAGACCCTACAGTGGCTGTGAAAAATGTAAAAAGCAGTGTTTAGCATCAGTGTTTGCTTTTCCTGTTCTGCGCTACTGTAGAAACATGCAGGTTCTGAAGTAATAAAAACACAATGATTCTTATTTTCACGGGATTATATACTCATGAAAATATACATATAAACATAATAGTCAATTTGTCCCATATTCTGACAGTAATTCTCTCTAAATCTTGCACACCGGACCTTTAAGTTACATGTATTATTTCAGTAAACTTAAAATCATTGTTTTATCTGATGGCCTTGATGCCCAGGCATTTGGCCTTTGTGCTCTTAAGCAACTGACAACATGAAAGGCCGAGTGGCCTCGCCCCTGACATGATGAAATTCAAGGCTGTTTTTCCCCACCGTCTCTCTCTGCCTTTGCTGACCTCTTTGTGCTGCTGGGTTAACTCCCTGAACGATAGTCTGTCGCTCTTGTTCAGCATTAAATTGTCAAAATGTAATGACAAAAATCACAGAAGAAATCACCCCCCCAAAAAAACACAAACAGCAATTTTGCCAGCCAATTATGGATGGCAACCTTTTCTGATACATTTGCTGATATTTTCGTCCAATCTTCCAGCCCAAATACAAAATATAATAGGAAACATCTGGAAAGGACATGCTGCTACATACAGTGCACAGTACAGATTCACCTTATTCTTACTTAACACAGCGATTAAGTGAGAGATTGAATTGGCAAACAAATCCGGTCACAGCACTTTGGCAAAGTGCAAAAGTTAAAAAGCCTTTATTGTAGTTGTTTCATGATTAAAAACAAGACCAACTTGCATTGACTGAGTCTGAATGAATGTTGTGCAGTAGGTGTAGCAGTCTCAAGGGCTCACTTTGGCAGTTTTTAATAGTGCACAGTAGGCCCCGGGCCAACAAAATAATTTGGGCGGCGTGAGGGCCAAAACTTAAGACAGGTTCCTGCTGTCAAAATTCCGTTGAAGCTTATGAGTTTCATAACATGTTCCTGTTTATCAGAGCTGCTCGTCATCCTGCATATATAGTGCCTTGTTTCAGCCCATAACTCATCAGTTGGCAGTTAGCGGTGCACATATTTGGAGATTTAAGAACAGCCTGTCAGATTTTTGGTGAGCATCGTGCACAGTAAGCGATGAATCCAATCTCCGAGCTGCTGAAGTTGCCATTATATTTTTCCTTTTTATGAAGGCGTAAACACTCCCATCATTATGTGTATTGTTTTATCTACAAGTAATTTGGCAGCGTGTAGGCAGGAATGAAGAAAGAAAATGACACACAAATGTATTCCCAGCAGCATGTCTGATAGCACTCCTTTTACTGCTGCAAAATCAGCCCAAAACTGCCTGCTGTAACATTTTATCCTCTTTAGAATGTTTTACGATGGTAATGCTTGATTTTGAACAAGTTTATTTTGAAGCTGAACAGCATATGGACAGGCTGTAGTGAATACACTGCTCAACACACAGTGAAACAGCTGCTGTGATTTTTCTGGACTACAGGGACAAAAAAAAAGAGTTCATTAGGAAATACACAGCCCTTAAAAACAGTATATAAATGATGTGCTAAAAAAGAGGTAGTACACTGTTCCATTGTTAGAACATGAACTAAAAATGGAAAGTGTGATGTTTCAGACTTCAGCCTTCATCAAGTGGACATTTTCTCATTCACAACTGGAAGCCCTTTGTTCAAATAAAAGTCAACACTCAAACACAACTTATGCTAACTTACATATTCATTCAGCGTCAGTGGACTAACACCCAAATTGTCACATGATGTTATAGAGCTAAGTCTTAATGCTAAGGTTCCTGCACATGCAGATATTTCTTTGTGCGTAGAGCGACTCAGCTGTCTAAAGTCGTTGGAATAGCACCCTGTAAATTCAGCTTCAGGGTGGATTTTCCCTTTTACGACATGAAAAACTAGAGAAATAAAAGATTTGATTACAGTGCATGTCACACTCTGGAGCACTCGCTTGGCCCTGAGCAAAGTAACAGTCACTTTAATTTGTAATTTATGATTTCCCTACAATATTATTCCTGTTTTGTTGGTGGTGTTCAGTTACAGAGATTCAGTCATAGGGAAAGACTTTGCCATACGCCGCGCAGGCACTGAGAAAAACAGGAGGAATGAAGGAGGAAGTGTGTAATGCGTGTCTTCCCCTTGAGGAGGTCATTGCCAAGTTCATGAATCATCCCTGTGTGTTGAGTTTCATTTGTGTCTCAATAGCTCTCTTAACCATCTCTAATATCCACTCCGGTTATTATTGTAACTCCCTGTAAAGCTGTCTCAGTCAGCGTAGTAAATCCATATTATAGTTTGTCGCTGATATTGTGGTCAGCCAGAAGTGACGGTGTGTTACTTCAAGTGTAGATTGACTTCACTGGTATGGAAGCACAATTCTGCCAATATGATGAAAAAAAACAACTTTCTAAGTCGTTGTAATGAGAAACTTTCTCAAAATTAGCAGCATGTCAAAGGAATGGCTTAGTTTGAGGGATGTGACAATGTCCACAACACAATATTTATCACAGTATTAAAAAACAAAGAAAAATGACTACATCCTATTTCTTTCAAAATAAATAATTTGAAAATAAATAAATGTGACCCGCATTTACAGAAATGCTGTGCATGAATTCTTTTCGGCAATGAATGTTTGAATTATGCATGTAGAATCACAAAACAGCAATGCAGCGGTCAGCAGCTGTCCTTTTACAAAATAAAACAAAATAATGAACTCTGCAATACTGACACTGTCTGGTGTGGTATTGAGACATTTTTTTATTGCAATATCGCAACATTCATATATTGACTTTGTATCTCAAAATAATGACTTATAATAATGAAACGTTCTCTAAATAATGACGTAATATCTCATTATTTTTAACTCATACTAATTTAATTCATTATTTTGAGATATTAAGTCATTATTTCAAGAAAGTTTTTATTATGACAATGTTTATTTTCATCATGTTGGTGGAAATGGGCGTCCATACAGTGGACATGAATATAGTTTCAGATTAGTTTTTAAAATTCCACGGATCACCTTCAAGGGAACAATTAAAGCAATAACCTGTCGATTTGGACTTAGTTTCTCAAAATAATGACTGTTTCTCAAAATAATCATTAAGCATCTCAAAGTAATGTATCTTAAAATAGTGGGTTAGTGTCTCAAAATAATGACTAAAAAGGGCTTGTTCCATTCTATGGATAACCTTCAGTTTTACATGTAAGGCATCGGTATTTGTGCCATTTTTCAGTCTCAACAGAAGTCTAATGGTCATCCTGACTGTTAAGGCCCCTGCTGTCTGAAAACACCCACCCACTCTGTTTACTCCAAGCCATTTGACAGTAGATACAGCTCTCAAGGAAGTGGCACATATGTAGCATTAATCAATAACAAAAAAACACTTGATGCCATTGTGTCAGCCCAAAGCAGAGACGCACCAATTCTCAAAGCCACTCCTTGTTTGGAGGCATTTATGTCTCTGTGAAGTTTTTAATTAAAGTAAGCAATGATGATTTTCTTTTGCCAGGAAGAACTATGATGCATGAGATTTTTTTTTTTTTTTTTTTTTTTTTTTCTGTCTGGGCAACGAACAGAAAAGTGCCAAACTCTGAATGATTGTTGACAATAGGTTTAGCGCGTGGACAAGCATGTTAATCATCCACACATTGGCAGACTTTCTATGGTCGCTCAGCTCTGCGGTAATTTAAGAGAATGGCCACAAAAATATGTGATGCACTGCAGCTGAAAGTGGATTTCACTCTTTATCTGAATACTTAATCTTAAAGTATAATCATGTTTCACAGAAGCACAGATAAATTCATGCAGTGGTTTATTTTGCAGTCAGTCCCATCAAATGTACAATATGCTGCTCAGATGACCCGTTACCCGACCCGTGTTCAAATGTGTCCATATAAACTCCAATTCATGCTGAAAGACATGGCTGTGTATCATTACTTAGCCAGCTGCCGCTGTGACCTGTACCTGGCTAAGTGACAGAAAATGGATGGATGGATCGATGGAATCATGCGTCATTCTGACCGCTTGTTTCCAATATAGCCGTACCTACAATGTACTGTACCTGAGGTAGTTTCTAATCAATATAGTGAAACCAATGGACCTTTAATCTGCGTCATCTAAAGTGATAGTTTCCTTCATTTGTTTGTGAAACAGTACAACTTTAAGTGAAGCAGTATTTCTGCATTTCTGCTACATGGTACAGCTTAACTTGACTCTACTCGCTTTTTGTACTTTAGTTATATATACAGCTCTGGAAAATAATCAGTTTCTCTTGTTTTACTATTTATAGTTGTTTGAGTAAAACAAACATTTTTGTTTTATCCTATAAACTGCTGACAACATTTCTCTCAAATTTGAAATTAAAATATTCCCATTTAGTGCATTTATTGGCAGAAAATGACCACTGGTCAAAATAACAAAAAAGTGTTTTCAGACCTTGAATAATAATAAAGAAAACACTTTCATATTCATTTTTAAACAACACAACACTAATATTTTAACTTAGGAAGCGTGTAGACTTCTATATTGGTGGGATAATCTCAATCTTTAATCACAGCAGTGTTTTTTGTAATCTTGATCATAAAATAAGATTTGGTTCAGGTGATCATCTAATCAGTGTCTCATTATGTAGAATGAGGAGGTTTGTGTTGGAATCCCACAAACACTGGAATGGACTGACTGCCACACATGTAGAGATGCTGATTTAAGGAACATTTGTGAGAGTGATCTCTCAATTTTTTTCCAGAGCTGTATATTTATTTACTTGGATCCCCATTATCCCTACCCAGGTAGCAAAAAAACAAAAAATTAAATGAAAAGTGTTTTTTATTTCTTAAAACAATCTACAGTGTATGATTTTAATATTGTTTCTGTCATGAGTAGCATAAATCGAGTTACAGCTTAATCTTGGTATACAACCTTGTATGGTGTAATGATAAATACATCTACATTCTGCCTTCTTCTATCTCCTGATACTGTGCACTGTTTGGAACATTTTTTTTTTTTTTCATGTGTGTGTTGGTGGTGGAAAAATGTACTAAAATGTACTGAGTGTGTCCTTTACTGGTGGAATCATACAGTGTGTTCAGGGCGACTCTACAGTCAAATGTGGCTACTCTTTGTGCGGCGTGGTCAGGAGATATAATGAACATCCTCAGATTACGTAACACGTTCCGTTTCAAA
Organism: Lutjanus erythropterus; assembly: GCF_056507025.1. Lineage (NCBI taxonomy): Eukaryota > Metazoa > Chordata > Actinopteri > Lutjaniformes > Lutjanidae > Lutjanus > Lutjanus erythropterus. Next base: position 8,309,132 of record NC_139332.1, read on the forward strand.
GTGAAGTGGTATGAGGGTCCGCCGAGGGTTGCAGCAGAACGTCAGATGCTCGGGCTACTGATCATCATGCCACGCTTACATCCCGTCCTGATAACGACATACTTTACGCAGATAGGTGCTGCTGTTACCCAACGGTTCACTGAAGCCTTGAAGGAGAAATTCGACGTGTTCATGCTCCAAGTGATCAAACCCACAACACTGCCACTGTTGGCCATTGTTCGTTCAAATAAGATGCAGGTGCATGTTGTGACATGTGATTCATTATGAGTCAGACTTGGAGTCTGGAAATGATCCAGCGGGCACAGTAGAGGCACTTTTCAGCACAGCATGCTTTGTCTGTAAATGCCTTCTATCTCCCTCCACATGACTACTGTACTCTGCCTCAAAGGTTAATAGACACAGGCTCAGTGCTCTCGGCCCTGCTCGTCTCACCCATTATTCCAAATGTCAGCTGTGTAAATGATCAGCGGTGTGCTTATCATCACATATTATCTGGGTAATTGCTCTCTGACAGCCATATTTGTTTTGATGCATTCATACAATGATAGCCTACCCTACGATCGGGTTAATGTTACCATTATAGTCGGGTTACAGAAACATGCTCTCCATGTACCTTTGACATCTAAATGAATGCACTGCACAAACAACATGAAGCTTTTAATTTGTAGGGAGTTTTATTTCCCTTATTTGCATGTTGTGCTGCTGTAAATTGGGAAAATCAGTGCCATTTTTGAGCCAGTTTGAAATTGTAGTGATCAACTATTCTGACAATTTTTTTTCGACATTACTGTTTCGTAGTTTAATCTCTGTTTTGTGTTTGGCTGTAACGCTCATCTACTATGACAAATGCTAGTCTCTAAAGCCTTTATGACTGATTTGGTGGCATTTCTTGTTGAACTTAGCTGATTGTGAAGATTGTGTAATATGAGAAGCAGAGATCCACACATTGAGTGTACTACATACACAACTTTGACAATTAGTTAGTTAATTCTCACACAAGTCAATTTAATCGCCTGGTAGAAGAGTGTAAGCATCTCTGTTCAATGAATAAAACCAGAAGGTAAAAACTGTGTACTGTGATGCAAGTATCAGACTTAATTGACTTGGCTGCAAGAAAGCAGGAATGTTTCAATGGTCAAAATTAAGTTTCCATAATATTTCTGGATTCAGTGTATATTCTCTGTAAACCTTTACACCATGTGAGGGGCAAAAAGTACAGATGATGACAACGTTAATATTGTCTCTCATGCAAAGCTAATTATCCATTAAAAGGATTCATCAGTGCTGAAAGTCTCACAGGTTGTGGATTAGGGTTAAAATGTCTGCTATATGTTCATTCCTCCTGGTTGTCTGTGCAAGACCCGACAATTTCCACCATGAGAAAGCACTTTTCCTTGCCACTGCTGTGGAAAAAACAGGGATATACCTCAAGCAGAACCAAAACTCAGGAGTCTATAGCCTTGCTTATTGCACTGAAGCTGTAATGTGACCTAAATGCTAACATCAGCATGCTAACATGCTCACGATAACAATTCTAAAATGTTAAGCAAAGAATACCATTATATACCATGCTCACCACCTTAGTTCAGTATGTTAGCATGCTAACATTGGTAACTAGCATTAAACAAAAAGTACAGAAGAGGCTGATGGGAATATATTTAGTTTTGCTACACCCTATGATGCATTTTTTTTATCCAGCTCCTAGTGCTGCAAGTAAGTTTTACACAGCAGAGTTTCTCGTGTCGATAAATACTTGAAATTCTCCAAGTCTCTCCACGCTGTTGTCCTTAACTGTGTCCACCCTTCCCTGCGGCGCCGTGGAGAGGCCAGTGTGGAAGGAGTCCTCAACCAGCTGGTCCTGGAGCACCTACAGCTTGCTCCTTTGCAGTGGGGTGAGTCTCTTACGCGTGTGTCTGCGTGTGCCTGCATGTGTGTGAGATGATGAGCTGTGAACACACACTTACACCACAGTCATGAATATTTGTCCATGCAATATGAAGTAAATGAAATAGAAGAACTTTTTTTTCTTAAATTAGTTCTCTGGTTATTATTTCTATGGGTTTGTCTGCCAATCACAGTTATCTATGCGTTTCCATAGCCGCCTCTTTACCTGTCAGTTAGCGCATAAACCTCCAGAACTGGTCTCAAGCCATGTTTTTTATTTGCATTCATAATGGGCTACAGGCTATTTTGGAGAAGTGTAGACAGCAGCTTGGGAAATGTGTGAATCACCGGGGACACGCAGAATTTGTAGGAGCACTCTTCGGTCGCACCATCTGTGATCATCCTCTGAAATCACTTTTGATTTACTGCGGATGTTTGTTTTCTGAGATTCCCGGCCTCTCTTTGGGCACTGCCAGCATTTTGATTAGTCAGCTGGGGCTGTCCTGCTTTTGCAAAGAGAAAGCAATCTGCAAAATGAAGCGACAGCAGATCAAGCATGGAAATGTAAGAATCTATTGAGACAGAAATAGGGGGAGGATCAAGGCAGATACTTCACTGGATTCACCGTTCTTCAGATATTTTGGCATTTGACACGCACCTCCTTCTGTGGGGAAACATTCCCGAGAGGAAAGCTGTTGTGAAGATGTTTGAGACGCACCTGTCATTTGGCTGATATTCTACTTTATGTGTGTGATCTCAGCGCAGACTATTGCAGTGGGTGTTATTTCCTCATGTCTTCATTTCTGTAAAGGTAGCCTTGCAGTTCCAGTCCAGTTCATTGCGAGCCTTGCTGATGATGAGCCAGATAATTTGCCTCAGCCCATTAGGATGCCTTTATCAGGGTTGCAAAGACTATCACAGGCTCAATTACGGGTGTAGTTCAAGCATTTCCCCTGTGTCTAAAATCGTTAGTCCAATAGGATGCTTTTAATGCCATTGAGTCTCTGGAAGCCTCACACTGACAGAGATACTGTAGATGAATGTAACTTGCTTGTTAAAAAATTCAGATTAGTTGTATTAGAATAGCTGTACTTTTTTATGGAAAAAGCTGTGTTCTGTCATAGTTTGTTCCGGTTGTCAAACTATATAATTGCGCTCACTTTTATTTCCCTTTAATAACACAGTTGAAGATGACAAAACTGCTGCTCATAATTTCAACCTTGTCTTTTATTTTGTAGCTGCAACCAGCAGCTCTACAGGTCGCTCCATCCGCCAGTTTCCAGTTGAAATTTGGCATTGAGTTCAGTTGTGTGTGTGTTTGTGTTCATGCCAGTTGGCTTAAAGTTTGTGTTAATGGGAATCGCCTCCTACAAAAAAGCACAACTTCCAAATGGATTCGCAGTAGAGGTGATAACAATTAATTGATGATTAGAATTTGATTGATCTAGTAAACTTAAATCAGTCTTCTATCAAATAAAGATCTGAAATACATCAGATTATTTTAGGAGCGCGCTCCGCTTGTTATTAAATATACAAGTATTTGTGTTAAATATGTAGAACTTTATGTCTTTGTATGTTTCACAGAGAATATGCAATACAGTGCTGTTGCTGTGGAATTAAAGTTTTGATTGAAGGGGAAAAACACAGTTGGTATTGTTTGGTATAAGCAACATTTTTAAGTCTGTTTTTAATAATGATCAATTGATTAATTGGTCGTTAATTTTAAGAAATGTGCTTTAAATTTGCAACCCTAATTCACTGATTTGCAGAGGATTTTGTGGGAAGAGCCAAAAGACAACTGATAACTTTTGAATACAGCTGGCTAAAAGGGGGCGTGGCGATGGGAGTGGCCTATAACAACTCGTGAACCGCTTCTTATAGATTGTTGTGGGAAGCGTCTTTGGTCGTGAAGTCTTGCAGTTGGCATCACTGGATTCAGTAAAGTAACTTTTTCATCGGTCAAGGTTAGCCTACACTTAAGCCACGCCACTCATGAATCGCTTGTTGTGAAGCCTTGCAGCTGGCTAGAGTTCCTTTTCCACTGGTGTGAGTTAATCCCACTACTTCTACTTTCGCCACACAGGTTGTGTTTTTTTGTGTGTCAATTTTACCTTTTTAACTGCAACCAGCGTCTCTATAAGTCACTCCATTAGTCTGTCCGCAGAAATTTCCACACCCTTTGCCGGCCACAGTTTTTTTTGCCCCAGGAGGCTGAAATTTGCCATGGGGGTCAGGTGTGTATGTGTCCGCGTGTGTGTTTGTGTGTGAAGGTTTGTGTTTGTGTTCATGTCAACTGGCTAAAAGGCGGGCTGATAATTGGATTGGCTCATAATTTCCAAATAGATTCACAGACTTGCAGAGGATTTTGTGGAAATCGTTGGTCATCATCCAAAGGATAGCTGTTCATGCCAACTGGAAACTGCTAAAAAAGGTGATTCACTTACATGACCAAACTTTGTAGAAAGACACAGAGACAAACACACATGCAAAATACACAAACTTGGATGAAAGTGTGGATGCGTGTGCTTTCATCTTTGCAGCTATTGTGAATTTGTATGTTTGTTAGAAAGAAGAAGTTGGTTCAGTCCTTTGCAGATCTCATGTTGATATCTGATGTTAAATGATATCTTGATGTTCTTGATCATTTATCTTTTCATTAATTTGTCATCATTAGTTTACTGAGACTTTAAACTCCTCCAGGAGGTGGTAAAATCTCTGTCAAACATTCTTCAATTGAACTCTCGACTCACAGGTAAAAATAAATTCCTGTTTTGTTTGTTCTTTCTTTGCATATTACTGCACAGTTTACTGCATAGTCACGTCTATTCTGGTTCAGTCTCTTCAATATAAAATCATGGCAAAGATTGGTATCCTGTGATGATACTTTATGCATCCTATAGAATGTTGTTTTTTTACTTTTCTTATTTGTCCACAAGAAGTGACAGACAAGTGGAATTCTTTATAGATTATTGCATTGCTGATGTGAAAAGGCAGCATGAGATTTGTGCTATTTGAAAACCAAAGTGTTTTATATTTCATAATAATCTCGTTGAGTCCATTAAAAACATATAAAACATTTAGCAAATGTAAATTGGGTCATTTTGCATGTGCTCTGTGTACATGTGCTTTTGTGGAGCTGAAGTCAATCAGTGGAGTCATTCCCCTGCAGTGCCACCCGTGGCATTTGTACAAGAATGAAGAGAAAAATGTATTTCTGTCACAATATTTTGAGCACTTGAGCAGTGTCTGTATGTTAAGCTCAACTGCTCGACAGTATAAACTAGGCAGTGTGGCTTGAACATGCACACAGGACTCCACTGAGATAAATTATTGACAGAGACAACGCTGCCTCACTGTGTGTGTGTGTGTTCAATTTAGATTCACACATGGTACAAGCGGTACACAAGTGCATGCTGTGAATATGCATTTGTATAAGAGTGTTACATACAGCTGGTTTGAGTGGTTTTCTATACGATGCAGGTCCACCTGTGTGATCAGCTGTGTTGATGGTTCCTTAGTTAATCCAAGTAATGCTTCAGTGGCTCTCCACAGCTGACATCCAGCTGCCAAGTATACAGTACATTTCTTGAGGACCAGCTTTCTTTCAGCTTCTCTACACGCACTCATTTAAAGAAAATTGTAGTCGCTGCCAATTCGCCCCTCAATCAGAGCACTTGAGTATGGGCCATCCTTCTTCATTTGTTGTCTGAGAAGCACAACATGTAACTGAGACAACACAAGCATAGTTCAAGTCAGGACTGGCGCACTTGTTAGTAATGGTGCACTTATCTAGATTTTGGCCGCCGATCGTTGGAAGCAGCATTGGTCGATCATTGATCATGAGGTCTATTTGAAGCCCTCTGTAATTCAGCTATTCTTGACATCACTGTATATTAAGTAGAAAAACAACAACTAACTAAAACAGCTTAAAAATCTGTGGTTTGTTGTTAGAGGTGTAACTCACAATTTTCACCTTGATACAATACTATATTGATTCTTTGGTCAGCAACACAGTATTTCCTGATATTAAGTCTGCCACAATATGATCTCCATTTGATTCAGTTCAGAGGTCTACGATCAATATCAGACAATATCACATGTCTATTTATCACATTCAGTTACGTTTATGTCAACTTACAAAAAGAAACTAAATTATGATTGGACAGTTTGATGACTGAACTCTTCTAGACATTTGTGACACAGACATACCATGGGAATTTCAAAATAAAGCCCTATCTTAAAGATGACGATGTAGATCAATATTGTCATTTTGCATTGATGATAATGGATCCATATCAATGTATCGTTACACCCCTGCCTGTAATACGAGAATCTAGTTGAGTTTGCAACTGGATAAGATTTTTTACAATAGAATTGTTAAAATCTGTCTATGTAGAAATGAATGGGATATTGTTTCATCATCTGAGTATTAAAAATGCAGTAGGGAAAGCACAAGAAAGTAACGTCAGATGTCAGCCTAAGTATTTCAACAAAGGAAAAAAGAAAAAATAGAAACTTTCCTGTTTTAAACAACCTTTGTGGTCATTCGAGTATAGACTCCTGAGTTTGCAAGGTGCACTTGAATGCAGCACACCTGTACAAAGCAAAGTAGATGTCCGAGTTTATGAGGTGCGCCTGAATACACCATGAAGTCAAACTCTGACACTGACAGAAGAGAACAGAAACAGCGAGCCTATAAAAAGACACTGGAATGGGCAGGAGTTAATTTCAGACCCTGTTGAGAACAAATATTGGCCAATAACATTTGGTAGCTGATCAATGTTTATGGATGTCAACCAGTGTTGGGCAGTAAAGTATTACTCGGTAACTTATTACTGCAATATTATTACTTTATGCATTAAAAAATAACATAAGGGATTATAATTTCCAAAATGGTAATTAAATTATGATTACTAACCCAAGTAACTCTGAGTTACTGAGTTAATGAGTAACTGAGTCAGTGCTGTCTTATGATGATGTGTTTATGCAGCAGGCCATGTCAGCTGATAGCCAAAAATCTAAATGAAGGATGGAGGATGAGGAAGACAGAGAGAGAGAGGCGGACTGTCCACAGGTGAAAGTATTGTCATTACTTTGAGTTTATCTGCCTCATTGAGAGAGAATATAAGGTGATATAATCCAATTTGAAGGCCACACTCAGAGACTTTGTTTCCACCACAGCCGACATCTAGACAGCTAGAAACAAAAGCTTTCTGGGTGTTGACAATTCACTGGATCAGCAGCAGCAACAAGGCCACCAACAAGGTACAGAAGTAATATAACAAGCAGTGTAACTAATTATTTGATACCAAGTAATAAGTAGAGTAATATTATTGCTTTTGAAAGGAGTGATAAGTCAAAAGTACCTCATTACTCTTCCTGAGTAACACTGACTTGAAAGAATCAAACTCGCACATACAATATAAGTTGTGTGTTTTCCCACATTTTAAAGAGACCTTGAACATTGACAGCACTTTGGAGCGTAATGAATAGTCCAATTGGTGTATAAAATCTCATTAAAGTTGCATTAAGATCCAGTGGAAGTGACTGCTCCCAGATTTGACAGTATTAGATTAGGATTTGACTGGGTTAAAAGAAATCCTTGTTCAAATGCACTAAAGAAAGTAGAAATGTGAAATCTGAGAAACAGAGAGATATGAATTATCTCCTCAGTCTTACACATACATTTCCTTTATTAACATTTTGATTGAGCATCTTGATCGAGCACATTTTGAAACGCACTAACAGTATCACATACAGAGCCTGTGTGACATCTTTGCTCGAGCTCAGCCAGCTGTGCGTCATGAGACACTCGATGCCTCTTCACGATTTGCTGCCATAGAAATCTATGAATATTTGATCACACAGGTTTCAGTAAATGGAGAACATGGAAAGTGCCAGAACCTGTTTTATGGCTTTGTGTTTGTTTACAAGCTCATTATTGAATGGGGAGTGAACAGAGGCCATTAGTAAATGATTCCACCTCTGGGTGGAATTGGCTCCACAGTCACATCAGCTGAACCGCAATAATGTAAGATCATATATGATGAAATCCACAACATAATTACAAATGAATAATGCAAGTATTCTTTTTTTAATTAGTGACACTGCCTTTTGTTCCTGCTCAATTTCATTCTTGCGGTTCAGAGCGTGGCAGTAATTCACTGAGTGGGCTAGAATTTAAAGCGGATTACTTTTATGTTAATATGGTAAGCTTGTTTGAAAAAAAAAAAAACAAAACAAAACAAAAAAAACAATAGGGCAATTTTTACCATAAACATAGATGAGAAGCCTGCTTTTTCTTATATTCCTCTCTTTTCTTCATGCTGTCAAAAGACCATATCTCTTCTTTCTCCGTGAATATGTGGACAGCTTGAACATTATTTTCTGCCTGTGTTTGTTTGATTTCACAGAAGCTGCGATACTTCAAAAGCGCTGGTGACTTTATTTGGAAAGAAATTAACATTAGTATCATCGGCTTTGACTGCAGTATACTGGGAACATTTACAGAATTTATAATCAATTTATGGAACAGTTTAAGAGGCTGGAAAAAAAAAAAAAGGCGATTACGCCTAAAACTCCTGAAATTGGCTTGCTATAAGTTTGGATTGATATGTGTGAGTACAAATTGTGAAAGGTTTCTGTGCTTTTTATAGTCATTTAATTTTCTGCTCCAGCAGTAAAAGTCTGTCTGGAAGCCGTTCTGTCACTCTGTCACAGATCGTATGAAAAAGAAGTCCTCTAAACTGTGTATGTTGACCGTGGATTTGATGCCGCCGTTGAAAAGGGTAGACAGTTTTACAAACAGTCTAAATGTCAGCAGGAGCAGCCTTGGAGATTCTCAGCTATTGTTTTTCAGAAGGTTGCCGGCTGACTGGGTTAATTATCTGTGACAAAAATGTATTGCGCCCCCCCCCCAAAAAAAACAAAAAACTATAAGGGGTACTCGTCATCCTTAAAATTGAAGAACTCAGAGGGGAGAAGTTTGACGAGGTGCTGCGGAATGGAACACACTAAATTAGGACGTAGATATCATCTCTTGTTTTTCCACAGAAAATATTGAAAAATTTGCCCAGCTCCAAAAACACCATACTTTTGCCTCTTCTCCACTCTAATGCAGTAACAGTTGACAATACAGCGTTTAAAAAAGACAGCAGGGTTATTAAATTTTCTGTTACCAAAATGAACAAGGTCTAAGAAACTGCCTGTGGAGTAAATGCTCAGTTTGTGACAAACTGAAATTGTCAAACATAGTTATAGATTAAGTTTTACAAGCACAGTAATTAAAGGTACCCTGTGGATTTTTTTAAATAAACAAATAAAGTTATATTTAGTTTGTTATCGTTGAGTTTAGTTGGGCTCCAAGAAGTGTGAGTTGTCTTTCTTCAGCTGTCACTGTCCAATAAAGATAAAAAGCCTGAAAACAAAGATTTTTTTAAGCATTGTTCTCTACCAATAAGTGCAAAATAAAAGATTTATTATCCTTAATACGCATTGTTCACACAGAGCCGGTGGCCACAAAATGCAGTTATCTGCTAATAAATCTTAGTGTAGAATGTATGTATGCAGAAATCTAAATAAAGCAACAGCAAACGAAGTAAGGGTTTAAAAAATATAACACAGGTAAGTTAATTCAACTCAATAAATGTGTTTGTAATTTAAGGGGTAATGCATCAGGGTCCTGGATCAACCTGGTGGGGTTTATTTCGCAATAATGACCTGCTAACTGTACATTATCTCGCTTAATACATGGTTACTTCACCCAAAAAACAAATTATTTGACAAAAATATTAATTTTAAAATGATTTTATGGACTTAAAAATGATTTTAATGTTCCTCCAGAGTCTATGAAAAGAACTCTGTCCATAGCAACAGTTTGTTATACAGAAATAACAGACCTTAGATTGTTGTAATTGACCAATCAGAATCAAATATTTAAGAAAGCGGAATAAGCGACTATAAAGAATATAAGAAACTAGATAAGACTTTTATTAACATTCTTAAGCAGTCTATGAACTGTTAACAAGTGCTTAAAACATTTTAAAAATGTCTATAGTATATGAACACTTATTTAGTGGTTTAACATGTTAACGTTAATAAGCATCTTATAAAGGCCTTATTACTATAAGCTAATGCGTGTTACAGGCATCTTAATATAAAGTATTGCCATCCCTTCTCACAAACGTTTTATTTATTGCAGTATTGAACCTTTATTTAACCATCCGATGTATCTCTTGAGATACAAAGAGAGGATAGACTAATTGACACACAGTCACATAAAAAACACACAATTTATGTATAACATATACAAGTAATGCAATAGGATTTCACCTGAGAGGCATAAAATGGACATCTTGACTTCCCAGTCACAGTTACCTTCTAATTGAAACATGTTGTGAATGTGGTGTGAAGGCAGAGTATGAAGACGTTGTTTCCAAATGAATCTTGTAAATTTTTATAAGTTCGGGGTCCAAAAATGCACTTTGCTTAAGTTCAAAACAGAATCTGTGGACAGTGAAAAAAGTTTTCTAGTTCCACTTCCAAACATGTATATCAGTGTAACCCTGTTACTGGAAGACTCGCACTTCTAGCCATGGTGGTTTTAATGCCAGAACAGGTGGTATCACTTGTTTTTTTTTTTTTTGCAGGCTGACATTATGTAAATAGCGCCATTGATTACAGCTCCTCAGCTGTCAATGTGATTAAAACCAAAGTGGTGCACCTCGTGATAGGAGTCACTCTGTCAACTTAATGGAGTGTTGCTAAATAAACAGTCACCTGGTCAATCAGACGGAGCTCTCTGAGGGGTTGACACCATCATATCAGGTTATGACACTGAGCTAAAGGACAGCACGAGGTCCGTATCAGACAGGATGTGTCCAAACACCTTTAAGATAAGATTAAACACGGTGAAATTTGTAATGATCTTCTTGGGGGAAATTGGGTTCTTGTAACAGCAAACAGCGGTAGTTTACTGTAAGTCAACATGGCTTAGTTATTACTTCATACTTGAAGCCATATTAAAATATATTTGAGCACATAAAGTATGAAGTAATAGACTAGAATATCTTAGAACATGTTTTAAAAGACTTATTTTTAACCCATTCTTGAGAATTGGGACAAATCACATCCAAATTTTATGTACCAACACTCTAATTCCATTTTTGGCTGGTGAAAAGTTATTCTTTAAGGATTTATATACATATGAAATATATGTAATTTATTGAGGTGAAGATCAATGATGGACTCTGCTCACAAGGGGCAAAGAAGACAAAGTCAAAGCCAGGTTTAATTTTGTTTGTCTTTTTTTTCTAACCTTGCTCTATGCCAGAAAACAGCCCTGTCCCAGACTAGAATTCACAACTTCAACCAAGTAAAAAATGCATTAAATGTCTTTAAAATCTAAAACTAATACATCACGATAAGATAAGTATAAAAATGTGCTTTTATAACAATCTTTGTTTTGAAACAAATGACCTTTTAAAGTTGTGCCCTAGATTCAGGCATGGATGAAGAGTTTAGCTATACCTGAAGGACCCCTGTTTCACTTCCTGGTTTAAAGAAGGTGATAATACTGCTCAAGCACTGGTAAACTTTCTATTTTTTGACAAATTCATCAAATAATATTGCTGTCAAATGTGTCTCAACCATAACAACAAATAACAGCAAACAAGTTGAAGCGAAATGAGATTTATGGTTTAAAATGTGTATTTTGATAAGCAAATAATGCTCTTGGCAACTTAAAAAAAAATAAAGTGGCTGCTCACTGCAACTATTTTGTGAAATGAAAAAAATTAACATTTTGTCACCTCTGTATGTGACGTCAACTCTGTCAGATTTTCCACCTGACAGAGTTTATGTCTACAGTTAATAAAAAATTTAACCACTAAGAAGAGTTTGATCTTTTAAAGTTTTCCCAGCATAACTGAAGTAAGGTCGTAAAAATTAAAAAACACTCACAACAATTTTGTCACAATTCTCAAGACGGTGTTTTATAGAATATTTAAATAAAATATTTAACAAGAGTCATAAATATGGATGTTATTTAATAAGTGTTCAGCTTCACTTACAAATGTTGTGCTGATGAACATTTTTAAGTAACATCAGGCGATCAATAAAAAAGCACTAACAAGCGCTCCTGATGAACTGCATTAATTACAAACCATAGTTAAGCGACTGTGGCCAGGCTTTGATTTTCAGTATTGTCTGCCTGTTGAGTGCTGTAACCAGGCAGTGAGATGGAAAACAGCGAGCCTGCATGCGGACTTTGCACCCATTCCCCACCCTCCCGCCCTCACCCACCATCAGTCTGCCACCAGGAACCCATCTCAATGGAATACAAATTCACCCATGAATGGAAAGACAAATGTTTAGCCTGGGAGAGAGATGGAAAGAGAAGGGTGGAGGAGGGTGAGGGGGCTTGCTGTAAAAGGTGGAGAGATAATTTAATAAGACAGCGCTTCTGAACTGGCTCAAACTGTCACCCCCCACCCCCCACCCTGCACACACACACAGATGGACATTTGGAACAGTCACAGGCGGCGGCTTTTCAACACACCCAGGGGACGTCTCATGGAATAATATGCCTTTAAGCTTTTGTCAGGTGCCCAATTGCCATGAGTGCCGCAGGTTTTGACAAATGGTGCTGCCAAACAGTCCAAACCCTCCGAATGCTGGAGTCCCGTTGCGGTGACGATGATTATAACCATGGACCTGAGAGTGAGAGAGGATGGAGATGAATATATGCGTGGCAGAAATGAAAGAGAAGTGTTTTGACTGAACCTGTAGCTGGTGATATGTCACATCCGTGAGCATACATCAACTCCACACTCTGCTGCAGTTATCTGCACAGCAGTGATAGGGCCTGAGGGAGATGGCGGTAAGCCTTCCTAAAGCCCAATTTACTGTAGGACAACATCGGTCCAGTCTGGCTGCGAGCTCCGAGGAAGGCAAACTCATCCATCGGCTGCTTTGCACACCCAAGTGTTTTTTTTTTTAGCTTTGCTTAGGGCACTTTCACACTTGAAAGTCCAAACCAAGATTCACATTTGTGTTACACTTTATGTATGTGATCTGGTTAGTTCTGGCTTCATATTGCAATTATGCAAGTGCACTAAAGAACTTCACATAATATACGTACATCCTGTCATTATGTTCGTAAACTTGCAATTGATTGGTTTGTTGTGTGTCTGACATCAGTGTGTTATCAGTTCAGTTCAGTTCCTCTCTCTTTCATCCTCTTGGAAAATCATCAAAAAGTGTCAGGATTTATGCCAGTTTTTTCCAACTGACTCTCCATAAAGTTGTTGAACCAAAAGTCAATGAAAAGTCAAAGAAAAATTTGTCCCCTCTTTCTACCGCAGGTCGTTTTGTTTTGTTGCGACGTTTGGCTCCGATGATAGCCTGCCAGAATGTCAGAATTGGTCCAAAATTTCTGAACAATCTAAAAAAATGTTCTCACACTAGAAACAAACCAAACCATGGTTGAACTTGCTCCTGACCACTTTCAGACAGACCAAGGCTCGGCCGTTTTGTCTGGACGGCGGTCTGAAGAGATTCCACGCCTGTAGTTTTGGTTTGGATCAAACTGTAAAGCCTGAAAGCTCAGACCAAATGATGACTATGTGAAACCGCCCTTAGATAATACTATATTTTCAGCCTTGTGATACCGTAGATTGGTGACCACACCTTTTGCCCAGTGTCAGCTGGGATAAGCTTGAGACCCTGAAGACCCTGTGAAGGACAAGAGAGCTTAGATAATGGGTGGATGGATGGAATTTGGCATTGATTACTTCTACAGATTATACATTCAATTTACTGATTAAGGGAGAACACCACTGATTATACACATCAAAGTCTGTTTGTAGGTCTTTGGTTGCACTACTGAACGTGAAAATGAGGGCTGCCTCCTGCCTTTTCAGTTGTCGCTCCCAACAAGTACCAGCTGAGTGAGCACTCCTCACTTTCACACTGCTCTCCAAAGTAAAAACATTCCTCTACATCAAGCTGCCTCGTTTACTTGGAAGATGTCCGATGTCAGTCTGTTGACTGATGCAGGCAGCTGTGGACCCGACCAGACCGAGGGTGACATTATCGTCTTCCTCCTGCTTTACCAGTGGTGAATTTGCAGCCGGCATCACCTTAATACAATATAAACTCTGGCTTTTCTTTATATCTGTTGTCGCCAAAAAATGTTCCGCATGTCCGATCCGTTATTAGCATAGTTAGCAGACATTAGCTCAGGAGGCTAACTTTAGTACCGTATATTACGTGAATGTCGCTGTCATCCTGAACATCCTGCAGTACCCATTTGAAAATATGTCCCTTGTGTCTTTCTCTGTCTGTTTTCTTTTTCAGTTTTTAATTTTATTCCCCCAACTCTGTCTGTAAAAACAAAAACTGTATAAATGCAGCAGGACGAATGAAATAAGTGATGAACTTGATAACCTGTAATGTGAAAACCTGCAATAAAGTAATAAAAAATGTCAGTTTAATAAAGCCCTGCTTGATAGTTTATAGGGAAAAGTGAATATTTGAAAACTCATATTGACCTCCCAAATCCAATTTGACTGACAAAAATCTGAGTCAGGCACAGCCCCGGTGAAAACAGCTGTATAAAGTGTTTTGTGGCTCCAGAGAGAGCTTCTGAGAATCTGATGAATTGTCTCAAGTGATATCACTTGATGAACTGCTGTCCAGTGTACTAGGAATTATGTCCATATTTGATGCTCCCATTTCTTTTATGTGCAAAGCAGGCGTTTAGTGCCGTTGTTGGAAGTGGTGTATGTTTGGGATATAGAAAGTAAGGGTGTTCTTTCAGGGTGGTGGAAGGGTATTTTGCAAGTTTGACTTTTCAAGTTTGCTGCCATTCACCTTTGCCTCTTTATTTAATGTAGCCGCGATCTGTTTCTAACCCTAAGCAGGGTCAGGACTTTTGGGAAGACATGCTGGTTTTGAATTTTTCAGATGTAGTTTTTGGTGCTTTGAGCACCACAAGCCGAGTGTCATTTAGTCCCATTATATTAGAGAGAAGGCAGACATCTGTACGGCTGATATCTCCAAAACTCTGCAACTCACACCAAAGAAATCTAGATGAATAAATAGGACTATAGGCCTGTATTTTTGAATTTGGGGTGAACTGTCCCTTTAACCTTAGTTCATTTGCTAAACCCATCATTTTTCCCCACCCTTAACCATACAGTAGATATCCTGTGCAGCACTGTAGAAAGAAACTGCTTATTTTGGTTTAAACACGTCGAAATATCAGTGTTATTGTCAGGTGATATGCTTGTATTTTTCCATCTTACCCAGCACACAAACACACAAATTCCCACCCCACACCCTGCCTCGCCGCCCACCTATTGGAGTGCAGATTTGCTTAAATTTGTGGCGGGCGCTGCCCATTTAGCTGACTGATGGGCGCTAGGAGGAGCACCGGGTAGGCAGAGGCAGATTTATCTGCTTGTTTTTCAGCTCTGTCGCCCAGACTCTGTCAGTCAGCCATCCTAAAGGTCTCCTATTGAAGGCAGTAGAAAGCCAGAGCGAGGTGGGACACACACACACACACACACACACACACACACACACACACACACACACACCTTTTTGGGAGGCTCTGTCCCCGGGGCTGGTGTGGGTGATTTACACAGGCGGTGCTGACTCAGATGGGCTAAGATGGGTGTTTGGACGGAGACAGAGATGCTCAAACGGGTGATAAGTGCGTGACGATGAGGTAGCAGAGTCTTAAAATGATTCTTCTTCTTCTACTCAGGTGGTCTAAGGATATGAACTGCATGGCTATTGTTTTTCAACCAGCTAATTAACCCATTATGAATGAGAGTAATGATTTCTACACATTGTGCCGTGCAGGATTATCATAACACAGGACTATTTAACAAAATGTTAATACATTTTTTACCACATTAGGGGAGCAAGCATGAAAGGATCATTTGTTCCACTTTGGCTGGAATCACCAGTCTTATCCTATCACCCTGCTGGCTTTAATGTGGAAATGAGAGCAAAGAGTACAGCGGCCCCCACTCTATGATTGCCTATCTAGCCCTTTTTTTTTCCCTCCCTCTCTGGCCCTGCGTGGATCCAGAGTTAGCACATTTAACAGGCTTGGAGCGTCTGTTTATGGGGCATTTATCATGGCTACAGAACAATCCGGGCTGTCAGTGCGTCAGTTTGGGTGAGCTGCAGAGATAAATCAAAACTCCTCCGGCCTGCCACAGATAGCTCACCACACACTCGCCCATTCATTTAGACTGGTGGGATGGGAAAAAGGAGAAGAGAAAGGAAACTGGAGTGAAGAGAGGTAGGAACAGTTACAGCAAACGCACAAATTCAAGTTGTGGATTAGATCTGATAGTGGAGAGATCTTAAGACCAGTTATGTACCAGTGATAAATATGCAAAGAAAGCACTGGTCTAGTTCTGTATGCCAGGAATCTACTATATACTTCTGTGTGCTGCCTAATATTACACTTCTCCTTAATTTGTGTGCTTTTATTTTTTCTTTCCAGTGTGTTACTTTGTGAATTAGGCATCCATTTAGTTACCTTGTTCATTCTAAGACCCACTGCTTTTTTTCCTCCATGTTCTAAATGTATTTTCAGCTTAAACCTGTTTCCCCCTCCCTGCTTTCTATCAAATAAAACCACCTCCTTCATTGATTTCTTTAGAGGAAACAAGAGTATCCCCAACGGCTGCCTTTTCATCCCTGAAAGACAGATTACCTGACATTTCTAAATGCAACCATGTCCAGCCTCTGGTTTCATTGTGAGAATGTCTTGAGCCCCTTTTGCCACACTATTTCAAGTGCTTCTAAAAAGGGGGGAAATATTGTGACACAGCTGTTTCACCTGCTGGAGCCCAGAGAAATGAGCATTTGCTGTGTTATTACAGGTGGCTCTGCACCATCAATCCTCAACTGTGGGAAGCACAAACAGATCAGTAGAGGATGTGTTTCTGACGTGTTTTAGTCAGGACTGTCTCTCTGTCTGCCTAAGCAATGCAAGCCTATTTTGATTTGAATTTGATTGCTAATAAATCCCAGTTGCATTGGGTATGCCAGTGAAGTCGAAAGATGTGAGACGGCCTTGTTTCTAATCAAGAAAAGGCTATAATGTGTTATACACCTGTCAGAAAAAGACAGTATTTTATGTTAAACTTGACGTCTATGTCTACATTTTGACCTTTTCAATGATTTGAGGAGATCCCACCATGATCTGAGCTTGAAAACAGTAAAACAAATGCTAAGGCCTTGAGTTTGACAGTGGTTAAACATTGTTTACAGCACAAAAAAAATTGGTATCGGTAAATCTGGTGGTGCAGAACAAAAAAAGTTGGGCTGATGAGATATAATGAGCTGCGTGGGTTGTCAGAGTACTAGCCACGTAAGCTATTAATGTCATGAACCTCTTCATTCAACCACTTCATCTGTGCGGGCTTCATCTTTTTGGTTTTTTGCTGACAGACACAGCATATGTGTAGTTTTATTTTTGCCCCGCTGTTGCTACAGTGACCCCCTACTTTTGTTGTACCATTACATCCCTACCATTGAGGCTTTACATGGGCCATGGCAGTGCTTGTAGAACATGCTAAAATAGTCACAGTGAAAACATTAGCTTTCCGATTTTTTTAGCAGGTTGTATCCACCATAGATATAGAAATGTAGAGTTTGCATTGGCTGCTGTTGCACGTAGCCACTATGCATCTGCACATCCGCCATATTGGAGTGGTCAAGATCTGTTTGTAAATAAGTACAGTGTACATTGATGCTGAGATGCTGAAATCAGCTGTAACCTGCTTAATTCTGAACTGATTTTCATAAAATCATTTTTTTAATATAAAA
Source organism: Lutjanus erythropterus (assembly GCF_056507025.1). Lineage (NCBI taxonomy): Eukaryota > Metazoa > Chordata > Actinopteri > Lutjaniformes > Lutjanidae > Lutjanus > Lutjanus erythropterus. Next base: position 8,326,871 of record NC_139332.1, read on the forward strand.
GTGAGAAATTGAAAGTGACAGTGGGTTACTTGTTGGAATTAAGAGTTCAGTTACTGGGGAACTTTAAAGTACCAACCTCCGACCAATGGATAGGCAACATCTAGTGTAAATTATTTAGAACTTCTTACCCAAAAATGTAGATTTCTGTAGCTATTATATTGTTGTAAACCTGCTTGGTTGCTTGTTGTTGGAATAACAATTAATTCAGTTCATTGATAAAATAAAAAAAGAACAGACTTAAATTAAGAGTAATTTCTTCTGTACACCCCAACACACAAATGATAACTCCATTTCTGCTGGCTGGACAGTTGCCCTTACACAAACAGTGGCTATGACCAGTGTGTCAGTAGCTACTATCAAAAGAAAGTAAGCATGCTGCACATGTAAAATAGACTAACGTCATTGCCATGAATGGACACAGTCTAATTTACATCAGCTGTTGGTTTTCCAAAGGTTCTTCCCTACATAGACCTCTTCAGCCTGGACCAGTTCCTTAGCACCCGTACTCAACCAGTCTTCTCATGAGGCAGCCGAACAATCCAACTCCTTGGTCAAGCAAGATTTTTCTTGTATGTCAAAGACAAGAAGGGCGTAACTGGCAAACTACACCATTTTACCACCTTCAAACTAAAAGTCAAAGACAACTACACGGGTGAATTTTGTGTTTGGAGCCTTGCTGTAGTAGGCACTGGCCAGTGCCAGAGATGGCAATAAAATTGCCATCTCTGACATCAGGTTTTACTATTGTAGAATAGCCTTTCAGCAGAAGAGCGAAAACATCTTTTCCGTAGAGAAAAGCCTTCACTGCCATTCTTTGCTCTTCTTTCAATGAAGAAATACTCTCCAGCTCTGATATGACGGATGCTATAACAGCATCTGTGCTAACCTCCTCCAGATCTGCCAGTGTTTTTTAACACTTCTTTTGCGGCCATCACACCTAAACCATGCCTGTAGCTGCCAGCAATACCTCAGAGGACGCTGGTTGGTCTTAACCACTGTGATTCGGTCACAAGTGCATAACTTTGAAGCCTGGCAAGATTCTTCTCTTCGTCTTGCATGATCTCGCAAATCTAGCTGGCTCAGAAGGTAAATATCAACTAACAATTACTGCTGTGACAAACTACGCAAAGATTAGTGTGTGGTGGATGTACATCATTCTTAACTTCATCATTCAGTAATGAAATCAAATCTTCTAAAGCTAGCTGTCCCACACATATTTGAATTGTGGACCAGTACAAAATGCAAAAATAACTTTAGCAAAACCTCATGGCAGTTTGAGCAGTGATTTACAGTATAAACCAACAGCTAACTACTTGCAGTATTTTAAACAGTATTCCAACAAGACACCTATTTTCGCGACATGACTGTATCTGTACAGGACTCCTATTGTGGCGACCAAGACGATTTATCTCACACTTTAATGGATCAAAAGCGCTTGCAATTATTAATTCTTAGAAAGGGGAATGCACAAGAGTAGATTTGGTGTACTTATCTGGAATCAGTTCTCGTTATACATCAAGAAGTCTTTTAGCAGTAATCAGGGCAGGGACACACTTAACCTTTGGCTTGCTCCTTGGTGACGGGGTTATGTTGAATCCAAAATTTGCCTCTTTGGGGTCAGAGCCAGTCCACAAGCATTTGCTTGCCTGGACATCTGCAGAGCCTGCCAGTCTTTTTGACGATGGTGGGATATGACATGGCCCCTCAGAGGGAGGGAAGTCACTCCACTGCACTCATCTGTCGCTATTGATCCTCCTCAATGATGCTCTGGTGCCACCGGCTCATAATCAGATCTTTTCCCACATGAGTGGAGTAGCTCTTGTGTCGTTCCGTAGACTGTTTCTTATGCCGTCAAATCTGTTTATGTCTCCCACAATGAAATCGAGGAAGGAAAGAATAGAAAGTTCTCTGTGTGTTTCTTCACTTGGACATTCATCATGAGTAATACATGAGACGTAACTGATCAAGTTATGAGTAAACTTGAATATGATTACTCACAACTGTGTCTCAAAATCGCATTGTTCTGTCCAAGGAGGGAGCTGCAGTTACAGGCCAGAACAACTTAAACTGTTAGGCCCAGAAGGACGTCAACACTCATAGTATACATTGTGTTTGCTTCTGATGAGATAGTCTCACATGGACTTGTTGCATTATTAGTTAGGTGTGCGTTGCTTGTCATTGTTAAGTCCCATTGGTGCCCGTCTGTACTCCTCTTTTTGACATGCCATCTGTCTTTTTCCATGTGGCTGCTAAGAAGATGTAGCAGGTGATCCATCATGTTTGACTGTGGTGCATCAGATGTTGGCCAGCTAGAGATTCACAGGAGCAGCAGCCCGCTGACAGGTCTGTGTCAACCCTGTGGGTAACTGACACTCTTTAGTATTCAGTGGACTGATAACGCTCACACTACTGACAGGTTTCTGGCCCTGACACATACCGGCCATCAGGACACCTACTGAGAACCACTGAGCGGACACTGTTACCCTGTCATTCCCCTCTGCCCTGGAGTACGAGCGAGACGAGTGTGTGCATAAGACTTGCTGTAAGAATATGTGACTGGGTGACAGCATGTTATGGGGAGACTTCAGGGGCCATGGGGCATCATTGCATCTTCTTAGTGTGCCTGAAAAGCTCAGGAGATGTATTTTGGGAAACACTTGACGAGAGTACCCTGTCACATTGTCACATTATCTTTTTCTCTCTTTTCGCTTCCTCTTTATTTTCATTCTCCTGCTCTCTCTCACACACCCACGCACATAGACAAAGTAATTTGACACTGAGTTTAAAACCTGCCATCATCGCCTCTCATGGTCGTTATGACTGGGGTCATATAGAGTATGCTTGCTGGGAGTTGTATTGTCATACGATAAAAGCTTTGCAGCACAAGAGATCAGTTGGCAGAGAACGTAATTAATCAATCTGAACGATTATCATGAATGTTGCCTTTCCTCATACCACTGACTGCTATCATTAGCTATTGGCCTAATTGTCACTCATTAGCAGCTTTCATAGCTGACAGCAAGGGCGCATCACTAGATTCGCAATAGAATATTAATAACGTCTAAATGTTCCAGTAGGAAGCAGCTAAATTGATACAGTCAAACGTCTAAACAACTTAACGTTTGATTCAAATTAAACTGACCCCATTAAAAAACAGAGTATTCTGATTGCCATATTCCAATCTGATTGAATCATAGGCTTTTAATAAAACATTCTTTCAGGAGAACATTAGTTTGTGAAAAGCCTTGGTTTGCAACAAATTGGGTTTTAATGAGCATTCATTACCATATTTTTTGAAGAAATCTGCAGTAGGGTCAAAAATTCATTTTTTGAGAGAAGCAAAATGGAAGTTGAAAGGCTTTTTAAAGTAGACGTCTGTGTTTTAGATGTTTCAGTAGATGTTCATTTCTATAGGGGTGTGTGTCTATCTGTCTGAGATGATTCAACGTGTATCTAGATTCATGGTCTGCTTACATTTCAGTATTGACATATATATAAACTGGTGATAAGATACAATGCGATTACGTTCATTGATATTTTGGTCACATGGGGGCAACAGTTCCTGTGGCCAACATGTTGGCAAACAGTTGCCTACACGTCCAGCAAACATGATCATTTACCACTAAACGACCCCCAGCCCTAGACATGATACAACATTAGAATTCATTTGTTCTTGTGTTTCTGGCCACCCAGATCCAAAACTCAATCTTCTTTTACCTCTGTTTTGGTCTCCACCAATTCCTAAGAAAATATCTTGCTCTTTAGCTGCTAAATTAACTACTATGTTTGCCTTCTTGGCACTAACTTTGTCTGCCAATTGGCATTGGGCAGGTAGCAAACAGTAGGTTTTCTCACCAAAAATTTTAGTTTGCTGCCGCTGGAAACAAGGTTGATGAGAGGAATGTCCATAAACCAAAATGGTGAAATTGCATTGACTTGTATCTGTCAGTGTTAATAAAACAGATCATGACTTCAGTAATGGCTTTTATCCAAGTTGACACTGTAGCCAGGGTGCCAATATAAAGGTATTATATCAATGTTGTGATATGAGGTTTGATATTATCTTAGGTTTTCAATGTTATATTGTGATATGGTGTAAGTGTTGCCTGGTTTTAAAGGCTGCATTACAGTAAAGTAGTGTAATTTTTTAAACTTACAATCTGTTGCATTAATTTGTGAAAGCAGCAGTCGTCCCTACAATATTGTCACAATATGGAGGTATGTGGTTAACTTAACATACTGTTTGGTCATTTAATCTACAGTATCTACAGTATGATAAACTGCGCCATTTGAGAATTAATGGCATGTTATTTTAGAGAAAATCGGTATATCAAGATATATACTGTATGTCATGATAGAAAATATAGATATATTAGTTATAAACCATATTGCACAGCCCTAGTATTAGTTGCTAGGAGTACTTGATTATGGTTGACTACTCCTGCTGGTAGCACTTCTTATAAGCCTTATAGTAAGTTTATAATAAGTAAGGTTTATTCAAGTGAACAGCATTTTATGAGACTTAAAATTTTTAAGCTGCGTCGTACACAGTAGAGTCCGAAGTCTCAAAACTAGGCCGGTGATAGAATCCCCTCCGTATTAAATAAACTGTTGTGTTGGCCCGACTGGATCCAAGGCCGCTAGAATTCTATCTGAACGGAAGGGAGAGCAGATCTATCTGCCAGAGCAAATGGGATGAAGAAAAACTTGTTCCTCTGGTCAGTCTTCACTGACAGACAACAAAAGAATAAACTCAACTGAGAACAACTGAGGCTAGTTGTTCTAACTTGAATAGTTTAATACTAGACATTTGTCATCAGGACGGATCTTGGTGCAGTGTGTACGCCTGGGCACAGCTCCTACCAAAAGCTAAAGATACAATAGAAACTCTCAGTTTTACACAGTGTGTCTCATGTCATACAGAATCACGTATCATGACAACACTAGACATGAGGGCGCAACATTACACAAGCAACACTGTCAATGTCACAAAAGGTGTTAGGACGGCTATTTTTTGCACTGTGGGGATTCTTTCAGGTGTCTCTTGAAGACACATGATTGGGAAAGGTAGCAGCAGAGACACTGGTTTTTGGCAGCCATATTGATATTTGAAAACAAACTATTTGATTTTTATATGTGGTTGTAGCTGTATTTCTTACTCTTGTTTTTGTTTTTTAATATCAGTCACTCAAAGCTAACCAATGGTTTGGCTTCCATAACCCCACCCCCAAAAAATCCTTGCTTTTATGAATATGTGACACTTGACTCAATACAGTGGCTACTGATCTATTACACAGCCTTACCTCGAATATGAGGGAGTGCAGACTGGAAGGGGTAATTAATATGACATCTCTGGACAGTCACAGAGCTTGGAGAAATAATTGGTTTGTAGGCCTGGACGGATCGATCGGCAGGACTGATACACAGTATAGCGCTTACTATAGTCACACATGGAAGCATCTATCCCCCTTCAGCCCCATTATTACTACAGAGTCACAGTTGAGCAGAATGGTGCTGTGTCTTGACAGCTTTGTGCAGATTTTCTTATTGTGCCACCACCGGCGCTGGGTCACAAAGACGAAGGTGGAAAAATGATGGTGAAATGAGGCAACAAGCACAGTCACTCTGAAAAATGCATTGGAACTCTGACACACGGCATCGCCATGCCACCTCCACCCCTGCACTATCCAACACCCACTGTTCCTCTGCCTCTTCCCCTGTCTAAACCAGCTTAACCAGTCTTTTCAGGCATTTTAATGCCCAAATATGACATTTGACTGTCACCTCCAGAATTCACAGAACCATAGTTACCTGGTCACTCTCTTGATGGTATTACAGCCAGGCAGCACACTAAAATGTTTCTGAAAACATTTAGATGAGAAATAGGCAATGCAGTAACAGAACTTTGGTCCACATTTGATCATAGGTTCCAAGTTTGACAGTTTGGCCTGAGTTTCAGGAGCCTGAGGTGTTGTGCTGGACGGACCCGCTGACTGGATGCAGTCGGACAGGCCTCCAACCAATCAGAGCAGCAAAACGTGTGACATTTGACTTCTCAAATCTTGTTCAGTGACAGAATCTGCCCAATGTTAAATAAACCATTTTGTTGGCTTGACAAGACTGCTGGAATTCTATCTGAATGGAAGGGTGACCAGATGTATCTGCCAGAGAAGAGAAAAACTTGTTCTTCTGGTCAGCCGTCACTGACAGACAACATAAGAATAAACTCGAAGAGCCTCGGTTGGCCTTACTTGAATATATTAGTTCAATACATCACATATCTGTCGTCAGGAAAGATATTGGTGTTTACTAGGGCTGTCACTTTTTATTCGAGTTTCGGCCATTTGTTTGGACATGAGGTGAAAAGTTCATGTTCGAGCTGTAATTGCCTTGTGATCCAACAGAGGGCACTCTACGAATTCACTATAATGTTGACCTGTTGCATGCCCTACTGACCTATCACTAAATGAAGCTAATGTTAATGTGTTGTTTTGCTACGAAAATGGAGGACAATAGCGAGCAAAGCCATCCTGAGTGGACAATCATGACACCAAAACATCTGAGAAGCAGCGCTTGGAAGTATTTTGCGTTCTACACCGTGGATGGCAAAGTCACGGACAAAGATAAGGCTGTTTGTCGACTTTGTAAAAAGCAGCTGTCTTACTCTTCAACAACAACAAATCTGCAGGCTCACCTGCTAGCTTACCACCCAACTGAGGCAATCGAATTTATCCGAATGAATTACAGGTCATTTTAAATTTGTTCAACCTTGATTTTTTTGAAAAAAATGACAGACCTAGTGTTTACACATGGGCGTAGCTCATACCTAAAGCTTAAAGATACAGTATGTCTCACATCGTACAGAATCACGCATCATCATGACACTAGACAGGAGGGAGCTACATTACATAAGCAATATTGTCAATATCACACAAGCTGTTAGGACTTTTTGCCAAGGCTTAAGACTGTGTACCAGACAGGCAGGTACTCCTAAGACAAAACATGAAACATTCTAATCTGAAGGGAACCGAGGTCTTTCAGGTCAAAGCATGTCAGGCTTAATGATGCATCAGACACTTATTAAAGTTATTAAAAGTTGTCTTTACTCATTATACTCATATATAAATAAAATTGCCTTGCCTTGCCTTGCCTCATTAGTTCTTAGACAAAATGAACACATGAGCTTCATCTGGTTCCTGCGCTGTCTGGTTAGTATATACAGTATGAATTTGGAGCATTAAGATGGAAAAAATGATGTCCCACATGCAGATGCAGTGATTATAGTGGTGCAGTCTGAGGTTTGAGCACAAAACACAATGTCATTACTCTGTCAGTGACCTTTTGGGGATAGTCTGACCACACAAACATACACATCACACACCCATAACATGTTCTTAGAGGCAGGTTTACTTTATGCCCTCTTTTATCAAACAGTGATGGCCTTTTGTTCTCCTCTTTTGTCTGGACGTGCCATTGTTCTGCCCACCTGGTATTTAAAGACAATCATGGCGCGGCTAGTAATTAGCTCCAGGGATCCCACTTGCTGGTCTATTTTCAATGCCGGCTTTGTCTGCAAACATAATACCACAGTCTTTTTCTCAGATGCTGCGATCGCGAGAGGAAGCAACAACTACTTGTAACAGGTGGCTGGTCTTTTAATGTTATGAAGATTAGACAGCAGGGGAGGGCCTCTGTTTGCTCTGCTGAATCACACAGTACCGTTTTAAACTGTTTTAGCGTTTTAGGCATAGTTATCCAGCAACACTGCCGGTATCACTGCCAAATCCCTCAGAGCGTTTGGTTCCTTTCCCAATTCAAAAATATCTAACACAGTAACTCACACCTCAAAGAGTTCTGAGCTCTAACACTTGCACCTCCGTGCCTGCCAGCCGAAATACCTGCATCAGCTCCCACCTCTGGCACGGAGAAAAGTGAATCATGGCTGTTTTTTTTTTTTTTTCAAGTTACGCTTGAGTCTTTCCAACTACTCTTCAATTGGTTTCTATTCTTCACCACATAAAATACACTGTTTGTCTTCTGCAACTACAGTTGGCAAGAGCAATGTCGAGTTCCTCCGTTTTTAGAATAGCAAGCAAATCAGAAGCCCACATTATGTGTTGAGCATGCATTGTTCACTCGGGACATCGGCAGTGATTTGAGAACAGAGAAGTTCTGTAGAAGAATTGTTTTGATCTCAGTTGCATTCTATCCACTATATGGAATCAGTATGTGCAAACAAGAAGTAGTCCCTTTTGAAATATTTGAATATGAAACATTGATATTTTCCACTGTAACTTCTGTCTATATAGTAAAAGTCTTTGTAACAAGTTCTAAATTCTGAGCAATACATACACTCTGTCTTTGGGACAAATGCAGTCTCCTGTAAGTAAGCAACACAACACTTTAAAGGACAGTTCAGATGCTTTAAAGAGGGCTTGTATGAGGTACTTACCTATAGTCAGTATATTACTTACAGTAATACCCTAGTTTGGACAAGAGTACTGGTGTAGGAAGTTAAGCAATGTACTGCTGTGGACAGGGTCAGCATCAAAATGGATTTTGGACATCTAAAAAATCTGTATCAGTTTAAGTGTATGCTATGTTTTGGTATATTTTCAGCAGCCTACTTTGCCATTAGACTGCCTTTTCCAATGGAAATCACTGTTATATAAGCCTTTACTGCTCCCTCTAAAACCACCAGACTCTATTGGTCACTTTGTTTGTGTTATTGTGTGACTTCAGTGAATCCAAACTAAAGCTTTAAAGCACAGAAGTCACACAATAACACTTATAAACTAACCAATCTAGGCAGTGGTGGACCAGCAACTCCTGCAAAGTAAAGTGACTGTTTTTGTCAATGGAGTCTGGTGGCTGTCAAGAGAGTGGTATAACGACTGTTTCTGGTTACACAAAACACTTTTTTTTGTTTAACAAGTGGAATAACATTCTAACCCTGCCAGTAGCAAAAATAATCACTTTTAGTGGACATACCTTTACAGGTGCTGTTGCTTCCAAGTATTATGTTGCAGCCATTGCGCTTGTTTTGCAGTTTCGAACAGATAGTTGTTAAAAGAATTAGCTCAAAACCACAAAGGTCAGTGTCATGGGTGGATTCATCCTGGCCATGAATGTCTTCACATTGCCATTGCTACAGCCACATGGTAGTATGACTAAAAAAAAACAAATTTCTAACAAATTTGAATTTGCCTTTTGCAAAATATGGTTTCATTGTATTAGGACTGACGTTAGACATCCGTAGATCATAATTATTGATGTTTTTTATAAATCCTAACCTTATGTTGTAGTGAACACTCACTAAACATTCAAATATTTTAGATTAATAGATTTACTTAGGAAGATTCACTGTCATGTCACTTTCACCCGTTTTCTAACTTTGAGAGAATCAGTCTCTTTCCTCTCTGTCTAAACTGAGCAGCTGAGTGCAGTGTTTTGTATGTACAGTGTGTGTGTGCATGCGTGTGTGTGTGTGTGTGTTTGCTGCAGCTCCATCCATTTATCCGTTCCTCTCTCCCCACGGGGCCAGTGTTGTACTAAATAACGGCGTATGCTCACAAAGGTTAAGCGGTGAGTCAGAACTAGTGATGACAGGTTGACCAATGGGTCCCAGCCAGGCTGCCACGAAGCTCTGTGCAGCAGATGAGACAACTTTACACACACACACACACACACACACAAACACACACACTGTCATTCTCGCAGCTCACTGGATATTATTGGATTTTTGTGCACTGTTTCTGTAAACTATAAATCTTTCCTCTCTGGCATACAGACATTGACTCTGAGGTATCAGTGATGGCTTTACTCTTCTGTTATTTTGCTGACTGTGTCTCCATTTTATTTCACATGTCTCTGTTGTTGTGTTAGTGTACCTTATAGTCATAGCAACAGAGCACCTCATCAGTGTATTTACTGAACATTAGCAGCACAGATGGCTTGATAACATTTTTCATGTCCGATACTGATATTGATACCGCAGACTTGAGTATCTGCTTGTACCAATACCTATTTAATACTGCCTTTTTTCTCTCTCTTTAACAACCACGCTCTTAATAATCCATTTGTATGGATCCACTTTAGTTAATCTAGCCATCTAAACACCGTCATGCTCAAACTGTGAGCAACAACCATTTGTACTCCCATGAAGGAAAAAAATGCAGAACCCACAGCAGTTATGCAGTACTGCAGCTACTTTTTAAAAAACTTTTTTCACACTGAAAACTTTTAGCAGCGTTTTTGATCGGTGATCTGATCAATCCACACTCACCTGCTCCTGAAATAGGGGTCTGAGGACCACCAGGTATGTGCAACACTTTGTCAGGAGATCCATGTAAAGTTTTCAGATTCATTCATTTAAATTGTGATGATATAAAAATGTATTTATTTACAAAAGGCTTCATTATAGCCTGCATTTATTTTAGCAATCATTACCTATTAACACAAACTATACAATAGCTGTAGGCTAGACTTAATAATGTCTTATTTATTCATAAGATATATTTTTATTGTATATTATTTCAAATAATGAGATCCACATTTTATTTTATATATGCACTAAGGATGAAACTTTCTTGATGTGTGTGTAATATGGATATTCTGTGTCAGCATGGTGCAGATATTTTTAATACATGTCTGATATCTTTCTGATACATTCCTCCTGTGTTGTTCTTTCACATTTTATCTCTTAAGGAGTCCTTGGCTGACAGAGTAATTGAGAACCACTAAAGTAGATAATCTGAGTCTTAAGATTTTCATAAATAACACCCACGGATGTTTGTTCATAACTCTGGCTTTGTTTTTTATTTAGTCTTGAACATTTTTAAACCAACATACCCCACCAAGTAAAGGCTTTTAGTATAGCCTTTCGCCTTGCTTTACTTTAAAGTGCCTGAAGAACATCTTTGTTCTTTTCCCCCCCCCATTTTCAAGAGCACCTTATGGTTCCCTGGACTTAAATGTGAAACTGATTTGGCCTCTGCATTCGTTGTGCGATAAAATGTTTCTGTCCTAAATTTCACATGAAAGCGCTGGGACTTTCTGTTGCAGAAATGGAGACACGTACAGTACTGCAGGGAGCTTTTGGGTCCCTTTTCAGAATGAAATTGGGTCTATTATGGCAACTTTTGAGTCCCGGAGCTGAGAAACTTGTAAAGGGACCGATTGAAGAGAAAAGCCTCCTCAGTCTGAACCCGAGCGGCGCTTTGTTATTGGACCTTTGTGCTAATTATGGATTAGCAAAGCCAATTTTACAATCTCTGAGAAGTTTCTTTCAGATTTCGGGAAGACTTTGAAGTTCCTTCGAACTTGCAACAAGACTCAAGTACACGGTCTGTTCTTGAAATTTAGATAATTTAATGAAGAACCACAATTATTTTCATAATGAACAGGTCAAACATGAACTTATAGAATTATCCTTTCTCAGCTCAAGAAATCCAATTTTGTTTTGTTTTTGTTCAAAAATGTTCAGCAGTCATTCATGTGTTTAATTGAAAGTTATTTTATTAGTATTTCTTAATAATGCTGATAAAGGTTTGCAGTATTTCTTGACAGATGCTGCAGCTGTTTACATCTCTTGAAGTCTGTTGTGGATAATCTGTCTCCCAGACACTGAACAGTGCTGTAAAGCCTTTCATGTTTTCACTGTATTAAGCCCAGTACATTCACAACAGTATGTGCGTCTATATAAAGAGATTAAATATTCGTTATAGAGGCATCAGTGCGGGTTGAACAGAGAGAAGAGAGAAGATGAGATGCAGCAAACGCGCAGCAGATTTATTGATTTCCTCATTGATGGATGCACACAACCCCTCAGAAGCCTTTTGTGAAGAAATATCTCTCACTGCTTTCATACTGTATCTTTTTTGCTGATAAATTTCCTAACATGATACTGTTTTATTCCCTAAAGAGCTTGTACAAAAGAACACCTGAAACCTTGAATAAGTGTGCGCCCCCCCCCCCCTTCTCTTTCGAAAAGCAATTCCCCAGAAACAGGAGATATGAAATTGTAATTCTGCAGGAGACAAATGGTATGTGGCGCTGCTCTGAATTATAAATGAAAGCAGAAGGGCCTTAGTTCTGCCTTCTTGCCCGAGCGTGATTCAGACAGTCTGGCGTGAGCATCACACGGTCGCATAACAGGTGGAGACACACACGTACACACACACACACTAAACTCAATCTGCGAGTCCCTCAGATTCCAGTATATTAGAATCAGTGGCTTCTTTACAGTTTGACTGATATTTTGTTTATCCAGAATATCGGGCCAGTCCCAGCCCCGAAATTATAATTACTCTTGCATCCTGTTCCGATGAAACTGACTTAATCCAGTTTTTATTCGTATTTGATCACAGGACTCTTTGATAAGATTCATTTTGAGTAGCTTGTGTTTCAGAAGGAAGTGTTAGTGTTCTGTCCTTTAAATCCAGTTTAAACAGTGTGTTTCCAGGTGTAGAGAGGTACTACTGTATATGTGAAACAAAAGTTGTTTGGTGTCTCCGGATGAGTCTGATAAATGTGCCAAAGTGATGTCAGCAGTGGTGAAGGCTGAAGACGAATTTGAACACGCCATAATCTGTATGGTCAAGTGAGTTGAGCTGCGTTGTGGGTAATGTAGGCACCAAGTTATGTCAAAGAAGAACATATATATACATATATATATATATATATATATATATATATATATATATATATATATATATCTGGTTCTGCTGCACTGATTTTGATTAGTTTTTTGGGGATTTGTGAGTCTCACAACATTGTGGGAGACAGGTGCTCAGTTGAAGGAGTACTGATTAAGAGACATTTCTTCAATCAGTAATTATTCGGCATTTAGTTTTTCCATGTTGATAACTGTATTCACTATCCGCACATGGCAAGTACAGTATGGTTAAGGTTCAGGGGAAAATTGTGGTTATGGGAATTCCACTACCTCAACTTTCAAGCCTTGTTTTCCACCTTTTATTTCATGGAGAGCAAACTTTTGTGGAGCAGTCAAACGCACACTATTTGATTTTTGCCACTCGGGGTCTCATCAAAACAGCATATACGTAGTTTGATAATGTTGTGAAGTGGTGTGGGATCACGAGTGTTTTCTTCATTGTTAAACAACCATCCTTGCACTGTTGCTCTGTTATTTTGAATAAATTATGGATTTCTTTGGGTTTAAACATCCTTGGAAACATTTGCGGTGCACATATCAATGAAATATATAACATAAGTCTTGTCAGCTTTACGCATTTTAATGCAGAAGTGTTACGTATTACCTTAAATACTCTGACAGAGGAGATTAAACCAAAGTGAATGGTGCAACGCAACTAACAAACTATCTTAGCATCCTCCGTTTTTAGACTGTACAGCTCTCCGTCCCTTCAAAGGTCAGCACTGTCAAGACAGTTTACCATTGGTCAGTGTGAGTCAAAGTTCACAAAAGTTGAACTTGATGCACAAAATTCACACAGATTTTCTCCGCCCAGGAGGGTGTAGGTAAAGGTCATTGGTCAGGTTATTGTGATTATACAATCATACAGAGTTCAGTTATACTGTACAGTCAAATTCACCCTCTACATTTAACCCATCCTCGTGTTAGGAGCAGTGGGCATCAGCCAGCACCTTGGTCAGGGGTGCTGATAAAGAATTGACCCAGTATACATATTTGATTTGATGGTAGAGGAACTGGAATCCCTAACTGGGATTTGGCTTTCTTGCTGTGAGGTGAACGTGCTAACCGTGCCGCTAAAAATAATAAAAATCCACTAAATGTGCCAGTTCTGTTGGAATTAATTAAAAACACTGAACATTTCTTCTGTGACCACGCAGGCCACTACAACTTTTTTCTTGTCTTTAGATACTGACTAGATACTGAAAAGAATATCTGTTGTATTTATTCATATATTAGAAACATATATTAGTAACAAGTATGAATGAAGCCTGAAGGCTAAGAAGCCAAGAAAGAGAACATTTTTGGATCTCCAGCAACTTTTCCAGCCCTGTGTAGTGAGCAGTGGTTTCAGTGTTATTGCCAGTATCACTCTTTTTAAAAAATATATCAGTAGAACTGTCCCCCTCCGTGCTGTGAATGTTGGTTGCCGCATGAGGAGCGGGGCCTCTCTCTGACAAACCATGTCTTTGCGTCACGGCCAGTTGGTTGATCCGTGCTCAGCAGACTGCAGGATGTCTTGCTCTGCTCTGTTTCACTGGTCTTAGGTCAGTGTGAATGTGCCGCTGACAGCATGCTGGGCGTCTTCGGCGCTGCCAACTGAGCCCACCAGAGCACTGACAGAGGCGCGCGTGTGTGTAAGCGACTCGGCTTATGACCAACCAGTGAAACTGACACTTAGGAAAGTATTTGTTTTTATCGAAGTGAAAAACAGGAAGTGAAAAAAAGTGTGGTATATCAGGGTTCAGCGATAATGTTTTTTTTTTTTTTTTTTTTTTTTTCCACATGCCCAGTCAGGTGGCAGAGTGGTTAGAAATGTACTTGTCCGAGGTCAGTTTTTACTTGTTTTTTAAGGTTCTTTTATTTATTTGTGGTTGTAAAATAACAACTAGTGGAACTAGAGTTTTTTGAAATGATATACACAGCAGTAATCAGTTTTGTTCTGCTTTAGCGTTCACATGTTGTACAAGAACTCGCAAAGCCTCGGAGGAGGCGTCGTCGGCAGCTCACTCAGGTGTAATACAAGCTCTTGTTATGGCACTCCAGCGAAGTTTTTCAGAAACTTGATGTGCCTTTGTGCCATTTTATCCGCCTTGCTCTCAAACTTGTGGAAAACTGCACAATACATAGCTGCATCCTTTAACGTCACCCAACTAAACTCCTGTGTCCAGAATAATTGAAATGCTCGCTGGTGGCATTTTACTTGCTGTGGACAATCGGACAATTCTTATTTTAAGTGTATGTTCTTAATTTAGAAGAAATGTAACATAGCAAAGAAATGTATACTTCTGTTTTGGAAAAATGAATCCCCTTCTACTTTTCAGCTGTTCCTGGACCAATTATCACAATTCCTGCAATTAAAGAGACAAAAAATAATAATAATGATCAGAGACATAGTTTTTATAAACTCTGGTCCCCACTATTTTCTAACTTTCCAAGAGATCAATAATGGACATGTGGACTTTTTGGACCTGGTTTTCTGTGGCTTTAGAGCAGTGTTTCCCTGCAGGTGGGCCTTCAGAGGTCATGAAAAATATATAAATAAAAAGAAGTTTCAGTTCTTTGATTTTCAAATAAGCATAAAGTATTTGATTAAATAAAAAAGATATAGATATATGTGTTATTCTTCATTTATCTGGCATAGTTTTGCAGATGTTACATTGGATTTGGTGACCTGTCACTTTAACCCTGGATCTTTTATGTCATCATTGATATGATTAGTCTTGTGTGTCGATCAGAGTTGTGATTGAAGGTTTGGATGTGTTGCAGAAGATTTTCAGATTTCAGATTGGGCCATGGCGTTGTTAAGTTTGGGAATGGCTGTGCAAAGAGTTCTCATTTATACTCCTTAAATTATGGACTCTATAGTTCCTGGTAAGTTACTGGTTTTGTTCTGCTTTGGTTTGTTTAGTGAAGTTCTAAATATACTCTGTCTTGCCTTTTCCTTTCCTTTATTTGCTCTTGCGCTTGCTTGTCTGTCTTTTTTATTACTTAGGTGTATGGGAGTTGAGGGAAGGGATGAGGGACACGAGGAAACTCAGTGTACTCTGTTATGTTGTGTCTCTTATATGTTCACATACTGGTGCAGGCTTACAATACTTGTGTTGCAATAAAAAGATGTTAAAAAAAAAAGGAAAAGAAAGAAGAAAAATTGGGGAAAAAAGTAGTAACAAACACACAAAAGAAGCACAACTTATAAATTACAACTATCATTACATTTTAAATGTGACTGTGCTGCCTGTGTGTGTGTGAGAGTCACCCCCTTTAATGAGCCGGCCAGTGAAAGACATTTTAATGTCACCCTGACCTGTGTGGCTGTTTACTGGATGCCCTCTACCCATCTGCCAGTCTGAGTTAGCCTCCACTCTCACTGCACATGGAGATGAGAGGCGCTCGTCCTTATGTTGCTCAGAGAGAAAGAGAAGCTGTGGAAACACGCCACGCTTACATGGATGTCAGGTGACCGAGAAAGTGAATTAAACTTTTGTGAGTCATTCCAAAATCCATCCAGATCAAGCCAAACTCACATTTTGTCTGTCCCGGCCTTCCTAGTAGTCAGATTCGCTGCGCTCACTCAGTGTCCTGCAACGTTTGATACTTTATTTGGCTGAGTAATACAAGCCGCGGCTCTGCCAAAAGCCATAACACTTAGACACAGCCGTACAACACCCTGCTGTAACATCAGTGTTAGATTGATGCACACATCTTTATTCATACATTCCTTTCCTTTCTCCGCGTCCTCAGCCATCACACTCACAGGTTGGTTAAATCATCCTGAGGTTGTGACTCAGTGGGGTCATTATTGCGTTATACTCCTACTTAATGCAACACTAAAATTTTAATGGCGGGTTATATTTAGTTGGAACCATATTTTACCAATTTGCATATTTAACAGCAACAGCTGTGGAATCTCCTGCTTCCTTGGGGCTTGCCTGCAGCATATGTCTCATGTGAAGGTAAAAATGGAGTCATGAAATGATACTGCGTCCTCAGTTACTCACACAAGATTCCTGGCTTGCATAAAAATGTAGCAGTGGGAAGAGATGTGTTATGGTTACACAGTATTGTCTTTAGTCGTCATAAATATAGATGAGGAAATGCTGCATCACTGCGAGTTTGTGTGGGAAGATGTTTGAACGTATGTCCACACTAGTTGAGTCAGTGTTGTATCAGAGGTGCTGTTACATCTGCCATCTGAAAGATGTTAATCTGTGAGATCAAAGTAGGATTTAACTCAACACTTAGCACCCAAGCTACTGGCAGGATCCAACTGTTTTTGCCACAAGAAATTTTGAGTTATTCATTAAACCTACTGACAGAACAGGATCCAGATCCGATCTGCAGCATCATATTTCTGTGCTCCAATAGTCTGGCTGTTTCTCTGCTTTATAGCCATTTACCAAATTGCTCACTTAGCATTTTCAACGTTGAATGTATTCTGAATTTCCTTGCCAGAGTTTGTTTGTTAGCATTGTGTGGGTGAGATAGAAATGTGGTTTATTATTTTTCGTGGTTAAGGATGAATGCTGTGACAACAACACTGGACAGAAGTGGATCACTACAGGAGAGAGAATATGATCTTTACCGTGACATAGAATTAAAATGATTTAAAATGACTAATCAGACTGAATCACTATTTTGTGACACTGTTGCGCCTGACATTGCGTTCAGATCAGCCAGATTCTGTTTGGGAGGGAGGGTTATTTTATTTTGTTTGTCCTAACCGAGCAGTGGTGAGTTACGTATCCATCCCGGTGACGTAATTTTCATTTTTCAAATTGATATGATTGCTGTCATTGTTGTATTTGGCACACAGGATGCTGTGTCAGTATCAGGGTCCTGTTTCTGGGATAATAAATGACATAGTATTGAATCAGTGCAAAGGTTCATGTACTCGTCTATACTGATCCAGCAGTCCAGCAGGCTGGTTTTGGAATAACCATATTTTAGGAGCAGTTAATATGTCATTTTTTAAGCAAAGACTGAAGATCAAAGTCGTTATTTTTTATGGATGTAGCTAAATAGTTAGCTAGCTATGAAGGAATACATTTTCTCACCATTCTGAAAGACATAGTATGCGAGATCTACTGCTAGGGGTCTCTCTCACATTAAAACTACAACAAACAATGTAATTTGGTTACATCATGAAGTAGTAAGGGATCAGGGGAGTTGTTATCTACATTGTTAAACAACCACCACTGCAGATGAAAATCTATCCAGCTCAATTCCAGCAGAAATCATGTTCACAGACAAGGTTAAGGTTAATTAAAGTTGTATTCATGTTACATTTAGTCATATTTGCCAGCTTCCTCCTTCACAGTCTGACATATTCAACATATCCCATGTTTTCTCTGAGGTCATTGCAACTAGCAGCTATTATAAAAAGCACCGTTACGTTGAATAAAGTACAGATTTCTCTGTTTAACCATTGATTGAAAGGTTTGGGACATGTAAGTGCATAATTCAACAAAATATATAGCCCATGTCGAATGTTTGTAGACATTTAAGTGTTACTTACTATAACTTTGATCCTGCCAGCAAAACTGTGATTGGTTGATTGTTTTCCTGCTCTGCTTGAATAGCCATCAATGAGCTCAACATCAGATCTATATGAATTACTGTGCAGTCAGAGATGTGGGTGGCAATTCAGAAATCTGGAAAGTGGGAGCAGAAAGACTCCACATTACACTCAGAAACACTGCAAGTCCTTTTTACATCATTTGCCTCATCAAGTTGTTTTGGCCAACCCGGTAAAAGCACACTGGCTAACAGTTGCTAACATGAACATCCCATTTGAGCCATGTTTCTCGCCACCTTGATCTGGCACCCGTTTACTTAGGCTGTCTGCCATTTTGTAGTAGAGAGCCTGAGTGGCTGCCTACAGTTTCAACCGTACAAGATGTGTGTCAGTTGGACAATCAGAAAAAAAATCTGCTAAAAGCTGCGTACTACTTTAGAAATCCCTCACCTGCTTTGGCATAATAACTATAGTTACGACTAAAATATTCATCAGCATTTCTCTTCCTAGTCTTCCAGTTACATAGACACACTGTGACCCTGGGCAGACGGGCACGTACACACACCCTCACACCCAAACACTCTTATCTGTGTGAATGTGCACAAGGGTGGGTTCTTCACATGTATAAAGTTTGGCAGGTTCAGCGGGAGAATTATGCACATCTCTTGAGCTCTCCTGATGGATACAGTGAATGGCTCTGCAGGGAGTGTTAAGAACACATACAGTGTTGGCTGGATTAGTATGCCATGCATAAATAAAATGCTAATGTTTGCAAGCTAATGAGTCCCACTGAAATATCTCCGTCCTGAGATGAGTCACATGTGGTCTGAAACTGATGGTCTTTAAGTGATTTAAGTATAATCCAATGTGTCTTATTCTTTATTTTATGAAACAAGAACATTTAATGATTTATATAAATTATAAGTTCATGTGAATTTATGTTGCCTGAGTTTCCTGTGGGTCACTTATCGTGGACGAGGTTTCCCGAGTCCCTCGGAGCCCTGGAACAATACTGTTAGTTTAAAGGTATGCTTAGATGTAACCTAGCTGATTTTCTTGCTGTGCATTTTAAACATCAGATGGAATTATTCACCCATTTTTTGAGAGTGCTTGGGAAAAACACATGAATAATGCAACAGCACTCTGTGGCTGTGGTGGGCCTTAATGAGATTTTTGGGAAGATTGTGCTTACTGAGTGATCTTGGGCGAGAGGAGAGTCGGAGAAGTAAGGATTGAAGGTGAGCCGGAGACGGGGTCCTCAGGTATGTGCTCCAAGTCTTAGTTCTAATTCCAGGCGATGCAGGGGCTAAATGTAATTACAGTGCCACAGAAGCAGGGAACTGGGGATGAAGCATGGGCCGCCTGGTATTATCCTCACTTATCCAGAGTGTCCTCTCAAAAACTGAAGGCTGCACTAGAGTCATACTAATGCTACTGTAGAGATGCACAAAAAAGATTTACATGCCCGCAGAGGGAAATCTGAATCAGGGATGACAACCACATAACTAAAAAATCTGGTTCCTAAAGTATTTTAATTCCTGTTTCAGAGTTTTCTGCATGAGTCTATCAGATCACATCATACTTTTTTTTTTTTTTTTTTTTTTTATGGCCATCTGCCTTTGTTTCAGGGGAATCAAGTTGGTCACGTTTGACATGGCACATGGCTTTAAATACTGCAGTATGCATGAGCTTCAGTTGGAGAGGAGACAAAACTATAGGGAATTTAAAACACTTTGTTCTTGCAGTTCAAACACAGGGCAGACATAGTTGCAGAATTTATAATCCAAAGATTTGTCTCAATTCCATACTACGTATATACTGTCTCAGTAGGTTTTGTGTATGTAGTTTGTTCCCACTGGAAAAGTGACAAAAAATAATACTCAAAACAGAACCTTGATTTATTAGTGTCTTCTTGATATTTTCACTAGACAATTTAAAGATCTCAAAATAGGAAAACTAACAAATTATTGGACACAGGCAGTACTATAAAGCAGTTGAGTTTGTTTTGCACTGTAACTGCAAAAGCGGAATACTGAAACTCCCTCCATCCATCTTCTTCCACATATCTTTGGTGGGGTTGCAGTGGCAGGAGACTAAGCAGGGTATTCCAGACATCGCTCTCCCCAGCAACCGCCTCCTCGGGGACCCCAAGGTGCTCCTAGGCCAGATGAGACATATAATCCCTCCAACAGATTCTGTTCTGGGTCCACCCTGGGATCTCCTCCCGACGGGACGTGCCCGGAAAAACCTCAGAAGGAAGGCAGCCGGGACACACCTCACCTTCTCCTGCCGCCTCCCTCACAAAGCTCCCAACTCCAGTGTCATCTATCAGTTCACATAACAATACTGAAAGTATTTGTTTCAAAGAAATCAAGTTTGAAATTTTTACATGGCGAATGGCTTTGAATACTGCTATATCCATGAGCCTCGGCTGACACTGCCTTGGAGAAGAAGCAGAACTCTGGGGAATTCAAAACGCTTTGTTGTTGCAGTTCAAACGCAGGGCAATGGTTGCAGAATTCATAATCCAAAGATGTGTCCCAGTTCCATACTACATACTCAACCTTAACAGGTTTTGTACATGGATAGTATGTGAAAAAGTGACCAAAAAACACTCAACACAGTTAGTATACATGATATAAAAACCTTGATTTATGACTCTACTGTTGATATTATTAATAATGTTCCCAGCTGGAAGGAATTGTAATCTCAGAATTTAAAAAATCTCAGAAAATGAAAATGAAATTATTGGATGTCTCTGTGAGGATTAACTGGGGTTCTGATCTGAAGTTGCGGTTTGTTTTGTACACTAAAAACAGACAATTCTCCATCTTTCCATTTCATCCACTTATCTGGGGTGGAGGGTCACAGTGGCAGTAGCCTAAGCAGGGTATCCAAGACGTTTCTCTCCTCTGCGATGTTTTCCTTCTCCTGGGGAGTCCGAGGTCGTTCTCAGGCTATATGTGTGATTCCCCCAGTGAGTTCTGGGTCTACCCCCCAGGGTCTCCTCCTGGTTGGACGTTCCCAGAAAACCTCCAAAGAAATCCGGTCAGGAGACTCCACGCCTTTGCTTGCCACCATCTTCTGAAGCACGTGACCCTAATGCCTACCCCGGCGGGTGGTGAGCTGACAGGGTTCATTCGGGCTGCGAGTGACCCGGCTCGCGAGTGAATTCCACTCCTGTTTCTGTCTCAGGAGGAAGCTTCAGTTTCCGATTAATATAGAGTCTGTGAATTGCTCTTACCGGTAAATTCCACCAGGCGCAGCATGTCTGCACCTCAGTTCTGATCCATCCTCCCACCAGCAGCATTTCAGAAGCATTTCAGCAGCAGAGTATTTTGCTCACCTGATTATGATTAGATTTTGTTGATTAGGTCCTCTTTCCTTGCTCTTTGTGTTTCTACCATTGATAAGCAGGCTACGTGGTTTCTTTTCTGGCTGTCTTTATGATGGTGAGTCTGCATGTCTTTTATTTTGAAAATGAATCAGATTCTCCCTGCCGTTTCTGCCTGTTCGATCTGCTTTGTGCCAATTGAGGTGGCATCTGTAAAAAACAGACTTGGCGCATGTTCTCGGCCGATCCACAGTTAACACACAGTATATACGGTTTGTAATCTGGATTTGGGAACCAGCAGAATTCTAAAGTGAACTGATTTGAGATCAGTTCAGACTGATTAACAGTCTTTCAGTCTTCATTAACCAGGCACCTGACTGAATTTCAAGCTCAGCGTTTGAATTTTTGCATACACCATGGTCATCTTAGTTAACTTCTCAC
Source organism: Lutjanus erythropterus (assembly GCF_056507025.1). NCBI lineage: Eukaryota > Metazoa > Chordata > Actinopteri > Lutjaniformes > Lutjanidae > Lutjanus > Lutjanus erythropterus. Next base: position 8,348,837 of record NC_139332.1, read on the forward strand.
TTTACATTTTTCTGTACATAAACTTTACCTATGACTTTTTATCAAAACGTAAATATTTTCTAACAGTTGCTTATCTTTTGGGCTGATGGTTCCAACAGTAGAGTTTCATCCCAATCCAAGCCTTGGAAATGCATCTTGAAGAAACACTGAAGACCATGAACGGGACATTAACTTCTGCCACCCTGGATACCCAAAATAATTATTATAATGACTAACAGTGATGATCACATAATATTGAATCTACTGCAAGATAATCACTATCAAACACTATGCTTAGACATGTCCCAGTATAGGTGTTCCTACCTTGTTTTGTCCATCTCAGCCTGCTAGCGAGGCTCTACAGTACAGCCTGTACTGCATGCAAGAGTAAATTTAGAGTGTGAATGGGGGGAAAAAGCCTGGGTGAGAAAAATACATGAATTCAACTCTGACACTAAATATCATTACCAAGAGCAGCGCTGAAAACATTCAGGAGGCTTCACATTTTTAGCCAGCGCCGACCATCCGTGGGCGACAGTTCATGAGCCGTCTCTAATTAATGCTATTTTTGTGAGCAACTTGATGACGGGACAAAAATGAAGTCTGTTGTGGGGTTAAAGTGCCGTCTGCAAGCTGGTATCTGTACTCATCAAAGATAGTTTGTGAGGGAAGAACACACTGTACAGCCATGAGTGGACTGAGTGATTCGGCTGCTCCAGCAACTCAAACAGAGTGATATATATCTTTATCATGACATCAGTTTCTTTTATTCAGACCATATTAAAACTTTAAACTTGTACAGTTAAAGTATTATACTGTGCTGTGTAATAAAAATATATTAAAGTATTTGAATCAGATACCTAGCTATAAGTATCAGATTAGACTTGAATCTTATATTTCCATGTCTGTATAACTGAAAAGGCTGAAACGAAAAGCAAACATTTGATTTTTAGTTTTGGCATTTAATCATGATAATCAGGGGAAATTAGTATAGCATGCCACAATCTCTAACTATACAGCACGTTTACAAAAAATAACTTGTTGTGTCAAACAAAGTGCCCACAGACTTGTGCCTATTTCAGCACTGAACTGGCCGTTTTACTGTAAATACTAACATTGTTTATTTGCAGTTAGACTTATAACTTTAGTCCAAGCTAGCAGTGCAGCCGCTGCATGTTATCAGACCCTGACCCCATCACTACCTGCTGCTGGACTGCTGAATACCATCAACCCATCACCCCCGGGCTATTCCATAGGTTTGGATGGGGGAGACCTTTTCACCCGCAAACACTGCAGTGATGTAACAAGCAGTAACGAGTGCTCCAGGACTTTTCAGCGCTGACAAAGTGACTCACAGCTGCTGGCCAGAAATGCCGTTTTCCTCTCCTCACATCATAACTTGGGGCAGCTAGCCAACACTAGGTTGGAGGCCCATGTTGCTGCAAATTGAGCCCTGTTGCATTTATGCAGTAGCTCCAGAAAGTGAACTGGCTGGAGCTGGGGAAGGCTTATATTCCAGAATTAGAGTGTGGGTGCTAATTACAGAAATCAATGTGCAGGATGCAAAGGGCTGTTAAGTGCATGATGTGCGGAGGTAGGCAGTAAGCTCGTGGTACTTTTGAGGCTGAAGACATGCAGCACACCTGGGGCTCACATAGAGAAGGTGGGTTTAGTTGGAAACACTGGTAACGTTCTGCAAATTTGGAAAAGCGAGCGGTGAGTCTGGAGGAGCTTCTCCCAAGACAAAGCTCGTATTCCCATTTTGGTTGACAGCGCTATGAAATTTCAACACGACGGTCATGTGACCAGTCATGATTCCACCCCAGCACATCACGCTCATGATCGTGGCAGGAGGTTTGTGCGGTTACTTTACAACACTGCAGGGCTGGTTGTGTACGATTCAATCAAGGTGACTTGATTAATCTGGTCTACATATTCCCGCTTCGACAATGCAGATGGAACCCACACCTGCCAGCTGTAAGGAAAGTTAATCACTCGAAGGTGAAGACCCTTATATATGCAAGCTGTTGGAAAGAGAAATTCTTTAAAGAATCCAACATTAATATATACTCTCCCTCAGTAGCTTCCCAATCTGATGTGTTGTTTTTTTTTGTTTGCTTGAGAAACACATTTGTGGTAGCTCCCAGCAGTGAAGCACATAACTCTAGTAAACAATGACAGGGTGCTTTTGACATGTTCAGAGCTGGCAGGCAGCAGAAGGTGCAAAACATTGTCCATTTGACACCAAAATGGCAGTGTGCTAACGAGTTGCCAGTGCTACTCATCCATGCATCTCCCCTTCTGCTAAAATCAAGTCCCACCAGGATCCATAGAACACACATCAGTTCAATTTTCCACTTTAAAAAAAGATCAATCATATCTGTGGACTGCTGGACAGGAAAATCCAAAGCTGAAAATTACAAAAACCCCCCCTACTTTTGTTTGCCTTGACGCCTTTGGTTGCCTGAGAGGCCGGGATGTAAGTGCCAGATTTAGGCTGCATCTGATTGGCCTGCAGGGCAGCTCTACATGATACACCTGCTTTTAAACGTTACATCCTGTCTCCTGATTGTCATGACTGCTAACCAGGGACCAGGGCTGCACAGTTAATCACAATTGCAATAAAATGGCAATATGGCAAAGTGCAGTATCCAAATTGCAGAACCAGAACCAAGTCGCAATTTTTTGAAAAGGGAAAAATGTGTGAGAAAACAGCATTATAATGAGGTACTGTAGTGCTGCAGAGATGACCAGGCCTAGAAAACTTGTTCTCCAGATCAAAGACAGCATGTTTGTTTGGTACAGACCTCAATAAATATCACATCATCATAGTTTAATAGTTTTTTTTTTTCAATCTCAATCACTATTTCAGTAAAAATAATTGCAATATGATTTGTTTACCAAATCATGCAGCTCTGCTATGTATGTATGATTAAGACCTGGATACAGTATCATCATTCAGCCTTGCTTACAGTTTTTCCCAGTGGCCACTTGCGGTATTGCAGTGAAGAATTTCCCTGCAGTCCTCTCAAAATTTTCCCTGTAGACCACCCTCACTAAAGAGACGTCTGTAAAAGTGTTCAAAGGACACCTCGAACTGCAAACAAGGTCAGTTAGGTTTTAAATTTCAAAAACTTTCCTAGAGCTTAGAAAAGTGATTTAAAATCTGTGATGTCATTACGGTGTAAATTCTGTGGACTGAACAGAAACTTCCTGGTGGGGCCAGCAGGAGAAACGCTACTGCAGCTGTTCAGTGGGCCACATACGTGGAAGCTACCTGGAACCTAGAAGCTTGAAACTTCTTTGGTGTATGCACCAGGCAAGCATTTCTCATCTGAATGAAGAGTCGCCATCTTTGGCTCTGGTGTCCAGGTGTTAATACTAGGGATGCTCCTGGAGGCTAATTTCCCTGTCGATTAAACACAAAATTTAATTTTAGACTAGTCGATTAGTCTAACAGTCTTTATAAATTCATAATGTTAAACACTATATGAAAAATGCTGTGTTTTAAGAGCCACACGGTCTACAATCACCAAATCGTACTTTAAATGCCACTTAAATGTGTGCCACTTTGTGCTGTACAATACAAACATTACACATTAACTTACGAAACATGAAAGCAACTCACTAACTGCTTCAGCTTTTCCAAAGGGGATCACAGTGTTGGCAGGTAAACAACCCGGAGCTGCCTGACACACAGTGTGGCTAATGTTAGCAGTACTGCTCTGCTTACAGGTTAATGTCCATGTTTGTGCTGAATGTGGTCACATGTTGCTCCAGTCCAGTGATTATATACCAGTTTATTCTGTCATGTCAGCATGTTATGCTTATGTCCAATATAATTGTGCTACTTTTCCCATGTTGGGGACAAAAAAAAAAAAAGCTAGATATGATAGTAGCTAGCTTCTTTTTGCAATTTTATTCTGATGTTGGTAGCTGCACTTTTACATATTATTGGTTATTTGTATTAACTGGTAAACAATTCCAAACAAAACTGAGGAGAGAGAAAGAGAAAGATCACAAACCAAGATTCTTATCGTGCAGCTCATGGGCATACATCTTTCACACAGTAGTTTTTAAACCTCAATGATCGTGTTTAGATGTTCAGATATCATTAAAATGTTTGAAATGTACCAAAATAGCGTAGCATTAGTGTGGCATGTTTCCCTCTACAGATGAGACATCAGAGGGGTTCAATCCAGAGTCATTTACGTGCAAATATGCAGCACCGTGTTCTTTATTGGTGCCCGAGTCTTTGCTTTTCTTCATGTTTAGGTGTAATTAAAAAAAACTCTATATCAGCTATCACTCTCAGTTAATAGCGCTGGGATTGTGGGGCATCTCAAGCATCAACACACAAATGTTGGATGGCATGCTATCAATGCTCCAGATTTTCATTGACTTAGCTGTTTGAAAAACAGGCCTTGGCTGCTTTTCTCATTACAACAATATCAACGCAGATGCTCTTTCCTTAAATCCTCCTCGAGATCTCGTTTCCTTTCTCCTGACGCGCTCATTCATTCATTCATTCATTCATTTTTACTGGCGTTGTAGGAAATGTTGAGCGTGTGTTTTCTGCCTGCCATTCATTGATTTTATCTTTTGAGGAAAAAAAAAATCTAATCTTGGCTCTGCCTGGTCGGTTCCTGGAATCATTCCTGGATCTAAAGCCCTGAAAAGAGAAGGGTGATGCTGGAGACAGCATTTCAGTACAACAGCCACACGATGATTAAATGAAATGTCCTTGGTATCAGTCTTTGTTGACATAAATAAATCATATTTAACTGAACAGAATCATTTAATAGATTTTAAACTTTTACTGCGGCACAGACTGCCTTCTGTTGATTGGCCAGTGTCAGACAAAACCAAGAAATTGCCAAATTTTTTACTTTGTCAGGCTGCTCATTGTAAGCCCGTGGGTTCATGGGAGTGTGTACCAGCATGGGATTCATGAATATCACCTAGTTGCACTGTTTTATTGGAAATGAATAGACAAGAGAGTCAACATCTCCTATCATGTGTTAAGCTTATTATGCTTCCTTCGGCACTCCTGGTCCTGAGCGGTTTGTTGTGGAGCCTTTTTCAGCAGCCTTATCCTCTTTTTGGCCACATTTCTTGTCTATCTTCAATATTTATAAGCCAGAAACAAGCGCTAGGATTCATTTTGTTATGAGACCAATGCCATGGGAAATATGTAGCCTGCACTGCAAATATATTTGTGTACGTCTGCATATTTATGTGTTTGCTTGCTTGTTTTTATGTCATGATTGAATTGGAGGTAAGTGGGGAAAGCGATGCAGCGCGACAAAGCCAGCGCTGTTGTACCGTGTGAGGGCACTCAGGGGTCTTCAGGGACACCAGTGAGAACATGGCTGCAGGATTCATTTGAACCATGTAGAGAGCCTCTGAATCACCGTGCCGAGGCATATACACAAACTCACACCAGGGCTTTTCCTACCTCAGAATGAGGCAAAGGTGTTACCCCAACCGTGACCCACTGAATATTAATTTATTACTTTCATAGGAAAATAAATTTAAACTTGTGCTCAGCCCTGAGTTTGAATCCTCCAGTCGGATGGGGAGCTCGGGAGTTTGTGGCTGGGGCAGGACCTTTCTGTGCTGAGTATGCATGTTCTCTTCGTGTCTGTGTGGGTTCTTTCTTGGTACTCCGGCTTCCTCCCGCAGTCCAAAGACATTCAGCATAATAGCTTAATTGAAAACTGTAAATTTCCCATAGGTGTGAATGTGAGAGTGAGTGGTTGTCTGGGGTTGCTTGAGCCTGTCCCAGCTGACATTGGGTGATAATAAATAATAAATAGTGCAAAGAATAAATTAGACAACCACCTTCTACAGACAATACAATCCAATTCATGTACAGAAGTTCTGCAGTCTTACCTCTGTAAAGTGAGTTATATTTATTTCTTTTCATTTGAAGTGTTGACTCACCTCCATTGTGTCTTGATGCCTCGGTGAAGCTGCACTTTACAGTGATGCTGGACTGGAATTCAGTACAGTAAACATTGTGTATACATGTAGCTGCAAAAATAATGAAATTCCCATCAGCCTCAGCTGTACTTTGTGTTTAGTGCCAATTAGGAATGTTAGCATATCAACATTACACCTGTTACCCATCAACCTGTTTGCATTTTGAGCACCTTCACTCACTCATTAAAGATTGGGTGTGCGATTCTAATCCAATACAGTTATTCTCTAACTCAGCAAACTTTCATCATGGTCTGTTTTGTGTGTGTGCTGAAAAAAAAATCTGGTGTTTCTACACAGCCCTGACTCTGTAAATTGGAAACAAAAAGTTTCTCGGACAGAGCCACACAGCACCATTTCAACCGATGAGCAACAAGTCGCATTCGCGCTTGTGCACAGGAAAAGGAGAAGAGGAGGTGGGGGACGAGAGGGATGGTAAATCTTCTGAAGAAGCACTGAAGGGAGGATTTGTTTGGCTGCTGAGTTCAAATATCGACAGTCTTTCTCTAGAATCACATACCCCAATAATTGGTTGTTGGTGAAATGGTTTCACTTTTCTCTCGAAATATAGTAAGGCATTCACAAGGAGAGCTAAAAGTTGATTTAGGAATCTGTTGTCAACATTTGCCATCACCTACACTAATCAGTTGACGGGCAAATTAGTCAAGTGAATTTTATTGAAACTTAAAATTTGTCAGTTCTTCTGCAAGGGGTCTCTCTCATATTAAAACAATACAAAAGATAGTAGTTTGATGACACTGTGAAGTAGCGTGCAATTATTGAATTTGTTTTCTTAACTTTTAAACAACCACCATGAAAATCTATCTGACATGAGTCAGGCAGAAATCATGTTCATGAATGAGGTAATATTAAAGTTTTATTCAATACGTGCACCGACTTCCTTCCACACTCTCTGATGTATCCGATGTATCCCATGTTTTCCATGAGTTTATAGCAAATAGCAACTAGGTAGCGAGATCTAGCAGGAAACACACAGTTACCTTGAATAAATAAGGGGTGTTGAACGTTGTTGGAAACATTTGCAATAATGTAAGTACACTGAACAAAATATATAAAGTATGTCTAATGTTTTTAGACATTTTAATGTGGAAATGTCACATATTTTAGCTTTCAATAGCCCAGTATCACAAATCACACATTTGTCTCAAGAGTCTTTATGATCTGTAGAGCAGACTATTTGTGTTAGGAAAAACTCCCCAACTAGTATTCCTTGTACAAGGTTCAGTGTTAATGTTTTCTTTCATTTGCCTGGTCAGGCAAGTTTTTTCCCCTGTACAAATTGTTTATTAGTGGTTATCAGATAACAGCAAAAAGTAGTGTAAAATGTCATAGTGATGTCTTTAAATGTCTCGTTTTGTCTGAAACCCAAAGTTATTCAGTTTAATATGATAATAAACAGAAAAAGATGGAAATCTCCATACTCGAGAGGTTGAATGTCGCATTTCTAACATGTTTGCATGAAAGATTACTTGAACTGTTAATTGATTATGAAAATGTTTAATAGTTTAATTATTTTTTACCACTTGCCCAGTCAAGCAAGTGAGGTGCCAGATTTACTTGCCTCACATGGCATTTTACTTGCCCTGGCCAAGCGGGCAACTTCCTGCCTTCTTCCTGGTATGCCGCTCTTGTTTTAGTGGTATATTTTAGTGGTATATGCAAAAAGTGTTAAGACATTGTTGACTGTGTTTCACTAGTGAGTACAAATGCCCTTCATCATATAACCCTGGTATGTCACTGTTGTTTTAGTGTGAGTTGTTAGAGGCATACAAACTTGTGGCTGTTGTTGTTCTCCTGGTATAATGCCACCAGTTTTACAGGGTATCTGCCAGAGGAACACAAGTGACATTCTATTTTAGTGTTCCACATACCAACATGACATTCTACTAAGAATTAGCATATGCCACGAAAACCAATAGTTGGAAGTCATCAGCCACCTTTCAATCTTTGTGTTACAGACCTGACAAATTAATCACATCTTATTAGCAATTTGAACTGTGCTTTTAATGGCCAACACTAATTAGCTCATGAATCATCTTGCGATATGCTGTATTTTTACCTAACGCCACCCTGGAGTGATTCCACTGCTGCTGTTATTGGCAGTGTTGCCTTGAACGCCACACTCTTAAAATAATCATTGCCAACATGGTCATGTTTTTGTATAAGCAGCAAAGCGTTTATGACAAGCAGCCGTCTTGAAAACCCTGTATGGAGGGAAAAAAAACCCTGCAGGATCTATATGTTAAACAGAAGGGAATGTGAGGATACAGGGGACATATATGGTTTAAGCGCTGGGAGAGTCTGGGGGTTTTAAAATGAGATATGGAAATGTTAAGTGGCACAGTGTGTGCAACTCAAAGAAAGTGGCATTCTGACATAAGCAGCTGTGCCTGTAGGGACCTTGCTGAGTAGTAAACATATTAGTCTTGTGGGACAACTTAAAAGTAGCTTTTATACCAGCCACTGATAAAGTCCATGACATTTACGAGGCTCAGAGAAGGTGGATTATTACTCATGATAGGAAGACTACATTCCTTCACTCTACATTGCTTTAAGTTCTGTGTTATTAGAACCAGCAAAGGCTGTACTCGTAAGTAATAAAACTATGGCTACAAAAAAGAAATACATGGTCAGATAAATATGTATTTAATATTTCATGTGTCTTATTCTACAGGCTAAAAAAATCTGACCCACTTTCCCAAGTGATACTCTGGCCTCACCAACTGCTTTGGCTATGAGCAATGCAAGCGTGACAGGCTGTGGCCTGGGAGCAGATGAATGATTGCGTCACCATCATCTCCTCTGGTGGTGAAAAAGGAGGAGAAACATCAATGCTTAATCATCTACTGTGCTGTTCTGTTGAGCTTTGCAGTTTGGTGGGATTATATCCACTATTTAATCTGATATTAATGTATAACACGGCATCAACTGTACAACAGGTGCTGCTTGAACTTGTCATGAAATATTCCAAAATATTGAGAGATGGTTGCATCTGGGGTCTGGCGTTCGCAGACGGCTGATGTTTCCTGTTTCTGATGTTTGTTCAGTCTCTTGTCCGGGGTTCTTGCTGTTTCTCAGATGTAGTGTTCAACCACAGCCACTGCATGTGGGTGTATAAGCTGTGATCTGAAGGTCGCGTGTGGTCAAAAGCACCAAAAAAAAAGCCAGTAAAGTGAACTTTGAGCTAAGAATAATTTACCACAGATATGTGTTCCAAAGGTCAAGAATGAACCTCCATGCTCAACTCACTTGAATGTCTGTTTGATAAGATAACGTGTGGAGAAAAGCGCTGGCACAGATCGACTTCTACTGCTGATCTGATGATAGCCCCAAACTCCGGGGCTGTGCTGTGATTGGCTGCGCCCCCCCCCAGACTCAGCTTCACGCACAAATCCTGAGGGTGACCCTGCATCTCAATTAAAATTGTACCGTCCAGATTTCCTGGGATGTTTGCCCGGTAGCCATGGAAATATGTTATATATGTTGCATACACCTCTGTAGTATCAAGCTGCTTTACTTTACTTTACTCTAGTGTTGAAACTGGTGAAAGGTAAGGCGAAAGACGACTGATGTGCAGTCTTTAATATTGCAAAAAGATTAATGTTTTAACACTGTGGTGTCTTTATCAGAGTCAAAATGGAAAAAGGCATAATGCAAACACAAAGTGTATAGTCAAGTTTAAACAGCTGCACACTTGTTATTGGATAACTGGTTGAACAGGATCAAATTTATTGGATAATGGATCCAAGCCAGTGTGTGTCACAGCCCAGACACTGTAATCCTGTAAAAACAAACAGAACACAGGCATATCTTTTTACAAAATGTTGTAAAACTTAAGCACAAAGAGTACAATTGTTACCTAGAAATTCCACCAGACGCGGCACGTCTGTGCCACACTTCTGAGCCGTCCTCCGCACGGCCAACAACAGCGTTTCAGAAACGTTTCAGCACCGGAGAGTTTTGCACGCCTGATTATGTTTACTTGCTCAGATTTAGTTGATTAGGTCCTCCTTCCTTGCTCTTTGTGCTTCTACCATGGATCAGCAGGCTACGTGGTTAAATAGTTTCTCTTCTGTCTGTCATTATGATCGTGAGCAGACTGTGGTTTGTCGTCGTCCTACTGAAATAAACAGAGGTCCCAGAAAGAGATGTTGTCCGGATGGCAGCTTTTGTTGCTCCAAAACCTGCATGTACCTCTACATTTTTAAATGCTTTTTGTTTTTGAAATCATCCATATGGAATTTACCTTTTACACAGCCTCCCAACCTTTTTAGAATCAGGATTGTAAACTAACCTAACCATTTCCATTCTGCAGCTTCGTACAGTTCTTCATGTACTGACATGAGTCTGGTATCAGTCAAAAAAGCAGAATATTCCCAAAATATTGCTCTGTTCCTCTTTGATCCTCATAGACACAAACTGTGCTTAAAAAAAGAATCTAATTGGTGTCACAGAACACAATGACAAGTTGTAATTGTCAGTCATTTTGCAAGAATGCTGTACCTGCACCATCTTAACAGTGCTCCAGGGTATGTGAAATATTACACTGAAGCAGCTCTGACTTCCTCTGAGCTTTTCGTATACTCTAACTGAATTTTAGCTTGAATATTATCCAATCAATTGTGATGCATCTAAATGTCAGGTACAAAAGCGGGTACATTTGCTGTGTGTCCGTAACGTATGAGGTTCTTAATGAAGCAGCAGCGATTATTGTATAAAAATACCACCAGAGGGATCTCAGAATCTTGTGAGCAAAACAGGACAAGTTAGCAACATACCATCATCTCCCACAGTCACATCGCAACTTGTGCTATGTTGAGAATCACACCACGAGGGTGCTAATGATGATGGCTATCGCAGCCCGTAACCAGAGGCGAGAGCAGCTATTCTTAGAAGCAGCACTTTTTATTTAGAAGGAGAGGAACATGTCGTCGTTGTCAGCGTCAAGCCGCCTGTTCTTTTTTTCTCACTTCATTAATTTGTTCATTTATTCAGTGGACTACTCCTAATCTCATTCCTGTCTCACTCATTCATCACACTGGGTGCGTTTCCTCCCCCGGTTCCTCTTTGTGTGTCTGCGTCTCTCCCTGGTTCAACAGCAGATATCAGTCGCCACCGCTGATTAAAAAGAATAACTCATACATACATCTGCGACTAGGTCCACGAGTCTGTCTGTGTGTCTTGTCTCAGCCTGGGACTCTTTCTTTGCTGGATGGCTCACACGCCTGCAGCAAGAGCAGAATTTGGAAAAATGGCTGTGATATTGTTTGTTTTGCCGACACGCTCGCCGAATCCACCGCTCGGTTTTCCCAGGGTGCTAGCGTAGGACTGAGTTACATTCGGCAACAGGGGCAGCATCCAAGCAAGTGTTTATTTTGGTCTCTCATCTCTGCAGAACTTGACCGCGAGGTCAGCAGCTTAACCCGACGGATCTGAAGGAAAAATCTTGGCAGAGGAAGTGAGTCACCAACAACCATGTTAAAATGCCAAAATAGTTCTGCACACTGAGAGAGGACCATATGTGTGGAAGCATTTTCAAGAAATATTTTACTATCCTCCAAACCTAATTAACATTTAAGTGGATACCATTTCTCATTCAAGGTCATACATTTAACTTTTTTTGTGTTGAAATATGCAGTTTCTCAATGCTTTTCCTTAGCATTCACACTATTCCAGGGTTAGTGATCACAATTTGCACTGTCTGGTATCCGTCAGTATGATCCGAGTCTTATTCCAAACAACTGAAAAGGTAACACATCTCAAGTCTTCAAGTCAACGAGGCCAAAATACTCACATTTCGCTTGTTTATCTGGCTCACATCACAATAAACGAATGCTTACATGTTTCGGCACAAAGCCTTCATCAGTGTGCAGTACTGTGCAGGTTCAATTTGGTGATACACACAAGGGCAGAGAAAGCACACGGCTGGGGGCTGGACCCAGTTATTTAGCAACCAGTCACTTTTCTTTTTTCCACGCCTCAAAATACAAGTACCTATCACAGATAACCTCCTTCCGTACAACTCTAAGCTTCACAAAACATTATTACTGGCCATCCTTCAATATTGAGACCGTACCTTACATGAAAAAAACAAAACAAAAAATAATCCTAAGCCATCATTAAGTCCATTTGGTGCCGTGGTGTTGAGTGTGTGTGTATCCAGAACATTTCTCTTTGGGCCAGTTTCTTCAGAACATCTCCTCCTCAAGTGGGTATCATGACTTTCTCAATCCCACAGAACCTAAATGAAGAAGGTGAACCGCGGTTACCTTCAGCATAATGTTTTGCAGTTGCATAATCCATGTTGCCTGTACGGATTGCAGTTTTGTGCTCAGATATTCGTTGTTCCAGGTGTCGTTTGGTCTGTCCCGCATACGTGTGGGGATGATTAAATGACTTTGTATTTGGGGGCACAGTTACCACATCTGCACATGCCAGTTGTTCTCAGCCATGTGGTTTGTGTTTGAAGTCATGTTTTTGTACATGACAATATTTTTAATAGTAGGTGCTCTCCTAAATGAGAAAATGGGTGGAGACTTACAGGAGTCCTTCTGCTTGAAGTACATGCCAGTGTCTCTTGATTATCTATTTTATCTGTGATAATATTCAGTAGAGAAACAAGCTCAGCTTGTGTTCCTTGTTGTTTGAGTATTGGAGACGAGATCAGAATGGGGGGTGATGCTGGCATGTTGCACTGCCTTCTGAACAGAGTTGGATCTAAGTCTTGTTTGTGTCCCCCCATTGGTCATAGGAAACACTGTTGACTTCAAGAGGTCAACAGCTGAGTTAAGCTGACATTTATACATTCAGAACATTTGGAGCAACATAAGCTTTCATCTGTAGTTTTGTTCCAGGCCGCCTCATGAGTTATAAGTCCAATATTCATTCTCCTTTTAGCTCTGCTTTGGTCTCCTCCATCTCTTCCAAAAATGTCTCTGGCTCTTTAGTTGCTAGACGCTAACCAACTTGTACCAACTTGTTTACACTGGCCTTTCAGAACTTTTCTGAAAACAGGAAATGATGCTGATTCAGTGTCAAGAATGAACCAAAACTTAGAGGCAGTCAAACATGAGCAGTGAGTTGTAATTCATTGTGACACCTTGGATTTATCTGATCCATTATTAAAACCTCTTCAGCTCTGCACAGACACCCATTTTATGGTCAACATTACTGTTTTTGATGGCTGTAGTGATCTGTTTTAAATGTAGAATGAAGATAAAAAAAAAACTAGCATGACCATTGTCAAAGGGGTCCCCTGACCTCTCACCTCAAGACATCTGAATAAAAATGGATTCTGTCGGTACCCAAGAGTCTCCTCTTTACAGACCTGACCACTTCATCCCAATCCCATGCATTTTGGAGCAAAAAAAAAACATATTGGAATTCTCACTTGACTTAACATGACCTCTAGGATGATCATAGCCTCCTCAAACTTCACAACCACAAACTACAGACCCGTGTTGATATTTTGATGTTTTGAAGATTAAAACAGTATGGAGTACTGTGAGCTCAGAGGACACTGTAGAATTAGGGGACACTGTGAAGTTTCTCAGTCGAATCACTGAGAAAGCAGAACAACTCAACAGGAAAATAGCATCCCGTAGAAAATATTTTATCTTGCCCTAAAGTTTTTGAAGTTGGGGAAGTTGAGGTCTGGGTAGAAGAATGGAAAATTACTAGAATAAACACTCTTTGCTCCCCCTTGGTGCGAAGGTTGAAACGGCCCAGCATCAATGTTTAGGGTCACTGTCTAAAGAAAACATAGCTTCAAGCTGCAGTTCTTTGCAAAAGGCTTGCACATAAGATACCAAGGTAATGCAGGGCAATCACTGTACTGCATAGCTATTATTGTTTTACCTTTGTAGTTTTCCTGTTTTGTTTTTGTTTCCTATTTTTGGGTGGAGGCACATTACAAGTCCAGCAAAGAAGCTTTTTTTTTTTTTTTTCCATTGATTCTGGCAGACAAACGTCTCAATAGTAAATTATATTTCTTTTATTCTTAACTGCATTTGAATTGACCAATAATAAATAGAATTTATTGTAACATTTGACTGAACAGCACAGCACAATGTACTATTGGAATACAATATGATGTACTGTAGTTAATTTCGAAGGAGAGCTGCTTGTCCTGCTTGTGTGCATTTGTATCACTGATGCATTACAAGCATATGAGACTTGTAGTGATGGTGTCAGCACATGAGGCGCTTCCATGTGGGAGTGTCATGAATACTAGACTGCTTTTGACTGAACCCAGACTTCCAGATAATTTGCCAAAGAGACAGAGGGCACAAAGAGACGGAGAACATCTTAAGCGATCCTCACAGCCACACTGACAAATGTGACTCTGCTGTCGGCCCTCAGCAGGCTTCGCCGACATGCCATCACAGAGAGTTGTTTCCTCCTTCCTCTCTTGCTTGTCAGTTATGCATGTCTGCATGCCTCGGTGTAATGCTGCATGGGCAGGAGCATCAGTGCAGACCTTGATATGCATTGCCAATCAGACTTTACTCACACTACACTGAAGTCAGAGCAGCAGATCGGATGATTGGAAAATATACGGAGAGTCCGAATCACGCGGGAGACATGTAGGAAGTGGGTCACTGCCCCCACCGTTTACTCCCACTCCCAGGTTATGTGATTGACATGCAGACAGGGAGACCAGCTGAACCCAACTGGCTTGTACATGATTAAATTGGACGTTGCAAGATCGAATTCATGTCTTTTTTTTTTCTTTTACTACCAACTGTCCTCTGTTTTTGTCCTCCCACATCTTGTAACGGGTTATTTATCTTTGTCCTTGTAGTGGTTTTCAGATGTGAAGCACTATTGTAACTCGCAAATTCACAAACTTTTTGACATTTAGCAGGCTGCAGAATCTGCACAAATAGAAGCTTTCCACTGTCGAGTAGCTTTTCTTTGCATTCATTATTCGCAAGAACATTGTTGCAAACCAATGGCACAAATACCAACTACTGGGTACTAAAAATACTTACTTGATTGGTATTTTTATGTTTATGCAAGCATGTCCTAGAGTAAGTATGTGAAAAATAAAACAGCTGTTTTACCAGCTTTACATGGTATTAAAGTCTCCTGGGGGTCATAGCTACTCTGCTGGTGCAGTGACTGAGATTGGTGATGTGTAATTGAGTGATTGAGTTTCATATCTTATCACAGGCACTGCGATTTCATTTTGTATTTATATGCTCTATGTGTTTTTTTTTAAATGTTATTATACAGTATATAATGTCATCTTACTGAATCTTTCATGAGTTGTGGTGACGGCAGGGGGAAGCAAAAGTAGGTAATTCTACAGTCTGTTCTCTGTGCTGCAGAGTGGTGCTGTGAGCAAAATCTCCATGTTAACATGCTCACAATAATAATGATAATTTTATTTGTATAGCACTTTTAAAGCAAGGAACACAACAACTTGTCTGTAGACAACACGACAACTATCCCAAATTTAAAAAGTAAAGAACAAGACACGACACAATGCAAACAGGTTGCAGGGCAGCAGGTGTAATTTTAGCTTGCTAACGTTGCTAATTGGCACTAAACACAAAGTACAGCTGAGGCTGATGGGGATGTCATTAATGTATTCAAATGTACATGGGATGATAGGAATGTTTATCATCCCTACCATCTTAGTTTAGCGTGTTAGTATGCTAACACTTGCTAATTAGGGCTAAACAATCAGCACTAAAAGTGCAGCTGAGGCTTTTCTTTTTGCAGGTATTTGGTCACAAACCAAAGTACTAGACAAATTAAAAGCTTGACGTGATGAAGATTGATGAACAATGAACAGTTTTCATGGCAGTCCATCCAGTTGTTGTTGAGACATTCCACACCACAAATGTGAAACTTCAAAATGGGACTGGAGATCAAATCAGCAGGTCTGTAAAGTCAGTACGGTTCATCCTACAGGGACCATGAAAGTCTGTACTCAGTTTAGTGCCAGTGTATCCAGTAGATTTTAGGGTATTTTACTGGTTAAATGAAACTGGTGACCTACCAGAGGTGCGAGTTCAAAAGTCATTAGTTCACAAAAGTCATGAAGGATTCATGATTGGAAGATCATGAATGTCTTTACAAAGTTGCCGTCAAACTGCAATCAGTCCAGTATTCATAGAGATATTTCAGTCTGGACCAAAGTAGTGGACCGATAGACCTAGTATGGCCTTGATGCTAGTGTGGCTAAAACTTTCAAACAGTTGCTTTCATATTGTAAGTATGTGTAGTTTCCATGAACTCATCTTGAAAGTCTAAAGTCCCAACCGTATCTGCATAGTCTTGCTAGTTTGTGAAAATGAACACAGAGGGCTTCCTTCACCCATTCTTGAGAACTGGGACAAATCATGTCCTACAAAAAAACTTTACTATTATTAATACCAACACTCTTAATTCCTTTTATTGTTGTTGTTAAAATAGATTAATTAAGGCCAGAAAACACCCTTGTGCCAGACAAGAATTCACAACTTCAAAGAATTTTAAAATGTCTCTTACCCTAAGCTTCCCTGTCTCACTTCCTGGTTTAAAGAGACCATGCATACTGCTCAGGCACCAGTAAACTTTCTATTTTTCAACAAATTCATTAAATAATTTGCTGTCAGATGTGTCTCAACCATAACATGTCGACTCCTTCTCCTGTAGCCCTTCTGTAGAACTGTACAACTTTAAACAATACAATCGCTGCACCGCACTGCATAAGTCTCTGATTTGTTCACATTTGCTTCCACACAGGATCACATGAAATCGTGTTCCCTCTGGCACATAATCCTGACTGTAATCTGGAACGCTTTTGGAGAAAATGTCTACATTATTTAATAGTCAGTGTTTTAGTATGATCATCCAATTCAATTTTACAAGAAAAGTTCCAAAAATGTTTGTGTGTTCTGTCAATTATACTTCTTAGAAAGACTGAAGATTGGAATCTGTGCATCTCTATTAGAGATGCCACAGATCAACAGCATTATGTCTTTGTTAGCCCCATAAAGCCTGACTCCTGACTAAACTCCTTCTCTTCTGACAGTAGAAGTCTGTTTAAGTCATTTTGAACCAGCGGCATAGCATTGAATTAGCCTCAGACTTTTGTCTCATTTGCAGTGAAAGACCATCAGCCTCTACCTCCCCGCGCAGACAGAGATATTTATATCTGCCTGAGAAAAGGAATGCACAATGGGAACCTTCACTGAGAGTTTGGAGGGATCTTGCTTTCTCCCCCGGCAGCACAGAAGCTTTGGCTTTCTTTACTCATATGCTCTGACAGAGCCAGCGCTTAAGATGAAGCCCACTTGTCTATTCTTCATTGCTGTGTGCCTAAATTGTAAGCCGGCGAAGACACAACTCGAGTTAAAGGGGACAGACACACTTACTGAGTAATGGAAAAGCAGCTCTGTGATGCAAGGAAGTCTGTGTTGTTTTGTGGCCTCCTGTATATCAATATTCACATCCTACAGCGTGTGTGAGAGTTCAAACATTGTTTCCAGCTACAACTACTATTTAGTTATGTTTTATCCTTTCGCTGTCCTACGGAAGAGCTCTGTCTGGACTGCTTTAAGAGCTGTGTCTCCATCCTGACTCTCAAAATACATCAGGCTCCGTTTATTATTACAGAAATCCATAAATCATTCAGTGGATTTTGGTAACTTGGTGCCCTCGTTGGCTGTTTTTAGAAGTCTGAGCTATTTCAGAGCCAGCACTTACACAGCTTGTATTAAAATTAAATAATTCAAGGGAAGGACGGATGAGCGAAAGGGAAAATGGATTGAAGAAATAACTTCTTTTTATGCCCCACTTCTTTTCCATGATATTGATGGGTCTCCCCTCATCTCAGTCTTTTACCTAACTCAGAGTTTTTGTATATTCTTCATATTTAAGTTTACATTTTGGTGTTCTTACATTCTGCTTGCTTAGTGTATAATATTTAACTTAAGTTTTGTGATTTATGTTAATCATTTCATCACAATTTGTCTTATTTTACAATTGAAATTGAACTTAAGGCAAAGCAAAGCAATTTTATGTATACTTCACAATTCATACACACTGGCAACTCAGTGTGCTTTGTAAATTAGCAAATTATTAGTAGGAGTATACTGTTTAGAGCTGGGTTCAAAACTTGGTACTTGTTAGGGTACCAACCAAATTGTGTCAATACTGCTGAGTACCAATTTACATTAATCAATCAGTGCCAAATTTCAATCCCGGGGAGTCCATCTGGTCGAGAGACTATCTCAGTGTACAGAGGAAAAGAGAAAGAAAGAGAGAGCAGCGTAATGGCGAGCAGCAGCTCGGAGTGGGTGAGTCAACACAACGCTCGCTCCAGTATTTGTCATGTGAAGTGCAAAGCTGACGATGGCAACACATCAAACCAAACACAAAATACAGTATATCTAAAAGTGAAAGGTTGCGCCTTTTTCATAGCCTGAAAGCTAAGCCCCCCCACACCAGGCGCAGCTAATGTTAGCACGTCTGCAGCCAGCATCTAAACAGCGTAACTTAACTCTTCTTGAGCAAGAAAACTTTAAGCGAGGCTTTGACTACTTCACTGACATCTTCAGGTGGTTAATTCGTCACTGGTTGAATTGCTGTCGGAGATAACTGGACTTTTTTACTGTGTGCATCTGAAACTTCTAAGAACATGCTATTTATGATTAAGCCAGTCTTCAGGAGTCGCAGACTGTCAACGGGGAAGATTTTACAGTATGCAAGCACAGCGGTGATAACAACAACGACATCATAAAAGGAAGGAAATCATGTGTGCTTCTTCCACAACACAACCAACAGGGTTGCACTGGTGACAGACTGACAGTCTGGAGGCTGTAGAGACGGAGACAGAGAGAGGGAAGGATTTTATTTTGTGTGGTGTGTAAAATGCTCAAAATAGACAGCAAAATATTCAAACTAATTAAGAATGTCAAAATTGAGAAAAATTTGCACTTTTACGACAGAAATGACATTTTTATTATTACAGATTGAGCAAAGGACCAGACAAAGGTACTGCTGGGCACCAGTACTGGACTTTAGGTCCCAGTATCAGTTCAGATGTGAACAGTGCTCAACCCTAGTACTGAAGCCAGTGTAGGGATTTAAGTATCGGAGTAATGTGGTTGGTTCTTCTGGTGCTCATAAAAACTCTAGCATTTATGTTTTAGACAGGGTTAAGGTGCTTGATGTTTTTTTCGGAAGGCCTGTGAAAACACCATTTAAAAAACTTATGCTCCTAAGTTTGACTTTAAGAGATTTTAAGATGTTAAAAGGTTGATTTAGTCATTGATTTTATATGGTCTTTAAAACTGACATCACAATCCATAAAGACTCCAGGGTTTTTAACAATGTCCTTCATTTTAAGTCCTTTTCTGTCAAGATGAGGGCAATTCTAAGTCCCTTCTCATTTTTTTTTACTTTTATATTTGTTCAGCTGAATAAGTTCTGAGACAACCAGCTGTTAATGTGGTCAGTGCACTGACAAAGAGATTCTAGGGGATCAGAGCTGTTAGGTGAGCAAGCTGTGTAAATCTGAGTATCATCTGCGTAGTTATGATGAGAGATTTGATTATCTTTAATGATGTGTCCAAGCGGGAGCATATAAAAGTTAATATAAAATAATAAAGGGCTTAAGATTGATCCCTGAGGGACACCACAGCAGCCTGGGGTTACGGTTAGTGACAACGCTGTGATGTAGTAAGTTAAAAGCCTCATTTCATTAGTCAAGCCAGCATCTGCATACACACTATTATATTTAGAGAAATTACCGCCTGCATCAAATTACCAAAATAAAATGGTGAAGTGTTTTGGATGATGGTACTTCATCAACAGGTTGTGCCTGATGCTCTGATCTTGGTCCTCATCAGTGACACAGCCTCTCCTCTACCTCTTAATTATATCAAACACAGGCAAACCTGCTCTATGTAATTAGAGCTTGGCTGAGAGGCACAGAGGTCTCTCTCAAGCCTCCTGTATAATTGCATCTGATATTCACTCCTTAACAAGATTTTGCTAACCTTCTATTGACATTTAGACCATAAAGTCTCCTCCTGTCTGAAAGTTCTGATCAGAGAACAGGAGCAGCAGGACTCGGCCGCCCTGTGAAACCTCCTCATCCTTTTTTTTATTGCCATATCAATTAACCTTTTGTACGTTATCATTAAAGAAGGTTGTGATTTTGATTATTTCCATGACATAATATCATGCTAATATCAAACTGTCACATCTTTTAGTCAGTTTGATAGAAGACGAAATAAGAAGAGAGTAATGATTTGATTTTACTTCAGTCAAATCTTTTCTAGACCAGCTGGTCACAACAACCTGTTGCATCAACACTGTCTCCCTAAAAATTGCTTTCATGTACAACTAATTCGCAACAATCCATTTTGAGAGAAACATAATAGTGCCCATGCTTTTTAAAATCAAGATAATGAGGAAAAAACTCTGATTAATGAATCTGCAATGTCTCAAAATGTTCATATTGGACAGGCAAGACAAGGAACTTGATTAAAGTTAGGGAAAGGTGCAGATTTTGTTCAAATGCTATGTCGACACCGACTCAAAGCACCACACGAGATTGGCTAAAGGCTAATGTATGAGCTGTTCTTGAGCTTTCGATCGTATCACGTGATCTTCATTTGCAGATTATGGTGAGATTGTTGTTTCAAATAAATTTTGAACCTCAGCTTTCAAGAAAACAGACATAAAATTTAATTTGAGCATCTACAACTCAGTGACAAATGGGCAAACTCCATCTGCCATTTAAAATCATGGGTCCACATTATTGTGATGAGATCGTTTTATCAACTGACTGTTTTCGAAGTGTGGGTGGTTTGATGCCACTTTTTCATGTCAACCTCGGGTAGCTGCCGACACCAATCCGATACCATCTTTTCCCCTCTCTTAAACAACTAAGCTCTTACATTTGTTCGGACCCACTTTGCCTAACACAGCCATCAAAAAAGCATCATGCTCAAAGGAGGAAACACATAGCATTTTAATTTACACAGAACTTTTAGTAGCATTTTTAAATGATCAGCATCATCTATACATTTAAAATGAAATTTAAATGAGGTGGGTACATTTATAAATTGCATTCGCCTGTTTGCAGTCACTCAAAGTTTAGTTAAGCATTTCTATAATATTTTAGGCTAATGTATTGGATTATATTCCAATATTATACTCTCATAAATATCCATATTTCCAAGATCAATAATGAACTTTTAACCTCGTATATGAAATTTTTACTTTTTTTAATATTCACCCAAAACTACATTTTCATATTGGTGGTGGAATGTACCTCATGTTTATTTTAAGTCTCTGTAAAGGAAAAAGGGAGTTTTTCTTCTAAACACATTGTACATAGTTGCTGAAAACGTGAAAACACAAAATGCCAATACTATATAAGCCTCACAAAACACATGTCTAGACATGTCCAATAAAGCTGCTAGACTGAGCGTCCGTGTTTCAGGTAGTTTTCAGGTCATAGTGGAGCAGACATGCTCAGAGTCTCAGAACAGAGAAAACTACTAATTTTTTCATGATTTTGAGACCTAATTTTACATACTTAGTGATCTTTTTAATCATTTAAATTTGGCTGGGTGGTTAATAACACGTTACTGTGGTGCGACAAGCTCAGAACCCACGTTTGTTGTTGCTGTGCGTGACCTTTAAGCACAGCCTTGATGTACTTGTACCTACTCCACTACATTCATTTGACAGCTGTAGATGCTAATTACTTTGCAAGTGTGAAGGATCCGCACACCCACACTGGTGTTTCAAATATTTTGGCTAATTAGACGTCGCAGCGTTAACTGACCCACCCTGACAGGTACATACAAAAACAACAGAAGGGTGAAGGGGATGATGCAGCAGAAGTACAAACATATTTGAGTACACTAGAGGAGGTCAGGGATTAAACTACCAAATAATATAACAAGTAGTCTACTTCCTAGACCAACTACAAGATTACAGTACAGCTTATACTTTAATGCATCATTTGTAACAAAACAATATTGTATATCAAAGTATAAAACTGACGGAGTCCACTCTACATAATCACTACATTTAGTTATGTACTATTTTAGGATAATATTTAAGTAATATTTTAAATGCAGGACTATTATTACACTGTGGTATTGCTACTTTTGCTTAAGTAAAGCACTTGATCATTGCAAATCTGTCCAGTGCTTTACAACAGAGCTGTACATCCATCCACTTATTCTTTCCAGATTCAGATGTTATTGCAGAGTTTTTATTCCCACCTCTCCATGTGTGTATATGGATGTACGAACCAACCCTTCAGAAAGTGCAATCCAACACCGTCACTTGAAACTACTCAGCTTCAGACATGATGATGGGGCTGAAACCTTTATGCAAGCCTCAACAAGAACTGAGCATAATAAGCTCCACAAACGTCACATTTATTGCAGGGCTATTGCATTGGATTGCATTACATTGTACAGGTGTTCAGCAATAGCCATAACAAGCTCCCATTTGCTGGAACACCAGTTTGGTCCATGCACAGATGGCAAATAAATAGCCAGATGTTGAGTGGTTGGATTTATTTGCCGTCTGTTTTGTGTATAAGCAGAGGACCTTGTGAGTCGAGAGGCCTTGTGTCCATATTGTTTTGCATTGGTGTTATCCACGATTATGATCTGGAAGGAGGTTTGTTGAAGCTTTAACATCAAGGACGCGAGGGTCTGCAGAGCTACTGTATAATAAATGTCGAGATTAACCTTGGGATTTATTCATTTGTCATCATTCTTTCATCACCCAGCTGAGGACCGCACATGGAATTTGGCCAGATTCAGCTCCAGTTTTTCAGCAGCTGTTAACTGTGTCACTATACATAGCTTGAAAATGACCTTACTTATTCTGAATTGACTGTAGCATCACTAAAACTGCTTTTCATTTACATTCTTATCATTACTTTTTTTCCCTCCCAAGATATAAATGTTTGGTTTAAGAATCCGGGGGAGAGGTTGATTACATACATTTTAGAGTTAGTAGCACCTAACTGTGCTCTTCATATTTCATTTCAGTCCTTGTTGATCTGTCAGCAGTAATGGTTGGTGGTAACAGTGCTGTTTAACACTGGGAAATGTTTGGTTTGCATTAAGAATAATAATGGACATATACTTGCTTTTTCATTACACCTTTGCATAGACAAATGGATGCATCATGAATGATTATTCATGTACTTGCCATGAGGTACATGTGTTACTGGAGGATAACACTAGAGAGCAAACCAGAGAATGGTATGTACTGTATATAATTAGATGTAAAGCACTTATTGTATTATAATGTGGAAAATTGTTCTCAGTGGACTGGAGATAAAAATTGCTTCGCCAGCTTAGACTTATGATGACTGGTGGACAAAACACGCTATTAGCATCATCCCCGCTCTGATGATCTCAGGCTTGTTTTAATTCATTTTTGCAGGTTTCAACCAGAGCTTTGTCATGAGGGACAATAAAAATAGCTCCTGGGACACAAAGATATGTTGTCTGGGACATTAACAAAACTTACCATTAAAACAGTGTCAGAGGAGATTTCCAAATAGGTGTTATTTGGATAAACTGACCACATATTAGGAATCTCAGTGGTTACTTTAGCCCTGAAAAAATGCTAAAACTTAAACATTTTAATATGCAGTTATCCAAAGCAGCTTTGTCATAATATCCGTACCAGAAAAGTTGCACAAACTAATTGGTCATTGTCAGTACAATGGTTGTATAGTCAGACAGCTGAAAGTAAACCTCGGGACAGTTGCAGGACACTGAAGAAAAAAGTTCAACTTCTATAACAGTACTGATCTGTCCCCATTTATTTCAACAAGTTAATTTGTTACCATGCAGTGACATTAACACATCATACAAGTATTTGTAAAATGTCTTCAAAACTTGCTTTTCCACAATTGCTTTTGCTGCTGACATACCTACTGACCCCTGACCCTGTCATATCCCTGTACTGCCCCAATACTGCCCCAACAGTTGATGTACGCATAACATCTTAATGTTTTTGACAACCATCACTACAAACACATGCAAGACACATAAGGCAGCTATCGTGCACATGCAAACTTGTAGTTAAAAGCAAGTTGATCTCTGGCTTTGTGTAGGTTGACAATTTGGATCAAGCTCGGGAATGGCGGACCCCGTCACCAACAATGAAAACTGCTATCTAGAGAATCAATTCCAGATTGTAAATGTATTGAATGGTTATTGCTAAAAAAAAATGCAGACCATGAGTAGCATCAAAATGAGGGTTTGATTTTATGAAAATCTTAAGGATTACACCTTAACTTCTTAGTGGAGATAAAGAATTTTCCATTACTAATTTATGAAAACTGAATGGGAAGGTCCCTGCTCAGTACAATCATAACATTATAATAGCTGCAGGGGTCAGTTAAAGGTGTAGTGGGATATTACACATGCCTTGTTTTATTTCCAAAAACTTAACTTAAGGTCTTAAATTTTTGAAAGGATCACTGGGAAGAGGACTTGCTACGAGTTGCATGAATCTGTTCCAGCTATGATCTAGAAGTGTCCTGTAATGCATGAGGCTCAGCACCGCTGAGTGGCTTAGTCTGAAACTCCTATTAACCCGGAGACATTTATTACACCCCTGGCTGTCTCTTGATCACCTGCCTGATGACCTGTAGCGCTATTTTACCTCACTTATCTACTATAGAAATAATTGATCGCCCCCAGCATTCATTATGCTTTCCATATTAAATTCTCATTATCATTTTCAAACGAATTAACCAGTTAATGTAAATAAATTACAATATTATTATATAATGGACTGTTTTATTACCTTTCCTTACCAATTAACATAAAACAATAGTAATTCCACCTCTTTAGTGTTTGAGTCTTTGGTCTTGGCAAAATCTGGTCTAGAGGAAGTAATGTCTTTTAATATTTCAGCAGCCACAGCTTTGTTTGGGATAAACAGAAACAGGCATGATTTCAAGGGAAGTGCAGTACAAACACACCACAACAATGAGCACTTGGCACCAAAGTTGCTGGAAAAAAACAATAGATTTTTCAGCTGTCTGCTCCTTACGAATCAAATCAGATTTGCTCAGCTGAGTGGTCATCCCAAGCAAGTCATCTGTTCTTCAAATCGCTGCTTTTTGTACTTTTTATTTTTTGAGAAATAAAAACAGCACTCATAACAGCTTGTAAAAATGATCACCAACTGTAGCAAAAGTCTGTGCCACATTTGGAGGAGAAGATATGACTAATGGGAGAAAAAAGAAACAGTGATTTGGCTGGCAGTGCTAATAAAGGAATGCAGAGATGGACGAGGATGGAGAGGGGGGGTCACGGGTTCACGGATAAAAATGAGTGAGGAAGAGTGGGAGGGATTAACTTTGACTTGTGAAGATAGCTTCGACAAGCAAGTCCCGTAACGCCTAATGAGAGGGGATGATAGAGCTGAGAAGTGACAGAGTGAGAAATGGAGATGGAGTGTTGCCGGTGGACAGGTATGGAGGATGCAAAGAGTCTCACTGGCAGATGAGATGATCTAGGACAGGAGGAGTCGGGAAGAAGGGTAGACTGATGGGGCGAGCGCGTTTGGGTACCTGCTTCAGTTGGGTGATTGATGGCGGACAGGTTAGAGATGTAATGCAGTTCGGGGTGATTTAATTTAGAGGCTAGGAACTTAGATTGCTTAGCATAGGCTAATTCTGTTTGACCTTCTTCAGGCTGTTAGAGAGATTTCACATTATTCCTTCATTAATCTTGCTGAGTAAACTCACGTCAGCTGGATTGAGTTGACTCCGCCACTTTGAGAGCTGTCATTCCACGCTGTGGTTAAGATGATGTTGATATAAGGCGTTTTCGGACCAAATCGTTCTGGGGTCTCCCTGAGAGGAACTGCCCACTGGGGAGCTACGCCAGAGTACTACAAACCTTCAAGGGCTTTTTTTTCTGTTTTCCTTTGCACTGCCAGCGGGAATGCTGAAGTGACACAAGGTATAGCATCATCACTTCTGGCCAACATAAAATAAAAACAAGAACAAGATGGGGAATGCCGCACACAACCAACATTTTACACTGTTTTTTTTAAAAATGGTGGTTGCTGGTGCTGGATTGGCTCCTGTGTTGAAGCAATCAAAACTGAGTTTTGAAGCAAATTTGACAGAGTGGACATACCAGGTAATGGCAATGTCATGTGATGCAGCCCAAAAAGACATTTTTCCCATAGGTTTACATTGTGAAAGAAGTGCCTGTAAAACAGTCGATAAATGACTTATTTCAAAATCCAGCTCTCATCCGTTCAGTCCAATAACATTTGGAAAAAAGAAAAGAAGCTTATGATTTGATCATTTTATCCCCATTCAAGTTAGCGGAGCGCTAAACCAGATGTTAACCGCTCGGGCGAAGGACGTCACCGCTGCGATTGCTGTATGGGCAGCACAAAATGGAAGAATATGCCAAAGGTGTTTTTCAGGATGGGACATGAATCGTTTTGATTCTTAGCAAGACTTGCACATTTTTGGTGTTTCCAAAGGCCAGCAGAGTGATGTGTCAATAAACGATCTAGCATTAGCTGCCTCTGCATTTCATTTTCCTGTACATGATTGCTAAATAGCAGTAAAATACTTACAAATCCCTCAGTTATATTTTAAGTACAGCACATTCATATTTTGATAACCTTCATGTTGACATTCAGGGATGAACAGAAGTTTGCCCTGTCTGTCTGTGAAACTAATGCTAGCTAATATTAGCAGCCAAACGGTAGACTGAGAGCTGATCAATTTAGATATTTGACATCTTCATCTTTAATTATGAGACCAGCAGCTTTTCATTTCTACAAGCAGATCACAACATAGCTAGTCTGACTCACTGGATGTGAAACTGTGAGTGTATGCCTGTCAGTGGCCACCTATTTAAGGTAGCATCCCCTATCTGTTACTGCTTTGAAGTGTTTATCACTACAGAAAACAACCACAACCTCCAGCTATACACACTGGAAATGGCAAGTCACCCCCTGGGTTGCTAACAGTACACATGTAAACAAGCTAGCAGCTGTTATGTTTTTGTTTTGTAAGGATTATGTCATTTTAATTTCAGGCAAATGTTCCACTAAAACAAGTTCGCTCTGTCTTGCAGGGGCACTGTTGCTGCATCCTGGGCTTCACCCCCGCCTAAGACGATTGCGATTGGTTTAAAGAAATGCAAACAAGCCATGGCACTTTTTAGCCCTTAGCAGAATGATAATCTGTGGAGCCAGACCGTGGAGAAAGGTTGAGCTATGCATGATACTACATGGCAGTCATTGCTAAATATAATACCACTTCTGATTAGAATAATGAAAAATAATATTGAAAATATTTTTTATCCTAATTTTCATTCGTGTGATTTTATAATTTTGTTTAAAAAATCTCATTTCTTTAGCGTAATGGGAAATGAAATTAGTTCTGTGTCTAATGCAATATATTGAATTATTTAGTAGCACTCACTGGGGGTACAGTTTGTTTTTATCATTTTTCCTCCCTTTTGTGAAGCAGTGATTACCTAGAAAAGTACTGAGGGACCCATTTGACCCCTCCCAACACAGTCGTGGCTGCACAGACACAGTGATAAGAGGACAAGCTGGTTTTATTTCACAAGATCGACATTCTCCTCAGCTTCGGTCGCACGTGATGCCGATCAGCTTTGTTTGTGTGCCTGCTGGCAGTCTCACGTCTGAAATTAGGCGCATTCATCTCCAGTGTGGTGAGAAGTGTGGTAATTAAAATGTGTTAAAATACAACAGTGCAGTCATTACAAGAGCCGCAGTGAAGCATCACTGAAAGATCACAACAGATACAAGAGCCGGGGCTGAACCTGGTCCTCTGATTTACCTTTGGGCTTTACAGAGGATGACATATACACACAAACGCACAAATAATGATCCATGGCCTCATTACGAACCCTGGACATCCAGCCTTGTCAGACCTACTCAAGTTCATTATTTATTCAGTACCAACCCCTTAAGTAGTATTTTTTTTTCCACCGGTAATGAGTGTTTTGTTTACAAAATAAGATAAAGAATCTCTGTGGATCTGAGTTGATATGAGTAGGGAGGATGGTAGTGCGGTTCCTTAATGAGAAGAGGTTTTTTACTCCATCAGTCCTTGCCGAATCCTTGATACCCCTGCAGGTGACTGAAGTAACTTTCTAAGGCATTGATTGCCATTCATTCTGTGGAGGAAATAATAACCTTCCAGGTAGCTCTGCTGTCTATACTGATTTGCCCCCCAGTGCAGCTGACAGCTCATTACCTTTAGTGTTCCTGCTTCACACTGATAATTCACCCAGAAAGTCGAGCATGTCATGCCACTCTAGGTGTTTTTTTTTTTTGTTGTTGTTGTTTTTTTTTTTCCTCCCTGAAACCGCTGCTTCATTCATGTGCTTGAATGTGATCCGTCCCAAAGAATCAATTTAGCTTTAAATGTTTGTTGGAATCATACTGATAGGGACTGATCTCATCGCACACAAAGCCGGTGATTGATTTTCACTGAGCAGACAGCTAAAGGCCGGGTCGTGCCAGCATTTAGAACGGCGAAATTTTGTGCCAAAATAAATAAATTCCAAAGTAATTGACACATGGATTTGCTCACTGAAGTGAAGTCAGGTGAATTTTATTTTTTTTTATTTTTCGGCTGCAAATTATTCTGCTTAGTACATCATGGTCACACCAAAATAAAATAAAAAGAAAAGAAACATAATAGATTCCTGTTGAGGTTTGACTATCAGGCATAATGTTGTTATGAGACCTATTTAAACTCTCAAATATAAATATAGAATTTGGTCTCACAAATCCAGCAGCAGTCGGGCTGTGTTATGCTCTGATTTACACTGGCATTTACATTTTTTTTAATCTATGTCTGAAGTGTCCTACCATGTGATTTTAAAGGGATAGTTCGGATTATTCTGTTTTAGACGTTTAGTTTGAATTCACCCAAGTCATAAAATAACAAACAAACTAACAGACAAAGTTAGTGGTTGATGGGAGTCTGGTTGAACAAGACAAAGCGCTATTTGACTTATATAACAGTGGTTTCATGTTGTTGAAGGCTGTTTGATGGCAAGGTAAAGCAGTCAGAATATTCTAAATATTGTGTACACTTCAACTAATTTTGACCTTATATTGTTAACACTGCCTGCAGTCAGTGTCTTGGCCTTCCAAAGGGAAACTGGTGATATGTCTGACATATCCCAGTCCACTGTTTGACAGCTGTTCAGGTGGGATTAATCCCAAATGAATGCGCACACTGACAACCGTGGACACTACAGACGCACCGCACGCTTTCTGAAAGTCTTCCAATTAACACGACAGTTTATTCAGTTAACGTCCAGATAAATCCACTGTACTCTGGATGTGTGCACATCCAGCTACCATCACCACATCCACAGCCCTTTCTTATTTTGAACACAGCCCTTCTGCCCTTCAGTTCCTTTCCTTTTCATTTCTTTTCTTCTTTTTTCTCAATTTAACATTATCTGTCAAGTGTCAGCAGCTTGTTGGTTTGTGGTTATTGGTTTCCAAATTGTTGGTGCCCTGTAAAAGCCACTTATCTTCAAATTTGGTCATTTAAAAGTTTTTGCTAAAACTGAAAGAAGGAATGCTTCTTTCAGCTGAGACGTTTGTATTTCTTGAGCCAAACAAACCATTCACAAAGCCACTGGATCATCCGAATAAAATGTTGCCACAGTTTTGAAATCACAGCTGTTTTTCTTAAGAAAAGCTGACATTTTGGAAGCTGGACGGCAACAACATGCTAATTGCAAATTTCCAAACACTTGCATCGAATTTAAGATCAAACACAGTTCATCAACATGCTCAAGTGGGTCAGAACAACTTGTCTGTCAGCACACATTTCATGAATCCCACTTAGGATTTTCTTATTTTCTTCTTACTGCTTGAAGAACAAATATAAGAGACAAATAAGAAAATATTCACACACGTTGCTTCTCCAAACCCTCTCCAGTTCCCCTCTTCTGCCTTTCAAACAGAGCAGTTAGTTTGTTACATAAACTTTGCATGTTTGCCCAAGTATAAATAGATAGTTATAGACTTTATAAGTGCCTCAGGGTTCATTTGTCTTGGCCATAATTGCCACATAAAAGTACTGTACCCCACAATGTGCCTGTGTGTCGTATTATCTCCTCAAGAAACAAAAAAGCAGCAACAGGAACATCGTGCAGCAGCAGATTGTGTGTGGGTGTGCAGGCAGGGCTTTGTTGTGCTCCTTTTTTTTTTTTTTACATAAGAAAACGACATTCCCTTCAGCAGCACCCCTTTGGTTCCTTCCTGGGAAATCCTCTTCTAGTCAATGCCGCATGTGCGTCATCAGGAGCAATTTTTACAGCTTTCAACTTCCCACATGATGGCAAGCTTGAAACACAAAGAGAAGGCGGACTGGGAAACAGAGGTGCTTCCCCTGCTTTCATTAAGTCAGCTTGCAGTCAGAAATACCTTGTCTAAAATAGTTTTAACTGCATTTTTTTTTTTTACTGTAAAATTTAAAATTTTGTGAGTTGATGTAGGCTGTGTGGCACTTTTTCAGGTATCTTAAGATAAAATCCACTGAAGACCCTTCTTTGTTTTCTGCTTTTTCTTCCTGGTTTTAACCTCTGCCGCCGTTTCATTTCAGGATATGGAATGAGAATCTTGCACAGTTGCAAGGAATGTCTCTTTTTACAGATCAGTTTCATGAAAGCTAATCATGTCAGTGGAGGTTTTGCCTCATTAAACAAAGATCAATGTGGATGTCAGCAAAACAACAGCAGCACTATCTTTTCTCACTTGTCTTCAATTGGCTTGGAGATTAGGACTTGGACAGGAATTCCTCCGCCGTGCCTGGAGGTATCTACAGATATTAGAGTTTTAATGTTGAAGGTAAAGTGGATTCATTTGCATAATTAGAGGAAGAAGTGGCAGGGAGGCAGAGCATAGTAATGAGGCAGGGAAATGGGAGTAAAGTGTGCAGCGCAGCATATGACAGCAGCCATGTTTAGACCTCACTACAGTGGATCTCTCACGGGAGGCTTACTAATGACTTATGACTAATGATTTTTCTGGAGATGAGTCAAAACAGTCGCCGTCGCCTCCTCCCACTCCCCCCACTCTGAGTCCGTCCTCCTCCTCAAACAAGCCACCTCCACTCTCTGTTGATGTTGCCGCTCCGGCGTGGAGCGAGGAATTGACACAGCGGGCTATTGTACAGTGGCCTTGTTTGGTTTTCCATTCCTGGAGATTATGTCAGAGGAGGAGAAGGTGGGTATTTTACAGTGCAGCGCGTCCCCTGCGCCATTGAGTGCCATACCATTCCAGTGAGCAAATATTTGACGGTGATAGAGGCTTTGTGCTCTTTGAAGCCATTCAGGGAACACACTTCTCATGTGCGGCATTTTAGTTTGTTGTCATGCATCTCTCTGTTTGTTTCCAGATGCACCGCATTGTAGATATTGATCTTACTGGGCCGAAGCACTCAACTGCCCATTAGTTTGATTCCACATACAGTGTGTTTGTTTGAGTTGAGTTTTTGTGAGTTTATCTGATTATTTCACATTAAAGGGATAGTTTGGATTTTTTGAAGTGGAGTTGTATGAGGTACTTATCCATAGTCGGTGTATTACCTGCAGTAGATGGTGGTCAGCATGACCCTAATTTGGAGAAGAGAGGAGTACTGGTGTAGGAAGCTAAGCAAAGTGCCGCTGTGGACAGGGTCAGCAGCAAAATGTATTTTAGCCACCTAAAAAATAGATATAATTTCAGTGTCAACTATGTCTATAATATTTTCCCTGCTTTACGTTGCCATCAGGCGATTCAAATGGGAAGCCGCTGTTCTATGAGCCGAAAATTATTCTCTGTACAGCAACCAGACTCCTTTGGCAAAAAACTATAATTTTAACTTGCACAACATGGGGCTAGCTAGTCTACCATGGCCTCGATTGGTTAGTTTGTGTGAGTGTGTGAGTTTTGTATTTCAAAAGATTAGTCTGGGTTCACAGACCGAGGCAGGATCAGACCAGCAACCTTCGTGATCTGCAAGGTAAAATGACTGTTTTGGCCAAAGGAGTTTGGAGAGAGCGATAATTGGCTCATATAACATTGGTTTTCTGTCAGAAAAGGCTGTCTGAAGGCAAGTTAAAGTGCTGAAAATACTTTTAATATTGCATACACTTAACACACAGATTGATTCTTTTAGGTGAGACTTTTTTTAACATCAGATTTTGAAACTGGTATAAAAACACAGGAGATTAGATAATAAGTGCACAAAGAAAAAAAAGAAACAACAACAGGTAAAGGGGGATGGGGCGGTGGGGAGGGGGACACACTGGCAGTGACCCAAAAAACTGAACATAATTTATCACATAAGATACAAGGTATTTACCTGTCAGACCATTAATAATTCACTTTAATTTTTCAATCAGAGTGACAGCACATTGCCATTTTTTTCTGAAAGAGTCCCTGTCTGTTTGACATAGCGGATCTAATTTTCACATTTCCAAATGAAACGTTTGCTTCTCAGCTACTCAGATTTCCACAGTGTTAGCAGCAGGTTTCTGGCTAGCAGAGATGGCCTGGGCTTCATACCTGTCCTCCACTCTACCTGGTGGCTGGGGAAAACGACTGAAGAATCAATGAGACAGAGTTCCTTTATCTTTTGAACATTTCACACAGAGGGGTGAGGCGTCTTTGAATATCTTCTACTATCTAGTAGGAGAGAAGAGCATCTATGTATCTGTGCACAGCTTTGAGTCCGAAATGAGTTTGTTGATGGATTATTTAAATTTTGTGGGAAGCTGGAAAAATGAGACACGGTGTAGTGCATGGTTCAGTAGTCAAGTCCGAAGCGGCATGATGAGGTTTCTGCTGGTGCAGCGGGATATCAGCCCTCAAAAAGTGTTGCAGTTGTAGGAAATGGAAGAAATGTGAAGCTGGGAGCTGAAATTTCGGCTGCAGTTGCTAGGTGAGCCCTTTTGAGGTGGCTAAAAGAGGTTTTACTGCTGACCCCATCCACAGCAGTACATTGATTAGCTTCTTAGCAGGTACTCTCGCTGCCTGTCCAAACTGGCGGCATGTTGACCTCGATCTACTGTAGGTTATACGCCAACTATGGATAAGTACTTCATACAGTCCCACTTCAAAAAAATCCCTTTAACAGAAATGATCAATTACTCATCAATCAAAGCAATTTTTAGCTTTATGTACTATGAAATGCTTTCTTTATTTTATTTAGCTTCAAGACAATTATGTGCTCCCTGTGGACTGCTTGTCAGGCCAGTTGCGGTGCTGTAATATTTATCAAACCAAATGAGCCTCCGTACACCCCAGGAATATGTGCCGTCTATTCCTACACCAATGAGCGAGATAGCACCCAATTAATTATAATGATACATTCAAGAATTTGCCATTCAAGGAAAAAGAAAAAAAGTAATCCAAATTTAATTAGATGTGATGTGCAAAGAGTTGTAATCACAGATATGACTCAGAAAGGCATTACTGTATGTCAAAGAGTTTGATGTTCAGACGTGCTTTACAAAATGAGAGGAAAGAAAAGAATCAAAGTACTTGAAGTCCCCTGTGGAGACGTGTGTCTCCCAGTAGAGTTGAAGATAACTAAATTAACATAATTAAGCATTGGTTATCCCAGGGCATGTCCTCATTAGCCTTATAGGAAAATGAGTAGGTATAGCTTTCATGTACTGGGCACATGTTAACACATTAGATCCCAGAGCTTGGACCATGTCATTGTTTTGCAAGTCTCAGGTGTTTCCACTCAAGTCCCAAGTCCTAGACGTTGAGTCCTAAACAAGTCAATATTCTGTCTTCATCATATACAGTATAATGCCATTGTAACAAGAGAGCCTTAACTTACTGTGTGCAACTTCGAACGTTGAATAATTTTTGAGCCTCATGTTTGTCATACTGCAGTTGGTTTGGATGACCACCTTGTAGTTTTTGTACAGAACAAAATTATCGTTTGTGTCCCTTTTTCCACTGGCGCTCAGTAATGTGGAATTAGTTCTTCATGGTTCTGTCCTGCGACTCGACTGGATGATGTCGGATTGGTTCAAACAAAGTGCTTATGGGGGAGGAAATTAACTAATTCATGGCACACTGTTTAAATAACATACTTTTTAAAACTTTGGAGTTGGTGGAAGGTATTAGGTATTTTCAAGTCAAAACACTCAAGTCCCAGTGAATTCACGAGTCTTTAGTTTTAAAGTCTATGGCGAGTTGCAAGCCTTTTTTTGATTTTGTCAAGTCTAAAGTTATCAAATTTCTGACTTGAGTCTGACTTGCTTCCAAGTCATGTCATTTGGATCCACACTTCTGACAGTTACATGATACATTTGCTCTTTTTCTTTCATATTTCCGTTGAATTTAAAGACCCTGAAAACCTTAACTAGCTTAGCTCATCACAAAGGCTGGAAACAGGAGGGAACGGGGTTATTTATCTTTGGGCATGAGGAGTGATTATTGAGGAGGGTTAAGGTAAGAATATCGGGGTAAACCACTCAGGGGCAGGCTATTCTACAAATACTCTTTCTCCCTGTTATCAGTTTTTATGCTAAGCTAACCAGCAAACTAGCTGTAGCCTTAAATTTAGCAGACATATATGAGAATAGTATCAATTTTCTTATCTGACACTCAAGAGAGTGAATTATTGTATTCCCAAATATGTTGTAGCTGTTCCTGTAAAGGTTATCTGTAAGTACATGAAATGTGGGTATTTTCAGGGGTGGAAGTAGTTCTTTTGAGTAACTGTACTTTTATGAATAAATTTTCAAGTCTGTACTTAAGTACGCATTGCAAGATGTAACCTACTTTGTTACTTTTAAAATTATGGTTGAGTGCTGAGTACAATTTGAATCAATATCCAAACCTTTCATCTGCATTTTAGGAGCGAATCAGCTGATCTGATTACAAACAAGCCAATGAAAACACAGACATGCAATTAAAAAACAAAACAAACGGCTGTGGCAGCACAGGTTTGGAGTAAGGATGTTAATGATTGATCATTAATCAATTATTTACAGTTAAGAATTTAACCAATTATCCATGCTAACCAGCATTCACGGATATTTCATCAACAGACACAGCAGTAATTGCAACTCATTTGACATCGTTTTGTCTGGCAGAGACGTTTGCAGCCGCTCTTAGACTTAAAATGAGAAAACATGACCAAAAAACAGATTTAATGATTAATTGATTTTTAGCATTTTCAACTATTGGTTCAGGAAAACGCACAAAATGTGCAACCCTAATTTGGAGGGGTGACTGTGACATCAGCAGCTAAAAGTAACTAAAACTCTGAGTAGTTTTTGTGCTGAATACTTTACTTAAGTACATTTCTAA
This sequence comes from Lutjanus erythropterus, assembly GCF_056507025.1. Lineage (NCBI taxonomy): Eukaryota > Metazoa > Chordata > Actinopteri > Lutjaniformes > Lutjanidae > Lutjanus > Lutjanus erythropterus. Next base: position 8,384,174 of record NC_139332.1, read on the forward strand.
CACCAGTACATTTACTTATAAATTAGTAATATTTTAGCAGTGTAACAGTAGTTGTACTTAAATACAGAGTTTGAGCACTCTTTACACCACTGATTATTTTACACAGTTTTTATTCTATTAATTAACAGTGGTGACTATCTGCTCAGACACCAAGCCAACAAATCAATTATCTGGCTTTATCAGCAGACACTTTCTGGAGCCGCTCTATTGACAATACATGGATGAATGAGTTTATGGACTGTGACAGTGACCACAGTCAATACAAGCGCAACTTTGTAATTACATTTTTGTTTGTGACCCTCCTCCCAATCAGCTTGATTTCATAGCAGTCAGAGTAAATAGCTTTAATTTAATTATTTGGACATCACCTCAGACAGAGTTTGTTTTTCTTTATTGGTCAAATAAGGTGATCAGAGAGGGGGGACATCTGCTTTTTGGCACAGGATTATAAATTCAGAATAAAAAAAGATGTGCCTTTAACCAGCGAGCATATCGTCTGTCTTGGTATGCGGTCTGTGACCTGGAGAATAGCTGTTCTCGTAGCGTTCAAATCAGCATACTGGATTATCAGATCAGATTTATTGCAGCAGCTGTTTTTTCCTGCTTCAACACCCAGGCTATCGACGTCTGCCGGGGGAAGATAGCCCTAATTATTTTCCATCCATATGTGATTAACAGAGATTTGCCTTTAAATGCTCAGTGCGCCGGCCTGTTGAACACTCATCTCGTGTCCAAGTCGGCGCAGACATGGACCAGTAGCTTCAGACTCGCTCCATGAGCTCATGGCTGATGAAATTACATAAAGTCTTACTAATAGCATTTTAAGTTGTAACTTTTCCTCAGAAACTTTGCATTTGTTAGAATAGGCTTTTTAAAAATTCAGCAGAACTATTGTAGAGAGGGTCAAAGAGGCCAGGAGTCACTATTGTTTCTATTTAAAATGTAAGTTATCTCTGCAGTAAGGAGAGCTACTATTTAGCCTACATCTTCTCTTGTGTACTGTAGTTATGCATTCATGCCCTCAAGCAGGTGAGTGCATCTGTCTGCAGTGTTGTTTATTAGCCTTAATTAATTCTGACATCAATTTTCTGACATCAGTCCCAAACTAAAGGCAGCAGTCAAGAGTGTTTGGCCTTATTGAGGCCAAGTGGCAATAAATTACACTTGGAAAATAGAAAAATTAGATCATTACAGTTTTAATGCTGTTTGGTTACAGGTGAATGTGTGGGAAGGGAAGCAGATAAGAAGGATTGCCAAAAACCCATTGCTCATATTCTGCTGATGTGTAATGATGTTTACTGGGGAGATATGCAGAGAGGGAATAAGAATTCAAACAGCAAAAGCATTCCTGGAACAATAAATCCACAAAATTAAAGTTGCACAAGGCAAGATTTTTTATGTAAAAATATGCACAGTCTGCTGGATTCAGTGTAGCTGCACAGAGGAAGGCCTTTTTCTTTCTGTTATATGAGATGCCATGGTTTTGCCTTTTTCAGCCAAGCTTGCAGGATGGCTCTGTCAACAGCGGTGTCACTTGGCCAGTCAGTCAGTTGGTCCAGACTGAAATATCTCTACAGCTATTGGATGGATTGCTATGAAACTTCATACACACATTCATGGTCCACATGGGGCGAATCACAATGACTTTAGTGATCCCCTGACTTTTGTTTCCCACCATGAGATTGAGCGTGTAGTTTTTAGTAAACTGTCTAGACAAGTTTCATGGATTGCCTCAGACTGAACTGTCTGAACTAAACTGAAATGCATCGTATGTACTTTCTGCCATGAATGGTTCATTTTACATTAAAACAATAAAAGACGTAATTTGATTACGTTGTAAAGTAGCGTGGGATCATGGGAGTTGTTATCATCACTGTTAAACAACCACCACAGGTGATGAAAATCTGTCTGATATGACCTCAGACAGAAATCATGTTCATGGAAGAGATAATATTAAAGTTTTATTCTATGTTTGGTCACATTCACCAACTTCCTATATCCTGTGTTTTTCTTACCTTGAGAAGGAGCTGGATTCATGAGATCACATGGGAATCCATCTTGCCAGGCTTCAAGTTATCCGTTTGTGTCACACTAAAAGTGGTGCGGCCAATCAGATAGACAGATGGTTCATCCAATCACCCCCCATGTGTTTTTTGAAAGTACCTGCCCTTTTCCAAACAGTTTCTAAGGACGACTTCCCAGATGGTTGTGTGTAACAAACCATCTGGCATGTCAGGTTAGTGTCTTCCCCAAATTTAAACCAGCAGGCAGCTAGTTGGAAACACACTGTTACCTTGATTAAATTATAGCTTTCTCTGAGTTTGATCATTGACAATTGGAATAACGTAAGCAACTATATATATAACTATATAAGGAAGGTCTAACATTTTTAGACATTTTAATGTCAACATGTTAAATATTATATATTCTATTACTACCCCGGTCAAATGTGCTGCTTTGGCAAATCAACTGGTGCCAGCCTGGCTTCCCCAGTAAAACTGGTCTAGAACCACCTCTGTCCAGTCCTAAGTCCATACTGTATACGTACTTATTTTCAGGTGTTAGATACGGTTACCAAAAATACAAAAATCTAATTCTGAGATTGGTAAATTCTAAAAAAACATCCAGAAGCACAACTATCTAATAACTGCTAAACCTACTGTGAAAACAACTTTATTCATCGCCAGCAAACAGTTTCACTGATTCTGTGAGTTCTGGCGAGTTCTAATAGTTTTTTCCTATTGCTTAAGTGCATGTTTCCAGCTTTCATGTCAGTGACTGAAATTCCTGCAAGGGTAGATGAGCTGAGTCCATTTTTCTGAGTCAAGTTTTTTGATGGTAGTTTTCTACTATTGAGTATCTCCAGTGCACTTCAACATATAACACTCTTATCATATTATTACTATTATACAACAGCACAACTGGTCTGACCAGATATCTAACCCTTAAAGTGGTGTTGTGGGGGTTTGCTCATTTTTAGATCAAATGACTATTTTTAGTCCATGACATAATGTTCTTGTACTGACAGCAGGCTACTGTATTTGAAGTACTCCAAATGGCCTGGAGTTGTCCATTTTCACACATAAGTACTGTAGATAGACCAGAGTTCAGAGGAAATGATCTACACTTCAGCTGAATCATAATCCTCCTGTACTGTACAACCATAGACAGTGATCTTCTTGAGTAAGCATGATGATAATCCCATACAAAATTTTGTTACCGATCTCTTTCAGATGTCATCTAAATGAGTATTGTGTTTTAAATCTAATTTATTTCCTTTTTTATATAATAGACATTGATTTTATCCTGTCGGAACTCAGGAAACAGCAGAACATTAAAGGACTGTAGCTTCCTTTACATCTAATACTCTTTGTTGTGGTGGTTGTAGTAGTATTTAACCACCTGTAACACTTATTACAGCTGTTTAAATGAACATTTAGTTCATCAGCATGATGGCAATAATACTGTGAATGTGTCCAGCACAATAATGCTGCAATATCATCTATGATGCTGTATCGTAGATTGTAGGGATGGGCTTTTATCTGATGTTACTGACATTTAAACTGCTATACAATTAGTGTTACAAAGTCTGACTCTGACCAGTTTTATTTAAGAGCTAACAGGAAATGACGCAGAACAACACAAGCTCATGTATAACAGGTTGAAGATTACTTTCAACCAAAAAGCCAATAAAACATTTTATCCGCAAACAAGGGTTTGTGGATAAAAATAGTCATAGACAACACTGAAACATGAATATTATGCAAGCATTTGCACTGAAAACACAACACTTAAAGAAAGTACACTCCTGCAGACCTCAATTTAAGCAGAAATTATAGAGAATATTACAGGTTGCTGCTTGAAGGCCGGTACAGAAGGTACAAAACTTGAAGTTTATGCGTAAGGAAAAAGATGACATCACTTACCAGCACAATTAAAAACATTTTCCACAACTTGGCTTGTCAGACAAAAACTTTATTTATCAAAGTTGGATTACTTCTGTCTCAAACAGAAGTACTGCAGGGGAGTACTGCTGCATAATGTGAAAAATATTGTATAAATCCCAAATTACCTGAAGTGATTTCACTTGATGGTTGAGTTTAAAAAGTACGAACGAAAATCTGGGAGAGTTTGAAATAGGTGTTCTTATCAGGAGTACTCTATTAAAATAAAATGCAGATTTCTTCACATTCTCTTAATATCTCACAAAATCAGCCGATGAGATAAGGTGACCTTTATTTTATCCCTATAATCGACACATTATAAGATCAGGGCTCTATTAAAGGAGCCATTGGGCCTGCAAAAATGAGTACAGCAATCTAAATAAGTGAGTTTGAGCCATCGACTGTATATTAAATAGGTTGTAATCTTGTTTAATATACAATCTTTGGTTGAAGCGCGTTGTTTCCCGCCGCCCCCTCCTCCCCAGACACGGCAGAGACAGGGAGGCTACAGGAGCTCTGCAGGAGCGCAGGATGCATGCAACCTCATAAAACTGACAATAACAAGTGACAACGTGTTCTCCGCTCTAAGTTGAACAGCTTTTTATACCTGTCACTTGTCTGTCAGTGTAAAATTACGCCCATTATGCCAAAAACAAAAGCCCACTGATCTGAAATAACACACTCTGGACAATGAGTTAAGTGGCTGCCTGTCTCACTGCCTGCCAAACTCCATGAACATTTTGCTCAATTTAACAATGATAAACAAGATTATTAATGATTTCTTACAACACATAAACAGACGAACATTAGGCAAAAATGTTGCATTTATCTGAACTCTGATTAATGTGAAACAGACATGCAAAACCGTTGTTCCTGTCCAGAATAGAATTTTTAAAGAGGGGCAACACAGCTGCAACATTCATGTCAACTGAAGCGAGTATTTCAGCTTAACATGTCTCCTTCATCTCATGGTGTTCTTATGATTTATTATAACAAATATATTACATATTTCTCCTTTAAATGCTTTCAATAGAATTGGTTGACAATATATTGAAGTCCCTTTTACACTGGACAAAAAAAAACGCACTAATATCTGGCTTTTGTCCACGGTGGGATAAGGGTGTAATCAGGTTTAATTCTCAGGTCAAATGACTGCAGTAGCCGTATGTATTATAGGCTCCACAGGCTCCAGCTCTCATCAGCAGTGATGGAAACATGACAACGGGCGCACACACTAATTTTCGCCCCATTTGCAGCGTAAAACTATGAAGGCTCGTCACCTCGGTCAGTAACTTCTGCGACTCTTTGTCATCTCAGCCACAAATTCCATCCTTGTCAGCCAACCGCTCAAGCAGCACCGGAGAATTGTTCCAAAGTGGTCTGTGTGAGAGAGACTGTAGTAGAAGTTATCAAAAAATAACCACCATGCCTCTACTTTTTACTAACGCTTTTCTCTGGCACATTTATGGCATCAAATGTGACAAATCTGAAAAAAGAGGCAAGCACATCTACTGGCAATAGCAATGGGAAAGGAGTCAATCACCTATTTTTAGCAAGATTTGCACGTAGTCGCATGTAAATTGCACATTGCACTTGTGACAATGCATCAACATTGTATAGAATAGCTGTCAAAGGGTACTGATTTAACATATTCGCTTTTTTGTAACCCAGGTGCATCCACGTTACAGTCTTGGTAACTTTGTTTGGTTTCTTGCAAAGGTTGCTGCAAAGTCTTCTTAGAAGGTTCTAGAAACGGTTGAAGTCAGGTATCTGTTTCTTACTTTGTGTTTGGATGTGCAGTTGGAGGTCACACAACAGAGTTCTGGGCTGTTTCTACATTCTGCTTCAGCCACAGTTAGATCTGGCAGCAGGTCAAGAACTTTCTGGGAGTTTTACAAAAAGTCAGATGCATCTAGCAGTCACAACACGGTGTAATAGAACAAAGGGTAACACGGTGCCCGAGCTGATGTGAGATCATCTTGCGAGAGGAGTGAGAATTGCAAATGCAGTGAGACAAAAATATGCTTTTTCAGTCAAACCACAGTTCAAATACACAAGTGCAGTGCAGAATGATCGGCATTCAAGTTCACATCCGAGTCATCTCATCTACTGTAGCTGCCATTGAGTTCAACTCAATTCACTCAGCTCATGCAAGTTCAAGTGACAATTTGAGTCCGAGTCCTGGAATAAATACAACAACTCCTTCCTAACTCACGTGGCAGAGGTTATAATGACATGACAGGCATTCCTCAGCTCTGAACAGAATATTCAAAATATAGGTATAGTTTGGGGAAAAAAAAGTCAGATCGAAGAATTATGTGACTGCACAGCAGGAGGCCCAAAGCCAAGACTGCCATCTCAGTATGGGGCCATTAAAGTGTAATGGCACCCAGCCACCACGCTAGTGCTCCCCCACACTATTGATTTGTTCTATTTTGGGAAATTGCTGTATAGCAAAGATACTAGACCTACAGTGTTATTTTTTTTTCTCTGATGAGCCACGCTCACAGTTCAGTGGAAACCAAAATGCTTGAGGTAATGTCCAGGTGGCTGGGTTTTTCAAAGTCTTGTCAAAACTATATGTGCCTGCAGTATTCTGCAATATATCATCTTTTACTTTTATCCAAACTTTCTCTTTCTTCACTCCTTAATGGAGGCAAATAAAGGATAAGTGGTTGGTCTATATGTGGATAAAATCTAATCCCCAGGGCATTAAAAACTCCTAATTTAGAGGCAGAAAGGCAAATGGAAATATAGACATATTAGTCACTTTATTACACACAACTGCTCATTAAACAGCATGACACACTGAGTTATGTGGCTTCATGTGTAAAGCATGTAGACATGATTAAGCGGTTCATTTACTGTTTGAATATACATTCAAATGTGCAAGATGCATGATCTAAATATGGTTGGTGTATGTAGCTGCAACAGCTTTGCATTTACAGACTGCGGTGTATAAAGCAAGAAACATGTAGAAGAAGTAAAAAAAAATGCCTTGGTAGGGTTGGGTTCTGGTGGATCCAGCTCCAACTTTGTAGCATTCTCAAAGTCTCAAAGCTTCAGGAAACCTAAATCCACAATAGTCTTCTGACCATGTAATTTAGGGTAAATCATAATTCTGACTCAAGTTGAACTCCAACAAATGCTAGCCTACTAACTAACAGATCAAGGCAGCAGTAATCCTACAACTCCCGTGTCCTGTGAGGTAAAACAACTCTGCCCATGGAGTCTGGTGGCTGTGAAGAGAGTACAGACAGTGGTTGGAAAATGCTGTCTGATGACAAAGTAAAACATATGTACATTTAAACCAGTATTGATATTTTGTTTAGGTGGCAAAGATAGGTTTTGCTGTTGCCCACGTCTACAGCAGCCCACAGCAGTGCATTGCTCAGCTTCCATGTTGATACTACTGAGGGAGATGTCAATTAAAATTTGATGTGCTACACCCACACAGTCTTGAGAAATGGTCTAAACAGCAAAATAAGCTTTCTTTTACACTAGATTTTCTAGTAGTTATGAATGTTTATTTTCACTCAGATCGTTGTGGATGTTTAATGAGAAGCTAAACTCTGATACCATATATACATTTTTACTGCCAGAGGCTTTAATAGACCCAGACCATGAATCCCTCTGACTTTTGGTGGAGACTGCCACATGATAATGTGGTTATCATGTGATTATTATGCTTGTTGATTTAGTTAGGTATATATTTTAACTTATTTATTCATATTTCTGCATTAATACATAATTTCAAAATCATTTGCTCATACTGGAAAGAAGTGATGCAAAGACCCCAGTTAAAACCATTGGCAGGACGGTCAGGTAGGCTGGGTCATAAAAATGAATGTTCTGATTAATAGCGGATTGGTTGCAGGTGAGAAATAGGGTGCATCGTCCCAGAGAGACACCGTGTGCACATTTATGCACAAGGCACAGCAGCCCATCTTCTTTGATTATTTTATGCTGTGTCCTCTGGAGAGTTTCCTCTGTCCTCTCAAGTTCATAACTACAGGTTCTAGTTTTTCTGCTTACATATTAACTGCAGTTTGCTGCAGTGACGTTACTGCACACATGTAGATATTTAAAACCACTGAAAACAGCCTCTCTAATCATTGAAGTGAACCATTAAAGAAAACACTCATACATCAATAAAACACAGAAATCAGCTGGAAAGCTTGTATAGCTTGATATTTGAATTAAAAGGCAGTAAAGCCTACAGAGACTGGTAGAGGAGCAGGTCTCTAAATTGGGGAAATTATTCACACCAAGCCCATCTGCACATCACCAGAGGGACAATATGCATTTTACTTCTGAGTCCAGGTCCACATGTTCTGTGTTTAGCTCACATTCTCCCATAGTCTTGTGCTGATGTTGATGTTGATGTTGTCTTCATCAATCATCCATCCTTGTTGCCTGCAGTGTCTTTTTCATGGTAGTGAAGCATAACGTTGGGGCTGAAATGACCCGCCTCTGCTGCTGAGCTCTGGCTTTGTGTGGTTCGAAGGGCCCGAAACTTGTGTAAGGGCCTTCTCTGTCGTTTTGTTTCTTCCCCCTCATTTTTCCTTTTTGTGGTGTTATTTGTCAAGAGCCAATAGTCCAGTCCCATGGTAGTTTCAGCCTGGAGATGTATGCTACGTTTGCCAGCTTTTATAGTCTAATAAATAGCTTAGCCAGCAGGCTAGCTGCAGCCAAAAGTACTTACAGCAAAGAGTGTAGTGAGCAGCAGTTAGCAAGTATTCTGGTGATATTCTGTTCCCTATTTGTTTGGAGTTACCCTTGACAAGTGGCCATATTTTACACATTGCCCCTTTAATGTAGGTAGTTAACGTTCTTTACCCATCTGTCTGTCCCCCCAGTGGCAAGAAGGCCCTCGACATATGACTAGAAGGCCTGTGGGTAGATCTTTTGTTAATATTTGTGTATGTATCATTTGTCTCACGTTTTAAACCAAACGGGAAGTTAACATTTAAAGCAAGAGAGCTTTAGATTTTGAGAGCAATCCTTCACCCAGATTTGATCATTGTGTCAACCTGCATTTGTATTCATTCATTATTTTCCCCTCTTATGCGAGAGTCTCTTCAGATCTATTGTGATTCCCTTTTAGAGTACCACTGAGTGCTCTCTTCTACCCACTTGTCGTAGTCTGACACGTAACAGTAAGTTGCATTGTTGAACGTCTCAATAAGTGTGTGTAAGCATCTTAATCCTCATATCCTCACAGTATTCTGTCTGCTTTTAAAAGCCTCATTGAGTGCGGCTGAAAGTGAAGGATAAGGATGCTAAACAATGATAACCTTGGGCGCCACCATTCAGACAGTGAGCTGGCAGAGTACACTCGTGTTCTTGAAGAGGAAAATGGTGAGATCGAATGGAGGGTGAAAAAAAAAAGGTGAAGTATTATTTGAGTAAACATAAGTCATGTAGCCACCAGTGGGGAATGAATGCGGTGTTGAATGTTTTGGATGAGTAATGCTGTTGCTCCCGTGGTCCTGATGCTCACACAGCAGCGATGAGTGTGTGCAGGCTGGGAGCAGCTCGGCTCGGTTAGGTGTCCTGTGTGGAGACGAGCCAATATTAGTCCACAGAGCACCCAAACTGTTGCTGCAACATAACCCCCAATCTTTCTGCCACGGGCTGCTGCTCGCCGCTGATTGAAATTATAGCACCCAAGCTAGCCTGCCTGTTTGTGGGTGACGCTTCTTAAATATGTCCTGCTAACAGTGAAATAATTAAACACAGTCAGTGTTGGATTTCAAAGAGAAGCACAGATGGACAGAGATTACTCAGACCTTTTAGAAAGATGAAGTTTAATCTGCAAATTTATGGTTGGTTTGCATTGCCTTTACGAATTTACTATCTGTTAGGCTGCATATGTTGCTACAGGGCTGCCCAAAATGAGTAGAAGTCTACAGTTAAAGATGTATAAGACGCTTGGCCTAAACTGATAAATGTGCAAATGTTTCACGTCCACTTCAAGTGAGTGGCAAAAAATCCAAACATGTTGCTGGCTTCTTTTCGTTGGAGCAGATGGAATCTTTAAACGTCTGCTGAAGGAAAAGACAACCGATATCAGGCGAGTGGTTGTTATGGGGATAATTATAAAAGGGGCAGATGGCTTAGGGGGATATCGGAGGCTGGCGGGTTATTTTTAGACTTACTGCAGCACACCTCAACCTTTTAAAGCACATCCTCGGGCTCCATCGGAGCATTCATCAATGACCCTGCCTGGCTATCGGCCACTGGCCAGGATGAGCTGTTAAACCCTGGTGACCTGGTCATCTGGGGCAGAGCACAGCTCTTTGTTAATGTTCGTCCTCGAGGAGGAGACGCTGCCACTCGAGCATGGTTAAACTAGTTCTGCTTTGATCTAGTCTTTTTTTTTCTATTGGTGGAAACTGTTTAATTTTAAATGTATATTTACATTTTAGACACAAGTCCTGTTTCTGTTTTGAAGCCAGGAGAAGCCTCCTTTTTACCCAGTGATGATTTGTTGTGTTTGAATTCATCAGCTGTTGGACTGTTTATCACAGCACACTGAGATTTGCAACCAAATAAAAATCAGTCACACATCATTGTGCTTTGTATTCCAGAGCTGGCTGGCCGTCTTTGTCCACTCACTGATTGAGTCACTGGTAAAATTTTATTTCATAAAGCCATTCTGGGCAAACTACCCTTCCATCTCTTCAAAATAAATTTCACAGAGGTCCTGTGATAACTATCTCAGATCGCATAACAGAGCTGTCTGTCCACAATTTAGAGGGTAGGACGGACATCCACCGTGATTTCTGCTCCAGCCACATGGAGTAGTCTTCAGAAAGATTTGAAATTCATGAATGTAGTTTTTCTGGACTATTGTGAACCATAGTAAAAATTAACATTGTTAAATTTGTCAGTACATTGCCTGCGTTGTAGTAGGGGTGGGCGATATGGCAAAAATATCATATCACAATTTTTTTATTATAAAATCACGATTTTACATGTATTTTTGAGACTATTTTGCAAGTTCATGGTCAGTGTAACCAAACCATTTCTGTATGTGAAACAGTCCTAAAAGTCTTGAACAGAACCATATCTTTTGCAAGATAAAAGGTAACTGCTTCTGTTACCTCTTTCCACTGCTTCTCATACAGAGTGCCTTTATCAAATGCCTGTGTTAACATTGTCTGTTTGGGTCTAGCTGCTGCCTCTGGCTGTGGTGCAGCCAGCGGTCCCCTCACTGTTTAGCTCTCAGCATGCTGTTTAGTTTGTCATGTTGCCATCCGACGTGTGAACCGTCTCTGTGCAAACTTTGCAAATTACCTTGGTTTGCGCCATGCCATGGCTCTCCATGTGGCTACCGCTACACACACAAACAAGGAGGCGGGTAAGAAATTGCGTCACTGCCCATAATTCGCTATGATTGGTCGGTCAGGTTGACGATGTAATACGTCTGGTGTGTCGGTGCATCAGCATAGAACTGCAATTTATAGAATGTGACCTAGACGATCCATACGATCTCCTCACTTTGGCAGATCATCTACAGGTTCTAATCCTTCACGATCTAATATCATCATATCGCACATTTTTAGTTTTGTCTGCAACATTTAATGCTGCCCTTACTGTCTGTAAAAGAAAAGCTCTATTCACTGCAGATTAGGACCTGACTGATCAGGTCGATGCATATACTAAAATTAGGAACTAAAGAAATAATAATTTTACATTAAAGGTTATTGTCCAGAATCAGGGCACTGAAACAGCACACTTTCACCAGGATTTTTAATAATTGTGAATAACTATAAATAAAAAAATACAAATTGAGCAAAATATATGTATATGTTCCACCTGAATTTTAAAAAAAGGATCAAATATACATAAAATCTTTCCTATAAAGGTTAGAACAATTGGCAGAGTGTATGTTTTCATTTTATTACAGTGGTGTTGATTATTGGACTTCCACTCCTCCATTTTATTTCCATTTTTTGCTTTGTCTGAATCTCCTTTTCATTTGTAGGAGTTTATAGATTTGGTGTCGTCCTCACTTTCTCTTTTTCTTGTCGAGGCTCTTTTTCTTTTTTCTTTTTGTCTCTGTAGTCAAAGGCATTATCCTTTTTTATTTTGGAGGAATTATACAGAGGTGTGATTTATTCACTTCATTCATTTTATAATTCATTTATTTATTTGATTATATTTCTTTCATTTTTAGGACATATTTCATTTTGGAGAATAATTGTGCCTCTGTGGGCACAATTTCTGAATGTCTATCCATTCAGTAAATGAAATTAACCATTGACCACAAAGAAATGTACATTATGTATTTAAAATAATATGTGAAATATGTACAGTGTATATATAATATAATAATTTCATTAATTTCATAAGTCATGCAACAGTATTTTTTTGGCATGCTTTCAGTTATACAAACAACAACAACGTGATTCTCAAAGAACTTGCTAAAAATCTTGATTTCTCTTCTCTTCTGTCAGGCTTAATTGCTTTTTCCACAAACACACACACACACACACACACACACACACACACACACACACACACACACACACACACACACACACACACACAGTATACAGATACTCTTGCTGATGTAATCAGTTTTGCAGCAGCTTTGTTTAATGAATGTTTCCTACATACTGTACACCACAGAAATGTCATTTAACATGAGGTGCGATGAACATGACGTCTATATTTGTTTGTCTGGGATTTGTCCTCTTCCCCCTCGTGCTGCACAATATTTTGAGTGAATCTTAATGAGCTGAATCGACACCCGGCGTGAAGCACGGCATAATCCTGTAAACACTGGCAAACCTCCGAGTGTCGGCCGTCATCTTTATCTTCATGGGTGACAGCGATATGACGAGAGGCGGAGAGGCTTGTTTAATCTCTGAGTCGTAGTTTGATCTGTTGCGTTCATACTCATACAGGGAGGGAAGGTGTCGTCTCTCTCTCTCTCTCTCTCTCTCTCTCTGCCTCTCTCTCTGTTTCCCTCCTGGTTGCTGTGGCGACGCCTGCCGCAGCGCTTTGCCTCTGCAGACTCCAGCAGCAGCATCTGGGCAAAGCTGAGCGCCTGCTAACGTGGAAGACAAACCCATCTACACGTGTTACGTAACACGTTGCAAGAGCTCTACCTGCACAGGCAGAGGAATAAACAGATCAATTCCTCTCATTCCTTACAGTGTATTAATGAACCTGTCACAACACAACAAATCAGTGCATTAAAAATGAGCTGACTGTAGGCCTGAGACAGTTATTAACAAACTGCGCTCCCTTACACACTGTTGATGGACCTGTTGCTCGTGCAGCACTTGTTGGAGCAGTGTTTTGTCGCAGTGATATTTCTCCCTCCACATCCTCTTCTTCCCTCCTGATGAGCTACCTACTCTGTGTTTTGTGGCCTGTTTTATTAGTACAATTCTTCTAAAAGGCCAACCTGCTCCTCTTAGCTCACTTATCTCCTCATTTTCTGTTCTCCTCTCAAGCTCTCCCTCTTTTTCCTCCTCCCTCCAGATGATATCATCATCAGGGCGGGAATAAAAGAATAAATTACGCATCTTTGTAGCTGAAAACAGTGTTCCTTTAAATAATGTGCAGCTAGGATGTTAACTACATCTATTACTGAATGACTTGTTTCTCAAATCGCAAAAGCCTTGATTTTGATTGTAATTTACATAATTAACAGTGTCTTAACAAGCTGAAACAAATGAAAGTTTCATAATGACACCCAACAGCAGTAACGTTTCTCGACTCAAGTTAATTAACATTAATTTTGTTGAAGAAGAAGAAACACATCATGAATATTTTTGAATGTTCAGAAACACGGCCTGGGTTGTGTCTTTCAGCTATTCATAAAATCAAGAAGAGAGTCCCTTACTATCTAAATAATCAAAGTGACTGCTTCACGTCAGACAGATAGCAGGTTGATAACAGGCAGCTCAGCGGCTGTCGAGCATAACTGACAGACAACTGGTGAGCAGAATTGTTCAAACTCTCAGTTAAAGTTTTAAGCACATCATACTCTATTATTGTTTTAAGCTGTTTACCTGTGGAGCTTGTCCTGTCTATCTGAGAAACTAATGTTAGCCTGTCAAATGTATCATTAGAGGACATTAGACATTAGACATTAGACATTAGAGGAGCGATTCGCAGCGACTTAAACACCATTTTTGAATGTGATGATTAGATTTGAATATTGTTACCATCCCTGCTAGGCCTAAAGTAATCTCACCCACTCCTGGATCCAGCAGCCTCATATTTATTGTTCACTTTTATGGCAGTATACTTCTTATGGTTTCAGTGATTTCCAATTTTTGAAAAACCTTAAAAAACCCTACTTTGGTGACTATTTTGTACCAACTGCTCACTCTGCAAGCCTTTAACAACTGCTAGGCTAAAAACAAGTCCTACCTAATCAGTTGCAGGCCACATTTAGACCTTTGTCATGGCTCAGAAACTGATATCAATATTATACTTGATATGAGCCGTCAAAGTTAGGCACAATACGAGGTGAATAAATCCATTTTGCTTCGTCTCCATCTCTGCTATTGATCTATGCAGTCACAATATTGGAGCGTTTGAGATCTGCTTGGAAACAAATTAGGAAAGCAGATTTCATTACAAAAACATCTGTAAAGCTCTTAATTCTGAACCAACTTAACATTAAATTTGGTTTGTTATAAACCTTAAAAGTTGTAAACATGATAGTAGCGATCAAATCAGTGCTATAAGCTATAAAATATTAATCTTCTGAATAGCCAAAACTTCTTCTGGGACATGCAGGTTCAAACCACTGAAAAATCAAGTGTAAATTTTGTTGAATTTCAGCTTTTGTGAGTTTCTCCAAATATGTAGATTTCTATATCAGTTATGTTCTAGTAAAGCCGCCTGGTTGCTTGTAATGCTCTGAATAAATATCAGAATGTTCTACATAAATAACAAAATATTCAAAGTAAATGTTTAAACTGAGAAGTTTGGACTTATCATGGCATTGCAGTAGGTGCTTCAACATCTGTTGCTTGGTGGAGATCTAATCTTTTGGTTGAGTGAGGTCAAGCATAGCACTAATATAATGTTTTACTAAATGTGAGCTAAACTGGTCTCCTTTTAGAATGAAAACTAGCTAGATTTTCTTTAAAGTAGGTTTTTCTCACACCGACCAGATTAAAGAAGAAACTTTGGTGGACCTTAACAACAACAGCTGAGCTATTTTATCTGTTTTCATTCATGTAGAAACAAGATATATTTGTCATAAATCTTGTGTGACACTTTGTAGACCATAAATACAGACTTCTTGTTTAATTTATATAAGATAATCATTATAAAATGGAGTTTTGGTCAGAGCAAATTGCAGTTAGAGCCTGAGGGATGTAGCCTGGACTTACTCAGCCTCTGGGGACACTACATTCCTCGACATACCTACTCAACAGAAGCTCTGTGGAGGTGAGCTAGAGAGCATCGGTGCAGTAGGACGACAGCACTCAGCTCTGCACAACAACAAACACACACACGGCAGATGCTTTTAAAAAGCAGCATTTTGTCATGACCTTTCGAGTCCTCACTGGGAAAATGTGAAGATGTTTGCTGAGAGTGCCGAGGGAACCACAACCAATCGGAGACCTCGATCTCTCCATTCTCAGTCGGTTTAATTGTTTTGAAGGTTACATAACAGAAGAATTGGATATTAGCTCGTGCCATCTCATCTCATCAGTGCTAATTTACCACAATTGTAATTAAAAAAAACATAATAACAAGGATTATGATATACAATTGCATGTCTTTTTGAACACAGTTTTCCTTGACGAAGTGGGCCACCGTTTCTTCCCACTGCTTGTTTTTCTGCATGTCGGGTATCCAAATCAGTCGATTGCCTCGGTGCTGATGCACAATCCAGGATAGCAGAGTAGAGAAACTCTGTAGCAAATGTTCAGGCTGTGGGTGTGTGTGACAGAGGCTTGTGTGTGTGTGGGAGTTCATCAGCTCATTACAGACTAACCATTCTCTTTTGTTCGCTTTTAATGTGAAAGAATTTATTTCCAGTTTTAGAGCCAATGTAGGCTACCTATAATTTGCACATCTCCTAGCAACAAGACTTTGAACAAACTAAATATAACTACTTGCTAAGGTGTCACTATATGCACAGTGCTACTGGCTATGAAAGGACTGTGATATATGTGTGTGTGTATGTATATACAGTATGTGATCGTGTGTGTGCAAGTGTGTCTAAATGCTAAATCACCAGATGCCTTTCAATGAAAGCAAAAATCCATGAGATTCTGTATGCTCTTCACAGCAGTAAGAGGTAACTGAAATGAAGTTTGATCAAAAACAAAAATGGTAATTTTATCATCAGCAGTTTATTTTGGTATATTCAGTTCATTTCAAGAGTAGAAATGTAAAAAATAAAAATAAAATGGAAGTGCATAAGAACAAAAACAAAATCAAAACAAGTGAACAAAATCACTGGCAAACATTTGTTACAAAATTGCAGCAGTTCAAAAGGAGTTCTGGTTCTATCCTCTTTCTCTAGTTTTAATATTTAAACAATAAACTGTGCGATTTAAATGAAAACTCAACCATTTACCACCAGTGACCGTATAGTTTCTATCAAGTCAATGAAAAAGAAAAATCATTCAAACAAAAGATCAAGACGATCAAAGCGAGTGCCGACCAAACATTCAAGCCTGATGCAAGCAGAGCGTCACAGTTCATCTCATATCCATTAAGAATATTATTTACAGAGCCTTTGAGATTTGCACATGCACGTTTTCACGTCATCGCTGCAATTATTCCTGATGTTGACTCCTTTGATTGTGACACAATGACAAATGATTTTTCATTTGTCCTCACAAGAGTCTTTTCTTCTCAGGTCACGTTTACTTTCCCTCAGCTGAAACCACCCCTGGATACTGTTGGGTACTTTATGATTTAATACTTTGTACATGATTTGCGCAGTCAGCCAGCTCTTTGAATTTGCTTTTTGTTTTGATAAAAAGTTGGTTTGTTGGATCTCTATAATTGGCTTTGTTTACAATTCTTATGGTTCTTTAGTTTAGAGAACCGTGGTTATTAATGTAGCCACATGACTAAACCAACCGACTTTACCTTCTCATACAATGTGAAGAATCTGCAGGTAAACGGCCACTGAACAGAACATGGTTTCTGTTACAGTGTTGTCCAAACACATTATTTATACATGTGGCTGACAAGTTTATTGCAATGTAAAGCCTCATTTACATCTCCACATTTACATGCGATGTGTGTCTGGTTGTCTTATCTGGAAGAGGAAAAAACACGTGTTAATGCAGGTGCAAATTCATGCAGAATGCATTGCAACAGGAATGCAAACAGTGTCTCGAGGTGATCTGGCTTGAATTGTGATTGGATTGCAGCCAGGTGTTAACACACTCAGTTTGGTCACATTCTTACTAAAAAAAAGAAAGAAAAGTAAAGAAAAGAAAGAAATTGGCCCAACGAGTTCCTGTGATCCCAGCAAAACGCCTCCTTCCTCAGCAAAGGAAAATAAAGCAGAAATAGCTGCAGAGCTAATAATCAGCATTTTTCATTAGCTTGTTCTGTACCTGTCCAATTTGGGTTTGTAATGAAATGAAATGTACTTGTTGGCATTGCTTTATTTCTCTCTGTTATTGCAATCACATGTGACATGAGAATTGATGAATAGCAGTTTAGTGCAGCATTTAATAACTGCTTGGATGCTGTACAACATTCAGCCACAATATTGTCATCTCACTGCTCATGTATACGGCTTGGTATTACTTGAATTTTATTATGCTTGTATCAATATAAACCATTAGTTATATAAAACTTGATCTGGCAGTTTTTAATGCTCAGTGTTTGTATCAGGGGCTCTGATGATTCTTACTCCTTGTCCTGATGAGTTGGGACCAATCCAATATCTGTATCTGATTCTGATGCTGACTGTAGTTCACCTCACAGATGCACTGATACAGATTCCACAGTCTGATTTTTTCATGAATAGTAGTCCCTATTTTTTGTCTCCCAGAATTTTATTAGTTAGGCGTACAGGTGGAGCTTGTCTTTAAAACACTTTATCACTTTTATCACTCTGTAAACATTTATTTTTATGTACTTACGCCAAATGAAATTTGAGTTTCACGTTAATCAGTGCTTTAATCAGTTCTTCTGATGTGTCACTCTAATAACTGCACTGCACGAATGGCGAAAACTGAGGTCCACTGATGTTTGCCTATGTTGGGAAGTGAGTGGGTACAAATTACTGATAGAGCAAATAAAAACAATGTTTGTTATCTTGTAATAATTCTGTATGATTGTGCTAAAATCTGAAGTCACACCTGGACTTGCCTCAAGGCACAGCAGTTTGGGAACCACTGTGTTGAGGTATAGGTATTGGCAGATATCCAAACTCAAGTATCAGATGGGAACTTTAAAAAAAAGTGGATCAGTGCATCACTTGTACTGACCTAAAACTCATGATACCAACAGCAATAATAACAATATCAATTATTTATATATTTCACTCACTCTTAAGAAGTGGGACAAAGCCGTGGTTTGAGGGGTTTTTGATTTTTACCCTTCAGATATGTTGGAAAATATATTTTAAAAATCAATTTTTTTAAAAGATGTCAGTTGTTTATTGAATAGCATTTTTTGCAGCAGAGGACCTGATTGTTGTCAGCTTCATAAGATACACAAAAAATCTTAGTATTATCATATAAATTGTTTAAAAAATGTTTAATGTTTTTGTTTGCATGGAGTAAAAAGCTATTTCATTCCATGTTTTTTAATTATATTGACAAAAGTACAAATTTCAGTTGATAAAAAAGTTTTTTGTTTTTTTTTTCGTTTCACATCACAGTCATAGTGAGCTGCCATATTATTTTTAAAGTTGGTCAGAGTTCTCGTAATACTAATCAAAATACACCTTTTTCTTATTTGCCTTTGATTTAAAGGGCCATGGATTTGACTTTTCATGGCCGAGACATGTCTGATAGCAGTGTTATTTAATTAATTTGTCAAAAAGTATAAAGTTTACCAGAGCTTGAGCAGCGTTCCTGCCTTTGTTGAAACCAGAAAGTGAGGCAGGGGTCCTTAGGGTATAGCTAAACCTTTTTATGCCTGATTAAATAATGTTTTTGTAAAAATCTGACAGAGATGGCAAGAATCTGGGACACAAGTTTAAAGGGCCAACATTTCCCCAAAAAATATGTTTTGATACAAAGCTAATTATACTAGCACATATTTACACTCATGATATCACAGAGTGTTGCTTAGTCAGTCTGTTGTTTGTTGTCTGTTGTCCTGGTAGTAGTATTTTTTATTAATTTTTCTTTGGTAGGACATGATTTGTCCTATTTCTCAAGTATGGGTGATTTACATACATGGGTGGAATCAAAACATCACAATGTTTTCCCCATAAATAAATGGTATAATGAATAATGTAGAGGGTGAAGTCAGAGGAGGATAACATTTAATGACTAATAATGAACCGTCTAATAAAAGGCCGTTTATTTATTCATATTTACGTAACAAAATCTTGAAAAAAGCACCTCCTCTGAGCCCCTCAGTGAGCTGCTGGTTGTCTATGTTGACTGAAGTGTGCTTTTAATACAGACGTGGAGCTGAATGTCACCCTCCTGTAGCTGCAGCCTCCCCGGGGCTCTCCCACCGACTGTGACAGCACGGCCTCAGCCGCCCACACCCACCCTTGCCTTCCCCTCCTTCCCCCCCCTTCCCTCCTGCTGGAACGTCTGTCTATCTTCCTACCCCCACCCTCGACCCCCAGCCCCCACCCCCCTCGCTGTACGCAACAGATCGGCGCACCGGCGGCACCGAACGCAGCTCGCCTCTTTCATCAGGCTGTCACAGGCTCAG
Organism: Lutjanus erythropterus; assembly: GCF_056507025.1. NCBI lineage: Eukaryota > Metazoa > Chordata > Actinopteri > Lutjaniformes > Lutjanidae > Lutjanus > Lutjanus erythropterus. The sequence goes on from NC_139332.1 coordinate 8,403,979, forward strand.
CCGCCCTGACTCACAGTGTTTATCACAGCCGCCGGCGTGACACTAGAAAGCGTATGACAAACCGGCTTGCGTGCTTGTGCGTGCGCACGCCGCCGTTACTCTCGCAGGACTCATTACTCGGGTGATCTCTCTGAGCACCCCCCCTGACTCCCCCATGTTTGGAGTCGGTCTCCTCCTCGGGAGCGTGCGGGAGCTCAGTTCACTGAGCTCGTTGTTCAAAACAAATCATCGTGTCTCCCTCTGCACCTTCGCCAAATAGGGGCCACATCAAGAGTGACTGGCCCCACATTAGCGGAATTGAATTGAACTCACTCAGTGTCTCTTGGTTGGTTGTGACAGGAGAGAGGGAGGTATAGCCGCATGAGAAACATACTTCAGCATGTCCGTGTGTGTGGGTGTGTGTGTGTGTGTCGTTTTGGGATTGTTCCAACAATCTCATTCGTCCAGTCTTGACAGAAATTAGTCATGCATGAGATTAACAGGAGGGAATTCAGTTTAATACCCACGGCTCCGGCACTCTCAACTCATGTCAATAAAATGTATTTTGGGACAAACAAAGCCTATTGATCCTCCACCAGAAACTGTATGATTGGCCATTAATGGCTGGGCAGGGTTCTGATGAATACAAATGAAGTGGAGATTGGATGGGAATCCTGTGAATGACCGCGCTCAAGATTTAAACGTTGCTTTGAAAGGTCTTCATTCTTGTTTCAAAGAATTTCCTCAGAGTTCCATTTTTGTACAAAATGTTGGACAAAAGACCCTTCCCCTTCCACTCCTGCTACAGTAATCCCTTTCTTTTTTTCTTTCCAGATGTGCTGGTGAATGGAAAGCCATGTGACTGCGATGTCATTGCCGACTGTAAAGTGGGTGACGCTGTGAGCCTGGAGGTAAAGCTGACCAATCTGAGCAAGAACTCAGTGGGGCCCCTGGCTCTGACCGTGGTGCCCTATCAGGACTTCCAGAACGGAGTCCAGAACTATGATCTGGAGGACGCAGTCACCTTCATCGGCTCCAACACCTTCTACATCGATACGGTCAGTTGATGTCATTTCCAGACAAACAGCATGGAGATGAATTTAACACAGTTATGTCACATTATGTAACTAAATAGCAACTATGACAACTGGTAAAAAGAAGTTCAGAGTGGGTTCAACTTTCACTGACTATTTGAGGACATTGATTGAACTTTTAGACCATATTTCACCAGGATTTGCAGCAGTGACATTTTTCATCCTCGACAATGTGCAATAAAAGCCTATTGTCTTGGGGCCTCATTGAGAAACTACATCCAAATGTCTCAGTTGAAAGCCAGAAGAAAAAAGACGTGCAGGTCTCATATCCCAGTTGCCTGGATGACAGTCCTGTATTTACCCCGCTCATCCACTGCATCTTCTTGTCTGTTTAAGTGTTTTTGTTTACCTTGGGAGGCTGCTGGATTCAAGAAATCCTGCTGGAATCCATCTTGCCAGGCTTTCAGTAATCTGTTTTTGTCCGCACCAAAAGTGGTGCAGCCAATCAGCATCAGGACTACCGGCTGCTACTTAAGCTAGCTTTAGATGTGACGACACCAAGAAGTGTCCATAGAAGAGACTTATTTTGAGCAAACAATAGCGGCTCCTGAAAAGGTTCATCAAGAGTTTTGTCTGATTGATTGAAGTTAGCCCGTGTGTTACATGTTACATGATAGATGGTTCATCCGCCAAGTGTTTTTTGAAAGTGCTTGCCCTTTTCCAAACTACTTCAAACAGTCTGTTGCGTTTATAGACTGTAAATTTCTAATTCAAACAGGACAAATGTTTTAACATTAACATTTCTCCACAACAAATGTTTTCAAAAATAAAAATTTCATATAAAAAGTGACAGCCCTAGTTGTCACTCATTATTTGGTTACACAGCAGCTTCCACTGATGAGTGTCCACAGGAGGACACCAAATACCTTATTAAACACTTATATCTGTTTACAACTCTTTATATTGTGTAATAAACCATTTATTAAGTGCTTAAAAAGATGCTCATTAGGTGGACTTAGATATTATACATACTTACATATTGGTTATACTACTGATGACCAGGGTCCATGCACATTTAAGAATTTGTAACACCATGTTCTTAAAGCAAAAAAAGAAGAAGAATTCCCTTCCTTCCACTCACTGAGATTTATAATTAGTTTGTGTTACATAATCACGGCCGCTTTTGGTTTTGTCAAAATTACATAAACATTGTGTTTGGTTGTGCAGACTATAACATAGACATTAATGTACCTCTGGGAACAGCAGAGGCAGGCATGACTTTTGCTGGATTACATAACTGCAGCATGTTTCAAGTCACTGTCAATCATGACTTGAAATGAGGAGAAACCAGCATCTGTCTGTCAGGACAAGAGAAATATTTAAAGATCTGAACCAGAGAGTGCTTAGCAAAATAGGATAAAACTCAGGTGTGGTCGTGGCTAAAATCCTTTTAAAAGAACCTCATCAGAAAGGAGGTTCTGTCTCCTTCAAGAATGTTGAACAAGCTGAAGGCGATGAAAAACTGCTCGGTTGACGACAGAACAAAGAGTTTATGGTCTAAAGAGCAGATCAAAGAATCCCCCGTATTCCTGAATGTGCAAAACAACTTAATTTTGGGAATTGTTCTCAACTGACAGTGGAAACACTGCACTTGTTTATGTCTTTTCATCAAAGCCGCAGTCAGCTTTAACTCTCCGCCAGTTTCACCCTGGCTGACAGCGTACCAGCTTCATTATGGGGGCTGTTAATGATTCTCGCCGCTGTCTGTCTGTCTGTCTGTCTTTGTCCTCACCAGGTTAAACCCAAGGAAAGCTCCGTTTGTGAGGGCGCCCTGCTCTTCCTCTACACCGGAGACTTCTACCTTAATATCAAGTTCCAGGACGACAGTGCTGGACGAGAGCTTCCTTTAGCCTGGTTCACTCTGCCCAGCGTCCACATCCGAGCCATGGACGCTCCGCTGCAGGCCGGGGCCTGAGGGCCTGGACGAATGAAGGATGGAAAGTTTTGTCGCTGATGTTCTCTGTAAATACACACATGTAAATATCACTTTGGGTAATGCTCCAGTTTCCAGATCTTGTAATTACATGGCAAATAGGTGGTTATTGCCAAAAAACATTGACATCTCTTAGAAATTACCCACAAATTACCCCAAAATTCATGGTTAAGTGTGTGATATTTAGCAAGTATGAAAACTGAGATTTCTTCCAGCTTTATTGAAATTTCCCCCGACAGTATTAGCACTTAATAGCTGGTAATTTCTTGATTTCTTTTAATACATTTCCAATAAAGTAATGCAAAGTAAATTGACCAGCCATACAAATGCTGCTGCTGTTTTCTGTGAAATAATGAATTATCACGTAATTCTTTGAAAATTCTTGTTAATTACAATCAGATCATTTCCCAGTTTGCAGTTGATGATTGTGGTTAATTTCACACAAAGTTCAAACATGTGAAAGGGTAATTAGCACCTACTAGCATGAAAATGACTCTTACAGATGATCACAATCTTAAGATGAAATTTGTGAGTAAGTTCAGAGAAATTTCAAATATGTTACTTTGTATTTACCACCAACTACTTGAAACTGGTACTTACTAATTATCTTGCTAATTTGAGGGTAATTTGTGGGTAATTTCCAAGAAATTTTTAATCTATTACTTAGTAATTACAGCCTATTTACCGTAAAATTATGAGACCTGGAAATTGAAGTGTTAGCTCATTTTCTTAAAGGTCACAGCATGTGTGCAGTAGAGTGTGAGGGGATTTTAAATGTTCTTTTCAAACAACTTGATTGTTTTGTTACAACTCATTAGTGTGCAGGTGTGTTCAGACAAAGTGAATTTTCAATTTGAATAAAAAATCAGTCTACTCCATAAACAAGATGACAAAAGAGACGCTTGAGGGAACTGACAGAAACTACTGGAATTTCTGAGTTCTGATCTGCCGAACATAAACTCAAGCGGACACACTCCTGCACAGTGTGTGCGCTGCCATGTCCAGGAGCTAATGATACAACTAAAGTCTGCACAATTGGCTTTTGGGGTGATTAAACACAGACTGTCCAGTGGGCAAATGAAGGCTTGGACGTAAATCAGTTAATTTCAGTGGAGTCTCTTCAATCATTGGATTTGCTTGTGGAGGCAAAGCAAATTTACCTCGTCCTTTCATTTTGAGTTAAACTTTGACACATGAATTCACACCGTTAACCAACAGCAAAACACATTAACAGTGCTGATCTTTGCGGGAACAGAGCCGGACAGTCCAAAACGGGGCCAGATTATTAGCTCAGCTTTTATTAGTTGTTCCAATTTTATATAACGCTGCTCTGCGAGAGTATAAAGCTGCCAGATTCCAACGGGCGCGGCTCTCTGCTGTCACATCTGTGACGCACTTTTGATCCGTCCTCCCCACGGCTACCAGCGGCATTTTATGACTGGAGCACTTTGTCTTTGGTGACTTGTTCAGATTTTGCTGATTTGGTCATTTTTCCTTGATTCTGGTCAATAAGTAAACTGTCTATGTACTCACATGGTTTAGTTTTTGTCATCTTTTATGATGATGATCTTTGAGTCCTCACAGGTGTTTTATTTAACTGGATTCTAAATGCCATTCCTGTGTCTGATTCTGCATATCTAATTGGCCACCCCAAGTGCCCCATTAGCCTCAAGTATGATTGGTTATCTGTCCAGTGAGGGGCGGGACCTTAGATTGAACCAGCTGTCTGGTTTACTTTTGAGGACTAAAAGGAGAAAGTATGGAAGCTTTATACGTATATGTGTATGTATGGTGTCACCCTGCTGTGCTGAGATAAGTTGGATTTAGCTTTGAAATACAAGTTTTTAACACAGGAATAAGAAACTGTAACATACTGTAAGTTTAGTAATTACAGTTTGTGTGGGTGCACTCAAAAAATCTGGAAATGCCCCTGGTCTGACTTCCTGTGCGGCCCGATCTGCTCTGTTCAGCTTGGCGCAGCCTCCGTGTCAAAAATGAACCAGGGGCATATTCTCCGCGGAGCAGGGCAGTTAGCCACTTCTGAAAAGCGCTGCGCTGCTTATGGCGGGATCTCAGTCATCGTCCAGAATGGCCGCGATCACCTCGGGCAGCCTCACAGTCAGAATGCGAGGTAGTCGTGCGAGGTGGGATCAGCCAGTCAGAAAACAGGGTGGAAGTCTGACATTTGTTTGTTTCATGTATTAATGTGAGGAAGGTTCCATCGGATCTGTGAGGAAGGTCAGCGCTGAAATGGCTGATCAGTGATGTGAGTTAAATGTTCGCTATATCAGAACTTGCTCTGAAAAAAAAACACCTCAAGTGAATATGAGGGACTTTTTTTTTTAATTTGCCATTTCGTTAATAGAAACAGAGCTTTTGTCACATTTTTTTCTTATCTTTTTCTTATCTTCAGCAGTTTGATTTTTGAATCACAGTGCCATTTATTCAGTCGATTCTTTTCTTAACTTATCTATTGAAATAAAATAAAATAAAAGAATTAGTGTCAGCGAGCAGAAGAGCTCAGAGCTGCACACCAACACTGGAAACGTGATTAGCTAGAAGCTAAAGTCAGTTGTGTAGGCTACACATAAAGTCTATTTATTTCTACTGCTGTATGGACAGTTTCTCTTGCCTCTGTGCCACCACACTGAATTACTGATGAACTGAGCATTGTTAGATTAGCCTATCATTATGTGTGACCTATAATTGTTGTAAATAAATGTTAAAAGAACCATTGTTTATTCTGACATGATTCCAGCTCTTTGCATTTGTCTCTTGTGGCCAGTATAGTCCTGTGACCATCTTCATTTTCTGCCTCCTGAGGTGACCTTTACCGCCTCAGCATTTTGGGAAACTTGAGTTTGACATTCACAAACGCTATAAACAGTGATTACCAGGGAAAACACTGCTGACTAATAATCATTTTTAACATTTATTTATACAGGGAACAACATGCTGCTGTCCACTGATACCCTGCAGTTACTCACACTCTTTTCCTCTGACATTTTTTCAAACACCAGTGCATAAAATAATATCACACAGCAGATTTAAAGAGGACCCTGTGACCTTGTGGTAGTTTATACCACTCGTCCTGCACAGAACCTCTTTCACTACTTTCTAGGATATACACTTCTATAGGATAAGTGTCTCTCCACAGGCTCTTCCTCCGTCCCCTCAGTGTTGGACCACATGTGAACGGGCCGATAAGGAGATGCTGAGAAAAGATTAGCTTTGTCGAAAGGCTAAAATGTCTTGGGGGCGTTGGGAGGCCTGAGGGTTTCATGTGGCATTTGAAAGGAGGTTTATCAGTGAATTAAAAACGCACTCGGCGTGTGGCAGTTCAACGTCGGCGAGACCAGCTTGCTTCCTGCCTCCTGACCGGCCATTATGTCGGGGCTTGGTGTGAAATGGGAGCTCAAGTGTGTTATAATGACATGATCAAGGAGCGCTTTTTGTTATTCACACTGCCTGACTGTTAACATTACACGAGGTCTTACTTCATGTTTATGTACAGCAGCAGCATAGGGCTGTTTCTTTCCTTGTGAGGCAGCTGGAGTCACATGATCAGGCGAGTTATCTGTCATTGTCCAAGGGACTGCTGGCCTATGGGCGTGGTTTTAGGTGTGACAACGGCAAAAAGCGTCCATTGGAGCGACTCGTCTCAAACAAGCATAGGCGGCTCCTGAAGAGGTCAGCGTAGATTCTGCGTTAGCATCAGTTATATCAGAACTGAAGAGCATTTCTTCATTGAAAGAAGAGCAAAGAATGGCAGTGAAGATGCAGCTGTTTTGGGGTTTTTTTGAAGTTCCCGCCCTTTTCCAAACCGTTTCTGAGGACGACTTCCCAGATGATTCTGTGGAACAAATCCTCTGGTGTTACAGGTTATATCTTCGTCACTCTTTATATTACATCCCGTAGACTTTGCACATGCATGATAGGCTGTAGCAAGAAGCGCAATTTCTTATTTTACACTAAGAACTTCTCCTATCACAGTGTCCTGGAAACTTCTTGTTGGCAGCACACAGCATATATAGTTTATATATAGTTTATAGTGCAACTATGGGCAATTTTAAGCTCCAGCAATTATTGGATTTATGTTAAAATTTCTCATGCTTCTGATAGATATATACCATATTTTCCAGACTATATGTTGCACTTTTTTTAATAGTTTGGCTGGTCCTGCGACTTATACTCAGGTGCGACTTGTATAAATTAAAATATAAAATTTCACATGTTCTTAAATATTATTTCATACTGACCGACATGACCAAGGAGTAAACACTACCTACAGCAGCGAGAGGGTACTCTAGGCTTGTGACAACTACCGGTATCTGCTACTCCTGTACCACTGAAAATTAATTTAAACATCAACTTAAAGACAACCCAGAAAGACTGAACACAAATGCCCCCCAAAAGAAAATCATATTCTGCAGATTACAAGCTGCAGTAGTGAAATATGCAGCCGAAAACAGTAATTGAGCAGCAGAAAGAAAGTTTGGACTGAGCGAGAAACTTGTGAGGGACTGGCGAAAAGCGGAGGTTACTCTTACTGCAATGAAGAAAACAAAGAAAGCTAATCGCGGGCTAAAAGCAAGATGGCCACAGCTGGAGGAACAAGTTCACAGATGGGTGCTTGAACAATGTGCTGCTAGGAGAGGCTTGTCAATGGTGCAGGTACGTCTCCATGCCCTGGTAGTTGCCAAGGCAATGACTATGAATGACTTTGTGGGAGGACCTTCTTTGTGTTACCGCTTCATGCAATGCAACCGCTTCTCTATCAGAGCACGGACAACGGTTAAAATAAATTTCCCCAAAAAATGCGACTTATAGTCCAGTGCGACTTATATATGTTTTTTTCTTCTTCATTATGCATTTTTTGACTGGTGCGACTTACAGTCCGGAGCAACTGATAGTCCGAAAAATACGGTACACAGTGTTATTTAACATCTTGACACAAAAAATACTTAGTATTTAATAACATTTCTAAAGCATTTGATGGGTCAAAACACCACTTTTATTAATGTCGTTCAACTGTTTTTATTTCATATAAATGCACCTTTCCCACACTTTTGTGTCCTTACCGCAATGTTGAACAAATTCCACAGTAAAAGTATTTTTCAAAGCAAAACATGTCTGGTTTCTATGGAAACAGAAGTTATTCAGCGAGCAGATGGCTGAGAGGTCTGACCAGCCACGCAAGGTAGCCCTCATGTTCAAGAAAATCAAGGCAAACATCTTCTCTTTTCATCTGGAGTGTCTGTTGTGTCTCCTTGCCACACAGCCTGGTAACTCTGTATTTTGAACTGCATTTTAAAAATACATTTGTATTACTTTTGCATTCATGGAGAGTAGATGCTAGGAGTCAAAGCTAAGATAGCAGACCTTGCTAGCTGCCATTTATCTGCAAAATTAGCAAAATTGTAATTTCCACAACAGTTGTCGGTGTTGCGATTAAGACCTTTTGTTACAGTAGAGACAATGTTAAGACCCATTTCTCATGCTTTTGTGTCTAAGTGACTGATGGGAACAACGATTTTGGAAATCGGTCCAGTGTTGAGCGAGACAGCAGTGTCATCCAGCAAATATAAACAGTAGCTTCTTGTCAAAGTGTTACATTTTTACGTTAATATTGTGTCCTTAACAACAAAGATGTCATTACTGCTTTATTTTAGTTATTGATATAATTTTTATTTGCATTTTTTTAACACTTAAGTAAAGATGATTTACAGGTTAGAATTGCAATAAAAAGTAGTTTTCTCTTGTCTGTATTACCTCAATGGACATCTAAGGTTACGGTCAAAATTTTCCATAAAAGAAATCCCCTATTTTTATTTCAGTATTTACAATGATGCACAAAGCTTGATGAAAATACATTTAAATGTTATAAAACTTTATGGGTGCCTAGTTATATTTATTACAGCCTCTGATGGTTAAAATTGAAATTCATTGAGGCTGATTTTTACTAATTTTGGAGAATCTAAAATGCCCGTAGTTGCAGAAACACCCACTGACAAAAAAAATGCAGTTTTTATTGATTACATCTTTCTTTATCCTTAAAAAACATCAGGTATTTCTGACATGTGAAGCATCTTTCATCCCTGTAAAGCACACAAAATGACAGGCATGGTTTCTTCGACTCCAGTGATGTTTCCCCGTCAAGGTCACATTTGAAGTTCGGTGACAAACAGCTTTCCCACTCGCACTAAATGTGTTAGTTTACATATGTGAATAATACATCATTGAAACCGCGGAGTTCATCAGTTATGCATACAACGCAAACAATTCCAAAGTCATGCCCTCCACGCTTATTAATTTGTTTATCTTTTTTTTATTTGATTAAGAATCATCTGTGTGTGTGTGTGTGTGTGTGTGTGTGTGTGTGTGTGTGTGTGTGTACCGGCTTTGAAAAGTCAAATCGTTAAAAATTAAAAGCAGCTCTAGTCTCCTGCGTGGAGCGATAAAACTGGATTGTGTTAAGCTGATGTGAGTGCGGATGCTGGGCTGCTGTCAGTACCGCCTGTGTGAACTCACTACCTCACAAATGCAAATGACGTCTTCTTGCATATTGTTTACTGACCCTTGTAACTGTCTTTTTCGCTAAAGGTGACTCACATCTTCTGAGCCTAAATTACAGTGTGGCTGCAATTAAGAGTGTCCTGTTCTCACTTATCGAAACATAGATTCACCTCAGTCACACTAATTAAATCCTGGGCTCCGGCCTGGACACGTCTCTGTGCAGACGAAGGAACGAACTGAAACTTCAGAGCCTAAAATTAAAGCCATCTCCAGCTGCAACTAGGCTCTGACCAGGGATTCAACAACAGTCGATGTTTTTCCATCCTTATTATTTCATTAAAGCATCACAGGGTGACCTGGTTGATAACCATGAGACATTAAGACATGCTGGGGTCCTGCTAGACCAACTACAGATAAACAGTTGGCAGACAGTTTGCAAACAACTAATTACTACCAACTATAATTTTTAATATTGCTCTCATGTCCTATACTGCCTTCTCTGCATGACAAATGCCTGGATGTATGAAGTGAACTAGAAGGCCAATAGTCCAGTCCTCTGTGATGCAAGCGCAACTGTTATTTACAACTTGTAAAGATATACTTTCAAGAAAAATTTAATTACGTCTAAATTAGTTGTGCTGAAGTCTCATCATATTAGCTGTGCATTTATTATGTTCCTCTAAACTGGAAATATGGCACATACTTAACACACATTTGTGAAACCCAGAAAACATGAACACATGCAGTAATAACAAATGCTTGGCATACAGAAAAATCCTTATTACTCAAACCAGTATGATTCATCACTTAGTATTTAGACATATAGTGAAATGATTGTAGTAGCTGTCATGGTGTAAAAATCAGAGAACATTATGTTAAACTACAAATATAACCACAGATAGATAAAATGTTCAAACAATATAACAAAGCTGTATTAACACACATGAATATCATCTATTATTGTTATGCCCATGATACAGGAGCTATGATCGCATATCATTATTTTTCTTATTAAACAAAAGATGCAAACATACACTTTCTGAATTCAAAGTTTCTGTCTTTTAGCAACCTAAGACTAGTTAAGCTGCCTCATTAACTCATCTTGAAACATTCAGACTTCACAGAAACAAAATAAAACTCACAAAAAAAATTGTCTTGCTCTGTCTTTCCATTGTTCCAACCATCACTGACTCTGGTCAAAATAAACCCTTAATTCACAGAGTTGGATGTGAGAATATTCTGGGTCTGCGCTGCCTCTCTGACGCTCCTCTCACGCTCGACTCCTCTTCTGTCCCGGCTGAACCTCCCGTTCTCGACGTCCCTGCAGTCAGAGTCCTGTTTGGAGCTGCTGTAAGTCACCTGTGTACAGTTTTCCCTAATGTCAAACTGACCAGCTCTGGTTCTGGCAGTGATTTACAATCTACTTTGCAGTGAACTCTGCATCTCTCAGTGCACATTGTATTGTTTACCAGCAGATCTTGACCTCCCCAATATGGCGGACGGGCAGACACATGTCAAATGATATCTATACCTATGCTGAAAACCTTCTTTATTTGGAGTAGGAATTTGAAAGGTGACCAGTTCTTACATATTTCACCTTCAACTAAAGTCAAAAGTAATTTGTGTGTATGCCTCCTGATTCAGATTTGCTTGAAAATTACTTCCTTGTCCCATGTTACCCCTTTCCACCAAGTTTCATGAGATTTGGACCAGTGTGTTTTTTCTGTAATCTTACTGACAAACAAACAAAGGGCACCAGAAACCTAACTTCTCTGCAGTGGAACTAGACACAATGCAGCAAGTCAGGCTTGTTGCCAGTTTGCTTTAGTTGTACAATTGTACTGCAGAACCAAACAAAACAAACAAACAAACAAAAAAACATACTCCACAGACCACTATGAGAGGCATCTGTGGAATTCATGACAGGACAACTCAAACTGCAAAAGAACTCTTGTAAAATTACAAAAAGAAAAAAAAAAAAAAAGAAATTCTCATTTCAGTTTGTTCCATATCCGTTTATCATTTGTCTGTGGGTTGGTCCAGCAGGGCCAGAGACATTGGGCACCATTTGGGAGTCCAGCATCCAGTTCCTCTGATACATTCGTAGCTAAATGCCCTTATCTTTTGAATTGCACACCCACAGTTGGTGATGTTGCCTTTTTGTTATGTATTTTCTTGTCTAAAAGCCCAAGCCGGTTCATTTCAGAAACTTGACAAAGCTCCTTTTAGAGCCACAGAAGACAGAATTCAACTGTTTTCACAGGCTGAGTAGTGCTCATGAATAATCTGATCTTAATGTTTAAAACCAGTGAAGTTCCCCTTGAAGTGAAAATTTGAGTCAAAGACGTACACTGATCGGCCACAATATTAAAACCACCAGTCTGATGTTGTGTTTGAAGGTGTCCTGTGGTATTTGGCAACAAGACGTTAGCAGCAGATCCCTCAAGTCCCGTAAGTTGCGAGGTCCATGGTTCAGATTGAAATATGGGACATTTGGAGACAAAGTCAACACCTTGTCAACGCCAAGCCACTGTTTTCCATTGCTCCATGATCCAGTTCAGATGCTCAAGTGCCCATTGTAGGTCTGTGGTTTAGCATCGGCAATCCAACCAGCCTATAACTATGCAGCTTCAGACACAGGATGGGGGATCAGACCAGACGAGCTAGCCTTCACTCCCTACGAGCACCGGTGAGACTTGGGCACCCATGGTCCTGTCACTGGTTCACCGGTTGTCCTCTCTTGAACTACATTTGGTAGATAATATGCACTGCATACTGGAAAGTCTCCACAAGACCTGGGGCCTCATTCATAAAGTTGACTTATGATTAATTTAGGTCTTAAATTAAAGTATGGCTAAAGCAGAAAATTATGTAGACTTTAAAAAACTTTCATTTGAAGGAAATGATCTTATTTCTAACTAACTTTGCATTATCTTTATAAACGATGTGATATGTTTTATCAAATGAAGGAAATTGACACCTATGGCTTTCTTTGTCTCCCCGTTTAGTCCTCAAACACTGCCGTGATCTTGTCTTCCAAAAAGTTTGCTTCTCTCTTGGTCCCCGGCTATTCAAGAAACTCTCATTTTTGCTGGTGTTATGTAAAGGGAAGTTGCTGATTGTAAGGCAAGTGCCATCAATTTTAAGTTAATTTGAGATTTACTGATCACATGTGCCAAAGATACAAATTTTCTTTTCAGAAACTGCATAAAAGGCCGTCCACACTAAGGACTATAGCTATAAAAGTATCATTCTGACTGAAGTAGATGGTGGTGTTTGCACCATAACTATAAAACTGCAGTCCAGACTCTGCCATCCACTGGACTTACAATGAGTTTTAGAACAATGGGCCTCATGCAAGGACCAGTGCAGAGCAGGAGTCATGTGCAGTCAGTCTGCTGCTATCCAAACCGAAGTTTAGTTAGTTTGAAGACATTTTGAGTTTGAAAAATAAATTACACTTCATAATTATGTCAATAATATCTTGTTAGACTGTTTCAAGTTATAATATAATTGTACATTTACATATAAAGCCTATCATCATTAATTTAATGATCTATTATTACCTGCTGTCAGTTGTATGGGTCGTACGTGTTCTCATGCAGGTTTATGAAGTTGCTGTCCAGGGGAACATCCTCACTTTCTCTGTCCTTTGTCTCTGTGACGGAAACTTCACGCTTGACCCCCTCGCCCCCCTCGCTATAGTCATCGATCGCCTTGCTGTGGTGAGGCGTTGAAGCCATTTTTATATTGAGACATTGCTTCTTCATGTCAATGACCATCCGACCCTCAAGTAACACCTTATGAACAATAGTTGTTTTTTCCCGTTTCTTTGCTTTAGCAGATCCCACATCCCTTTTTGATGCCTTTTTCATGAACAAGCACTTCCTGACATGGGGGCAGGGAGCGTAGCCATATATGGTCCTATTGGGGCATCAATTATGCTAATTTACAAGTCTTGTGCACACTGATCATTTACACAGTTATCTGAAGTTCAAGCATTTGCTAAATCAGACATGGCGTGCTCAACAAAAAGTAAGAGAAAGTTAAGATAAGAATGCGAAAATGTTTTTCTGCTCAGTATCAAACTTTGCAAACCATCAGAAATGGAAAAGACTAAGCTCAAATGAAAATGAGGCCGCCTTTAACCCAGTTGCCTACTCATCACATTTTGGTACTTGCCATCTTTTTGCAGCTTTAATACATTCATAAGTGTAAATGCGTTATGACATGAAGAGTGTAACGCTCCACGTCACACACATCACCATCCCAAACAGTCAGCTGACCTCCCCAGCACTGAGGACACCCAGAAAAGACTGAGCGTCTTGTCTCGAGTTTAAATGAGGCTTCTTATCAGAACATCTACTCTGCATTATTAGCCACCGAGCTTCATTACCTTGCAGCAAACCTGTAATTCTAATTGTAATCAGCCCAATAATCATCCATCAATCTGTGCCGATGCGTCTCCCCTCCCCACCTGATATTAGGCACTTACAACAGTGAGGAAAATGAGTTGTTTGAGAGCAAACAAGAGACTTTCATTTAGTGGTGAAGAAATTCCCCCTGGAGCTCTGCTGGAGACGGCGGCGTCTCACTCTGCATGAAAACATTCATGCAAATTAATCTCCAAGAAGCCAGAGTTCAATAAAATCCCCTTCTCTTCTCGTTCACTATTGAGTGTTAAGTCGTGTCCATTCATATATATCTGCAACCTTGATATGTAAATGATGTCAGGAGTGGAGCGGGGAGGGGGGTCGCGTTGGGGGGGATTAGGGTGTGTGCTGAAGAAAGACGAGCGATTTGACACCTGCACCGCTCTTTTCACTCTCACGCCTGTAGCACTGCAGGGAGGAAACCTGGCAGAGGAACGCGCAGGAATCCTCATCCGCCACGTGTTTACTGATCCACTGCGACTCCCTGACTTAATTAATACTCTATCTGCCACGGCACACGAGCTGGTAGACGTGAAATAAACCCAACCTGAAGTCTGCAGCTTATAGAAGCATTTCCTCCCAGTTAAAGTCCCCATGAAATGAAAACAGACTTTGTCGCCTTGTTCGCTAACGTTCCATGTCAGAATATTCACCTTTATCACAATAAATCCTTTACAAAAAAAGGACAAAATGTTTTTAACTTAATGTTTACCCCCTGACGCCTGAACCAGAGCTTCATTATGTGTGGTAGCAATTTATTTATTTCAGGTGAAGAGAAGTTTAATGTTTGACAAAATCACACAATTTGCTCTGACTAGCTTCTTCAGGTGCTTTCAGCTGCATCTCCTGGTCTTCATCAAGTGAAGGAGTTTGTCTGTCATCAGGTGGTTTTATTTTGGAAGACTGGGGGCTGAAACTGAAAAGCTATGGATAAAGCTAATTTACAGATCTTGTTTCATGGTCATTTTTGTCAATCTACTATTGCAGGGGTCAAGAATTAACTTTCATTCTTAGAAATTAAAATGACCAAAACATTGTTGTTTTAGATACACAAAAGAAAATAAGAAAACAGGAAGGGGGCAGTGAAAAAAACATTTAATTAAATATCAGTCAATAAAAAAAAAAAAAAAAATCACAAATTATCCATCTGCATCATCGCTCCTTCTGATTTGCACTTCATCATCATCATGTCTCGTCTACCCATCACTCTCTTTCAGCAGTGAATATATGTAATCAAGAAAGTGTGATGTTTTTCAAATGTCATTTAATGAGGATTTTAACTTAGCATTTTGCATATTTAAATTTCCCCAGAGGCTCACCCAGAGGCAGAATCATTTCACTGCTTAATTTAAAGCTCAAAGGGGAGAGCCAAATAACTAGAATCAAGGCCAGAGCCAAGATATTAGAGACGCCGAGGTCAAGAGTCCAAAGTGATTTGATTTTATTTCATTTTATTTTCAAATTTAACTCCTTTTTTTTTCTTTCTTTTTATAAATTAACACAATTAGTTTAGTGTACCACAACACAATAAAAGGTAACAAAAATGAATCCTCTTGACCTTAGGAGCTGTTTAGGCCAAATAAAAAAATAAATAAATACATTTTGGTCATATGATAGTTACAATGTTTCAACACTTCACTCATGATACTTTTTTCTGTTGTTAAAGGCATATTATGCAGGATTTTCCACACGCACATAAAAAATATTTTATGTATTATTTGATTTAGTTTTAGTTTTTGGCTCATCTTCCAAAAGTCGATTTTAAAAACATTTAAGCACACAATAATTCATCAGATTCAATAAATAATAAATAACACACCAGTATCACATCATAAAAATCATATACATACAAACACATAGCCTACATACACTGTACACTGACACATGTAGTACCCATTAACAAATATTCATCTATATGTATATACACACATAAAATATCAACACTCTAAAACCTATGTATTTATGATGAGAACTACATCTTGCAATCATCAATCATGGATCCAGCTGCAGTGCTGTTCTTGAGATTTTGTAATGAATCCAATAATTTAAAAGTTCGGAAAATAAAAGTCCTTTTATCCATTTCAGTTTTTACTTTTGGCAGCATGTAACAATTTTTCTCTTTTACTCACTTACTTATTTCAGCTTGATGTTTATAATGAGTTTGCTCTTAATGTTAATTTGCTTTTAAAACTTTTGGACTTTTGGTGGAATTTGAATGTTATCACCCTCTAAAAGTGTATGGTGGTGCCAGTAAGAGCGAGCAGGTTGTGAGGCAGAGAAAAACGTAGCCCTTCCTCTTTCTCTTTCCTCCGTCTTTTCTCTGTGTCATGGATGCATAAGGAGCCGCAGGTCTGTGTGACCAGGTTTTGAGGCTGAGCTACACGCACAAACATGCTAACAAAAAAATTGATTCACTGCTTTGTTCTTTTTAATTTCGCTCCCTCACTTCATTCACTCTCACTTGCTCATTTAGCTGAATGGAGGGTTCGGCACTGAATGTTGTTTTTACAAACAGCCACTAACAAATCCAGCACAGCATGCCTTTAACTTTACAGTTTAATTTTCATAATTTATCTTTACATTGTTAAAACCATCATTCTGGTGCAGAAATGCTAAATCTCTTTATTTATTTCCTTACTCTTTATTAATTCGTATTTTTATTCTCTTTTTTAAATATAGAAAGCAGTCAAATATGAAGAAATTGATTTGCAGAATCAGAATCATTTGTGTATTTGTGGAACATAACCTCCTCCTCAAATCAGTAAAATACCTCAATTTCCAGTGCATGACCAACATGATGTATTTTTAATTTTTTTTAAACAAACAACATCTTTTAAAACCTTTCAAAATGGTTGGATTTTTTATTATATAAGAGAGAAATCTGTAAATATTTAAAATGAAGTCAGGGACCATGGGAAGGTTTGTTAAAATGATGCAAAGACATGCAGTTTGTTCAGTTAAACCCAATGAAGACACTGATTGTTGTCCAATAAAAGAATTATAAAATATTGACTTTCATTTAAAATAACAAAGAAGTTCATGTCGCATTTACTGGAATCATTAAAGTTACGATGACTGAATTGTGCATGCATTGATTTTGTTGATTTATATTGTTTGCTGTGAAGCAACTTGTCATAGATACCCTGTTAGTGTTGCTGGTATTGATGTGTGGATGATGTATGACACTTTGCTGCATGACACACATGTAGTGTAAAAAGAAAAGAGACATTCGGGCAGACCTGAGAAAAAGTGGATTCAAAGTCTATATTTTCCCTGATTGTCCTGTTATTCCAAAAGAGGATACAAACCCCCCCCCAACAAAATAAACTTCAGTATTTCTTGTTTTATTTCAATATTACTACAAGATGAACACAAGCTTGACTAAACAGGCTCTAACCTGCACTTGGCAGACAGAGCTGTGATAAGCTCTCAGAGTAAAAACATGACAGCTGAGATGTACAGACTTAAACTACAAAGCCGAAGAAAACCATCCAGACCAAAACAAACTAAAAAACCCACATCATTGAGCCTCTCGCAATCTCACGTCCTTGTAAAATAAAAAACTTCAATAAATGTAAAGCCAACGCAACAATCTCAAGACTTGCACCTTCTGTGACCGCATCACATTCCTTATTAATGACAACGGTATTCAACGGACGTAATAGGCATAAAAATAGTGTTTTATTTTACAGGTGGAGCGGCTTGTGGTGGAGACGCTGCCAGCCAGCATCACAGGGTGTGTGTCTGAGGTGAACGTGGAGACGATTTCATGGTAATCCAGTGAATCTGCCAGCTCGTGTTCCTGGGGCAAAAAAACGCCAGCGACACAAACAGGGTTTAGTTCCCATGTGAGACCAATACTCAGTTTAAGTTTAAGTCAGACCGTGTTCTCCTAAACCTAATGTAGTAGTGTTGTTAGGTTTCTCAGCAAGCTGTATTTTCCAGTCAGACTGGATGTTTCATATGTATTATTGCTAACTTGACCGTGAAATGAGAATGTGTCTACTTTTCACACCCAGGTGAGGCAAAACCTGACACTGTCACGGTGAACCGGTGAGTTTATTAGACGTTTTGGTGTGACACTGGGTTGTTGTTTGAGTTGTTGCGGGTGTGGTGGTGGGTGTTCCTTCTTCACCCTGCTCTTTAGCTTCATTAACAACTCCTCACTTGTTTTGACTGACTCTTCCTTTGTCCCATCTGTACTCTGGAACCTTGGTCAACTTCCTCCTTTCCTGTTTCCTGTTGGGACCAGTAAAAGCTACTTATATATTGTAAATAGTCACGTTTAGTTAGCTACATCTATCTATCTATCTATCTATCTATCTATCTATCTATCTATCTATCTATCTATCTATCTATCTATCTATCTATCTATCTATCTTATTGTTAGCAAGATGCTAGCTAATTAGCTAGCAAATCTAAAGGTCATATCTTTTGCAAAGTATACTTTTCATAGTTTTCCATCAAAATTATGTGTCCCTGGTGTCTCTCAAGACCCCCAGACTATGAGAAAAGACCGTCTTCTCTCTTTCGTGTTTGCTCCCCCTTTTAGAAAATGTGTTATCCAAAAAGACAGTCAGATTTTCCATCCCCTTATGACAGGGGTTGAGGACCACCTCTAGATAGCCGACCGTCCCATCCACTGAAAGCCGAGTGAATCGTAGCAGGCAGTGTCTGCCAGGGAGCTGACCAATGAGAGCAGACTGGACTTTACAGTATGGGGGACAGGAGTTAAACCAGTGTGTTTCAGAAAGAGGGTTAATAGATGCAGTGGCCAGTAGGAGAAACGTAATGTGTTTTCTGAACATTAAAGCCTGCAAACCTATTCTATTAGAACCCCCAGATAAAAGTATGAACCTAAAAATGAGAATAGTATGTCTCCTTAAAGCAACCAATCGCTGGCTAGTTAAATCTGATAGCTATTGTTAGCAAAATGCTAACTAACAATACCTTACAATATGACAATGAGTCACTTTTACAGGCCTCCCAGCAACATCGAACCATCTTCAAAATTTGTTTCAACATAGACGAGCCGAGTGCATAACATACAAGTAGAAGACAGGCTATTGGTAAAAAGTTATTGGAGCACAGAGCATAAAGGGGCGGGACTCAGCAAGGGTCAATTATATAACTTAGTGGCTGACAGTTTTTTAATTCACAGCCAAGTCTGAAATTTTCCCAAATCACGACTCTTCGAGGCACTTGGTAACAGCAAGCAGCTGCAAACACTTTCACACACAGCTGCCCCCGCCCACACTGACATTCCAGACTTTTAATTGGCCACTGTATACTAGTGACATCACCAGAAAACAGGTCATTTTCACAGTTGCTTAAAAATACAAACCAAAACCAATGACCCTTATTTGATTTGGGTAGGCCTGCGCCCATCCAGGCCAAGCCTTGGCTACACACATGCAACACGCAGCACAAATCAGTTAAAGGACGAGTGTGTAGGATTTTGTAGCATTTAGATCGCAATCTACTGCTCGCCTAAAACTCACCTTCCAAGCGTGAAGGAGGTGAAACATGGCGGTACAACACAGCAGACTCTGTGGAAGAAGACCTGCTCCCTCTGCTGATATAACCGGCTCATTTTAAGGTAAGGAAAACACAATTTTTCTTGTTTTCAGGTGATTATGCACTAATGAAAACATGTTTGTGAATAATATATTCTATTCTTGGCAGTAGCTCCCTGTAAATCTTACACACTGGGCCTTTAAAAGAAAAGAAAGACGATGCTTTATCTCCAGACTGTGGTTAGTGTTTCCAGTTTGGGTTTGTGCAACCCAAACAGAGAAGCACTCAGCTGTCAGTCAGTTAATCCAGCTGTGATGAAGCTCCAACTTCTCTCATTCATCGTCTCTCCTAATTGTTCATGTCTGATGTGGCTGCTGTCAGTTCAGATCATACGTAGAGAAATTGTGCCATCATGCAGCCTTCAGAAGAGATTTGTGTGTGTGTGTGTGTGTGTGTGTGCAGGCCTGCATGATGAGCAGAGTGATCGTACTGTAAGTTCGGTGTCATTACCATGGAGACAGTTGCCATTATTAAACTTTTTTTCTCTCTGAGCTTCTCCAGAAATGCATTAGGAGTTCTGTAGGTGGCTGAGCGGAGACTTGAGATGTGAGAAAGGGGAGCTAAAAATAGAGCGGCTACATATCCAGACGCTGTTGATTAGTGGAGCTGTTTAGACTGCGTTTATGAAACGCTGTGGTCGATTGTCTTGGCTACTGCGTGCACTCAACTTCCTGTTGAGATGAGTGTGTGTTTATATCTGTGCACATGAGTGTGTATTAGATAAAAAGTCAAAATAATGAGATAAAGTCATAATTATGGCATAAAAAGACAAAATTATGGAGTAAAAAGTCAAAATTATAAGATAAAAAGGCATAATTCTGAGATATAAAGTCAAAATTCTAAGATGAGAAGTCTAAATTATGATAAATAGTCAAAATTTGACATTATGAGATTGTAGTCAAAATTGTGAGATCTTTATTATGTGGAATTAATTATGTGGAAATTATAAAATAGAAAATAGAAATTAACAGATAAAAAGTCAAAATAATGTGATAAAAAAATATGATTTTTGTCCATTTCCATCCACTTTTTATCTAATAATCTTAAAGTTTTTTCTCATAATTCTGACTTTTTATTTAATTATTATGACTTTTTATCACATAATTATGTCCATGGGGATATTTCCTTCTTTCCACTGGCAGAAATGAGCTTCCATGGATTAATTCTTACAAGATTGACATGCTAAGTTATAAACTTACTCCTCTCTCTGCTGTTGATTAGTGGAGCTGTTAAGACTGTGTTCATGAAACGCTGTGGTCGATTGTCTTGACTACTCAACTTCCTGCTGAGATGAGTGTGTGTTTATATCTGTGCACATGAGTGTGTTTTCATGGAGAAGATGGACTATTTGCAGTTATTCATCTGAAACCTAAAATTAGTCAGACAGGAAAAATTATCCCTAAAGCCACTTTGTGGCAAACCTTTAAAAGCAGCAGTGGAAATCAATGAGCGTAAAAGACTTCAAAAGAAAACACAACAGAAGTCATGTGGACGTTGATGAATGTTTTTACATTTGCTTTTCTAATCATTTAGTTCACTCCAGAGGATCATTTTAACTTCCACACAGATTTAGATGAAAAAATCAGTTTAGACAAAATGTTACAATGAAAAAACATAATTTCGACCAACAGGAAAACCAAACCCTTAAATTGCACAATTAAAATAACAGTCAGTTTAAACCATCAGTCAACTAGCAGGAAGAGTCTCGTTGTTTTAAACACAGGAATAAATAAGTTCCAACTTCACAAAAACAAATACTTATCAACTCATCATCACTCTATAGAAACCCATTTCTGTTAGTGACAGAAAAAAATATCTCCATGCTCTGTCACAATTAAGAGATAATAAAAGTCCCAATTCTGAGATAAAATGTCAAAATTATGAGATAAAAAAAAAATCATAATTATGGGATAAAAAGTTGAAGTTAAACAAAAATGAAATTAAAAGACATGGTAAGTCATAATTAAAGATGAGATAAAGAAAAACAGAGAGATAAAAGTCATAATTAAAAGATGAAAAGTCAGAATGATGAAAAGTTATATATATAAGATAGAAAGTTGAAAATTGAAATAAAGAATTTCAAGTTGAAATTAAGAAATAAAAGTCAAACTTCCAAGATAAAAAAATGATAATTATAATAAACAGTCATAATATTGAGATATAAATTTGAGATTATGAGGAAAAAAAGTCACAATTGTGAGAATAAAAAGTCATAGTTATGGGATAATAAGTCAAAATTATGATAAAAACACTGACGTAGCACTAGCTGAGCTAACTTACTTATGACAGCCACAGATCAATTAGCAGCTGGAAAAAAAAAAGCAACAGGCAACACACTGCTCTGAAATAGAAATTTAGATCTATTTATTTCAATTGTTCCTACAACTAACCAATAAATGAAAACATGGTCAACTAAAACTCTTGGCACCAACTAATGTTTAAGTCAACTATTAGGGGGCATCCCTGATATTTACTGCACTAAATCATCAATCAAATTAATATGATATCTCATCAGAAATTAAGGAAACAATAACCAAGTTACAGTATATTCTCCTTTAAAATTTCCATTCCAATGCAGAAATGTTGTTTCAGTTTTATTTGTCTGTTTCACATTTCTTAGTTCAAATCAGTGCCAGATATTTGCTGAATGAGTAACTGTTTGTTTATGAATCGTAATAAATTGTTAACAATCTTTTAGAAGGCATAGATGCTTATAACAGTTAAAACTGAACAATATGTTAATGAAATCTGGCAGGCAGTAAGTCACACAGTCACTGAACTCAAACTCCAGAGTGTGTACTTTCAGAGCAGTGGGCTTTTGTTTTCAGGAGAACTGGCTCAGCTTTACATCGACAGACAGCTGATCAGCTTGCAGTGTAGGACTCCTCCTAATTTGGTATTGTCAAATTATAATGGTGCGCTCGTCTTGGACTGTGTAGATTCAGTGTGTCTGCAGTCTGCAGGCAACCCGCCTCAGTTTCAAGTCTGAGGAGGAGGGAGTCGGACGAAACAACTCGCTTTAACCATAGACTCTATATTAATAAAAGATTCAACCTGTTTAATATACGATCTATGGCTCCAACTCACTATTTGGCTAGGATCTTACATCTGGCTCCTTTGAGATGTTTTTCTTGTCACCTAATACCAGACTGGAGGTTTGCTATCTGTGTGTGTTGCTGATATAAAAGGTATAAAATGTTTACTCTGTATTTGGAGGTGCAATGAAAACCACGGATAATAAATTCTATAACAGAAGCTACACGGTCGAGGTTTTGGCCCCGGCTCTACAGCTCCCAGTCAGAGTGCAGAGAAGAAACAGGTCCAGGATATTGTTTTATGGATTTTTTTCTCTAATGATCTCCCGGTAAAAATGAGAAAAGTAGCAGAACATTTGCATCAGGTCGAAGAGGTAAGGGACCATAGAGACTAGTCACTGCATTAAATATGTACAGTATGGGATTGTTCTAGGTAGATGTTATTGGCAGTTTTTATCAGAACTTTATATAATGAGTATGGGAACTTTTCTCTGGGCCTATCTGGCCATTTTCCCCTGGACTGCTCACTGTAATAACCTGTTATATAGTGGCCAGTGGTAGACTCAGGCTGTCTGAGGAGCAGGGGTGAAAAAAAATCAAAAGGGGGCCAGCTGTATGTGGCGGGGCACCCACACACCACAGTTCCTGATGCAGTGGAAGTACACTTTCTTTGAACATGGGGCACTGTCAGGGAGTAGGGGGGGTGGGGTGAGTGGGTGTCCACCAGTGTTAGTGGCCACTTCAAGATGATTTTCTCAATGCATCTATATTTTTACAGTTTCTTATTGGTCCTAATCAACACCCTGTAATAAGTTTAATTTGAGTCTAAAAAAATCTAAATTGTGCAACCAACCTATGAATTTCCAGTTGGGATTTGTAAAGGATTTATACCATCACAAAATGTGTTAAAGTGCCTTCCAAAGTGCCCTTCCAGTGGAGAAAACACAACGCAGTGCCATATAAGCTGCCTTACAGACTAGAGAATGATTTGGCTTCTGTGTGACTTTAAATGGTTAAGTAGTTCTAGCAGCTGTTCTACTATTTTAATCTAAAGGAGGACTTGGAATTGCCACGCTGGTGCACATACAGGTCGTGCCCCTTTTTTTTTTTTCTGCCCCTGCCCCTCAGACAGCCTGAGTCCACCCCTGGCTTGTTACATTTGGCAGTGTTGGTGGCATTGCAGTAGGTGCTTCACCGTCTGCTGCCTGGTGGAGAGATGCACTCTAGGGATTGACTGACCTCTTCCTGTCTGATCATGTTTTGTGTCTTTGACAAAGATTGCAAACAGAAGAGGAGAACACAGTCTCACCTCACGCTCCATTTGGTAGCTGTTTTGTAGCTTTCAGTCAGAGCACTGATCCAACAGGCACCAAGACATTCTGATGAGGGTGACCGAGAGCACACAAAATAAATCTTGCTGAAACCTTGCTAGACTTATTTTTAAAAAGAATGATTAGCTGTGGTGATTGTTTAAACTGTACACAGTAACTAAGCCTGTAACCTTTAGGTTCAGCAGAAGGGAGCGTGCCTTTTCAAATCTTTATTGAAACTGTCCTCTGCTGAGTTAAACTCAGCTGTCAGGATCATGTGTCAGTTACATAACAGCAGTCCTGCAGCTGCAGGGGATTCACTGCCTTGCTCAAGAGCACTTTGAGGTTTGAAATTGGTTGTGGAATGAGCCCTTCATGTTTGACACACTGTCCTGACAAATGACAAGAACTTTTTTTTTTTTTTTTTTTTTTTTTTAACCCCCCTTTGCAGTTATGAGGGGGCCCCAGGGCAAAAAATGAACTGTGAAACCCCTTCCCCTCTTTCTCCTACCCTGTGTGCACTGTGTGTGTATAAAATATTAATAAGTTAGCAGTAACTTGATGAAGAACTTGATGCATCAGGTAATTACAATAAACACGGAAAATTTCTAACATTCACTGAGTTTTCAAAAGGACAGTTCATCCCATGTCTGCCTTCTCTCCAATATAATGAGGAACTACTTTTTTCTGCAGAATAATCTACTAGAACTGCTTTATTTCTTACAAAAGTGTATTGGAGGTAAGGCAGGCCACATCTCCAAAACTAAGAGCAACTCACACCAAATAAATTAGGTGGATTAACAGCATTACGGGCCAGAGGAAAAATCTGTTTTTTTAAATTCTGGGTTGAACTGTCCTTTTAATATTTCAGCTTGAATCAACATATTTTAATTTATCTACTGAAAGCGCATTTTTTAAGTCAACATAAACTACTTTTGCTGAGTTGGATGAACTATTAATCCAAACTAAAAGATCACTTCCTCTTTTAAAATATGCAGTCAAGCACGCAGTATTGTGTTATGATTTACAAGCCCTGGCCTCCTCATAAAGAGCACTCTGAGGTTCAGTGTCCCGGCTAAAGACAACAGGACAAGTTGGGGTTAGGGACATTTTTCCATCTGTCTGTTGCCCCACTGCATGCTGGGAGGTTAAAAATAAATAAATTGTAACAAAAAGGGTGGTTGTTTCTTGATATAAATTATGCGCTGTAAAATGAAAAGATGAGAAAACACCAAATTTCAAGGAAATTTACCTCAATAAAGTTGAGACTGAGGTTTGAGCCCAACTCTTAGGTTTTGTTTTTTTTTTTTTAACCCCCTAACCTTAACACCCCCCCCCCCCCCCCACCAAAAAAAAGGAAAAAAAAAAGAAAAAAGTATTTGAGTAAACTCATGGAAGTAAAAGTAAAAGTAAATTATAGATCATTTGATTTTTTCAATTGCAACCATTTAATATCCAAGCACCCAAATAATAACAAATAATCTTCACAGCTCACTGTCAGCATTTTTTTTACATTCAGAATGTTTTTTTTTTTTTTTCTAAAACTAAAAGATTTAAGTTTATCTAAACAAGATAAAAGTCCAGTGAAGGTAGTTGCCTTGAAATGTTGCAGTTTTTTCTTTCTTTCTTTGTTTTTCAGTGTATTCATTCAAATTCACTTCACTCTTTACTTCTCCCCTGGTCATCCACCCTTCACCCCTACAGTGGTTCTACACCCCCCCCCCCCCCCCCCACCAGGGCTGGCCCACTACCCGGTTTGGAAATCACTGGATTAGTCGATTAATTGATTAGTTGTCAAATATTAATTTAATTGCCAACAGTTTTGATAATCGATTAATTGTTTTGTGTGTCATGTTTAAAGGAAGAACAAATGTCCAAATTCTCTGATTTCACCTTCTCAATATTTTCTGCTTTCTTTACTCCTCTATGACAGAAAACTGGATGTGTTAGGGGGCGTCATCTTGCACATTGGATGAACATTTTTCACAAATTTTTGATATTTTTTGCAGCAGACAACCAATTGATTAACTAATAATGAAAATAACTGTTAGATGCATATCAATAAAGCTGCCTCTATGATTCCTTAAACAGTGTGGAGGCCTACAGTAAGTTGGAGTGTGTGGTGCGCAGCAGCATCAGTGTGTGTCCGCCTTCAGCACCTCGGACAGCGCAGCTCTCTGAACACATGATTCCTCTCTCCTCACACCTGCTGCCTGCGGAATGTAAAAAGCACTAATGTGACCATGTGAGGCAAAGTAAACCCTCTGTGTCCATATAATGAGTAGGAGTGGTCACTGTGGGAGGGGTCGCGCTGTGTGGTGTGGAGACGGTGGAGGGGGTGGGGTGAGGGGGGGGTGCAGTCAGATTTCTCCCTGAGAGAGAGGAATCTTCCAGGAGTGAGCAGATAGTGAGGCCGCGCAGGGTTCGGATGATTCGTGACACTTGGAAAGAGGAGAACACAGAGACAGGAGGAGCAACGCCCACCGATTAGAGTCTGGAGTGTGTGGAGACATAAAATGTGGAGCCTTCAAAATACGAGCAGTTCGTGACACGCATGGTTAAACTCTGAGGCCCCCGCAAGGTGCGGGAAAACACATGTATTCTCTTTTTTTTCCCCCTTCTTCTTCTTCTTCTTTTTCCTCTTTTTCCAAAATCAGCTCAAACTGATGAGCAGACAGGACGGAGAGGAGGTCTGGATGTGCACAACGGAGCACGAGTGGCACTGCGGGCAGGAGCGCGCTGTAGCCTGCTGTGAATGTTGTTTCCTCCTCCTCTAAAGTCTCTTCATCCTCATCTCTCCGTCTTCTACTCGTGATAAAGAAGGTGTAGATTTGTGGAAACTCTTCTTCTCTGCTGGTGGAACCTGTTGTCGCGATGATTTGCTACGTGTTTGGAATATTTTCGATTCCTGTAACAAGTTGATCCAGGAGCAAAGCAGCTGAGGAGGGACTGAATCAGGCTGTGAGATGTTTGATGTGCGCACTGTGAGAGCGACGTTTCCCAACTTGATGCTCCTCTGTGAGACTCTGTGACCCTCCCGTCGTATCGACGACTCAGCACATTTGTGATGAGGATGTCCTCTGCGGGTGAGGAAGATTTAAGGATTTCACAAAAACTGGATGTTTTGTTTATGGCTGCTAAAAATAGCCTTGATGAGGTTACAATGAACAGGTTGGTGTTGAGCTGAAACTTAGAGGAAGGATGCTCAGTTTGAGGACATTTTAAACACATCACAGACAGAGTCAGAGTGGAGCATCAGAGACAAAAGGATCCTCTAACGATCATTTCTTTTGTTGGAAGAATTTCTTCTCATTAGCTCAGTTCACTTGAGGAGAACAGAGACCAACAGGCGATCTTGGGAGCAGCTTGTTGATGGCACTGCGCACCGGGAGGACTTGGTTTGGGCAGGTCTTGCGCAGGGTCTTTCGGCTGCAGGGCTCCTGGTCCAGGCGATCGAGCAGTCTCCTGTGTCTCTCCGCGAACCAGGATCAGGATCTGGGCTTCTGTCACCGGGATCAGCACCACAAGGCGGGGGATCTCCACCGCTGCTCCGACTCCTCCGTCCACCGCGGCCACCGTCACCGGAGCGCACCTTTCTGCGCCTCCGCCTCCAGGCGCTGTCCACACGGCTTCCCCCACGCTCGCTGCGCCTTCCCGGGGAACCCGAGGG
This sequence comes from Lutjanus erythropterus, assembly GCF_056507025.1. Classification (NCBI taxonomy): domain Eukaryota; kingdom Metazoa; phylum Chordata; class Actinopteri; order Lutjaniformes; family Lutjanidae; genus Lutjanus; species Lutjanus erythropterus. Next base: position 8,431,526 of record NC_139332.1, read on the forward strand.
GACATGAGCCCCTCGGTCGCAGGTTCCTGTTGGCCATGAAGCGGCAGAACGTGCGGACCTTGTCCCTGATCATTTGCACGTTTACATACCTGCTGGTCGGGGCCGCCGTCTTTGACGCCCTGGAGTCCGACTTCGAGATGCGGGAGAAGGAGCAGCTGGAGGCGGAGGAGAAGCGTCTCCAGGGGAAATATAACATCAGCGAGGATGATTACCGCAAACTGGAGACCATCATCATGGAGGCAGAGCCCCACAGAGCCGGGGTGCAGTGGAAATTCGCAGGGTCATTTTACTTTGCCATCACAGTTATCACCACCATAGGTAAGTCCCTGTCTCCATAACCAGTCTCTAAAACCAGTATAACCAGCCCTCATAACCATTACAGGTGCGTCTTAACACTGCTGCGCAACAGGACCTGATTAATGACGAGGACAGTCACATTTTCAAGGCAATAAAACATCCTGTACGCGTACGCACATGTTCATATGCACAAACATTTAGATTATAGCCGACTGCAAGTGTTAAGATAAAGTTTTAAGCAACATGTTGCAGCATCACTCGCTGCTCCAAAGGGAGCTGTGCGGCGAGGGTGAGCTTTGTGTCACCAGTCAAACAAACGTGATGACATTTGGATTTACACTTTTTTTTAAAGCACCTAATGGTGAAAAAAAAAAGAGTGAGGAATGACGTAGCGCGCACTGGAGACAATTCAAACATACAGATCAGCTCCTCTGGTGCAGCTGGAGTAACGTTATGATTCAACTTTGGCGGTGCGTCACCGACGTGCAGCTCAAAGGAAGCATGACAGTGAGTGTGTGAGGAGTTCAGGCCGTTAGACGCGCACAGATCTGTGTGTGTGTGTTTTTTTTTTTTTTTTTGAAAGCTGGTAGAAATGAGACAGAGGGTAACGAGCATCTGTGAACAGCAGGACCGACTGTGTGGTGGTGCTGAAGGGACAGCTCCTCTGAGTTCAGCCGCAGGCAGGACGGAGAGTTCAGACACTGAGATCTGACACTGACACTGATCCAGCAGGGCTCACTTCTTACATTTAACGATGTTTATTCCTTAGGTTAGATGCACATTACATTTTAGTGTGTGATCATAGAGCTACAGAACAGTGCTTTACCACAACAAGTGACTTTAAATGAAAAAAGATGAGAGAACAATGACTAAAAACTGAAAACAAACACCCTGTGAGGACAAATCAATCCAGTTGTCATAATTATAAATGCAGCTATTTGATCTGATTCCCCCTAATAGGAATCAAATGTAGATTCCATCAGTTTGACGCGACTTCTGATGATGCATTTGCGTCATAAAGATTTATTTCAAGCTGTGAAGGAGGGGAGTTTCTCTTTGTTTACGCTTCACACTCCGTCTGCATTTTAATCAACACAAAATGTGTCACTCTATATTGAGGCTAGAAATGATTGTTAAATGGTTTATACTTATTAGGTTGTAAAAAACTTTATAAATCAGTGATTTTCAAACTGGGGTCTGGGGACCAACAGGGGTCCTTGAGTGGGTTGTAGGGGTCACCAGCAAGGAGCGAAATTTGAAAATTTTAACATTTATCACATTATTTTGAAGTTGGAACGACAAGACAAGAAAAACAGTTGGCTGTTTTGATTTATTTTGATTTCTGTACTAAGTGGATCCTATAAATTTACTGAAATTTATATTAAGTTGATAGCAGGTTCCCCATTCAAACTAAAAAAAAAAAATACTTAGGGGATTCTTTAAGACAAAATCCTTTCAAACTGGTGGCTGTGTCTTAATGTATATCTTTCGTGGGGGTCATTTACATGAAAAAGTTTGGGAACTTGTTATAAATCAATTATAAACAAGTTATAACACCTTTTTCATGCATACATTAAGTAAGCTGATTATATGACAAGATCCATTTACTGCTTACTACTAATTAATCTTACTAATGAGTCACTAACATTTAAAACTGCAAAGGGAGTTTAATGGATTCAACTGATCTTTTCTGATTAACTCAAGTTTTATTTATTCAAGTTGATTAAACTTAAAATTTCTAGTCTTCATTTTCAGAACACTTCAGCACTCATCGATATGAGTTCTCCTAACTTGAAGTCTTTTGACTTGAGATAATGAGTTGTGTGAATGTAGTTTACAGAGTCCAACCAACTCGTTAAAGTAAGTTTCTAAAGAAACACGATCAGCATATTAGCAGACTTCCCAGCATGCATTGTATTCAGTTTGAAAAAATCACAAGTCATAGTTCTTACAATATTTCACAATAATGAAAAACTACAAACCATGATGAAGATTCATATAGAATTAACCCCCCATCCCTTTACACTTTAAATGTAATAAATTATAATAAATGTTAAATGTTTGTAAATGTTTGAATTGTTGGTTCAACTTAATATCTTCAGCTTATTGAACATGTTTTCTCATGTACAACTAAACTAATATCAAGTTTATTTGACCTGAAATTTTTATTTGTTTTGAATCAACTTGTCTTTTCAAATTCAGTCAACTTAAAATTTCAAGGCAGCCAAGACACTGACACTGACTGAAGATCACCACCTGTTCCACACCTGAAATTCTGTCCTGAAGAAGATACCAACCATCTGGCTATTGGACATGTTAATTTCATAAATTAATGACACATTTAGTCTATTAAGATATGCTGATAACACAGGTAAAATGTTGGCAAGCTATTAATAAATATGTGATGGAGCTGACAGGTATAAATGAGTTCTGAGGCTTAGCAGTATAGATAAATGTGGGCTCAGTATGTGGCAAGCAAGTCAGTGTTTCCCTTTTAATCTAATGTGTCATAACAGCTTATTAATAATTCATAAAGTGTTTGCAACCTAATTAATAACCTAATTATAAACCTTTTTTAAAAAAAACATTGTCTCATTGTAAAGTGGTACCTAAACTGTAAGTGAATGGGGTTAATTGAATAAGTTTAAATGTCTGTGGTATTATCACCAAAAATAAGCTCAAATTCCTCCTTCCAATCAGCAGTCAGGAGTTTAGATTATGTGTGAGGCACAACATTTGAGATGAACTTCCCTTTACACGCAGAGGTCACAGAAACGCGCCTCCTCCATTATAGAAGTCACATAGTGTTATCCAAGATGAGGACTTTTAGCTGGGGGAAACTAATGCACCAGGCCTGTCCTCCAGTTTGCCAGGCAACACTTAAAAGGGGACGACTGCACAGAGCGGCGAAGGTGGATCCGCTGTTGTTTCTAGGCTACAGCGACGAGAGCCATTGTAATATTCATGTTGTGTGGAGTGGTTACATCTACTGCAGCCGACTGTGTGTGCTCTGTAGGAAACAGGCCGCTTTCATGCATTATCATACTCTTAACAGGAGTGAGGACAGTCCAGGGGACGCTGAGACTTTTTATGCAAAATGTTCAGGAATGAGTCGTATTTGACCGCCTGTTTTCATGCAAACACTTGTGAATAAGAAGACGGAGGCAGATTAAAGTTAGACAGGACAGTGACTGCGTTTATGTGGTTGTGGCTGTAGTAAAGAAAAGGAGGAGAAAACAGCTCTGGCAGAACAAGTGAATTTTCTTGCTGATTGCAAGAAATTTATTTTATTGCTTGTGTGTCCAAGTTGCACTCCTGTTACACCTCAAAAATACCAATAACACATTGAGGTATGTGATGAAAATTAGTGTGAGGTTAATAATATTATTTGTAAACTTTCAGTGCAACTGTGTTGTATGCCAGCGTATTTGCTGCCAAGCCAGGAAAAGAAAAACAGATCAGTATCACATTATAACTTCAATAAAGTTTATTGTTATAACAAGATATTTTCATGCTTTAACATTATACAAGAGCTGCAACTAACGATTTTCATTACTGATTAATCTGACGATCATTTTCTTTGAAAGCTGAAATCAAAAATATCTGAACATGTTGTCTTAAAAAATGACCCAAAACAATTAATCAGTTATCAAAATAGATGGCAATTAATTAAATAATTGATTAATCAACTAATTGTTGCAGAACTACAATACACATAGTATTAATCTTGTTATAACATGAAACAATATATGTTATAACATAAGACCTTACTGTTATAACAAAATATTTCACATTAAAACATTTTAACCTATTTTTTTTAGAACATGATAGCTTATTCTTAATTGTATAATATCAATTAACTCATTATTATGTGAATTTTTGTTATATTTTTGTTATATTATAACAATAAGTTATGTTGTAACATTGGTTTTCTATTATAACAAGATAATTAGTATATTCGTATTACAGAAGAAAAGGTTCTTATTATAATATGATAAGTTTGTACGTTGTAATAACATGAAAACATCTTGTTATAACATTAAATCTTTCACGTTATAAATGATACTGATCTTGTTTTTTAGCGTGGCAGCAATACACTTATGTACTGTTGTGATGATATGAGCATATTGTGTTACAAGTGTACACAATTTCCTGTCTAAATGAATTAATTCAGGTAAATTAGTCTTAAAACCTCACAGAATGACCTTCTGAAGGTTTACCTACCTGCAGAGCTGTGAATCCTGTAAAACAACAGTAAAACACGCACATTACATTTAACATGATTTTGATTATTTCAGTGTATGCTGTTTTGCTTATATTTGACGTATGGTCATGTGGATAAAAAAAAATAATAATCAGAAAATACTCACCAACTTTCTTCCCCTGGTTATCAAGAAAACCTCATCTTATCTCATCTTAGAAGAGTCCAGAAAAAGAGTTTTTCCTCACCACAGTCGCCTCAGTGCTTGCTCTTGGTGGGAACTCTTGGGTTTATAAAAAGTATGGTGTAGACTTTCTCTATATGAAAAGTGCCCTGAGATAATGATTATGATTTGCCACTTTATAAATAAATAAACTGAAAATGACTTGAAAATGAAGATAACTCTGTCTTGTAATCCATACTTTTCCTACTGTCACCAAACTCCATGAAAAATTAACCAAAAATCAACCGACCCTACTAACAAATACTGTGTGCTATATCTTATTCCTCAGCTCCACAGTTGTCCAAAATATATCCAAAGTATATCAGTATATCAGTGATCCACTCTGTTGCACTGACCAACAACTTACAATAAACATGGTAGTTCATTGTGATTCAACCCTTCCTAGACTCTTCTGAGGCCCACCATTTCAAAACTTTTAATCTCACAGTTATCCAGATTTTGTTTCCCCCCTTTTTTCACTAACCCAGATAAAACTCATCTTGCACATTCTGTCCTGGTTTTTTAAACAATGTTCAGATAGAGGCACTCTGATCCAGGATCACAGAATCTAGGTGTGCAGTCTTTGAGTCGGCCTCCGTCTGTTAGTCATCTTGGTTCTTCCCCACAGTGAGGAACGTTGCATCCTGTAGTGATATTATGAAGCACGATGCAGGTTAGAGTTATGATGCACTTCTGGAAGATGAAATGTGAAATTCTTGTTTTTGCAGTGGCCCATTTTTACAAAATAGCTCGGAGATTGTTTTGGTTGTGGTGGTTGTTTTTGAAAATGTTGGTTTTTGTTTAATAAAATCACAGATAATGGCATCATCTGTGTTGCTTTAATATGCAAGAAATGAATAAAAGGATGAGAAAATACATCCCATGAGGCCTGCATGTCTCAACACACATCCATAATGAATCCACCTTCCTCATGGGATCAATAATCCTGATTTTTAGCATCAAAACTAACTGAATTTCCACCTTAGAGTTTTGAAATACCCCAAAATAATATTTGATCTGGATTCTGGGTAGGATCAGATTACCAAATATTCTCCTCCTCCTCCTCCTCCTCCTCCTCCTCCTCCTCCTCCTCCTCCTCCTCCTCCTGTTTTTGAAATACCCAAATCTCAGATTTAATCCTATCTGGATAATTCTGATCTAGATTAAAAGTTTTGAAATACTGGTCCCTTCTGCTGAACAGAGTTCCGAATTTGTATCATTCCACAGCAGAAAACAGTCCCTGACAAATGCACATTTTCCTCCTGTTTGGGTAACGCTTCTGACAAACTAGAGTGCCCAGTTGGTTTAAGAGTCATTTCGTCTCATTTTGAAATTCAAACTGTACATCCGTGACCCATTTTTCAGAGATTTACGTCTTCACTGGGAACAAATGGGCTCGGAGCTGAGAGCAAAACACAGGCTGTGGCAGTAGGAAGGTGTTGAGAGGCGGACGATGGACTTTTCATGAGATTTGTCAACCAGGACAAAAGTGCAGAATATTGCACGACTTATCCTTTAATCATATGGTTCTTTTTTTTTTTTTTTTTGCAAATTATGGTTTTTAATTGAGAGAGTCTCACAATTCGTCTGTCACTTTAATTTACAACCGGAGCCTTTTTTATTCATGACTAACAAAGAAATAAAACAAAACAAGAAAAGATAAGAACATTTTAAAAAAGAAATAACACAGGTGAGGAAAGATTGGGGCAGACTGGGTTGAACATCTCACCAAAGACATAAATTACAAAATAAAATAATCAGGTTGTATGGTGTAAGACTGCTGTATCCATTTGGTCCCAAACCATACCAACCATATGGTTCAGTGTAAAATGCTCAACACAACACCAAACAAGAAGGAACTTTACATAAAACTCAGGGATATTTTTGTACAAAAGTGGAGCTAAGAGTGGACAAAATGGGCACCAGTTCATATTCTTGCTGGTACAATATGTTCTGAATGATATCAGTGGGGGTTTGGGACAGATGGGATTTTCTCGATGCCTCGGACCATGAAGTTAAGACAATCACAGGAAAGTGTCTTCATGTCAGTTTGATATCTTTTTTTTCGTGATTTGCCCGACTATCCAGACTTCATAAGGCAGACCCATTTCATCTGTGAGGTTAAATCCAAAGCTAAGAATTATTCGCAGGTAGTGTTTGACCCAGCCATCCATGTCTGTAGGCAGTGCAGCTTTGATTTGATGAGTTCGCTCAGTGATTGGAAGACCGTACTCAAACACAGCGTTCAGCTGACGGTGTGAAATTTATCACCTCATACTCTCACCTGTTAACGCCTCAGAAGAAAATCTTCCTCTTAGAGATAATGAAACTAGATTTATTCTTCTGTGCTGTATCAATAGATTCTCAAATCATTATTTCCACCACACAAAAAAAAAAAAAAAAGTGAAAGAACTGGAAGTAGCTTTGTGCAAAAATGAAACGAAGATAAAAAAAACAATTTGGACTGTGTCAACTATGAGCTGTTTGTGGAAACTAATTAAATTTAGTGTCATCATGTGGGACAGTAAAAATGGTACAAAGATGTCTATTAAGATGTGTCGCCGCACACTCGCACGCTCACTGCAGGATTTGTTTACAGCAGGATAAATCATAAGAAAGACCAAACACCACTGGAGGAATGTAACAAAACAGTACGTCTGCAATCCACACTGGTCATCTGTTCACTAAATATCTGAGATATAAAGCTTGGCTTTATTTTTAGGACTATTTTTCCTCTGTATGAGCAGGATAAGATAAATTATTAGACAGGTGAGAAATTACAGAAAAACGCTCAATAAATAAGCAGAGAAACATAAAAAAGAGATGCCTCTATACAGAGCATGAGGGGTCACTCTCTCTCTCATTGTTTGATGAAAATGGAATATGAATATCACAGCAATCTGCTCAACAGCACTTTCCACCACCACCGTCATCAAAACAGCCGTCCCATCTGTGCATACATTGTTATATACGTGTAGATTTGTTGGCTTCAAAGCAACCTCATCTGCTCTGTCTCACACTTCTTTATTATCTCCCCACACCGCATCATTTGTCCCTGTCATTGTTATTCTCAATAAAAACTAAAGGAAATGTTATTTTCACCAAACAAATGTTAAGGAAAGAAAGCAGGATGTGATAAAAGGAAAGTAAACAATACAATGTCAAAAAAATGAGTAAAAGTATGTGAAGAAAGTATAAAATGATGCAGCAATAACGCCAAAAGTAGCAGCATGTATAACCTTAAACCTCATCCTACCAACATATTTAACATACGAGGGCTGCCACTGGGATTTGTGTGTTGTGTAAAATGAAAATAGACATGAAGAAATCTGTCTGCTTCCTTTAAAATGACTGACAGAGGGCCCCTACCCCGCTGAGAGTGTGTGATACTTTAAATTAGAACCCAGAAACATGAGGTCAATACATATCAGTATCCTGGTAGCCTGATCGCTGCATCGTGGAACCATTTATTCAAACTGAATAGGAAGAAGTGGCAAATAATATACATAGTGCCAAAAAAACAGAGGAAACCAATTCAAATAGTTTTCACAGTTTTATTTCAGCCCTACTTGTAAAGAAAGTAACAAAATTCACAAAACAATACTGATTTAATGGGCCAATTATGAGCTTTTTCATGCTTTAAGACAAACATGTACTCAATAATCATTAAAAATGAATAGGTGGAGCCGTCTGTTAGAACTGCTAGGCAGGATTGGGCACTTTTAACTGGGTTCCCCCAAGACACCGATACACTGGTATTTTTTAAAAAGCACAAATTGAAAACAGAAAACAATGATGTGAAGTCATTAGAAACACATTGGGCCTCATTCACCAACTGTTGTTAAGGGTCCAGTGTGGCAGATTTACGAGGATTTATTGGCAGCATATGGTGGAAATGTAATATAATATTCTTAAGAATGTTTTTGTTAGTGTATAATCACCTGAAAATAAGAACTGTTTTCATTAATTTAGAATGAAGCGTTTATATCTACAGAGGGTGCAGGGCCTCTTCGACAGAGGCAGCCATGTTGCACCGCCATGTTTCTACAGTAGCCCAGAAAGAACTGGCTCTGGATACAGCGTTTTCGTTGCATGTTTCATGGCCACCGCAGCTTCTCTTACATGCTTGGAAAATGAGAGTGAGACGATGTGTTTGCAATTTATAAATTCTCTGCTAGTGTATTTGCCACTTAATACTACGCAGTGGCCCTTTTAAGAAGAAATTTCTTCATAGAACTTTTTTTTCACACAGATTCTTTTCTTATGTGGGATTTGTTCTTCAGTAACAGTAACAGGATATACAAACAGTCAGAGGCACATTCTGGTGCTGACAGGTTATTGTGTTTTCTTCAGTTCCACAGTTGTATAATATTTTAGATTCTAAAACAGGATTTAAATTACAAAAATACTTTTAGAATTTACAGTACTTGTAAAAAGTATTTTCAGTATTTTACAAAGCATTATCGTCCTTTAAAATAAAGAATTAACCAGGTTTCATCACTTCTTTAATATTATTATTTTTTAATGTGTAGGACAGGACAGCTTCTAATTTTTTTCCAGTGGCCATGTGTGGTATTCTGTGTCCCCAAAATTATATTCCCCCATAAGAAACCATTGTAATAACCTCACCATGCAAATGGATTTGCAAGATCACAAGATCATGTGAGAATCCATCTTGCCAGGCTTCAAGTTATCCATTTGTGTCTGTACCAAAAGTAGTGCAGCCAGTCAGCATCGTAAGAGGGACCACTGGCAGCTACACCCGTGGTTTTAGGTGTGACGACAGCGAGAAGTGTCCGTGGAAGTGTTGATCTGATTTGTTGAAGTTATAGGTTCATCAAATCACCTGCCAAGTGGTTTTTTGAAAGTGCCTGCCCTTTTCCAAACAATTTCTGTGGACAACTTCCCAGATGGTCCTGTGCAACAGACCGTCTTGTGTGTCAGGTTACCATTACAAAAGAGATGTCTGTAAAACTGTGGGCAGTGGGAGAAACACTACTGCTCATACTCCATTGGCTGCATACTTTGGAAGTAAACAAGGAAGCTAGAAAACTTTTTTTGGAGTAGCGACAGACGAGCAACTCTAATTAGAATCCATTGTTTAAACAGTATTTTAGCATTTATATTTCTAAATGCCACAACAGCTGCGGTTGAGCAAAGTTTATATAGTCTTTTTTAAAACTTGAATTAAAGCTTACTTGTAATGAAATTAAAATTGCAACATGTGTTACTCCTGTAGAAAATCAAGGTATCAGCCTTCATAAAGAATAAACGAGGTCCGTAGTGCAGTTATAACAGTGGCAGAAGCAGCAGTTCTGCTGCTTGTTGCTGAATATTTGTGAGACAGAAAAATCTAATGAGACATAGTAGATGTAATAGTAGCAGTAGCAGTCACAGCAGTAGTAGTAATAACTTGTACACTGTAAAAACCTGAGTTGGGAAAACTCTTAAGTCACTAAATTTTTAAATTTTAAGTCAAACTCTTAAGTTGAGAAACTAAACTAAAATAAGTTTAGCTGACCTATAATCTTCTGTTGAGATAATTTAATATTCTTCTTTGAATAAACTTGAATCTTTGAGTTTTAGAAACCCCCAAAATTCAGTATTTTAAAAACTGTTCACAGCAAGCTAATTTGTCATTATTTGGCTGCTTGAAAATGAAATGTTTGCAATTGAAAATATCACATCATTAACCATTATTTACTTATTCACTTCACTAATTAACTTTATACATTTTTTGGCTAGAAAACATTTTTTTTCTTTAAGAGGAAAAGTAAATCATCTTAATAAAAGATAATAAGTTGGGAACCTTTTTTTTGGTTTAATTTAAAAGTTCAGAGTTTGATTCAAAACTCAAAAATGTATTGAAGACAGTTACCTTGAAATTAAGATTGTTCTTAAGCAGCAGTAATTATTGTAATAATAGTGGTGCTTGCAGTATGCAAAAGACTGAATCTCATGCCTCCACTTTAAATTGGGGATGTGAGGCTCCACACTTACTCATGGAGGATTAAAAATGTCTGTAATCCACAGCTGGAGGCCCCACCTGACTGTGCTTTATTGATAATAGGCTAAACACAGTGAAATCTCCTGTTTTAGGCAATTTGTGGCAGTAATTCGGGCTCAGATGCTCATCATCATACCACCACAAACTGCGTGATAAAAAGGAAAAAAAAAGGCCTGAAATTGGAGCGCAGCTGTGATACTGTTAGCACATGTCAGAGCAGCTGTCTCGAGGGGTCCGTGTCGGTCGCCCTGATCAGGCGGTGAGCGCCTCTCCATCCAGGTTGACCCAGCAGGTTGACTCTATTTATCCCCGTGACTAATTTGCACCAAATGTGACACTTAGTGATGACAGCATGTGGCGAGCGCAAGCTCTGCTCGGAGGGAGAAAAGCAGCCGCAGCATGCAGGAGTGCGTATATATACCCACCTTTCTCATGGTGTCGAGTCCCTTGTGTTGCCGGGAGACTGAAGACAGCTTAAAAGGTGAAAGTCAATTCTGCTAAATGTCTGGAAACATCAACATGTGTATATACAGTAGATTGGCAGCTTAGGGTACGAATGATGTTGCATTTTTATGTCTGAGACTAGTGATATTTTTGAACAATAACCCAAACTGTGCCAAATTCTAAAACATTGTGCTGTTTGATTCCCTTTTTGACTCTCTAGAGAAAGAAAACCTCTGAGAAAGCATTAAAACTGTCACCGAAACAGAAGCAAATCTCTTCCTCAGACCCAGACTAATGAAGTTCAGTCAGGGTGAGCAGCACTTTAAGGCCACATTAAATGGCAGACAAAAACATAATTGCTTTTTAATGAAGAATATATTTGCTACAAACAATAATTAAATGAAAAATGTGTTCAGAGGATTAAAATTAATTGCAGATTTTACAGGCTGTTGCAGTCGGAACATCCATCACTTTGTTCGTGAAGGTTAAAAGTGGCCACAATGTCTTTCTTAATAGAAGGCCAAAGCCAGACAAATGTAAACAGGTACAATATATCCCATTGTCATTAGAGAGTGATGGCATAACAGTGTTTGGTTAGCCTGAGCAGTAATCGTCTCAACATAAAAAGAGAAGAGCTCGAACTAAAGGAATGGAAAATCACAGAAACCGTTCAGACGGCTGAACACAATGTTTGATAAGTTTGCTCCGGGATGGAAGGACAGTGCAAAGACACGACAACAACAAGCAACTTCACTTTTTGTATTTGATTTAAAAAATCCTGATAATAATAATGAATACAGAACAAAGTGAGAAACAAGTACCAGTAGCATTCTGGTTTAAAATTTTATTAAAATTGAAAATAATGTATATGTATGCATTAGGACTACTACTTAGGCAGCATAAATATGTAATCTGAGTTGAGTTGTCATAATATCAGATTGTTACTACACAATTATCACAGCCATAAAACTACTATAACAATATTATTATCATATCTATGGGAAAAAGATAATACTATAGTCAAATTCCTCTTTAACTTTGTTTATTGTGCGTTTTGTCTCTTTTTTAGTGAATGAATCTCAGAGTATGAGTGCAAGGTGGTGGAGAGAGTCTGTATAAATAGCCATGCATTGTGGCAGTGGTTAGCTTGTTAGCTAGCTAGTTACTGTGTCACAGTGCCATGTCAGTGTGTCATGATATCAACATTTATTTTATGTTTTAAATATCACAGTAATTACAAATGTTGGTATATTATGGCACCCCTTGATCAGAGTATGTTAAAGTGCAATTTTTTGTAAAAGAATAGGTTGAAAACACACATCTGACATACTAACGCTAGTAAACATTTGCTTATTTGTCCAATTTCACTATCATTTTAGCTCCGTTTTGGTCTCCACCAGCTCTTTGGTCAAATATATGGTCAGTTTACCTTTGTAGAAAGGACTACTAGGCCCCTATTTGGTGTTAGGCAGGTAGCGTACAGTTGGTTGATCAGAACTTTTCTTTCTGTTGCAGCAAATAGTTGTCTGCTGCTGCTGGAAAAGAGCTTGATGCATCACAGTCTGAAGACAGTCCGTGAAATAATGGCTGAAATTCAATATAGTTTCATGTACAAATTTTTCATTTTAATTTTTCATTTTCTTCAAATTATTTTATTATCCACCATTGTTCTTATTCAGTGGTCAAATTAGCAATAACATCATGCAGCCTGTGGTTGCACTTTCAAAATAAAAGTCTTTGCTAGGTTTAGAAAAAGATTGTGGTCTGGATTAAAATAACTACTTTCTTAAAAAAATCAACACTGACACAGTAATCTCACACCAGGAAAATCCTGTGTTTGTTTGACCCATCCAAAGTCGTACTGTCATGAGAAGTATTGACACAGACTACACTTCGTGACTATTTCGCAATCTGCTGTACCACCAGGCAGATTGATGAGAACAAAATGCTAAAAAAAAACACCGGATGATAGCTGGATGATAATCGTGTGGATTTGTCACATGAGTGACGTGTTTAAGATTACACATCTGATCCGTGACATAAAAATATTGACTAATGCATCTTTCATGTAATACATAGTAACACATTCCTCCTGACATTGGTCATAAAACACTGTTTTCTGCTAAAGAAATAAATCCACATGATTCAGTGAATGATTATTTAAATAATAGTAGAGTCAGATGCTTGTATTTTGCAGCGCTGCACCATCCTCACAGATGAATTAATCACCTGTCCCCTCTAATGAAACTGCTCTGTGAAGATGAGTCAGATGCCGTGCCTTTGTTGGCCCTATCGTGCCACTCACAGTTTCCATTACGCTGTGCAGCAACCGCCACTTACAGTACAGCACGTCTTTGTGCCGGATTTCTTGACTTGCACTCGCACATTATATCCTGTTTATGTGGCGGTCCTTTACAAGAGAGTGCATCATGAATCAGCCCATTCACAGAGGCCATTACAGAGTATAAGGCTTTTGATAAATGATATACTGGTAGACAAAATAGTGGTGTGTAAACTATCACTTCCAGTTGGTGATTATAATTATAGATCATGCGCTAAAGCATTCTGTTTGCGATCTCTTTGAGCTCTCTGCATTTATTTTTTTTTATCTTGTATGACTTTTTATTCATGTATTCTACAAAATAAACAGGTGTTTAACCTCCAGTCCAATCCAACACATGTCTGGTGAAAAACAAGCTTGTTCATGGCACAGACAAGTGTTTTATATCTGATTTAGATGCACTATAAGAAACATATTTGACTCAAGCAAGTAAATAATGCGACGTAGGGTTAAGGTATTGAAATATTCTCAAGGGTTCATTTGCATACAATAGTCGTGCCCTGTGATTTGTCTGGTACTCCACACCAGCCAAAGGCTGCTAAAAGCTGCACTTTGCTTCCGCTCAGCTGTCATCCTCAGCCTGATAATACACACTGTAATCTTGACAGGGATTGTTTGGTGGAGTCCTATAGATGTGAAGCATGTAGACAGTGATTGCTGTGTGTTTAAGTGTGAGTGAGGACGGCTGGAGGGTGGCTTGGTTTGAGGGAACGCACGGATTGTCCGTCTAACGTTGCATCTTGACAAGGAGTGACTGGAGAGCTGGATGTACAATGTCACTATAAGATGAGGGCAGTTTTCCCCTTTGGCTTTACTGGCAGGCAGCAGAGATCCTTTATTCCCAAAGAGAGCTTGTTGATCGTTCTCCTGCTGTGTCTGTGTCCTTTGTTCATACTCTCATTTGATGTTTTATTGCCTAATAAAGTTGTTACAGCAACCATGCTGGCAAACATTTGTCTATTTACACATCCAGTAAACACGGAGCAGCATTAGCCTTTAGTTGGGTTTGCATTTCTGGCCACTTGACAAATCTAAATTTAATATTGACTAATTTTAGCTCAGTTTTGGTCTCCACCAACTCTTCAGTAAAATATATTTCAGTTTAGCCTCATAAAAACTAATAGTAGGCTACTATATTAAGCTATTTACTAATTATCGGTCTGCCATTTGGTGTTAGCTGCACAGCTCAAAGCTATTTGTGAAATAGTCACAAAATATTAGATTCATGCACATGGAAATGGGTGTGAGAGGAATCAGCAGGATTTTCAAACAAATGTTTTATTGACCATAATTTTCACTGTGTGTTCAAGTTAGTAGGAATAAATATACAACATTAGGTTAAACTTCCAAAATAAAGGTCTTGGCTAGGTTTAGGCACCAACATAACTTGGTTATGTTAGACTCTGGTTAGGGTAAGGCTGGAGTTTGCAGGCTGGAGAACCAAAACAATGAGCTAAACTGCTAAAAAGCACTGAAGAGCTGAGGGGAACTGAAATCTTTAATTTCTGTGGCCACCGGACAAATCAAAGTCCAATATTCATTCTCATTTTAGCTCAGTTTTGGTCTCCACCAACTCTTGAGTAAAATATATGTCAATTTAGCCTTGTGAAAGCTAATAATAGGCTACCACACTAAGCTAGTGTGCCACTGCTGTTAGCAACATAGTATTGCAGCAGTTTGTGAAATAGTTATGAAATTTTAGATTTGTGTACAGTTTTTTAAGAAAATCTACTATCTATTACACCTCACAAAAAGTCCAATATTCACCCTTATTTAGCTCAGTTTTGGCCTCCTCCAACTTGTGAGTAAAATAAATGTGAGTTTAGCTTTATAAAAGCTAATATAGGCTACTATATCAAGCTAATTACTAACTCTTTGTCTGCCATTTGGCAAAATAGGAGTTTGTGAAATAGTTACAAATTTTTTAGATTTGTGTACATGGGCACAGTTTTTTTTTAAATTTTGAGACCCAGCACAACTTTCAAACTAATTAAACATGTATTATTATTAGCAATAATACCTATGCAATGTTCGGGTAATCTTTCAAGATAAAGGTCTATATGCTCAGGCAGCAAAACTACTTGGTTAGGTTTATGAAAAGACTGTAGTTTGGAACTGATTGGAGAGCTGGGTGCACAATGTCCCTTTAAGATGACGGCAATTTTCCCCATCACCTGTCAGGCCGCAAAAATCCTTAATTCCCAAAGAGAACTTTTTGATGGTTCTCCAGCTGTGATGGTGTCCTTCATTCATGCTCTCACTGGAACATCAAAAAGCACAACCATGAGGAAGGTCAACAAGCCCGCTTACTCATCTGAATTTCTTGATGACATATGGGCTGTAATACATTCTGTTCCACATTACTTAGTATGGATTATGTAAATCTCCAATACATCAAGGACATGGGATTCCATTACTTATTTTCTCAAGCAGCAGTCAATAAAATGATCGAGCATATTTTAAATCCAGGTAATTTGCTCATTCATAATGCATGACACTGAGTTTCATAACAGGTGTTTATATAACGATTAAAGGCTTACGTCGTGTTTTCTTAATGGTGTTCATGTGGTAATGGCAGGAGGGAATCTTCAGCATGAGAGATAATTTCTTCAGTATGTGAAGCTGGGAATTTCTCACAGATTCTATACTGTTTTTGGCAATCTTTTGCAGTAAGCAAAATTTTATGGAATGCTTATTTCTGCTAAAATACACCAGTAAATCCTCTTCAGGCTTGTTTTTGAGACATGTTTAGCTTCCAGGCATTTATTACTAAACATATGGATATTCTTCAAGGATTAGCTGACCAAAATTACAAAAACCTCATTTAACTCTAGTGGTACAAAGCAATGGAGGTGGTTTTCATATATCAAGCCTCCACTCCAATCCAGTGGAGGTGAATGGAATTTCATTTGTGGTGATCACAGTGTAGAAAACCTTGGTGACAAATGGTTTTATTGGAGCTGTCTGTCAAAAAAAAATTGAAATTTGTCAATGAAATCAAACAAAATGACATTCATTCATTTTTACTGAAGTAGAGGCAGAGCTTTCAGAGGCTGGTGTCAGGGGTGTGTGTGTTTTGAGTTTGTCTTACAATTCAATATCCATATTTGAGATTTTTAGCGGCACTCAGGACGGAAAAGTCACTTTTTCAATCCCTCTAACAAATCCAGACTGAAATATCTCAATAACTATTTTAGACTGAGATGAACTGCTTTAAAGACTTTTTTTCATGGACTCCAGAGGATGAATCATTTCTTGTGTGGTGCATGCGCCAAAATAGTTTTAAAGCTTCAAAGTTTACTTCTCGCCCAGCCAACAGACTTTACATTGCGAGGGCGTCACAGATCTTTAAATCGCTCTTCTCGGCTGTGGGGAAGTTTTCCAAATACTAATAATACAAATATGATTATAAAAAGTTTGCACACACATCATGACTGCCTAGCGTATCCTGCATCCATTTGGAGCGATGGTTATGCACATCCTCAGAAAGGCTACACATACATATGCAGACATATCTACTAGATATGGGATTGAGAACAAACTTTGCACCTAAAGAGGCAATAATACCATAGTATAGCTCAGGCCTCACCCCTGCACCCCCTGTAGTTTCAGCTGGGAAGTGTGTGCGAGCAGTGAGTTCGCTATGCCATGCATACTGCCTTAGCTTTTTAAATGAATGAATAAACAAGATAGACTCCAAAAGTGTCAAGAAAGGAAATATTCTTACACTCTGTAACCATGCTGCTGAACTCCCTGTCCAGGCAGTCTTGGGTCAGCTAATAGGAATGCTAGCTGCATGGCTAACTGAGCTAACTAGCTAATGGCAGCTATAATTGGCAGCAGTTAAAGGTGACTCTTGTGATACGCTGCCCCCATTTGTTTGGAATATGAGGCGGCCAATTCTTACATATTGCAAAAGTATGACAATCAGCATTTTCCCTCACAGGGCTGAACACCAGGCTCATTATTTAATGCACAAGGACCATATTATCTTCCTCACTTCAATTCAAATTCATTTAAAATTTTATGATGTTTATTTTAATGTATTTATGTACAGGGTATACTTATATATTCAGAAGCACAGAGTGATCAATGATTATGAACTGTATGAACGTGTTGCAGTATTACATGGCTTTAATTTAAAGAACTTATTGATTTACATCAGTATTTGCATCTGAATTATAGTGTTTTGTACTTTTTTCACAGTTGTATTTTGTACTAAGTGAAGGCAACTGATTCAAAACAACAAGTAGGACTATTTGCTCAAGATTCCTGTGTTGTTATCCCCTCCACACTAGAGTAATATTACCTGGACTGGACGTATCCAGCAAGATCTATCAATGATTAATGGATTGTTCACACGAGATTTTACTTCCATGTCCCTAAGAATGAACATCTTGTCAGCCTGCAGTTAGTCCTTATAATGGTACTGGATGAATTTGTACTTCTCCAAACAAGAAAGTTGTTAATATATCGTCTGACTGCTGCTTACTGAAAAATGATTCGAGGCGCTCACCCTAGTTGCACTTTGTAGCCAGTAGATTATTTTCACTTTGCTGGAGTGTCCTACCGGGAGCTTGATGGAGGTCTCCACACAGATCGATGGGAATGGGTTCCTGCGGTGCTGATGCTCTCTGTGGGAGTCGCTGGCTCTGGAGCCGGCTGGTCTATTTTCACTTCTCAGAGGGTAAACTGTGCTCACAGAGGTCCCTCGCCGCAGCACAGTTTGCTCCTGTGGCTTTATCCCGAAAAAAACCCAAAACAAAACAAAACAAATGAAATAAGATATTATTTGTCTGAAAGAGAGATATAAAGGACTGTAGTATGGCCGACTGGCCTCGTCTTAAAGGAGAAATCTCTGGACTTTACACATCAAAGTTTCCTCCTCGTTTTAAGAAGTATGACTCAGCGTGTGAAAACGGTTGCATAATGTCGTCTGTGGCTCTGGAGGGAGCCTTCGTGATGATGTCATCAGAGGTTATTACCTGATTACATCATCATTATCTCGGTGTAGGCTCAGAGGCAACAAATTTATAACAACACCTTTGTTACATGCTGGAAGTGAGGAGTGTGAAAGACAAGGGCATTTTCTATAAACAGACTCTACAGAGGCTGTCATGGTGCATTATGGGAAACGTATGTGAGTGAATCAGTGTTAATTTTGACGAGTTTTCAATTTAATTTTAGTCTCAGTCGCTTACTGAAAATTGCACTTCAAGTCACATTTTAGTCTTTTGTTTTTGTTTTTGTTCTAGTCAGTCAAACTCAGTTTTAATCTTAGTCTAACTTTAGTCAATGCTTTTGCTGTGATTTTCTCAGGCAGTTTTATGATACTGTAATGAATAAAATGTTACATTGAGAAGTAAGCATAACATGGACAGTGTTTCTGTATCTGTATCTGGGAAATATCACATTTATTTGCTCAACGTGGAGCTAAAACTAATACAGAATTATGTTAAATGTTTGCCAAATTAGTTGCTGTCTGTTCATGAGTCGTAAGAAATTATAAATGATGATGAATAGATGTTTTACTATGAATTTGGCTCCATTAAATTTAACAATATATGAATGGAGTAAGGCAATACACCCTGAATCCACACAGACCTTTGTGCTTAGTACAAATAGTACATTTAGTCCTAAAAGGTAATTAACATACATGTTATCAAATCAGTCAGCATGCATTACTGATATTTACCTTTGCAGACTCTGCAGTGTGGTGTGTTTTCAGGTGTATTTATTCTGCACATCTTTAATCCATTCAGTTCTCATTGGGAACGATACACTCAGTCTTTCTATTAGTTTGCATGTAAGAAAAAATTGTCCACGTGTTGTCTTTCCTCTTTCTTTTCTTTTCTTTTCCTTAGTAGTGTAGGCTGGGAGACCACAAATTTACTACTTTGTTACCTAGTGGAAGTGTAGAGCATGAAAAACATGGGCATTTTCTAGAAACATAGAGTCTAAAGGGGCTGTCTGGGTGCATTATGGGAAATGTATGTGAATGTATCAATGTTCATTCTGAGGACTTTTTAATTTACTTTTAGTCTTAGTCGCTTAGTAAAAATAGTTAAAGTCACATTTTAGTCTTTTGTTACTGTTTTGCTCGTGTCAAGATTTAGTCAGTAGAACTCAGTTTTAATTTTAGTCTAACTTTAGTTAATATTTTAGTCAATAAACTTGGATAACTGATATTTACCTTTAGAGACACTGCAGCACAGTGTGTTTTCATGTGTATTTTTATCTGCACATCCTTCATCCTCTCTGTCCTAATTCAGAACAATAGTTTTTCTTTCAGTTCTGTTTCAGTTTTCTTTTCTTTTCACCTAAATTTATTAGTACTAATTACTGTGACCTAACTTAGATTGTTCACCTGAACAGAGCCAACTATTTCATCTCATCTTTTCTCGTCAGGACACAACAAACAAAGATTTTATAATGATGTTTGCTGTCAATATGTTTTTCATATATGTCATCATCACAATTTAGCCATGAAAGAAAAAGACATCAGTGTGTACTTATCACCAAGTAATGTGTGTTTTTGGAGCTGGATCAGCATTAGGGACTAAAAATCGGGGAATCCCATCTCTGCTGCTTTCATTTGAACCAGTCTTCAGTCAGACTTTTGTGATCTCCTGTCATTTCTTGTAGTGCCAAACTGTTGTAAACATCCATCACATCAGTTTTTAAAGACTCTAACCCATCATGTTCACCATGTTGCCTTTTTGTGCGCAATAAAGCATAATCACAGGTGCAAGGACTTTAGATTTTAAGATGCAAGATTCAAAAGTTTCATTTATTACATACTTACAATATGTTTAGTAACATGCAGGGTGCTGTGTTCTTAAGGCTGCACTAAAAAGGCTGAGGTGCAATGAAGAATAATAATGAAGATAAGCCACACGTCTCACCTGGAGACAGGACCCTTACAGCTACAGCATCTAACTCTTCACCTTTAGGCAGAATGCACATTTGTAAATCTCGCTGTGCTCCCCTCAAGTCGGTCTGATTCCTGGTTCGACACTTGTCAGTCACCTCCAAGAGCTATTGAACTCAAATCAGCAGCTAGCCTGAGGCCGCGGTATAAACATCAGCCGTAGAACTACAACCAGAGACGAAGCAGCCGCTAGAACACACAGGTAATCTGGAATGAACAAGCTGAATACACTGAAATATGTGAAAATTTTTAGCATATGTAGCTTCACTGGATTATTCTGTATGGAAGCCCATTTTCGCCAATGTGATGGTTAAAAAAACAGTCAAACATTCTGTAATTAATGACTTATACTGTAAATGCCAATTCATCTATGATACAACCTTTTAATGTAGAGACCACACAAATGTTTAGGACTGTCAAAATGAGAACATAAGAACTTTATCTTCTCTTGACACAAACAGTTATTACATGGAATATTTTTTTTGTGTTAATTCAACAGGTTTTGATCCTTGAGTTCAGTTTACTAAAATGTATAGAGCCGATAAGTTCAAGACCAATTCACATGTACATTGTGCACTTAATATGGCTTAGTTGAATGAACTAAAAACATGGTAGTGAAAGTATGTACTTAGTGTTTTTATGTTCACGATATGTAGTCAATTTCTAGGTCAATAAAATAAATACTTTGTGCTCACTCAGCATTATAAAAACACATTACATAACAGAGTTGCAGTGTTAAATGTTTTGCTTTCTTAACAGTCAAAGCAACATTTATTTTTAGAGTGCAGACACAGTGTATAAACAGACTTCACAGTATGCAAAGAGTGAGAGTGAACTCCTCCTAAAACCTTTTTTATATGAACTAATATGTAGTTAGTATCTCAAAATAATCTGTAACGTTCTCAATGAGTTACTCTGTCTCATTGTTGATATTATTTATTATTATTATTTTGAGAGAATAAGTCATATTTTCAAACTGTGTCATTATTTTGTAATAAGTCATTAATTTTGAGATACTGAGTCATTATTCTAAAATACTTTTTTTTTTTTTTTGCTATATTAAGCCATAATTTTAAAATGCTAAATCATTTTCTGAGATACTAAGTCATTATTTTGAAATATTAAGTCATTATTTTGAGATATTAAGTCATTTTAAAATACTATATCATTATTTTGAGATACTAAGTCATAGTTTTGAGATACTAAGTCAATTTTTAAAAAATACTAAGTCATTTTTTGAGACATTAAATCATTATTTTGAGATACTAAGTCACTATTTTGAAATATTATGTCGCTGTTTTGTGATATTAAGTCATTGTTTCATAATATCTTACAGGATTTTTGTTTTCATGACGTTTACAGAAATGGACTTCCATAGATCTGTTCTTACTTCTTTCCCTCCGGTGTTGCTGGTCCTACCTCTCTGCAGTATGCCACTGATTTTATCCATCACAACAATGTCAGCAGCTTGTAGCCAGCATCAGTTGAGTGTCGTCTCATCTCTGTGAAGAGAGAAGCCTCTATCATCGAGATAAATGTGTTCCAATGCCCACAGGCCAGCGAAAGGCTTCCTCTCACCCTCAGAGTTTCTTAGAGGCCTCGAGTGGTGGCGAATGGCTGTACCACTCCAGCACAGATGAAGCAAAGTAAAGAAGCGAGTCACAGTGGGCTCATCCAGGCTCAAGTGGGCCAGTGTGAGTGAGGAGTGGGGTTTGGTGAGCTGCTGCTTGATGAACCGTAGTGCCTCTTTGTAGTCGGGGGGCCTGGGTCCAGGCGGCATCCTTCTTAAGAAGCTGGCAGAGAGGAACCATGTTGGCTGAACAATGAGGAAGAAAATGGAGGGAGAGAGTGACAATGGAGAAGAGAATAGAGGCAGAAATCCTTCATAAATAAAGGGTTAGCTGGGATGTATTTTAAAGAAAACAAGCCACTGTAAAACATCGCCAAGACTTTTTAATAACCATCATTAATAAACAATAAATTGATAGTTAATTAAACCTCAGTTAATAAGTTTTCCACAGTTAACAAACAATATTAAGTGTTTGTTATTGATGACCAAATGATTTGTAAACCTTTAAGAAATAATTAATAAGTACAATAAAAAATAATTACATAGAGAGATGAACCACAGTTGTTAATGGTTAGTAATTAGTTTGTAAACCATCTATAAACATTATTTGGTTGGATATTCTAAAGTTGCAACTAATCATTATAATTGTGTCTTGTTTTTATTTTGTTTTGTTGTGTTGCTTTGTGTTGCATTGCATTATGTTACATTACATTGCATTGTGTTATGCTACATTATGTAACTAACCAAGCTGCTGCCCTTGACTAGTTGGGAATGACATCATGTTATTGATAAACATTATTGGATGTTGCAACTGATAAAACTTTACATTTGAACGTTTGATAACAGTAAAACAGTATAACAATCATCTTAAGTTTTCATAATCAATTTACCATTTGTTAAAGTGTTGTCAAAACATCAGATAGAAATTTAGTTGAATCAACTCATCTTTTCTCGTTAACTTAAATACATTTTAATACTCTGAAGGTAAATCAATTTGAAAATTCTAGTTGTTATTTTCAGACCACGTCAGAACTTATAAACATGACTTATTCTGAATTAAAGCCTTTTGGGTTGAATTAATGTACCGCTGTGAGTTCACTCAACTCATGGAATCAAGTTTCAAAAGAGACTTGATCACATTTACAGACTTCCCAGAATGCAATTGTTGATACTTTTCAGTTTTGCAGTTCAAAGAAAACTCACATCATGGAAACTTGTTGTTGGTTGTTTCGTTTTATAATAATGATGATGATTCAGGTGGATATCAAATGAATTCCCTACACCTGTACACTGAGTTGATTCAACTTAATATCTTGAGTTTATTAAACTTGAGTATTTTCTCAAGTTGACTTCACTCAGTTGGTTTTCCATTTTCAAACCTCATAAGATGACTTTGACCTAATAATTCAACTCATGTTCAGTTGACTCAGCAGGGGAACTTTGATTCTTAAGTTGAATCAGCTTAAAATCATTTACAGTGTGTAATTTGACTGTCCTGCTACATATGTGGCTCACATGTTGATTTAGCAGCTCTAATGTCTGGCTTTCAAAATCTCCCTCCTTGCTGAAATTCCTTCTGGTTGGCACTAAATGTCAAAACACAAGAATAACACAGGGTATCAATGCACCTGCTTCAGCAGCTCTAACAAATGTTGTGCACAGTGAACTCCTGCACTTTGCAGTTAATAAAACAAACATACCTTTTACCGTCCTGGCACATCGTACTAGCGCTGAATGCCAATATAAATGTCATATTTGATAGAAACAGTGATCAGGTAGAGGAAGGTTTGTACCAACAAATTGCAGTAATTGCTTTATATTGAGACCTTGATGTGCTGGTTTCATAACACGACCCTCATGACTTCTCATGAAAATAAAAATAACATGAAGGACACCCACCTCATAGGGCACTGCTTATCAATTATACAAACATCTTAATGCAGTCATTTGCTTGAAATATTGATATAATATCTCATAACATGCATGCAGGGATCAAATATTGTTAAATATATGAGGAAAGAAGCTTAATGGATAATTCTTGTTTATTACAACTTGAGGTGAGATGCACCAAAATCATGAGATAAACTTTATTAGAGATATAAAAGAGATATAAGTGACTCTAGTATGTGTGAATCTACATTTTCTTAAAGGGAAATTGAAGTTTAACAACTTGGGTATTATTTTAATAGCTATGCCATCATTATTATAGGATATTGTGTTTACTGTTGCTCACAGAAGTCAGATGGGGCAAGAAAGACAAGCAGCAGGATGATGAGAAAAAACAATGTTTGACAAAGAAAATGAGGCAAGTGTCAAAGGCGTAGTATGCAACATTTTCCTAAAAAATAATGTATAGACTCATATAAACATAAACCCTTTCAATCATTATTTATGACTGCCACTAGAATTGTGTGGTTGAGACTCTGCCTGTATTTTCTTATTTTCTGTCATTATTTTTGGGACACTTTACCAACCCAGAACATTGGCATTTGACGTCCTGGCATCTTTCTGGTGCATTTGGAACAACTCAGACAAATCCTGCTGATTCCACCTTTAAATTTTTTTACCCAAACATCCATCTATTATCCATCGTGGTTTACAATATATTACAAATTATAAAACCTTTTGTGTGCTCATTTTCACCCCAAATAAAGTTGTAGATCAGTGGTATTTCCAAGGGTTGCCAGATGAAGGTGGAGAAAAAAATAAAAAAGTATACTGTTGCAAGTAGCACAGAATAAGAACCAAGGCATTGCTTTAGAATGGAGGTATACTTGTTTTTATTTCATGTTCATGTATGCTTGACATCTGCCTCGTGTATCCTGCGTCCGTTTGGAGTGTTGGTTGTGCATGTCCTCAGAAATGAACGCAGATAGGGGCAGAATGCAGTGACAGGGTCAGGGGTCAGGAGAGACGTCACCAGCAACAACAATGGCGTAAAGTTTTGAGGACAGACTTGTTGAACTTGGTTGAAATATATGGAAACAAGCTTGAGACTGCTTTGTACATGCATGGAGGAAGATGATGGAAAAATGGAACTCCTTCTTTCTTTTGTTTTCATGGGCAGTTTATGGTCTGAGTTCTCTATTGTGTCCTCTAGTGGTGTATTGCAGTAACACGCGTAGACAAGCGGCCACATCGTGAACAGTTCGCTTCGCTACGCAGCCGATCATTTACGCGAACGTACGGTCGAACAGCCTTAAAGACACTCAATATAAGGGACTCAAAAATAAATGTTCAAAATATAGCTGGTTAAAGCGTACTTAAACTACTCAGTTCAGCAAGCATTATGGGGAATGAGGCCGTATTTTAGACTGGAAATGGTAACTTGATTATTCTGGGGGTTGTGACTCAGAAGGGTTGTGAGCTGCTGGTCTAGATAAGTTTGTAAAACTTGCTTCATTATTGCACCAAATGTGTATTAATCCATGGCTAAAAATAGTCCCCAACAAATGCATTATTTCCACCTGTCTAAAAAAATTCTAATTTTATACCATTACAGCTACTTGCTTTTAGAAGATGAAACTTTTGTGATTTTAACAAAGTGAAACAATGATTACTTTGTGAACTTACAAAAAACTGCAGCTCCCATGAAAATTTACCAGTGTGGCAGCTCAGGCACTCACATTACCGAAACTTGGTTTTATCCACATCCATAAAATTCACCAACGCTCTCTTCTGAAGTAATTTTCAAAACTTTTCAGCTGCAATTTCTGATCTTTGGTCCTCTCTTTCCTGCTGTTATTACAGACGTGTCTGAGCCCCCCGACTCCCCAGTGGACTCTCCCAAAATCCATTTCGGCAGTTTTAGCTTACACTTTGTGTACAGATGAAACAAACCAGAATAAATGTGTTAGTTTGTGAGCGAATTTGTTAACTTCAGAGAGAGAGAGGCTGTTTCGCCCTGCCTCCAGTCTTTATGCTGAGCTAACGTCGCCTCCTGGCTTTTGGTATAAGAGGATTGATGTTGTATATTTTGCAAAATGTCAAACTCTTCTTTAACTTAGTTTTTAGTAGCAACAGATGGGCTTGGATAGAAAGTCTGACTGTACTGAAAGAGACTACTGCATTATTGTTTTTGTTCTTTTCAGCAGGTTTGCTGACAATAAGAAAATATAGAATAACACCATTCTTTAAAATCTGTGTAAAGGAGAAAAATGAGTTTTTCCTCTAAACACATTTTACACGCGAGAACATAGTTGCTGAAAACATGCGCAAACACTGACAACTGTGGAGTATGATTTCTGTGGTCAGGATTCTTTTGACAGACCTGAAACACGGCTCGGTGATGTCACAGAGCCATGGTCTCCCAACATTATATAAGCCCCACAAACTCACACATGAACCAACCCCCCTTTTCACTAGAGGCCATAATCATGAACTGGCAACTGTGTGCACAGTAGTATATTGTTCTTTGTTCCAAAATGTACTTTGAAATTGCAATCCTGCTGAATAATCCCTTTTTACTAAATATATCTGTGATCTGTAAAATGTACCTCAGCAATACAAGAAAAAAAAGCGTCCTGTCACCGTCCTCTGGCTCTGGAGGCTCAAACATGTCTGGACATGTCCAATAAAGCTGCTAGACTGAGCATCCATGTCTCAGGTTGTTTTCTGCTGTTGTGGTGTTTGACGCTGAGTGAACACACCTCCGGTGTTTCAGAACAGTGCTATTTTTTTCAATATTTTGAGGCCTAATTTCACATATTTAGCATACTTAGTGATATTTATAATCATATACATTTGTCTCGTTGGTTAATAACATGTTTCTGTGGTGTGACAAACTCAGAACACACATTTCTTGCTTTACACAACCTTTCAGTATTTAGGATCTTCTTTCAGACCTTTGAACTGTGCCACCTGAATCTAACAGATAT
Organism: Lutjanus erythropterus; assembly: GCF_056507025.1. NCBI lineage: Eukaryota > Metazoa > Chordata > Actinopteri > Lutjaniformes > Lutjanidae > Lutjanus > Lutjanus erythropterus. Next base: position 8,458,417 of record NC_139332.1, read on the forward strand.
TTCCCAGCAATCTGGGAATCAAGTCGGCACTGCAACACAACTTCTGACATTTCCCTCACGTCATCCTTTGGCTGCTGGTCGCATTTTGATCCACTCTGGCCGCCCCAGGCTGTGAGTCAGCATGACACAGTATCCAGCTGCCAAACTGCTGGGTGTTCCTCCTTTTTGCAGCTCAGGCACAACGCAGATTTGCATTTGGTCTTATTGTTTCAATCGCTCCTTGACTCACACGCTCATTTTCCTGTCCAAAATGTTCTCCCCCTTGAAGAACCTGCCCATAAAAACTCCAGGGCATTTTATGTAATTCGTCAGTGGGTACAGTAAGAGTGCGGATGACCAATGCTACTCCATCACCACCACCTGCTGTTAATTCTCTCCGGCTGGACCCTGACAATCATCTTCCCTCTGTAGCTACTGCACTGTAATGCACTCCCACACGGTCTTATCACAACCACTTTATTCCATCTGTAGAAAGAGTGGGAGTGTGTGGTCTCCTGTATGAGTTATTGCCACGGAACAGCAGCATGAAATCAGCGTCGGCGGCTTGTGCACAGTGTGTGGTCCGCTAGCATTTTTTGATACACGAGTAGTGTGTCTGATACTAAATGCGGTACCCCCAGAGGGTGGAAAACAAATACAGTGTGATAGCACAGTGACAGTAGAATTACATAGGTTGGGAAAAAAACAAATAAAGCAGCAGGATGAGGGCTGTAATTCTCACAGCATTACCTTCAGATTGCGGGGCAGTGCTGAGTGCATGTTGACATATTTTGTACCTAATTGGATGATTATTCATTCATGGTTAAATGAAAGGAATATAATGTGTAGATGAGTTATTATCACACGATATGCAACATGTGCTTTTGGAGATTGCTCAGTTGCTGCAACATTATGCATGCAGGTGTTCAGTTTGTGCAAAGAGATTATTATATATGTGATTTATGTAAATACAAAAAGCTTAATTAGTTTCAAGTCATTGCATCTGTGTTATGCATGTTGATCTGCTGCAGAATTACAACCCCAGTTCCAAAAAATGTTGGGACATTGTGTAAAATATAAATACATACAGAATGCAATGTTTGCAAAAACCTTTTGACCTATGTTCAGTTGAAACTGATTGACTTTTTTTGAATTTGAATTTGATGCCTGCAACACCTGCCAAAAACACTGGGGCAGAAGCATGTTTACCACTGTGTTACATCACTTTTTCACTTTTCTCTCTTTTTCTCATACTTGCTTGATATACGACTTCAGGTGCTCAACAGCCCGGAATGTCCATTGCCGTATTTTATGCTTCATAATGCACAACACATTTTAAATGGGAGACAGGTCTGGTCTGCAGGCAGGTCAGTCTAGTTCCTGAATTCATTTACTACGAAGCCATGCTTCTGTAACACGTGCACAATGTGTCTTGGCATTTGTGGAAATAAGCAGGGGCGTCTCTGTAAAAAGACTTGTACCTGTATGTACCTTTCAACATTGATGGGGCCTTCACAGACGTGACAGTTACCCATGATGCCATGGGCACTAACACACCCCCATACCATCAGAGATGCTGTCTTTTGAAGTTAGTGTTAGTAACAGTCTGAATGGTCCTTTTACTCTTTAGCCCTGCAGTCATGATGTCCATGATTTCTGAAAACAGTCTGAAATGTGGACTTTCACAGCACACTTGGCCACATCGTGTCAGCCAAACTCCGATGAGCTCAAGTCCAGAGAAGTCTGACATTTCCGGATGTTATTGATATACAGCTTTCCCTTTGCATGGTAGAGTCTTATCTTGCTTTGTAGATGCAGCAACTGTTTATAGACAGCGGATTTTGGAAGTGTTCCCTGGCCCATGTAGTATCATTTATACAATTATATGGGTTTTTAATGCAGCTTTTAATGCAGTTTTTAATGCGGTGCTGCCTGAGGGGTCAAAGGTCACAGGCATTCAGTGTTGGTTTTCAGCCTTGCCTTTTATGTGCAGAAATTTCTATGGATTCTCTGATACTTTTAATGATATTGTAGATTTTAGATGATGACACCCCTAAATTCCTGCAGTTCTGTGTTGAGAAGCGTTCTTAAATTTTTGCCCAAACAGTTTTTCACAAAGTGGTGAACCTCGTCCCATGCATGCTTATGAATGTCTTTTGAGGATGCCCCTTTCACAACCAATCATTATTTTATTTATCTTTTGTTGCTCCTGTCCCAAAATTTTTTAAATGTGCTGCAGGCATCAAATTCAGAATGAGTGTACATTTACAAAAAAACCATAAAGAAATCAGTTTGATCATTAAATATCATGTTTTGTACTGTATTCAACTGAACACAAGTCAAAAAGTATTTGCAAATCGCAAACTGTATTCTGTTTTTACTTGAATTTGCACAACATCCCAACCTTTTTGGAACTGGGGTTTTAATTGCTGTGAAAGCGACATGAAGTCGAGAAGGTGGAAAACAGGAAAGTCAGTTTTCAGTCTGTTCTGTTTGGCTGTCTTCAGCCTTCAGAGGCCATGTGACAAACAAGCTGTAGCACAGAGCCAAGAGGAGACTTACTAGCTGACCATTAGCGAAGGCTCTGGGTCAACATAATCACAGACCTGCTGGGACTCACATCGCATGACTCCATCTCGCAAAAAAAAAAAAATATCGGTTTGAGATGACCCTCTGACTGCAGCAGAACACATCCATGTTACAAGTCTGTTGGTGGAGAGGCAGCGGGGCACATCAGGCCAAGTGGTGTCAGTTTCTCTGGGGAGGTGATTTTAGTGAGAACAACGTGAGTGCCTGTTGCTTAGCAGCACTCAAGCACCGTATTTCCCAATGCTGGGCAATGAGCTTCATTAGGTGCAGCCTAACAGGGGATATAGAGTGACACCTGGGACAGCTCAGAGTCCTGCCAGGAGCAGGCTGCAGGATGTGAATACGACGTGACTTTAAATATCTGAAGACAGCGTAATGATGGTGCGTCGGGAGGATTGTGATGACCACACTGGGCCACAGCTGCTGCAGAAGGCATCCAGTACAATGTTCTCTACAGAGGGTTAATTGGCATTTTATAGGAAGCACGAGGAGATTATGCTTAGAAGTTAATGACAGTTATCAACACTGAGCAGAGCTGATGCTGTTACTGTGCTCCAGGTTTCCCCTGATTCTCTAGTTCATCTGGTTGAACATAACACTACAATTAATGTTGCCTGAAGCAAATTTAGTCAGGTTTGTATCTCTATAACCAGAGTAATATTATTATTTAATTTTTCTTCATTTGCTCTTTTCTTTTTTTTTTCACATTTATACAACCAGCAATTAACATTCAGAGCCGGTACTAAACTGGTACCAGTTCCTGATTGGTCACTATATTGATAAGCTCCTGGACCAAACATAGCTGGCATTTTCAGACCCCTAAATGTCCCTTAATAATGATGAAGTTGCCTGTTTGAGGGAATTATGTTCTGACAGGGCTCAAAGGCTCATTTATGCTAAACGTTTATCATAAATGAGCATGAAAACATCTCAGGTGCCTTCTGTCTGCACTGAGTGTTAATTTTGTCCATATTGTTGCATGTTTTCTTAAGGCTTAGGGATAAAGATGACTCAGAGCAGTACCTCCTGTAGTTTTGGTAGCAGTGTACCTAATAGTCCAAGTGAGGCAAGACCAGAGGACATGACTAAAAAGTTTTAAAAACCTTAAAGTATTGGAGATGATGTTTTGTTGTCAGTTAGTGAAAAGAACAGTCTGTCCACATGTTGCAATTTAATTAATAACTGCTCAGACTACCCCTGTTTTGCCTCTGTCTCAAGGAACACTTTAACAGAACCTCCTTCAGCGTTGCCATGTTTGTTGCTTTTATAATTTTTTTAGTTTTCTTTGTTGACTCTGAGCAGCACCCTCTAGTGGATGCATTGTTTAACATCCATGCCATCATAAAAGATGCATGAAAGCATGTTGGCAGGTACAGTTACATATGATATGGTTGCATGTAAAGGGGGTAACATTAGCAAACTTACATACATATACAGCACTCTGTAAATCTAAAGCAGCACAACACCATGTCCTCAGGACACTGTCTTGACCTTGTCCAGCGCTTGTTATCATACAAAAATAATTCTTTAGTTATTCATTCAGGACACACTAACACTTTTATGCTTTCTTTTTCCGCACTTCTTATTTATATCCCTAAATAATTCCATAGACGAGTCAATCAAGCAGCAGCCACAGCTTCGCCATTGGACAGCAGAAATCAGACACCCAAGTCCAAGCCATTCTCCATGGCTAGACAAGTGAAAATGACACAGAATGTCACAGGGCTGTCGCTTTATTGTGACACATTTACAGCTCTTCACTACAGTAGAGTCCAGCTGGTTAAGGCATGCTTGGAGCATACATTGCTAAAATTTAAATAAATTCTAAATGAACACTGATCATATACAAAAAAGGGAACATAATAACCAGATAATTAACACTGGTCATGTCTGGTTCAAGAAAAAGGTAGATGAAGGTGGCTCATCTATTTGGAAATATGAGAATAAACTTAGAAACCTAGTTCCAAATCAGCTAATCACTTTTTCTGTATAAACAGTGCAATGCACAGTGGGACTGGAGTTGTTTGTAGTGACGAACCTCACAGAGAATTATCACCTGACTCTGCAGATTCCCTCAGCTCCTCCTCACCATCCTTCAGCTCATTATTTTAGTTTGACAACTCCCAACTTGACTGCTATGGCAGCTGTTTTCAGTGAAAAAAAAATCTCTTAAACCCCACTGCATGCTACCTGCCCAGTATGAAACAGCAGACAAATTTAGCAACTAGCCGGTGAACATATAACAGTGGAGCATTTTTCTCATTTATAAGAGACAGATATTTTCCCACGGAGTTGGTGACCAAAAATAGAACTTCGATTAAATGTTAATGTTGGTCCATATCTGATGGACGAGCACACAGGCAACTCTTTGCTAACAAGTTCATCACATACTTTTTTTATGCTGATAAAAATGACTATAAACGTACCTTTCTTCCTGCATAAATGTCACACACCCCATGCACACTGATAAAGAAAACATGCATTTCTATACTTACTTTCTGTACTTACATTTCATACAAAAGCTTAGTTTAAAATGTTCCATCTGTTAAAACAGGTTAGACGAGGTGAGTTACAGTTGTGCTAAAATTCATGGTTGCCATGTCATTGTTGTAATGGTCCATTATTCCGAAACCTGAAAAATATCCAACTGGACCAAAAGCCCGTTTTTACAACAGCCTGTTAACCTGAATGTTTATAAATGTTACCATGATGATGAAGGCCATTTGGTGGAGGTCACTTTAAGTTTCCATGTCAAAATACACACAGATATTAAGGACACAAATGAAGAGTGTGTATTTTCAGAACAAATGGCCTTCGGCGCAGTGGGCTTCTTTTCAGGATTGCTGGCTGTTGGATTAATGGGCTTTCGGTGCAGTGGGGCATTTTTTTTTTTTTATCTTTGGGGGTCATTAGCAGACCTTTGGTGCAGTGGGCTTTTGCTTTTGGATAGCAGTCGGTCAGACAAATGGCTTTCGGTCTAATGGAACCTTTTTTCTGGCTATTGGGGTTTCGGAATGATGGGCTGTAGGAAACGTGGGCAGTAGGGTTAGGAGATATGATGACGCATACTGTGCAGTGGTAGAAATGTGTCCACTGGTAGAGATATGGCAATACTGTTTCACATCTGGATTCTCGAGTGATTTCACAAGAGCTCGCAATTTTTGGCATGACTTGGCAAATACAGTTGCTTCCGCTCTCTTTATACATCCATGTCTAACTTGCAGGGTAATGTGATTTGGGCAGACTGCATGCGTTAGAGTAACAGTTGACAGTGACGCTAAGGCACGTCTAAACTGTTTTGACAACTACTTTAGAAGAAGAGTTACTATATCTTGATATAGACCTTTACCATGATATAAAACTACCTATTCTGCGATAGAAGATTTTGCTCTATCATCTACCCCTATGCGCAGTCTCCTATCCTTGCAAATATCTAAGTGCGACTGGGTGTACAGTCTGTACTAAACGTAAGTGTTTCAGTGACAGAGAAATAACCACAAATTGAGTTTCAAGCTGTTAAATCAGGTACAAACTGTGAGGTGTAACATGCTGTAGAGCCTGGCTCTTCAGTGATGAAGCAGAAATCCATACGGGGCTCTGGCCCATAATTGTCAGCTAAGAACAAGTAAGCCTTCCCTGCACAGCACTAATTACTGGCCTTTACATTATTGACAGTCCATCGACATTCTCCATGACTGCTTATTGGTGAAATAACTTCGAAGTTAGAGGTGCTGTTTCCGTAAATAGCTTTCACTTTCAATTGCTTCTGTCTGAGTGATCTGGCCACTCTCTCTGCTAAGTGTCATTTAAGAAGGTAATATGTTTTGCTATAAACCTGAAGAATCCAATTGCAAGTCAGTGTAAGAGTGTTGTCTACATATGGTCAGTGTGGCACCTCAACCCGGGTGAACTGAAGTATAACTGAATGGATAATTGTTTTTTTTTTTTAAGAACTGCTATTCAAAACTAACTAAGATCTCTGAAATATTTTTTTTCCTAGGATGGTGAAGGCATAATCTTCCCTACTGTGCTTCTGACTGGCTTATTCTAACATTTCTTCCCTAACCCTACCATTCACACTCCTCATTCCTAAACCTACCCAGAACCTAAACACAACCTAAACCAATGAGTACGAGCCAATCAGAGACATGGTAGAGTAGTCCAGAGTTCACCATCCTGGAGAAAAAAATATTCCAGGAACATAGGACAAGAGAGAGTAAAACAAAATGTTGGTAATCGTTTCTCATCGCACAGGAATGTGTGTGCAAAACTATTGCAAATGATGTTGGTCAAAGTTAGTCTAGGCAAACAGAGATGCAGAGGTCGACCCACAACCTGTGGGTTGACTGTAAATCCATAGTTCATGTTGCATCATACTTGCAAGTATGTTTCAGTTTTTCTGAGTTAGCACTAGCTAACTGGTAGCTAGTTAAACGCCAAGAGCAGAGTAGAGTCGTGGCAGGCACAGACCAGTCCAGGTCAATACTGACAGCTTATGACAGGGGCAAAAGTTCCAGTGTGTAGGGTTTAGTGGTATCTACACCTCACCTCACCCTCTCCTTCCAAGCGTGCAGGAGAACCTATAGTGGCCTGTAAAAACTCAAGAACAATGCAAAAGCCAATATCTGGAGCCAGTGATTGTTTTGCCCATTCTGGGCTACTGTAGAAACATGGTGACCTTTGTGGAAGAGAAGCCCTCTATAGATATACACAGCTCAATTTAAGGCAACAAAACGCAACAACTATTAGTTTCAGGTGATTATACACTAATGAAACATACTTGAGAATATCATACTCCATTTCTGCCATATTCAGCCAATAAATCTCTGGAAATCTTGCACACTTTAAAAATTAACCAATTTCACACAAACACCAACTCTAAAGATTACTGAATGTGGTCTTACCAGTGGCAATGATTCACTCATGCATCTGATGCATCAGGCTTTAATGTTTAAGATGCAAGCGCATCAATTCATATGGCCTAAAATCATTAGACTACAATATGTCAATATAGTGTTGTTAACTTATCTGACAGATAATGCCACAACTTTGTTTTTAAAGGTTAAAATTCTGTATTGCAATTTCAAGCAGCCACAGAAGCGCTGCCATTGTATATTGTACAATATTTGGCTACTGTAAGTGATTTGCTTCATAAAGTCCATAGATCTGTGACTGTGTCATGTAGTCTGGTATGCATGGACACCATCCTGCAGACCTAAATCATGTCCCTCTTTTGGAAGGCTCTACTTTCTTCAAGCACGTGGTGACAGAGGGCTCTCACGCAATCAGAGAGGCTTTTCTTCTGTTGATGTTCCAGGCCACCACTGACGTTCTGCCCCTGCTGCCGGTTTAAAAAGAGGAATTACAATGGGTGCAGTGAACCGTTGTATCATCTTGACCTGGGTGAATAAATGGAAATTCTCTCATCATGTTGTCATTAAAATGGCATTTCCGTTTCTTGGAAAGAGCCATTGTACCACCTCTTCCTGCCCTTCTTTACTTTCCTTTCGTCACTTTTCTTACTCTCTTAAGTTTTTCTTCATCTTCCTTCTCTTCCTTCCTTTCCTTCTCTTTACTTTCCGTCTCACTCTTCTACACTCTGCTTGCTTCACTCTTTTTCCTTCCGACACTCTTCTCCTTCCTCTCCCATTTAATCAAAAGTACAATAATAGATAAAAATTCTTTGGTTAACAGATTCCTGATACTGTTTGGAAATAAATTGGCAGGCTCTGTAATCATATCTTAACCTTTCCCTTTCTATTTCCTTCATTCTTCTTCCTATAAAATCTTCCTTCCCACTCTGCCTAACTTGACGTCAGCTTTCTATAGCACTTTTCTCTAAAACTAGCTTGAGCAAGTTAGTAAAAGAAGAGTAATATTATTACTTACTGAATATGAATTGCAAGCAGGGTCAGTGTATCTTTCGGGCATTGGATTTTTCTTTCAGAAACGGGTATTAAAAAACAAGTGATTATTTGATTTTTATTTTAAATAACTAAAATTCTTCTTCAGATGTATGTCATTTTTCATTTTCATGGTCGAAAAGGCATGAGCTTAATTAAAAACAAACAATCAAATTCTGAGACCAGACAAAGTAATTTACAAGACAAGAACATCAATGTGCAAGTGTTGCTTTAGTCCAGGCTAAAATGTCTTTGAGAACCAGTCTGTCATGATTTCAAATATGTCAACAAAAGGCCTGCATCTTAAAGGAATCTCACTGCACTCAAGTGCATTTCTGCTCTTTATGAAATGAAAAAGGAAAAGCAAGCCAGTTTTAAAATTTTGCCCGTCTCTATTTGACCCTGACAAAGAAAAACGGCTTGTATTTCAATTTTAATTTCTGTATTTTAAAATCAAAATCAAATAATCAGTCATTTTTTAAATGTTTTTTTAAATACCTTTTTCCATACCAAAATCCAGTGACCAAAAGACTGCTTGTTTTTAACACAAAATTCTGTTCACCTTACTGAAAACTGAATTACTGCAGTTTACTGCCCAACAATAATTATTACTTGTTATTATTACAACAAGGGTTTGTGGCCAAAAGTATGTTTATTTAAAAAGTAGTCAAAGGGGAGATTTTCCTCACCACTGCTGCCACGTGCTTGCTCATGTGGGCCTTTTCCACTGATGCTTTTCGCCGGGCCAAACTGTACTGTGTCAAATTGCATTTCCAATATCACTTTCAGCACACCAACCTAAACCATGCCGTGCCTGAGGTGGACCTATTTTGGAGTGGGGGGCAAAGTGAGCCAGACCCACCTCCAAGTGGGCTGCAGTGACCTCCCACCTGCCATGGCCAACCTGTATGTGCACAAGCGCAGAGAGAAAGGCATTTCATAAAGTCTCTTTATGTGCGGCTCTCAGCACATCTGTAGCTTCTAACAGAATCTTTATGTATTGATGTTTAGTTTCTCTCCTGTGTCGCAGTTCACGTATCTGCGCTCTACTCGAGCCACTTTGAGCTCGTCTGCAGGTAAAAGACACACCTCCAAGTAGGTAGCCATGTTGTGATGGAAATGCAAACCCCAGCTGTGCAGGGTTGACAGACTGAGTCAAACTGAGTCGAGCCAGGCCAGCTCTGTGTATGGAAAAAGATCAGTGATGGGAACTGCTGAGTTACTAATATCATACAGTACAGTCTAGACCTGTTCTATATGAAAAGTCTCCTGAGATACACAAATTGTAAAACACTGAAATTATCCATTTAAGCTTCCTTGTGCAACAAATGGCAACGAAAAGGAATTCTTTGAAATTTTGGAAGTTTGAATACATTCCTCTTGTCAGTGTACATCAAAACTGCACACAGCATTTTTTATCAGCCAGGCCATTTTTATACCAAAGGATAGAAAACTGAGCTTTTTTGTTAAAATTTGACCTGTTGTGGCTTTAATTATTATGATCACACAAAACAGCCGTGACAAAACCAAATGTCAGTTGGTTTGTCATTAATTCACACATCAAAACAAGCCATACATTTCTGACCTGAGCAATCTCCCAAACCAACGCTCACGTTTGGTCTCCCACTGCGAGAGTCACACGATGACGGCAGCATGCCGCTGACAGCTCAACATCTCTGCGTAAACTCCCCGAGTCATGTTTATCAGTGGAGCCGCTGTAGTAGCTCACTCACAGTCTGAGATCACTGGCAGAGGAGCGACACAAACAATCTTCAGAGGGGAGACTTCAAAGACGCCTCACAGCAGGCATTTAAAAAGGACAAAATTAGTGAAACATCCTTTCAAATGAAATATGGAATTATGATTTGCCTTGAAGGTTGCAGGAGCATGAGTCACCTTTGTTAATACTCATCTCCCCTGTGGTGTTTTATCACTGAAATTGCTCCCAGGCAGCGTGCTGCAACTGAAGTGAAAAACAGAAGATTGAAGAGCGCTGCTACAATGACTATCTGATAAGGTGTTGGGTGACTCATTGTTGATTGGTAGTTTTCAGGCGATAGGTGGGCCTCTAAGTCCCCTTTGTGAAAGTATGTGTGTGTGTGTGTGTGTGTGTGTGTGTGACTGAATGCATATGAGAGAGTGCTGGAAAGATAGAGAATTGTAGGAGTGAATCTGAGTAGGCAGCACCACTATGATTTTAAACTCTGTTATTATATCTTATCACCAGTGTAGGGAAGCCCTGAGAGGCCAGTGAGAAAAACAAATATGGTGATCTATAGATTCTAAATCTGATCGTGTTTATGACTAAAAGGTTGTGTTAGGATAATAACATAAGTTCCTTATTTTATTTTTTATCTGTAGACCAGGTGGAAAAAATCAGCAACTTTTTTGTTTACCTTCTTACACAAAGTTGTTGTAGGAACCTAGTTGGAATGTAATATTTGTGATGTCATATTCTGCTGGAATGTCACGTGTTACACTGTAGCAACCTACAAAGTGAAATTCCAGAGTGTTGCCACCAGCACATTACTTTAAATGTCGCCAGTATATTGTTCCAGTGTTTCTACCACTTTGTATGCAACATCCCTACTAAGACAGGGTTGGTCTAGTGTTACTGCAACGTAACGTTTTAAGTGTGATGTTGCAGTAACGTTGCTGAAACATAACTTGTTAAGTGTAATGTTGCAATAATGCCGTCGGCATGTAATGTTTTAAATGTGATATTGGAGTACCGTCATTGGCATGTAAGTGCAAGTCTGTAAAGGTTCTCAGTCATCCAGGTCATGGTATTCATAGCAAGGGTTGTCGTAGGCATCTGGACTTGATGGAGTTCTTGAAGACGTTTCTCCTCTCATCCAAGAAGCCTCTTCACTTCTGACTGACTGGTTGGGAGTTGGGAGTCAAATTCCCAACTAGTCCGTCAGAACTGAAGTGTATTATTGTTGTAACATTGTTGGCATGTAACATTTTAAGTGTAATGTTGCGGTAAAGTCGTTGCAACTTAATATTTTATATGCAATGTTGCCGTAACACTGCTGCAACATATCATTTTAAGTATAATGGTGCAGTAACGCTGCTGTAATGTAACGTTTTAAGTGTAATGTTGCAGTAATGTCGCTACAACATACATAATGTGTTAAGTGTAATGTTGCAGTAATGTTGCCGCAACATAATGAATTAGCATCAAAATTACATCATTGCAGCGACATACTGTGTTTACAGTTGTTGTTGTAATACTCATTTCAGCCACTGGAGGCTGAAGCGCACCACTAGCTGTTCTGTATGGGACTAAAACCATTTATGTTTTTTAAAGGTTAGTGTGTGAGATTGTGAAATATAATGTCCATATTTAGTGCATAATCCCCTGAAAATAAAAACGGTTGTGTTTTCATCTACGGAGGATGAGGGTCCTCTTCCATGGAGACTGCCATGTTCACCACCAACGTTACTTTTAAAAGTAACTTGTGAAATGACAAGATTACTGACATTAAAAATGAACTTGTTATGATATTGCATTACCTGCTCAGAAAAGTAACTTGTTTGAATACTTTTGTGTTACCAGATATGAAAACTATTTGCTAATTCATTGCACATATTAGTTATATTGACCAGATAATTTGACAGCGAGGATGAAGAGGATCAAAGAAGACCTGCTCCCTCTGTAGATATAAATGGCTCATTCTGAGGTAACAAAACCACAACCATTCTTATTTTCAGGCGATTATACACTCATGAGAACAAAGTTTTGAATACAATATTATATTCAGCCAATAAATCCCCATAGATCTTACACAATGGACCTTCAAAATCTGATACCCAAGGTAAATGCATCATGCCCGAGGTCAAAACTTGTCTATACACAGAAAGGTGTTAGAATAATCTCCCTGATGGAGGATGAAAGAGTACACTTTTTGACCAGTGATCCTGAGCTAATCTCCTCTGATCTTGCAGCATGTGTCAATTAAGTTTGCTTAAAGGGGAGTTTTGCTGCAACAGTAAATAATATTACGCCACATACATATCCAAGACAAGTTCTGGGCCTCTGCAGCAGCTCGGCTGACTCATTATCAGCACTGAGAAACACAACAAAGGAAGGAAGGATAAATAATTCATCCAAAACTTGAAACTGCATGATGACTGTGTTCTGAGCAAAAATGGATGTTATTTTTGTTATTGTTACTGTGTAGGTATACTATATGCTACATTATTCAATAGAACTACAAGTACAAATACATGAGCTACTTTATTAGCAGCAGTTCAGGCTGAATTCTGCTGGTAATCAAACTGAACTGACCTCCATAGTTATATTGTTTAGTTACACAGCTATTGAATATAATGTGGAGAATGTCATAGACTGTCTAAATTTTGAGCATACAAATACATTATATACTGATGTAATGAAATCAAACAACAATCGAAGTACAATCTGACACACCCAAATACCAGACCATGTGTTTCCAGCCATGGCAAACACATTTTCTGTTGCTGCTTCACGTAGAGAATTAATAAATATACTTACCTGTAGAGGCTATACAAATTTAGAACAGCCAACTAACAGAACATGTACCAAATACTGATTACTTGCTAAAAAATGTAGTCAGTAACTACATCCAAGTATCACAATATTAAAGTAATGTGACTTGACTACTTTTTGTTACTTTTGGATGACCTATAATATTATTGTGTAGCTATTGTTAGCGGTTGATCTTGGTAGCTAAAGTTGGCAGTTGGTCTGTGTTGCTGTCGTTAGTGGCTGGTCCGTGTCAATAATGTTAGCAGTCGGTCCGTGTAGCTTAAATTGACGGTTGGTTCATGTAGCTAATATTAGCAGTTGGACTGTGTAGCCTAAGTTGGCGGTTAGTCTGTGCAGCTAATGATAGCAGTTGGTCTTCCAAAGTAAAATTGGTGGTTATCCTGTGTAGCTAATGTTAACATGTATTTTAAGTTTGTAATCCTGATAATAATCCCCTGAATGTAGGTGTAATCTGATTACTTTTTATTTAATGGAAATTTTATGGTAAAGGAATACAGTTACCTGTTTTTGGTATCCTAGTTATGTAACCCCGTTATGTGTAATCCATTGCTACCTAAGTCTGGCTGTGTGTATGGTGGTGTCTGCATTATATAAGTATTTCTTCTATTTTGCTCAAAAATAGGAATACCACTGTGTAAAAGTACTCACAATTTTGCTCATTTAGCATCAGCATTTAAAAGATATTGAGGCTGGTGTAAACTAATATATTGGTGGCTAGTTTAATATGCAGGAACTGATCACATATTATGAGCCCCTCATATTTCATATATAAAATATTGACCTGAAAAGAACAATATATTTGTGACTGAAATGTAGTAAAGCAGAAGTAAAAACCACACACAAAAAGACTGTGAATAAGTACAAATATCTCAAGTAAATATAATTCAATTTCACCCTGAATTCAGCCCCTGATTTTGTGTGTTGCATTTTTAATGTTTCATAGTCTATGTTGTGGCAGTCTGCTGCAGCCAATCTTTTGCTCTGCTTATTTTTAGAAGTAACAAGCCTAAGAGTCTACAGCCACAGTCACTTATATTATTAAGGGCTTGTGCCTGCTGTGTAGAAACCTGACTCGCCAAAGAGAGATCATATCCTCACCATGGAGAGAAGGAACGTCGTTTGTTTTACAGATGTTTTGGTTAGTTAGGGCAATAACCTAATTAGAATAATCAAACTAAATTATGACCCCCTGGAGTGATTTCTCTACTGCTTTTTAAAACTGATCAGACTAACAGCCATGTGTGCTGATGATAACACCGCCATGGCACCAGCGCTAAGTGTACTGCACGAAACATATAGTCAAAACTGCAGTGTAGGAGACAATATAGGTAGCAGCACAGCTCACATGAATGTCTAACACACCTGCAACAGCTTCATCTAGAGATTCAACATGTTGTCTATTTTTGCTGTGTGACACTCGCTTCTCTGCAAAAACACACATGATCTCTTGACAGTCATATTGACGTATTGACGTAACAGCAACGTGACACCTTCAGCTACAATTTCAATGTTTGTATCTGTAAAATATGTCACAGAAATGAAAAAATCGGGTGAAGACCAGTATTCTTTTGGTGCTCTCGATTATTTTCTTTTCATCGAAGCGCCTCTGCAATTTCAGTGTCGAAAGATAGAGCTGGCAGTAGCAGCACCGTGGCAGCAACGCTGTCTGTGTGTCTTTTCAATACTTTACTCCCTGCCAGCAAATATTTTAAGTTTAAACTGATCAATTTCAACTTAGTTTTTATTTCCATTATATTGTTATGTATTTAGAGTATTTTAAAGACCAGTTGAAATAAAAACCCTCCCTATCTCTCTCAAACAATTGATACAGTCTGCAGCCTGTGAGTCAGTCACCAGGGCAATGGATGTTTTTTGTCATTGTTAGCACCGCTGTGCTTCATATTTGGCTATATATGCCTTATGGCATATATGGCTATGTTGGCTATTGTTGGATAATGCTAGTGTAATGCCAGACCAACCAGGACAGTTATCACAGTCAACAGCCCAGTTATCTCCAACAAAAACTAATGCAGCGAGCCAATTAATCAGCTCCTGAATTTTACACGCCAAATGAAAAATCTACCCCAGATTTGGCACTTCGCAGGTGTTAATTTCAGACTGAATTAGACTGCTGATATTTCATAGCCGTGGTCGGGGCCATAGATTCTAACTTTCAGAAACTTCAGATAAATATCAGATAAAGGATGAAGAGTCAGGCAGACATATTCAACTAAACAACCTCTCTGCCCCTGAAGTCTTTCTGCTACCAAGGGGTGTAGAGGAGGGACGGCAGGTTAACAAGAGGGGTGTATTTTAGTCATTTTGCTAACAAGGGAGATGGCTTCCTCCCTATAACCCCCCTGAAATCGCCTACTGTTTGTATGTACAAGTTTTAACAGTCTATACTTCTTTTTGCCTGCACATGCTTGTTGGATGGTGCCCGATCATATTTCACCGGCACAGTGAGGTGCTTTTTAAAACCAACAATCTGTCACTCTCACCCATGATGCCACTGATGCTTGTTAGGTCTAACTTCTGCTTGTTACTTCTTCTACTACACGCCGCTGTCTCTGTCTCTTTCCACTGATTCTCCCTCTGCCATCCCAGCCCCCTCCTTTCTTACTCTCTCATTAGCATACTTGGCGATGGCATCTCTCGCCTTGTGCATTCTGTGTGTCCCATATCTCAGCGACGTGTGTCTGTTGGCTTCTGTTCTTTGTAGCCGCGGGGGGTTGTTTTTGTCGCGCTTCCCGCTGAATCCTGCGCCGCTGCTGCTCGGATTCATCAGGGGAGCGCGCTCATGAGAAGAGCCTGTTTCACAAAATAAGAGCATAACCATTAATGGAATAAATGGATCTACATCCTCTGATGCAAGTGTCATTGAGAGAATTACAGTCAGGATAGACGTAACGGTGAGATGGATTACATACCTAGCAAACATACAGGCTGTACCTCAAGATTTAAGGAATCTCAAATTCCCTGAGGAGCAACAGCACCCAGCTTCCACAGGCAATACTGAGGATTAGCAGCTCCTCTGTTCACGCAGCTCAGCTTCCAGCTCAGACTCCCTTTTGTAAACTGTCTACCTTGTCTCTCCAAGAAAAATTGAGCTCTCCAGAGCAAACAGACGACTGAGGGACTACAAATTTAAAGCTGCACTGTCCTTATTGTAAGTCGACTCTGCGAGGGTCTTAATCCAACTGATATCACATTTTCTGCCTGGCACGCAAGCACAAAATGACCCTGCACGCACAGAATTTATTCCTGTTTATTTAGCCTTAATTGCTGGCGCAGGCAGTCCAACGCTGGCTTATGCAGTGACCTTGAGAACTTCATTCCCCGACAGGAAAATGTGTGAATAAGGATGCAGGCAATGAGAGCTTTTGATGTTTTGGAGCACAACAGCAGTTTGGCAGCGGCTTATCAAATCCTCTCATTGCATACTGTCTTAATGTGGGTTCTGGGTCTGTGACTCATTTGTCAGGTCACCCACAGGAATATGAGGATGTTTTGAATCCTGGAAAGGGCTTCTACAGCGTATTGTTATATTTATAAGTGGCTGTGGCCAGAGAATCCAAGACTGAACAAACGAAGGAGAGCTGAGGTGGAATTTGAGGTGAAATCAGCAAATGGAGACATTTACTTGACATATGTCCTCTTACGGTTGTGACATTCAGTGTTGTCCTTTATATGCTGTAAAAGATGCATTTTATTAGAAGTTGAAGTAGTGTGACATTTTGAATGAGTCCCAATCAGCTTTCTTTCACCCTTAACCTGCTTTTCTTATCTCAGTAAAAGTGCATTGGTATTAGTATTAGTAATGTGTGTCTGACATGACATGACAATCACGTCTTTTTCAAAATTTTCTCAATTTTTTTCTTGGCAAAATCATATATGTTGTGATCAAATACTATATTATGTTAGATATATGGTCCACCTGAATTGGTTTTCCTTCAAGCTTCACAAACCCCCTGAACCAAACTCATTATTGCTATGCTTACATTAAGACATGCTAACGTTAACAATTACATTTATATATACTTAATAAACTAAAGTAACACACTAAGTTTACTATAAAAAATAAATTTCCTGAAACCATACTATGAAGTTGTTAAGAGGAAGTAGTTCACTTTCAGGCAGAGCAAATTATTGAGTTGTAAAAATTGGAACATTTAAGTTGACTTGCCATAATTTTTAGGTTGAGTTAATACAAACTTGTTTATTTGAAAGCAAGTTGATTATTAAGTGCATCTGGTTTAAAGCAGTTGTGTGCAATTGATGTATTTTTAAAAAGTTGGTCCAATAACTATTTTTTTTTTTTTTTACACAATAATTTTTACAGTGTAAAAAGCAAAACCTGAACATTACAGCAATGTTTTTCCAACTTTAAAGCTCTACTCAGTGTTTTTACTTTATGGGGGCAATATGTAAGAATTTAAGTTTAAAACATACAACATAACTAAAATTACTGACAGAGTATGAAGAAATAACAGTTATGATGGCATGTCAAAAACATCTATGTATTGTGTCGCAGAAATATCTCCTGAGCTTAGCATGCTAACCAGTTAGCCCCAGCCTGTCCTGTCTCTTAATACCAAACCAGCACTGCACTTCCCCTCAGCTCAGAGCATTTCCAACTGAATATTTTGGTTTCACGGCCTGCAGCGCTTCTGTTTGGGTTCAATCTCTCTGTTGTTAACTACATTTCCCACACAGCAGGCAGCTGTTTTTAGTGAAAGAGCCCCGATAAAACCACCATACGGTATCTACTCGGCGGCAAATGGCAAGCAGATAAAGTTAGCAACTAACTAGTGAACATAGAGGAGTGGTATTTAGTGTTTGTTTGCATTTGGTGTTGGTTGAGACCAAAACAGAGCTAAAAGGACAAAAAATAATGGACATCAATCCAGTGGACAAAATTTTAATCATGTTTAACTATGTCTTCTTTTAACCGTGACAACAAACCAAACCTTGTAACCTAAATCCAGTGGATTCAAAGCTTTAAACCTGTATTGTTGTTTGGATATGAGAAGGTGTTGGAAATTTGCAGCCCATCACTATTTTCAAGAGGTTTAGGTCTCAAAATATTATGTTAATTAATTATGTTAATACTCTGTGTCTCGGTTCAGGTTCAGTAGGTAACTTTTATAAAAAAACAAAAACAAAAACAAAGACATACATTTGCTCTTGACAACAGTACATTAGACAGACAATATGTGAAAAACTTTCCAGCCCAAAATGTGAGTGATTCAGAACCTGGGAGTAAGACTCAGCAGAAGAACTGCCATCAGCTGATATTCCCCAGCTTTGTAGAATACTGTCCTTATTACGGCTAAATAGGTTACTGTTTGCTCACAAATAGGAAAATAGTGGGGAGCTGTGTGTTTTCAGCACAGTCAGTGTTTTCCTGGAACCAGCAGCTAGTCGCCATTAGCAGAGCAGCATCTTCTGCTGCACAGCACGTGTGAGTTTGTCGTGTCCGAAGCTATAGTATAGTGGGATTGTGAGAATTTTTATCTTTTTGTATTGATGAAGTTTGACTGCGTAGTCAGTACAAATACAGTTACTGTACTTTGTACTAGTACTGTACTAGATTTTTCAGGTATTTGTACTTTAGAGTTTTTATTTTTGTGAGAACATTTTAGTTTTACTCCTTACATTTGAGCACAAATATCGATACTTTTTACTCCTTACACTTCTCAAACAGGCTGTTTACTTTATTTTTGATGCATTTGAGGAGAATTAGTGTTATTTTTTTTGCATCATTGAATACATAAGAAGAAATGATATAAAGAGATGTCACAACAAGATGAAAACCTGTGAAAGACGTAACATGACTAAACAGATAAAATAAGATGAAAAAATGACGTAACAAGACAAAAACAAATTAAGTAAAAGATCTAACGACGTACTGATAAAAAAGGTGAAAAATGACAAAAGATGCAACAAGAGAAAAAATGATGTATCAAGATGAAAAAGATGTAAGATGACAAAAAATACTGTAAAAGATCTAACAATACCTAACAACAAAAAATGACCTAATACGACGAAAAGCAATGTAATAAGATAAAAAAAAAGATGACATAAGAACCTGAAACAAAGAAGGAGACTTGCAGGTAGAGAAAAGGTGACTTTGTACAGAAAACAGCCGGCAGAAATATCCTTCAGAGGGCGACTTTTTACTTTTAAACTTTGAGTACTTTTCACTTTTACCTGAGTAAAGAAGTTGAACTGGTACTTCTACTTATACTGAA
Source organism: Lutjanus erythropterus (assembly GCF_056507025.1). NCBI lineage: Eukaryota > Metazoa > Chordata > Actinopteri > Lutjaniformes > Lutjanidae > Lutjanus > Lutjanus erythropterus. Next base: position 8,477,676 of record NC_139332.1, read on the forward strand.
GTCTTTTTTTTTTTATACAAGCATCTGTACGTCTACTTGAATAAAGAATGTGTACTTTTGCCACCTCTGCTCAGCCATGATCGCGATTCACATTACCTTCATTTTCCTCCTGTTTGCTCCAAATAAACTCTCAACAGGGTTTAATTCTCTTGAACATCCTTCACCTCAAAGTAAATGGAAAACCTTTAGTTCGATTCATTTTTGTGTTAAGTAAGTTGGTCATTGAAAGCAGCAAAACAAAACCTCATTTATGAAACGATGTTTCCCGATGATTTAAATGCGAACCCGCTCTCTGTCTGTTATTTGCATGTTGCTCTGTGTGATCCTGCACTCATTGTACGTCTCTGGGATAAGAGCGTTGGACAAACACTTAAAATGTAAATGTGATCTTTCTAAGCTGCTGGCAGGCATCTCTGATATCGGTGGAATTGCCTCTTTGTCGGCCGCAGATTTTATGTTTGACATTTTTTCCCTTAACAATAGAGTTAAGATGACTAGCAGCTGAAAGACCATAACCATTATGGTACCATAACAAAGTGGGATTGTGGGCTGACTTAGTGTTTCTGATTGCAAAAGGTTCCCTGGCTGTAGTAGGTAACCATGGTGCTCCCACTTTCCAGACACATTAAGCTCTTGTCGGTGACGTGGTGGAGACTCAGGCAGAGAGCTGAACAAGGTGTTCTCACCTCTGTGCTCCCTGCTCTTCTTGACCTTCATTAAAATGCCACGGCCTGTAGCAATTAATGCCACCGGGGCGGCTGAAATAATACGAGACAGATTAACCCGCGGATCAAACAAGCAAAAGGTGTTGGTTTAAGCAACTGCTTGACACTTGTAGAGTAACTACCCGGGCTGTGTGTGTGTGTGTGTGTGTGTGGGTGCTAATGAGGGACTACCTTGATACTGTCATGAATAATGAATGATGCATATTATATAACCAGCAAAGTATGAAAATGACTGAAAACCAAAGGGAGGTTTCCACTGCTTCACTGTGCGCTCTGACAAAGTGATGTCCTCGGATGTTAAGTGGAGATCACCTATGTTTCTATTATAATCCTCTCTGAATATTATATATTGTTTTAAAAATGAATTTTTATGCTCTCAACCCAATAAAAAGAAGGTACTCTTATTCCAGCTATGATGCAGAAATTTCTGTCTCAAAAGGTTTTATTGTAAAATGAGAGTAGTTACAGGTCATAGAATGAAAATGGCACTTCAAGTATAAAGAATACAAAAAACATACAATTCAAATTTAAGGGAAAGTTCACCCCAAAATCAAAAATACACATTTACCTCTGAAATGTGTTGCAGTAGAAGTAAAAGACTTGAATAATAAGAACTGAGTAAAGTACAGATATTGTGTTTGGTCTTCTGTATTTTAAAGGGACAATTCACCCCCAAATTGATCAATCAAACCTGGCCTGTACTGCAATTTATCTAACTAGATTTTTTGGTGAGTTTTGCAGATACTGGCTGTAGAAATGTTTGTCTTCTCTCCAGTATGATACACAATACTGAGTGCTACTTGGCTTGTGGTGCTAAAAGCACCTAAAACAAGCACATTTGAAAAATTCAAAACCAGTCTTTCCCAAACTAATGATCCAGTTACTCAAGATAATCCACAGACCTCATTTCTTTCTTTTACACAAAAAGTTGTTCTGGCAGATTCAAAAGTAGTTCCGGTAGAGTTTTCTGCAGAAAGCAAGTAGTTCCCACATGAAACTGGTCACAACAAGCAACTGGGTCATGATTTATGCAAAGAAAAACTGGTTTAGAAGTTTTCAAATGTATTTTTTTGTTGCCTGGAGCAACACAGGACTTGTGCCATCTAGTCACATAAAATTTGAGAGAGGGCAGAAATCTCTACGGCCGATATCTCTAAAACTTGACAACTCACAGCAAAACAGTATAGATGGATAAATAGCACTTCAGGCCAGAGGAAAATATCTTTTTCAGATTTTTGGGTCAACTGTCCCTTTTGAAAAATGAATATTTATGCTCTCAGTCCAACAATAAAAGATACTCTTATTCCAAGTACAATGCAGCGATTTTTGTTTCAAAAACTTAAGTGCATTTGTAATACATAAAATGATGCAAATCAAACTTAAATGACTCATTACTCTAATACCTGCTTTTGGTAATAAGAAAATAAGTATCTGTAACTTGAAAGAGTTCACTCTGACAAACTCACAAAGAACAATCACCAACCTCTTCCTCTTGGCTCTCCTCAGGTTTTTTAGTGTCTGCCAGCTTACTGTTTTGCTTTTATGCTTACTAAGTATATTCACTGAAGTACTGTACTTAAAGCTACTAGAAGTGACTTTCATATTTTGTTGATTTTGGAGACCTCTGTGGACAAAAGTGGTAGTGTTTATTCTGCCATGAGCACAAAATACAACATCAAAGTGAAGTTATCTAAATAAAAATCTCCTCCTGCTTATTTTTAACTTGCTAAGGTCTTACTCACTGTAACTTTGGCTGGGAAAAAGTAAACACAGACTTATTTAATCTGACTTCACTGACATGGTCTTGTTTACTCAGCATTAGTTTTAAACATAGTTTCATAAATTAAAAACTCCTTGCAGTCGGCTTTCTTTCTATTTCTAATCCACTACATTTTTACTTCACTACTTATCTGACAGCTTTAGTTTCTAGTTCACACAGTAAGACTTAGTAGGCAACTATTTACGTAATTGTTGAAGTCATTTTTTGTGTAAAAACCTTTTATGTTTCAGGCATCAGATATGTGAAGATTTGCTTTTCCTTTTAATTGTTTTAATTATTTTTATCGGTTTTTAATGATTTTGAAGTTTGGACAATTGGTTGGATAAAACAAACATTGTGAAGGCATTGCTTTAGTAATTTCTTAGTATTTTCAGAATTTTTGCAAACCAAACAGTGTAGAAGACAACCAGCTCATTGATCCATAATAAAATATTTATTTGTTGTGGTCATATACAAAACACTGTAAAATGAGCTCCACCTCAACCAACTACAACAGTAAACCCCTGATTTTATATTAAAGGGATAGTTCACCCAAAAATGAAAATTCAGTCATCATCTATTCACCCTCATGCTGATTGAAGGTTGGGTTTATTTTGTTTATCTGCAAAACACTGCTGGAGTTTCACAGGAAAACAGCTAAATCTCACAAACAATGGAAGTGAATGGTGACCAGTTTTCAAATGGAAAAAAACCCCAACAGACTAAAAACATAAAATGCCTCTATACTGCTTGTCTGGTGTGATACAAGTCTCCTAAAGCCCCGACATGCTGTTTGCACACCATCACAACACACACACAGATCAGACGGTGTGCATGTGAACATGAAGGTGGCTCCAAGATAAAGATCTACAGTGAAGATTCAGGCTAAAAACATGATTTAAATAACATCTTTAGTCAACATTTTTGGTCAACTTGGCATGTTAGGTCTTTAGGAGACTTGGATTGCACCAGATGAGCAGTGTGGAGGCATTTTACATTTCTATTCTGTTGTTTTTTCTGTTAGAAAACTGTTTCACCATTAACTTCATTTGTTTGAGACAACACTGTTTTCCTGTGAAACTCCAGCAGTGTTTTGTGGATGAAAAAATAAACCTAACCTTCAATCAGCATGAGGGTGAGGAGATGATGACTGAATTTTCATTTTTGGGTGAACTATCTCTTTAATAAGTCAAAATAATCTATTGATATAGTATTACAACAGTCTAGAGTTTTTCTGCATTGGGTACTTTCACTTTTAATACTGTAAGTACATCTGGCTACGTACTTAATACATACATAATTAATAATTTCAATGCAGGGCTTTTACTAGTAATAGAGTGTTTTACAGTGTGGTATTACTGGGCTACTTTTACTTACCTACTGAGCAAAAGGATCTAAATACTTTACACTTACAACTTTTTGTTGAATTTGTGTCTTGTGTAAAACTGACAGTCAACATTGATTCCTTTTTAACTTATATAACTCATATAAGGTTTTTTCCATCAATATGTGCGCTAACTTATATTAGTTATGTTTCTTATGTTAACTTATGTAACTAACATACATATTATAATGCAAACCATTGTCTTTCTTTTCCTAAACCTAATCAAGTAGTTTTTGTGCTTTTATTTTGAAAGTCTGCCTGAACATTGCATAATATCACTGACCGAGCTGCAATATTCGACAAGTTAGGAACATTTAAATCAAAATCATGATGACTGTTTTGTTTGCTTTGTGACAAATTACACCAAAGGATGGTTTTGCTAAACTTTAACTCTGATATTCTCTTATTTGGTCATGAATATTTAATGTCACAGAGAAATACTTTATAGATTTCCGTTGCTCTGAGGGTTACAGTTGAGTCACTAGGTAACAGATGAGAGGCTGCTGGATGTTAGCATCTGAACTTTTACCCTTTCAAGGTGGAGGCTGTTGGTTAATTCATTAAGCCATTTTTTGACCGTGAGATGTTCCTTTTTCCACTGCAGAAAAAAATTAAATATTTATGATATAATAATAGAATGATATAATAATTGGATTTAGGCTGCCAGCTGTGTCAATTCAGAGTTGGAGCAACAATGACTCACGCACTCAAATGGACCTATGGAGCTCACACTGTGGGTGTGGGCAGACATTGAAAATAAGTCATAGTAAAGTGGATTGGAGCCAAACACAGGTTGAGTCATGCAGTTTATGATGAGAGCTGCTGTGGTATATTCATAAATGTGTAAAACAGAGGCACTTTGGAGAATCACAGGAGGGCTGATACATTTATTCAATTATAGACTGAGTTTTGTGATAGCTAAAAAAAAAAAAAAACACAGCTGCACGTTGTTTGTTTGGGATTATATTTATCTGTGTGTGTCAGTGGTTCAGATGTAGTGATAAAGATCTTAATGGACTGTGGTATTTGTCTGATATCCTGCTGTTTGGTTTTCAACAACAATCATTTTTAGTCATAATCATAATGCTGTTAACATACATTTTTAGCCATGGTAGCAGCATGGTTCTTGGTGGCACTGTCAGTCTGTTGGTCAGCTGATCCACTGCTTAAGGGATAGTTTGGATTTTTTTTAAGTGTGGTTGTGTGAGGTACTTCTCCACAGTCAGTGTATTACCTACAGGAGATGGCGTTCGGCCCCAGTTTAGAAAAGCAGCAGGAATCCCATTGAAGGAAACTAAGCAAGATAGTGCTGTAGACAGGGTCAGCAACAAAACATATTTTAGCCACCTAAAAAAAAAATCAGTATCAGTTTAAGTATGCACTTTATTTCGAAACTTTTCACAGCGTTACCTTGCTGTCAGACAGCCTTTTCTGATGGGAAACCACCATTATATGAGCCGAATATCGCTCTCCCAAAACCAAACAGACTCCATTGAAAAAAACAGTAATTTTACCTCACAGAACACAGGAGTCACTGGGCTACTGCTGCCTTTAAAAGACCAAAGTCACAGACAAACTAATTGATTGATTCAGTGGCAGACCAGCAACTCCTGTGTTTCGTGACATCAAAGCTGGCCAAAGTTATACTAGCATAAAATTTTGCACAGACATTCATGGTTTCCAGATAATGTCACCAAGTGACCCCCTGGGAAATACTGTATTGATTGTCATTACATCTGGTTTTCATCTAGATCAGGAGTCTTCTGCATTTTCAGGCCATGGACCCCTTTGCAAACAGAGAGATGAAGCAGGGACCTACTAACTACAGATACTGCATTGCATATTTTTTGGTCTTCTCTCATTTGTGTTTACCTGTAACTGCTAAATCAGCAGCAGGTGTAGTATGACTAATGTAATGTGCGTTAGCTTCACCCTTTCACCCTCTGGACTTTCACTAATGATTGAGGTGGAGGACATGTCACAGTGTCTTATACATAGAGTTATAAAGTGACCCACTGTTGCTCACAGGAGTGTCTGTACACTTGGGATAATAGTTCTGCAAATTGAGCAATATGTCTCAATAATACGTAGCTAACTAGTTGCCCATTATGAACAGGTGCCGCAGTGATTTAGTAGGTTAATTAGCTCAAATGATGGCACAAGGATTCATACACAGTCTTTTGTCATTGTAGTGTAAATTCTTGTTATAAACTTTTTTTTACAAATAGTCCAATTAATCTTTACTGATAATGTGTTGGATTCCTGTTAATATGTATACTCAGACACACTTAAGAGAAAATCGTCAAACAATAATTTTGAGTCCTCCCTGCAGTAACTCTGAGGACCTCCAAGGGGTTGGGGACCCCCCTGTTGAAGTCCTGTGATCGAGAGACATCATGATGCCAAAATTTCAGTTTGTCCAATACACTCATACCTGGACTACACTGGACAATATGAGTGACGTGCATTGATAGATTGTTAGAACTGTTTTTTTAACTTAGCACTAGCAGCTTAGTAGCTAGCTAGCCAAACATTAACATAACTTGGTCTCATATATTGAGGGTAGCTATATGGTTTCACTGAATTGCACCAGTTTTTGTCGATGTGACTGTCTCCATTTTTGCTGTCACAGTAATATTTTAATATATCTTCATCACTTCAACTGTGGTTTGTTTCACAGCAGTTGTTTTTGTCAGTTATCTTTTGCCACATTTTCTTGTCATTGCTGGATTACTTTGGATTATGTACTTGTCCTCAGAGAACAACATTCTCATCTTCTAGTTCTTTTTGTGTTCTCTTTGTTGTCCACTTTTTAGAAGCCAGCAACCATGGTAACTAGTGTTCATGGCATCTGTCCTGAAAACCTTAGGCAAAGAGACAAAGTAAGAGTTTGAAACTTAAGGTGGTTTATGCAGCCAGGCACAGCATGTAACAACAGTCAGTGTGATGGCTCATAGAGGGAATCTCCTATGGCACACAGGCTTCAGATTTAAAATTCCTACACCACAGAAGCAGCGGCATTTCAGGAAAAGTTCACTCCACAACAGGAGAATTTACATCAGTTTCACTTTGACAGTGACAGATCAGTGAAGATGTTTTAGACAACATCAGACAGGAAACTTGAACACCAACGCACACCGAGGAGATGAAGAGAGAGAAACAGCGGACAGTTCGTCAATGCAGACTGAGACAGAGTCTTTAGTCAGCAGTGTATAAACCACAGAACTGTTCAGTAACATCAGGTCAGAAAAAAAGTTTTTATATCAGTCACTTCACACACACACTCCCTCTCCCTCCCTCTTCTCTGCTGCCTTTCTGTCCTCCCTCGCAGTTATGACTAATCAGCATGCAGTAATTAAGTATTTGAAAGTACACAAGTTAGACCTGGAATAAAAAAGTTGCATGCCACAGAAGTTTACAGTAACATTATGATTCATGATCATGAAGTTTTTATATCACGTCAACACATCTGTCCATATTCACACACTTCCTCTCTCTCTCCCTCTCTCTTTGCTGCAGGTTGGCTTTTTTTTTTCTTTTACCTGGTTTCAGGTGGAGCTGCAGCTCCATCAGCATTCACTCCTCACGTCCATGCCTTTTTTTTTTTTTATCTCATTTAATCCCTTCCAAACATGCACTGTGGCTGCAGGAAAAACAGCTCTGGTCCTCATTTGATGCTCCAAAATCAAAACAACTTCGGAGTGGGAGCGTCAAGACAGTTTGACATGTGTCAAGATGCTTTCTGTGAATGTTCTGCCATTTAAAACAATAGTTGTACTTCAAAACACAAATGTCAGGTGCCTTTAGTGCGTTTGGGTCTTTAGTCGTGTTTCATAGTAACTCTGGTTGTAGAAAAAGATTGTGAAATGGAAGTGTATTGAGCTCCAGTTTTTATCTCTTCCTACTCCAAATGACACTAAAAATATCTTCCCCAGTCAGCTTTGTGCAGACGTGTCATCACACTTCCCACTGCGGTTTGTTCAACATTTAAAGAGTGACTCAACAGATGTGCAGTGAGACAGAAAACTTTCAACTGAAATGTTCAGTGCTGCTGCTGCTGTAAAATGACCAAAAACGTTTTCCTTCAGAGCTGTATATTCTGATATAGCTACTTGTTTAAAAAAATATTGTCAGTTACATAATCCAAGCATGACAATATTAAAGTAATATAACTTGATTACTTTACATTAGTTTTTGATTACCTAAATATAAGATATGATGAAAGCGTTTGGCTTTACATTGTATTTAGGGTGATTATTTATCGACTAATTCGGTTGATTATTGTTTGGTCCAGGATGAATGTCAGAAAATGGTGGAAAGTTTTGGTCAAAGCTTTAAGATGATGTCCTAAAATGTCCACAAATTGTCCACAACTCAAAAATATTCAGTTTACTGTCAGAGAGGAGTAAAGACACCAGAAAATAATCACATTTAAGAAGCTGAAATCACAGAATTTTGACATTTTTTCTTAAAAAAACAGATCAAAACAATTAATTAATTAGCAAAATAGATGCAGATTAATTTAATAGTTGATTAACAATGGATTAATCATTGCAGCTCTAAATGTTTTGTGTCTGTTGTTAGGTTTATTAGTTTGTTCCTTCCTTTATTGATAGATTGATTAATTTAAAGACAAAAAATAATGAAATTTCCACTCAGTGAAGCATTTTTTCACAAGAGGCCATGATAATGCAAATGTGTGTGCACTATTTTAAAACTGTAATCTTACAAATAAGCCCAATTTTTTACTAAATGTATCAGTAATCTGATTACATCTTTTTAATTTTGTATCCAGATCATGTAATCCTGTTCTATTGTAATCAGTTACTCCCCAAGTCTGACGTTCAGATACACTGAAATCTACTTTCTTATATTTTCTGCTGTTTATTTTTGCTGCAGCAGATTTTGTTTTATTCCTCCTCTCAATGGCCTATGGAGCAATGCTATAAGCACTAAAAATGATTTTTAGCTGCAGCTGTTATTACAAAATGTCTTAGTTTTCTCATTAAAGCAATCAGTAGTTACATTGTTTATAATAATCCAACCTGCTTGAGTATTAAGATGCACTAAAGGATGCTCTGATTAAGGAAAATCTGTTTCAGAAACAATTTCTCATAGATTTTCTGTGAGTGTCTCCACATCAGATTTACATTCGGGCAAATTTACAGCGTCTCAATTAGTGGATTGTGGAGCTCTCTTCTGTTGCAGCCACACTTTGTGCTCCTGGCTGATAAGACTGTCATGTTTTTGGCAACAAATCCTGTCTTACTGCAGCTTGTAGGAGAATATAGATTGAAAACATGTCACACGTCTCCTTCCTCCTCCTGCAGGGACGTCCAGAACATAACCCTCCATTTTCAAAATGCCTCTCATTATGTAATATTTGAGCGACCGCGCCTTTCTTGTGCTTTTATCATTCATTAAAGAGTGTGATTGTCTTTTCCGCTGCACTGCACACGCCGGGCTGAACACACGCGTTCACCTGTGCACACATAAGCACAAAAGCACCTGTGCATGGCAGGTCTCTGTGTGGCAGAGCAAATACGTCTGTTCCCAAGACAACAGCAGATAATAGAGTCATTATAAGAGGACAAACAGATTACACAGTGCAGCGCTGCCACAGAACACCACACATCCCATCTACAACATCAAAGAAATGCTTGAAGAGACTGGCTCGGAAAAAATAAATAAGTTATAATCTTTAATATGCTTTTTCCTCTTTTACTTATTTAGGGCCAAGAAATCATTTTGGTGTGTTTTTGTTCTATAAAAGAGAGCATAGCTGTGAAACACATCAGAACTTGTGAAGCTGAGGATTTTCTCTAAAAAAATAATAAGATTTACCAGACAGAAAAGCTTTCATGAACTTATTGTCTAATTCTCTTGTATCAATCCATGATAGACTGCAGCCAAGACATTATTTGCAAAGGTAGAGTGTAATGCATCCCAGCAAGCAATGTGTTCAAGTACAAATTTGTGGTATTTGTACTTTACTTGAGTATTTTCTTTTTATGCAACTCTGCAATTTTATGCAACTGTACCTCCTCTCCACTACATCTCAGAGGAAAATGTTACAAAGGCAAATATACACCCTTCCTATCCACTACAAGCTACTGCAAGGAACTTTCATATTTTGTTGATCTCAGAAGCCCCTGTGAGCAAATGTACTGCTGTGTCCTACTCCATAACCACAACATATAATGTCAAAAATAAAATTAGCTGAATAAAAATCTCCTCCTGCTTATTTTTAACTGGCTAACACACTACTAGCTGTAACTTTGGGTGGGGAAACTGTAAATACAGGCTGGTTTCATCTGATTTCAATGAGAGTCCAACCCAGTGACAGGCATTAAGAATAATTATACAGAAATAATCAGTCTTCTCACAGATGGTCTTGTTTGCTTATGTAGCTCATATGAAGGCATCAGTATTAAACTGAGACTGTTTCACAACCAGTTAAAAGTTACTTGTAGTAGCTTTAAGTACATTTTGTTGAGAATTCTTATGTAGCTTTACTTAAGTAAGGTGTGAATGCAGTATTTTTTACTTGTGGTCAGTTATTTTAACAGTGTATTACTGGTACTTTTATTCAAGGAAAGGATATCAATAATTTTTCTAACACAGCCCTGGACTTGTGATGACGGTCTCCAACCACTGTGGCGGCTGTAGGATTGTGGCTCACCTATGCAGCACATATAATATGCAGATGTTGCATCGACCACTCTGGCCCATTATTGCAAATGTTGCCGCTATTTTGATTTAGTCAAGACTGGCTTGTAACAATGTTACCAGGGAAGTGTCCTTCTCAAACCCCTACAGAACAAATGCAGATGCAGTGGTTTGGCTGGAGGTGAAGTTACTGCAGCTAGTGAGCTAGCGTTAGTTAGCCAGACATGCTAACATTTGCAGCTGATGAAGACGATGAAGAGTTTAATCCGTTCACCATGTGTGTTCTTGTGTTTCATGTTTTTGAGAGACTACAGAAGAGACGTCACTGTCCAGACTCATGAAAAGCCAAGCATCACTCGTCTCAGAGCCTCCTGCACACCTTCAACATGTAGAGAAATGGAAAGTTTGACAGCTCTAATTATGGTTGCTAAGCTATGATTGGACAAACGCTGTATGGAGGTGGGGCTTAGCGAAAGGTCAACTGCATGTAAGAAAGAATGGATCCAGAAACACTCAGCTTCCCTGTTCGCTTGCACGTGTGTACAGGCAGGTCTTGACCGTACCAAAACGACAGCGGCGTTGATGTTCAACCCCAAAGCCAGTGTGGAATCTACCCATATATGTCTATGGTGATGAGAGATGGGCCTCATTTCCCATCATGCATTGCTGACTAGTTTGTTTGCTATCTTAAGTTCCAAAATGCAAATGTTATCTTTTTGTTGGTGTTTGTAATGTGTCTGTCCAGAATAAGGTGGTTTATGTTAGAGATTATCACTTTCATGCTGGTCAGAAGTTTTAGTCATGAGGTTTCTGGTACATTTCTTCAGTCCAGCTGTATTTTGCAGCGTGTTTTGAGGCTTCGTGTCCCTTGTGTTGAATGGTAGTGTAGATCACTCACACTACTTGGCGTGACATTTAGACTAAGATATGTAAGATGGAGGAACCTGGATCGGTACATGGATCACCAGCATTTGTCCGGATCAGTCCCGTCTCTGCATTCAAGTATGCTGGACTACAGGACATCTCAGTCCCTGTCAATCCCTGTTCATCATGCGGTATTAATTGCCTTTAAGATGTAAGGACACTAATGAATGTGGGAGCTAAAGCTGGCACATGAGAGCTTGAACTGGTGTGACATGACCGATTTCATTGTCTTTTTATCCTTTCAGTATGCTGCTTTCATATCATCCTGGGTTATTGTTATCATGCACAGCTCCAGACTTTGGACATCACAATCGTCTGTCATCATCATACTTTGGCGCTCATCTGTCCACTTTTAAACTTAAAAAGAGGACAGCAAATGTCATAGGAAATACACACAAATACAAGTGCGGTGACCCTGCAGTTGGCGGCTGTTGAATCGATACCTAATACACTCCAGTCTGATTGCAGCAGGGAGTGACCTCACATAACTCATCCAAACAGAAATATTTCTCATACAACGTCTTTGAGCGTAAAACATAACGTTGAATGATTTTCTACGGAGGAGAGTTGCGGTAATCTCGAATTGTAGAAATGAAAGTTGTCACTCCTTCACAGCTGCCACAGTAATTCATTATGTCCTAATTACTCACAGAACAAATTTAAGCAATAAGAATCAATATCAATTAATTTGCTAATTTTGAGGGATGGAGGGAAGAAGACAGATGTCTGTGTAGACTACAAATCTGCCCTGAGATGTAATTATGATTGACTAACACTTTTGGGATGCCAAAAGCTACATTTGCCGCATCGTCTACGTAATGTTTACTTTGACCCAAATTGATTTTTCATGAGCAGCATGCAAAAGGTTCTTAACTCACTCGTTTTTGAGAATTAGGACAGATTCATATTTAGGGTTTGAGGGGGATCATGCTGGGAAAATACATTTTAAAAGATCAAACTTTTGGCTGTTAAGCCTTGTAATGAACCAGCCTCCTTGTTTTTTTTTATTAAATGTAGATATCAAGCTGAGTTGACGTCTTACAGAGTTGACAAAATGTTACATTTTACAGCATAGTCATAGTGAGCAACCATTTTATTTTTTAAAGTGTCTCAGTTCTCTTAATGCTAATCAAAATACACATTTTTAACCATAATTCTTATTTAACTTTGATTTAGAAGGACTACAGAGTTGATATGTTATGGTTGAGGTACGTCTGATAGCCATATTATGTAATGAATTTGTCGAAAATTAGAAAGTTTATCAGTGCTTCAGCAGTATTTTCTAAACCAGGAAGTGAGACAGGGGTCGTTAGGGTATAGCTAACCATTTTTATGCCTGATTAAATCATGTTTTTGTAAAAATCTGACAGTTGACGGAAATCTGGGACAACTTTAAAGGTCCAACATTTTCATGAAAACAGATTTTTAAAACAGAGATGTTAATAATAGCACATTTTTACACCTATGATATCAGTAGGTATTTTTAGATTTATAGTTAGTTTTAGATTTTGAAAACTTTTAAGATATTTAATTGTTTTAAGTTGTGAATTCTTGTCCGTGATAAAGGTGTTTTCTGTCACAAAGCAAGTTTTTTTTATTAATTAATAGTAAAACACACCAACACATTTAGTAAATTACATTATAATTACATATTAAATAGTAGTTTCATTTGAATGATTTGTAATTTATTTCTCATAACAAATTACTTTGTAATATTCTGGAGATTAGAAGTAAGATGGTCAGTTGATGGTATAAACTGAAGTTGTGAACTTGCTTTGATGTAGAACTTTATGTGAAGTAAAACTAAGCAAAGGACAAAGATGGTGATGTGCACAGTAACGTTCAGGAACATTACCATTGACCTTAGAGACCGGCAGGTTTAATGCCACTCCAGAGGACGACAGACTCTGTTTGTTGTGTGAGCTTTGTGAAATTGAGAATGAGGTTCATTTTTTTGTTTTGCCATCCTGCGTCTTAGGACTTAAGATATGTACTGTTTACTAAAATGTCCTCTATTTATGCTGACTTTTTTTTTTTTTTTTTTGGCTGGATGAGCATGAGAAACCTGAGTTGTGCTTTAGAAAAGGAACTTTTTTTGTAGCAGATTATATTTGTCAAGCCTGAGAGAGAAGGCAGACTGAACTATGAAAATGGACTGTAATTGTGTATTGAAAGGAAACTGTATTTGTGTCTTTTCTACCCATGAGGGTTGGGCACTTTCTGTGCATGACAGGAAAATAAAAGCAAATTAATCAGTCAAAATCATATATATAAATCCATAAATAATACTTTTTTTAAAACCAAAAAGTTGCAATCAGAGTGCTGGTATTAATAATATTTATTTATTTATTTTTGGTACAACATCATTTGTCCCAATTGTCATGATCGATAAAAATATTTTTCTTCCTGCTTGAATTAAATTCAATTCTGTGGAGCACCAGAGAGGCATTTTCTATGAATTGCTCGTATTTGCTATCATGATAAAGTCACTACATACAGATTTGCATCATGTTTGACTGGGTTATCTTCCACAGAGCACATTAATATTAATATCCCATCTGTGTTGTATGAGAGAGCATGAAGATTTGTGTGTTTAAGATATTTCCAATAATATCGTACATGCCGTTGATAGGAGCAGCTTCCCCTGTGTGTGCGTATGTGGAACTAATGTGCTCGTCGCTGCTCATTGTTCGAGGAATTCAATCGGCTCATTTGCAGTCAGCACACAGCGGCGACACCGTGGGCTGTTACTGACCTGCTGCTGATCCTTCAGCTTCCTCAGACTTCAAGCGCCGACCAGTGATTCTGCGTTATTTTTTTTAGTGTGTTTTATTTATCAAGTTTAATAAACTTCAAAACACCTCAGAACTTATAAATATGAGTTCCTCTAACTTGAAGTCTTTTGACTTAAAATGATGAGTTGAATGAAAGTACTTTACCGAGTTCAATCAACTCATTAAACTAAGTTTCTGAAGAGACATGGTCAGCGTATTAGTAGACTACCCAGCATGCATTGTGTGCAGGTTACACTTTTAGATCAGTCATGGCTGCTTGTTTTCACAATAATAACACAACAACAACACTGTTAACAGTGAAGAGTTGTTGGTTTGACTTAATATTTTAACACTCTATGGTGCAGTGTTACCTCGAGGCAATGTACCCATTTTTGGACCTTTACTCTCACATAATATATCTTCAATTATGGTGCAATCCAAAAGAGTCAGGACCCTGAGGAAACTAACAGCAGTGTTTTAATTTGTCACATGACTCTCTGGAGGTCATGTTGAATCTCTCTTTTTTTTTTGCAGCTTTCCTCACATGCTTCGGCTGCATCATGTCTCTCCACAAAAAATAGTCTGAAAACATCTTTTTCTGTCATTTTACAATCTGAAAAGAAACGATTCACAATAATCAATGAGTACATTTGAATTGTTTGATGTACTTTAGCAAAAGATGACAGCAACAGAACAAATTTGTGTATGTAACACAAATGATCAAACACTTAAGTGTGACTCACTATCTTGTTTTGAAGAAAGTTTAAATAGTTTGGTTTGATAGATTGTTGATGTAAAGTTTGCTGAGATATGTTTCCACTCTTTAAAGCATTAGTTTCTGTTCCACAGTGGTACAGTGTTGTTCAGACAAAAACTAAAGAAAAGACTTCTTTTTAATTGTTTTTCAATTTCAAATGCTGTAAATGTTTAACTGATGAGGTAATTAAATATTTTCCATGAATATTGTAATATATTTTACCAGAATTTTAAACAATAACTCTTCTTTTAGTTCCTTACCTCTATGGTACAGTGTTGCTTCAAGGTAATGCACTCTACAGTGTACTCTAAAAAAATTAGTATTTTTTAAAATTTCTTTAAATTGTTTACTTGGTTTATTTTATGTCAAAAATGTCTGTTTTTTAACCAACTGGCATCATACTGCATATCATAGAAGGTAAAGCTTGTTGAAGATGTTTTCTCAAGTACAACTGAATTATTATCAGTTTTATTTGACTAGAAAAGTTTTTTGTTGTTCTTTCTTTTTTTATTGTAAAAAATCTGTAAAAAAAAAAAGAAGCAATCTGCCTATGTGACGATAGTGTTACACCATAAAACATCATTTAGTGGAATCAACAAACATTTTCTTATTAAGTTAATGTAAATAAACATGTTTTCTCATGTACAACTGAATTAATATCAAGTTTGTTTGACTAGAAAAGTTTTTTTGTAGTTGTTTTGAATAATTACAAAATTACCTCAGCTCTTTTTTACAGTGTGCAGATTCATGATTTTCTTTTTGGACAGTAATGTCTCCCTATTTTTCCTCCTTAATCCCCAGCAATTCCCTCCCTGAACAAAATAATGCTATAGAAATAAAATAAATAGTTATAAATATTTAATAAATAGCTGAATAACTTAAATACAGATAACAAAATGATTGCACAAAAAAAGGAATAAGAAACTGAAATGCAAAAACAACTTGTCAGCTGCAGTGTAAGCACTGTCTACACCCCACAAGGTCACACCTCAAGATGTATGTACCTGCACAGTGTTACATGTGCATGTTTACACACTCATACATATACTAATGTACCTACGTACACAATGGAATAGATTGCATTTTTTTCAAAGTCAGGGATGAGATGCTGCCAGCATTTGTAAAATTTCTCCAGATTAACCCCAGACAGCAAATTTGATCTGTTCCAATTTCAGAAACAATATTAAATCCCACAGCCGGGACGTGTTTGAGAGGGTGAGCGATTTTTCCAAAAGAGGAGAATTCAAAGGCGGGCAATTAAAGGAGCAAAGGAGATTACATTAGTTTGTTTAGCAGCCATCCTAACACCCTCCTCAGGGACACTGGGGATAACAATCGGAGGCGATGGGTCCAGAATCTGTTCCAATATCACCAAGATAAAAATTTTAAAAAAGACGTCCAGTTTTCCCACTGAGCTCAGGCATGACCAGAACACTGGTGTCTGAGAGCATCTGACACAAATGTCAGAGGTTTGGACAGATCTCTTAGCTTTTCTAAGATGAATCCTATGAAATACTATAAACTAAATGAGGCTAAGCCACGCACAGGAAAAGGATGCATCTAGATCTCATGCTGAGCGGGGTTCGTCACTGCTGATGATTGTACTTATACTTTTCATTTTACAGAGCATGCCACAGTGTTTTAGATTTTACTCTGTAACCTTCAATATGAACTTGCTTGAAATAATGTAGATAATCCATCACACTGTTTTTACTACTTTTAAAGGAGCTTGTTCTGCTGTATCTCATGCTCTCCATCAGCAAATGGGATTTACTCTGCTGCCATTAAGTAAAGTGGAGTCATGTGATAACAGTTGTTCATACATGGGAGGAAGACTGTAACCCCAGTCACTTTTCAACATTTTGTTTTTGTAGTAAATTGACTATGAATTAAGATTATTAGGTCTAACTATTTCCAAGGTCAAGAATGATCTACAACACTTATAGCTCCCATGAAATGGTGGGTACATTGCCTATTTCTTATGCATATTTATGTTTTCTCTAAAAACAGACAAGTAGAGAGGGACTTGTCATGAATATTGCATTTAACAGGGCCGTCTCTAGTTTTTTGGGGGGCCCTACGTAAAATGTTTGGGTGCCAAAATGAAATTATGGCGGGGATTTCAAAGCAGTGTAAGGTAGTCGGAACATGTATTAAACATTTAAATACAGCAATCTGGTGCACTTTAACAGGACAAGAGACTAGATTTGTTTTTTCTTTCAAATTCAAACATAACATCTCAAGCTGACATAGTAATATGATTCATATCATTGTTAAATTATACTGCTTGGGGGCCCCCCTGGTGGTGCAGGGGGCCACATAGTCACATAGTCAGTAGCCAGTAGTGTTGAGTGTGTCAGTATTTGTAGCCAAACACAGCCTCCAAGATCAGCTTTGTTGTTTGACGCCATGGAATACAGTACCAAGGTGTTTCTTTTTTCCTTTTTTTTTTTAGGCTCCTGCACCTCAGGGCTTTGTCAGCTAGCTGCACTGCTAACCAAGCAACAGCAGTCAGCAGTTAGCTGCTTTAGCAAAAATGTAAAGCTAGTTTTCCATCAGGAAAGTCTGTAAGCTACCTTAGTACTGTATTCCTTTGTTAGTCTTTAAGGCTGTTTAGTACTAGTTCGGTCATGTTCACTGCGAGGCTGCTGAGCCTTTACTTTGCATGCTAAAAACAGCCAGTAGTTAAAGTTAGCAGCAGTTAGCGGTTAACTACTTTAGCAACAAGTAAAGCTATTTGTCCATCAGGAAACTCTGAAAATCAAAGAGAGTTGGAGCTGAGGAGCCTAAGGACATCAAAGGGAAAACCAGAACATATTTTCTCACCCCTGAGTGCAGGATGAGTCATCAACTTTTTATTTATTTATTTATTTATTTATTTTTAGAATTTTCCAGGAAATGACAGGCTCTAAAATGCCACTGAGAATACCCAAGAATACCTACAGAATGACTTTTCTTTTGTCATTGTTGGCCAAACACTGGCGGATAAAGGGCATGTAGTGCAATACAAGTGATAAAAACACTTAAATATTGATTTTGTCTTCATGGAAACTGGATGCTTTACTGCAGAAACTTCTAATCAATTTGTTTATTTTCACAGTGTTATGAAATCAATATAAACTGATGGAAAAGTGGGAAGGCAAAAATAAAACACTGGTATATATTTGGAAAAGTGGTTAAGATTGGAGTGTACTGTACATTTGAGAAAAATCCTTCTGCGCTGACTTCTATCATTTAAACAGCTGAAAGTGGTCAGCTGTGTTTTGTTGTACTTGTGACCACACCTGCCTGTGATGTAGCATAGTGCTATAATGCCACACAATGCTGCACAATGTTACCGCTGTCAGAGAAAGCAGGATTATTAGACTGGGTGGGGTCGTTCTTTAAAGTCATTAACAGCAGTATATAAATGGCTTCCTGGAGGTTTTCACCACTAGGAGCACTATGGAGCAGTGTTTTCATGACTGTGCCCCTCTTTTGTTTGTGTTGAAAGGGGCTGCTTGGTTCACACTATTTAACTGATCAACAGTTGGTGGCGGTAACACACACAAATCATAGAAACAGCCCACAAATGCAGGGTAAAAAAAAAGAAAAAAAAACACTACAAGCTAGCAAACATGGATGTAACCAATATGCAGTTTTAAATATTCTAAAACAAAATCAGCTACATAAATGATTTCAACATTTTCATTGACCTGAAGGATACGCACAGTGTGTTTTTGTGGAAAAAAATGAATGTAAACAGAACTTTTGTTTGCACCTTTAAGTTGACTGAAGTTCAGGGTAAATAGGTTTGTGTATCAACAAGTGTTTAGTCATGGAGATAAGGGTTGAACTTTTTTCCACTTCCATTTGCTCTGTCAGAAGTGAACTAACTTCAGAGTCATATCTTGACAACCGATTTTGCTCTGAATTAGACAGCCACTTTATTACCAAACCTGGGTATGAGATATAATCTGTGGTGGTTCTTTTCAGAGCAGATACCAACAAGGCTAAAGTGGATGCTGGTCCCCATTGTTTTTATTTTTATCATATAAAAGATCTATCACTACATTAAGTAGTAAAAAATACACAAACTGTGCACTGTGTAATTTTAGAAAAAAAAAAGTTTTTTGGGGGAGTTTTAACCCAAAATACCGTTCACAAATTTTTTCCTAGCATGGCAAAGTCATGAGCCATCCTATTTTGCCTCTGATTTGCTCGTACTCATGGCCTGTTGGTTTGGGTTGGTCTAGGCATGAGGAAGAAGATGATGATGATGATATTGACTAGTTGCGGTATGAATGTTAAGAGTAAGCCAATCAGGGACAGAGTAGGGCAGGTCATGCCTTTGACATCCTGGGGAAAAAAAATATTGCATACAGTACAATACAAACAAAAAAAATGCTATTGAGCGAGTTTCTTTTTTAGAAAACACAACATTGATCATTATCATTACCTGATAAAGGCATTCATTCATTTAGAGGCATATTTCTGGTCATGTAACTTTAACATTTTCTCTTTTTGCTATGTATGGTGGTTGACAGATTAGATGGGAAATAAAGGATTGTGCCATAATTCTCTGTGGCTGCATCACTAAAAGGAACCCCTTTTGCATTTTGCACATCTGACCAATTGTTAACACAAAACATAATGATAGTGTAGCCTTAAATTAATGAATAATTTTAATTATTTCAGTTTAATTTTAATTTAATTTGAATTAGAAGAAATACACTAATAGAATTTGTAATTTAATTCATCAAACAAATAAAAAACATCCTTTAAAACCTTGATAATGCAATTGCTATTACAGTGCTGGTACAATATGTGTCTGTAAATTCCACTGATGAAACCTCAGGCCAATAACACACATTGTACATGCAAATAATAGGTTGCTAGTGCAAATCAGATTCCTGGAGGCGTTTTTTTTTTTTTTTTTTTTCCTTAAGTGCATAACTAAACACATGCTGGAGTGGGTAGGAAGCCAGATGGAAAAAGACAGAATCAATATTTGACAGCGCAAAACTCAGAACTTGCTCCGGACATGTCTAAAATATATTAATAAAAAATGCTGTACAGTACAGTACACCAAAAATATTATGTCTCCATTTGGAAGGCAGTTGTTGAAGCGCTACTCAAGCCAACTGATGGTGGGTGTTTCTTGGCTACGATTTTGGTGTTTAATACTCACAGTTATGGGCCGTGGAAGAGGAGAGATAATCAATACGACACTCTTTATTCAGCTCTGCATATTCAAGAGCAGTAGGCTTCATTCATACTGTAATAACTGTAAACACCCCGCAAAGCACATAACATCATTTATTATTATTATTTATTGCCTTTAAAAGTGAAATGTAACATTCAGCATATGAACCCCATTGTTAGGCCCACAGGTTGGTTTTCAAAAGTCTGTTTGTGTGTGAGTCAGCAGCTTGTGGTCTAAAGATAAAGTTTAATTAAGCTAAAAGCTTCACTGGCTCCCCCATGACTCCTTTCCAATCCCTCCTCCAAACTCTTCTACCTCACCGGAAACTTCTGACTAATTGGACGACCCACTCGCCATAATCTTTGAGCCCAAATAAGATTAATGAGCAGACACATTTCTGTGGCGCGCACCTACTCAATACCCCTTCTTGGCAGCGCTCGCAGACTCTTAGGGAGATTTCTTGCTTGGTCATGTTTGTAAACAAAAGGTGATGTGGGGCTTTTTGAGTGGCGGGTAGACTCGGGTCGCACCCAAAACCGAATACTGTATTTATTCTTGAAAGCACAAATAATTTGATGGAAACAAAAAAGCTGAGAAAACTCAAAATTTCAAGGCAACTTACTTTTTTTAGTTTTGAGCCCAACTCAGATAAGTTTGGGAAAACGTTGTCTTAACATCATTTACTTTCCTTCTTAAAATAAACTCAAATCTTTGAGTTTTAGAAACCCAACAAATCTGTATTTCAAAGATTGCTTAAACTCATTGCATTGAAAGTGAATAATGGTTAATAATTTAATATTTTCAGTGGCAACTATTAATTTTCCAGCATCTAAGTAATGACAAATCCAGTTTACACTCAAGTTTTTTTGTGCATTTCTGAAACTCAAAGATTCAAGTTTATCTAAAGAAGAAAAGTAAAATTATCTCAACAAAAGATTACAGGTCAGCAAAACTTTATTTAGTTTACTTCTACACTTAATTTCGTTTTGATTCAAAATTCAACAGTCTAGTGAGGTTATTTTAACAGTGAGGTTGGTTGTTGGTTACGCAGGGCACAGTAATGTCAGAGTACTACTTTTTGAACCTATCTAAGTATGTTTTTACACAAGTACTAAGTGTAATAGAAGAATAGTATAATATTATTATAATATATTATAATAGCAAGATTTTTTAGTTTCTTATTGCTCAATGCCTCCCAGTTAGGGTGGTGGTAGAGTTCAGTTCATAAAACTGTAATTAAAGTAAAAAATAAAAAAGAGAGAGACAGATGAAAAGTACTGAATGAGGATGTGGAAATATATTTAATATTTATGACAATATTAATCAACTTGAAGTTTTAAAGGCAATAATTACATTGCCGATGAATATTAGGTTAAAAAAAGAAAAAACACCACACTGGCCTGATTTAACATGACTTCCATTATTAACCATGTCTGCTTCTGCTCGTCCATCTCAGCCTTTTCGAGTTGTGAACCCCCACCCTCGTCTGCTTGAGAAACTCAGACACAAAGACCATTGCTTTAACTCTCACAAATACACTCGATGAACTGTATTCCAAGGAAGATTATATCACTAATACTAGTACTAGTAAATCATTCGCCAGTCTAAAATACGGCCCATCATGCCCAGTGCTTGTCACTTTTTGTTAGTGTTTGTGTCTGTTCAGATTATGGTGGTTTATGTTGGTAATTGTCATTTTTGTGTTGGTGTAACCATTAGTAAGGTGGCTGTTGCATTTCCTGTTGTAATTTGCATATGTTTGTGTGTTTGAACCTTACATTTAATGTCATGAAGGGGCTGATGTTGCTGAAAGCTGCTTCTTGGCTCTCATTTTACTCAGCTTCCCACGGTGATGTATTCTATTTTTTTTCTGCAGCCATCTGGTGACCCCAGAAATGATCTTGAGACCCTCTTTGGGGTCTCGACCCCCAGGTTGAGAACCACCGTTTTATCTGAATACAGATAAAGAGACAGATAATTTTGTTGGTTGAACAGATAAAGGAACAGATAATGACTAAACCTCTACTAACTGTGGTGAAATCTTTCTGCATCACTAATTTTTTCTGTCTGTCTGCTCTCTTCTCAGGCTACGGGCATGCAGCGCCGGGGACCGACGCAGGGAAGGCCTTTTGCATGTTTTATGCCGTCCTGGGAATCCCTTTGACTCTTGTCATGTTTCAAAGTCTGGGCGAGAGGATGAACACTTTTGTCAAGTACCTCCTGAAGCGTATCAAGAAGTGCTGCGGCATGAGCATCACCGACGTGTCCATGGAGAACATGGTGACCGTAGGATTCTTCTCCTGCGTGGGCACGCTGTGCATCGGTGCCGCCGCCTTCTCCCATTACGAGGACTGGAGCTTCTTCCAGTCGTATTATTACTGCTTCATCACATTAACAACTATAGGCTTTGGGGACTTCGTGGCCCTTCAAAAGAACCGGGCCCTTCAGAAGAAGCCCCTCTATGTGGCCTTTAGTTTCATGTATATCCTGGTGGGCCTGACGGTCATCGGGGCCTTCCTCAACCTGGTGGTGCTCCGCTTCCTGACTATGAACAGCGAGGACGAGCGGCGGGACGCAGAGGAACGGGCCTCGCTGGCCGGCAACCGGAACAGCATGATCATCCACATCCAGGACGAGTCGCTGCCGCGGGGCCGGCGGCGACGCGAGCCGTACCGGACGGAGGTGACCGATTTGCAGTCGGTCTGCTCCTGTATGCACTACCACTCGCATGACTTCGGCAGCTCTGGGGGAGGGATGGGAGGCCTGGGCTGTGCCTTCTCCCATCAGAACTCGTTCAGCTCGCAGCTGAATCCCAATCAGTACTTTCACTCGGTGTCCTACAGGATCGAGGAGATCTCGCCCAGCACCTTGAAAAACAGCTTCTTCCCTTCGCCCATCAGCTCGGTGTCCCCGGGCCTCCACAGCTTCACAGACAATCACCAGCTCATGAGGAGAAGGAAATCCATCTGAACCCTGACACGGACAGGACAAATGAGTTTCCATGTTTTATACACAAGGTCAAACATTTCCAATGCTGCTCCTTACCAAATCTTATTTCAGCACTTTTTAGTTGTATGTAATATAAAAAGTATTCTTGGGAACAGATGAAGAACACTACGCAGAACAGCAAGCGTGGACACAATGGGATGCAAAGCATGAAGCATGGATGTCTATTTTTTCAAGAGATTGCTCCATTTACACAAACTACAAGACCTTCCTTATTTCAGATTTACAGTACAAAAATTGATATATTAACTTTGGTTACATACCAAATGATGCACACTTGGGGAAATGCTATTTTTCAAAAAGGGAGTATGCTTGTTTCACCTTAACTTGAAGAAACTTTTACCGTTATGTACGATTCCATTGCCTCACTGCAGACAGAGATTTTAAAATGACTTAAAGCATCAGGTATTGTTTTCTATAAGCAATCATATATTTCAGCAGTTTCACCACACATCAAGCCAAACTATTGTTGCCAATGTTAGCATGTGCATTAGATGTCATTTACTGAGTGTGCCATTGGTTTTGTGACATTCTTCGGTCTGTTGATAGGACGGCTGTGTGAAGGGCGTCTGTTTGTCTTGGATTCAAAGGATCATGCTGCTGTTATTGATATTTCACCCTCATCTAGAAGCAGATCTGGCCACAAAAGCTTTAATTTCACCCACAGCCTTTTTCATAATGAGAGATAAAATTGACCTAAAGGAAAATCCACCCTCCTCACTACACTGCCCCATTTGCCAATTTTAGTTTGTTGTACTTTTCTACCATTGAAATTCACGTTCAATATCAGCTCAATGAGAGTGCACACCACCCTACATTAAGTCTTTTACACAAATATTCATCAATCACAAAGGACTAACATCATTTTAAAAGAGAAAGAGACACTAGATTCTTCATTTATAGCTGCCTATAGACCAGAATGCAATGCAGCTAAAGATATCTATGTAATAGTGTGGTCATTCACTGATTTAGTATCAGCAGATGCTATTAGCACATTGGAGTCAGTAACCAATAATGTTATTTGTCCCTGGGGTAGAATAGCCAGTGTGGCTATTTACACCTTGATGTATATAGCCTGCCAATGCAGACACAAGCAATCAGTTTTTCATCGCCAACATTTCTATTTGCACCTGGGGTGTAAATAACCAATGTAGCTATTTACATCCAGATGTATATGGCCCTGCATGGCAGACGCGAGCACCCAGGTGTCCATCACCAACATTGCTATTTGTGCCTGGGGTGTAAATAACCAATATAGCTATTTACATCTGCACACCAGAGACAGACCATGATCTCATCTTAAACCTAACCATGTAGTTTGGTTGCCTAAACCTAACCAAACTGCAAATAAAAACTAAAACATTAAAAGACCCTGAAAATGACAAGCTAACAAAGTCTAAAAATTAAAAGTTAACACCGACACCTAGTTTTACTAATGGACACCAGTCTCCAAGGCAAGAGTTCTGTGGTTACCCAGTTCAGCCATCACCCCCTCCTTGCTACTAAGACTTTGTTGCTCTTGATAGGTTAACTAGGTTGCCAGGTGTAAATAGCCGAGTAGCTGTTGTTTGACTATTCTCACCTAGGTGCAGCCTGGGACCTCCTGGGACACTCTGTTCCATTATGTTGCAGGAGGCACAAGATACAGATTTTTATTTTAAAAAGAATGGTCAAGACTGATGTAGCCGAGACTGAGATATCCTGACTTTTAGACCTTAGAGTGGATCAAGCCTTAAAAGCACTGGATCCTACAATTCCCATGATGCAACACAATAGCATCTTTCATTAGATCCTCACTGCCTCCTAAATGCCAACTATTTGCAAACCCTGGACCTGCAGTTTGTATGCCACCCTTTCGTTTACAAAAGATTTTTTAAGCCTTAACTGAGATAACCATGATGACATCACAGTGATATCATCAGGGTTATTCTTGGCTATTCTTATTTGAAAAACTCCTTCCGGAACTGTTTTCACAAGCTGAATAGTACTCCCCATGACAAGTAAACTGAAAATCACATGTGAGTGCCCCTTTAAAGGGATAGTTCATATTATTTGAAGTGGGTTTGTATGAGGTACTTATCCATAGTGTTTGTATTACCTACAGTAGATGGCGGCTGACACAGCCCCACTTTGGAGAAGCAGCAGGAGTTCTGGTATAAAAAGCTAAGAAATGTGCTGCGGTGGACAGGGTCAGCAGTAAAACGTATTTTAGCCCCCTATAAAAAGGCCCATCTCAAAAGAATATCAGTTGAAAGGATCAGTAGGATTTGTCCAAGCTGTTCAGTGCACTCAAAAGATACCAGGGCATCAAATACCAACACTTTGAGTCAGTAAAGTATCCAGAGCACACAAAATAAAACAGAAACATAAGGAAATACAGGCAGAAGGAAGGTTATCTGCAGAGACAGATAATTCTACACACTTCTGGTCAGTCCTTAGCCATGATTGGAAGGGATAATGTTTATATTTATATATCTATACATTGTTTTATGAAAATATTGTGGCTTATACCTTTAAGTGTATGCTATATGTAGAATATTTTCACAGCTTTTCTTTGCCATCCGGAAACCAACATTATATAAGCCAAATATTGCTCTTTTCAAACCAACCAAACTCAGTAGGCAAAATCAGCAATTTCACCTCACAGAACATAGGAGTTGCCATTCTACCACTGGTAATTTGGTTAGATAGTTTGTGTTATTGTGTGACATCTGTGTTTTGACAGGTTAGTTCAGGTCGACAGAAGTAACACAATAACATAACCAAACTTACAGATCAATGCAACAGTGCACCAACAACTTCTGTGTTCTGTGAAGTAAAATTTCTGTTTTTGGTGTAGGAGTCTGGTTGAGCAAGTCAGAACAATATTTGGCTTATTTTAGGTGATTTCCTGTTGGAAAAGCCTGTCTAAATAAGGTGTACATGTGAGTTTTGCTGCTAACGTTGTCTATAGCAGTACATTATTTAACTTCAGTGCTGGTGCTCTTTGCTTTGCATGTTGACTGCCATCAACCCCACTTCAAATACCCTGAACTATCCCTTTAAGGTGCCATTCTGGCATTTGCTCACTGTCCTATGATGGCCAGATAGCGGCACACATCCACCTTTTACTGGATGCCACAAGTTCCCAAGATCTTTACTGAGAAATATTTGGCAGTCCTGATTAGTTGCAGCAGATGAGTTGTGTTGAGGAAAGTGAATTTACAGGTTCTTAGAAAGTTATCAGATGACTCAAATTATTGAAGGGAACATCACAGAGTGATGACACAAGCTGTAGTAAGAGGATCAGAAGGTGGATTTTTCCTTTAAGCAGCAACCAAAGTGCAATGAAATGACTCCAGCTGAATTCATAAGCAGTGTAAATTTTAATCAAAGGACGTGCATGATCGTGCTCCGAAGTCCTGCATAGTAAGTGATGCATGCCTGTAGCAGCTGACCTTGAGTCTGCTGATGAACCCTGCTCACATCTAACCATGCAGCACTCACTGAGGCCAGAACTATTTACACAGTGACGGAAAACCATGCAGATGTAAAGTGACAACTCTTGAAGTTGGGATGCACTTTGGAGCCATTAGGGAAACACAACCTGATAAACACATCAACATGGAAACGAGCGGAAACAGCAGGTATGAGTTAATGTGAGGGGACAGCTGAAGATCACAGATAAGAAAAGCTTAATAACACCAGTATGATCCTTCCAGTTTCTGTAAAATACCAGAAGAAGAAAAAGGATAGGGAGGATTTTTTATGTTCGGACGATCTGATAAGTGCATGAACTTTGTATGATGAATGGGGAAATAATTTCAAAATAACTTAAATATCTTAATGGCAAATACTTTTAAGAATGATTCACAACATAAGCTTCTTATTCTTTTGCCAAAGTATTTTTCATTCAAACAAACTGTACAATAATGTTTGTTCTCAGGTTTGAATGAATCACGTTTTTTTTGTTTTTGCTCCAATAACAAACGCAATCCCTGAAGTGCATCGGCCAAATAATACAATGTACATATCAAATCTTCATTTCCAAATAGTAGGATTTTTCCGAGATGCATCATCTCACAGAGGCCTGTGTACACCAGGAGTCCGTTTGCATTATAGGCATCATTTTTATGAGCCACAGGCGTGGAAAATATTTGAGCAATTCTGGCTATTTATGTTGAATACAGGCCTGTTTTAAAGCCCAATGCGCCTTTTCTGTCACAGCTGGCCTGATGCTAGCTGTCAACACCACTGAGCTCCTAAATTAAGCAGGATCAAAGCTATAAACATCATTTCTAAATGCTTTTTAAGCTGTAAATGTATATTTAAGTATGTATTGTTTGTAAAGACTGGAGCAAATGGGGAGCTTTTTTTTAAGTTACACAGGGCTGGGAGCTATTTTATTCCCTTCAAAATCAATAGATATTTCTGGAAATCAACAATTCTTACACCAAATTTCTGGACCTTACCTTTCAGGAAGCATTACCTTCACACTGTAAAAAAAAAAAAAGAAAGAAAGAAAAAGAATAATAAAGTTGAGAAAGCTTAAAAAAGTAGACTTTTTGAGTTTACTCAACTAAGAGTTCATTTGTTGTGTCAACTAAGGTTAGGACGTTTACTCAAAGTGCTATCTCACATTTGTCAAAGTTAACCTTACTATTCAGATCTACTCCTTACATTTGATGAACTTGAAATTGTGTGTTCTTATTTGACTTATGTTTCAACATATACCAAGTTGTCTAGACAGCTAGTAACTCATGTAACATATTTATAGTCAAACAACGAACCTTTCCTGAACTTAAAAAGTTTTGTTGCCTAAACCTTACCAAACTGCGACCCTTTACAATGTGTTTAAGTGTACATATGTAATGTACTTAAGGTCCTGTCGCTGGTATTGTCCACTGGTCATCCTTCTCTGTCATCCTTTTCTGTCGAGGATGTGGCACTTTTTCCTTGTGTTTGAGTAACATTTGCTAAAAACTACAGTGCTCATCTGTTTTAGCAAAGTATTTAGTCTGTACCTGTTTTTAAAATTCATTAATTTATTCTTTTGGCCACTTGGGAGCAGCAGAATCAGCTCTAAACACAACACTGACATATTATCACCTCACAAAGTTTACAGTTACGTTTAAATTTTATTTGAAGTCATGTATCTGGGCACCTGATGAATGCAAGCCCAATATTCAGTCTCCTTGTAGCTCTGTTTTGATCTCAACCAACTTCTGAGAAAAACATCTTGCTTCTTAGCTCGTTAGTTGCTTCACTATGTTCTTCCAGCCTCTCCTCACCAGAAAAAATGGCTGTTTAGGTCATCTGTCCAAGCAGCTTATTATGATTTCTTACATTTATTGTTAGGCAGTGACCTCTAGAGGCAATACATAGGGTGAGAAAATGTTTGCATATGGAAGAAGCTGGGTGGATGAATGGATGGGTCAATCCAACACAAAACTTAACCCAGGTGACAGGAATTTGTGCCCCGTGTGAAACCAAAAGTCAAAATTGACCCCTGAACCACATATATGGTGGAGAGTACCAGCAGCAACAGGCTTACTGGACCTTAATTGGTTTAGGTACAAAAACTATTTGGTTAGGTCTAGGCAATAAAACTACAAGGTTTAAAATTGGTTTCAGTTTTGTTTAAAATATCTATGTTATGTTTGTCACATGACAGAACTAACGTCATTCGCACACTGACATAACTCACGTCCCACACATAATTTATATTGAAAATTTGTCACAGATTGGTTAGGTTTAGACATGAAAAACCACTCACTTAGGTTTAGGCAACAGAGCTGTTTGGTTAGGGTTAGGAAGAGATTGTGATGTCTGGTGAGGACGGGCTGGTTCAGTAAGTTAAGTTACCTCACTCAAAATATATTAAGTTAGGGTTAGGGTTAGACAGCTGGCAGATTTAGACCCAGTGTTTACTTAGGATAGGACTTGAGGTGAACTTGAGTATGTGAGGAGATCTGAATAGTAATTTTAACTTTGACAAATGTAGGCTAGCACTTTCAGTTAACTTCTTAACCTAGGTCACCACAAACAATTAGCCCTAAGTTAAGAAAACTCAAAATGGCTTTGCAACTGGTTGCTTTACTTTGTTAGGTTTTCTGATCTTTCTTTCCTTTGTTTTTTTTGGACAGTGCAGTATTCTTCACGGCCTGGTGTTTAACAGGCTTCTGTTAATTTCCTGGTAGCTGAGCATGCCTCACAAGGTGAATGCCATTCTGTTTGGGCAAGTGGTGAAATGCCATGGATCCCATTCAGTCGTGACAAACATAAGCAGGCATGGAGTCCGAGATATGACCGAAAAGCATTGTTTCATTATTGGGAGTATAGCGGCTTATCTAAATATCCTGTACAATATGTTTATAACAACCTTTGGAATAAAAAGGCCTTTTCATGGCTGAGATGCATATGTATTTTTACACATTAGCATACGTGCCTTGAAGAAACAGCAGTCAGTGTTTCTGTTGAAGTGGGCACATTTAAATATGATGGCTGCAGCAGATCTGTTTGTGCTTTAGCAAACCTATTGGAAGATTATGGAGGTCTGACTTTGGGGCTAATAAGAGAGCAAATATGGTTAATGTACAGAGAGATATACATCCTGATAAGTTCTACAAGTTCCTATGAGCAGATGAAAATCGACATCTGATCTAACAACTACTTTCTATAACCACATCCACACCCAACGCCAAAGCAGACTGAATCACTCCCTTACTTTTAAAAGACATAATCTTCATACAACAGCTTAAAAGATAATTCCAATGTTTTGCAACTTGGGGCCTCTTTTTTTCTTCTAGTTTTGGCCATCAGTCTTATCAGTAACAATAACATTATACTCACAGAGGTAATTGCTGAGGTTTGGGAATGCCGCAACATCACTAAAAGAAGCCAGATGGTGCAAAAAGAAACATAAGCAGGCAGGTGATTATACAGGCTTAAAGGTAATTAATGCTTGATTTATTCAATCAACAAATCCCAGCTCAAAGCCAATAATGAATTGATCCTGCTAACAAGTTTGCATGTTTGCTAAAGTTTGATGTATCTTATTCCTGTGTGCCACAGAGCTCCATTATTGTCTAAAACTTTTCAAAAACACATGGGCATAGTTTATTTTGAGTTCATCCCCACATATCCCTAACAAATGCTCTTTTTTTTCTTCTGTTTGAGTAAGATTTTCTAAAAAAAACAAAACAAACAAAAAAACTACAGTGCCCTGTTGTATTAACATGTTCTTTTGGCCACTTGTATTCAGCAGAACCAGCTGTGTACATAATAGGGATGGAGATGGGGATGTAGACATTATAACCTTCTAGGGTTTATATTTTACATTTTATTTGTTACGTTAAAGACATGCATATGGAGACCTGACAAATGTAAGACCAATATTCACTCTCCTTTTTACTCTGTTTTGATCTCCACCAGCTCATGAGAAAAAGAACCTCAGCTCAGTAGTTGCCTTTCTATGGTTATCAGGTAGCCACTAACTTTGTCTGCGTGCTGTTTGGAGTTGGACAGGTAGCCTACAGCGGATGCCTGGAAACAAGGTTGTTGTGAGTAGGCCCAAAAAAGTAAACCCTTATCCAAAATAGACCATGGGTGCTTTCATACCTGAAAGTTCAAACCAGTTAGTTTTGCAGTTGATTGGTTTGTAGATGACTGTGTGTCTGATGTCAGTGTGTTGTCAGTTCAGTTCACAATATAATTGAAAAATATAGGAATTTTGTTTTTTTTTCCAACTGAGTTTTTATGAAGTTGTTGGACCAAATGTCAGTTAAACATTTGGTTCCCTCCTCCTGTTGCGCTGTTTGTCCATTTGCTAATTCTGACAGTAGTCTGCCAGAACTTCCTGGAACTGGCCTGAAAGTCTGAACCATCAAAGAAAGATGTTTTCATGCTGGAAACAAACCAAACCATGGTTCAACTTTATCTAGTTCCGTACCACCTGTTACAGTCGGGTCAAGGTTCAGCTGTTTGGTCTGGACCACAGTCTGGGGGAGGTTTCACATCTATCATTTTAGTTTGTATCAAACTGAAAAGTCATAAAATCCGGTCCAGACGACAGTGGCTTAAAAGCACCCTAAAAACTTTGTAGAGCAAAATTAGGCAATAACTTGTTGGTAAGCTAAATTTACCAACAACATCATATGTTTCACTGCTCAGGGCCCCGTTTCCCAGAGCCTTCGTAGCGCTACGTGCGTCGTAAGTTGTATTTTAAGGTCTTCCTTAAAGGTTGTCCCAACTCTGGGAAACAGCCTGTAACCTTAAGGGAGACCTTAAAATACAACTTACGACACACGTAGCGCTACGAAGGCTCTGGGAAACGGGGCCCTGATTGATTGTAGGTTTATCCAGTCACCTCACTAAGCTTTGCCCTCCTTAGTAACTGTTGCTACTCTTGTCAAACTTTCCATTCTCACACTGCACACGTGCTGTTTACAGTGACAACAATGGCAGATTTAATATCAAAACTGTGAGTAATAGCTGGAACACTCCATCTTTGATTCCATAAAGAAATAAACTCTGAACTCTCAAGCTTCTCATTTCTAGCTGACAAAAATAGATTTTGTCAGTTAAAATGAAGGCTCTCGCTTGCAGATTTTATAAGTGGAGCTAGCTTATGTGAGCTTATGCTTGAGTGACCGGAGAAGTCTGTCTCCAGCCGACGTTTTAATATTTCCATCTGACCCATTTTAAAACAAAACAAAACAAAAGAATATGTAAAGTTATTTTACGGCTGTGAACATGGCGTAACATTAATATTAAAAGACTGAGGCTAAAGCTACATCCCAGCCAACACTAGTCAGATTGCAAAATCTGACACATATTTGTATACAGTAGCATGGGAAAAGAAAGCACAGGGATTGGATTAAGTGCAATGGGTCTTGAAATGGTCACCCAGCTGAGACCACCTTCAACCACCAACATAATAAATTCCAATTTAACCCATGGGAATAAACCAAGATTTTGGCAAATGCAGTAGTGTCTAACACAAGTTTGATTGGAGGTAACATTACTAGTCCGCTATCATTACTTACCCAGACATGCTAACATTCTCAGCTTACATTAGAGCAATTAAAAGACAAAGTTTAATCCATTTTCTACACCTTTTACGTTTCTGAAAGACGACAAAAAACGCCACAATCCAGACTCATGAAACACAGAGTATCACTTGTCTCATAGCCCCATGGACACCGTTTCAACCTGGAGGGATATGCAAAGCTCAACAGACCTGTGGCATCCTAGTTCCGGTCGCTTATCCATGATTGGACATTTGCTGTTTGCAGGAGGGACTTAGCAAAGGATTACTTTTGTCTATAAGCATTTTTTTTCTGTGCCCCTGATGACACCCATTGGAAGTTCCTGACTAATTCATATTTGTGAATTGGTCTGATTGATTGATGCCTGACTAAAACTTACTAGGAAGAGAGACCAAAGGCAAAAGGTTAAATTATGGCCCAGATTTTGAAAACATCTATTACCATTTACTGACCAACCTTTTGATTCAGCTTGGTGTGTACACAGCTTTCATGTGCAGAGAGACATTATCATTGACTTTTCGGGTGATCGCACTTTTGTTGTTGCCTCCAAAACAGTGGTTGAGATAATCAGGCTAAACTACTGGCTTGTGACTCCTCTTTGATGATGTGGCTGTTCATTTCTTGCCTCGTTGGACTTGTTCAGAGTTCTCAAATATTACATTGGTTAATACAGTGTTATTATAACCATTAAAATGATGGCCAAAAGACCATAAATAAGACCCAAGTTGTAATAAACTGGAATTGTCCTTTACACATGTAGGGTTGAGTGAATCTCTACATATAATAAGCATCACTGATAGTGATCAGTGTCGTCTGCCTTCCATTCAGTCCACAGTCAAACTTTTCCAAGCAAAATTTTGGGGAATGTATCAGCCATAATGGATCTTTTTTTTTTTTTCCTTGAGCGGCAGCAGCAAACAAATGAACTCATTTGCTTTTCATGAGCTACAAGTCAGATCGTTTTTCATCGCCCTCCCACACGCACACATATTACTCAGATTTGTCTGCCATCATGCCACATGTCATATTGATGGTCCTTGACTGAATGTTACTCTATAAAACAGATGGCGGAGAGAAAGCGCCACACACACCATCGCCCTCAACAGACAAACAGTGCGACATTTTGTTTTCTCTCGTGGTTCCCCGCCACGTGGCGCCCAACAGCACGAAGGTGGATTGATTCCTGACGGTTATTGGCTGCCGTTTGTTTTTTGGCATTCTGTACGTAGCCGTGCTTGGCTTCCAGGCGT
The DNA here is from genome assembly GCF_056507025.1 of Lutjanus erythropterus. Taxonomy (NCBI): domain Eukaryota; kingdom Metazoa; phylum Chordata; class Actinopteri; order Lutjaniformes; family Lutjanidae; genus Lutjanus; species Lutjanus erythropterus. Next base: position 8,511,138 of record NC_139332.1, read on the forward strand.
CATTTACTGCATGTGGCAGTATGTGCAGGCCATTTCTCTGTCAATAGTGCCATGTTTTCCTATGACAGGGACAAAGAGACACAAATTGCACTACTATCTGTGTAATACAATATAATAGAAAGGCTGTGTTCCATAACTTCTATTTGTGAGATATCCTTTGCAATAGGTTCTTCTGTAGGTCTGATGAACAAATAATATCATGTACCATATTCCTTACAGGAGATTATATCCCATCTCGTTGGCATCCGTGTGGTTCGACCGTCATGTTGAACCGACCAATGTCTTTTGTCACAATTTTTGAAACTGATGTCTGTACAGTACACTCCAGTATGGGTCCCCTCTCTTTTCAACACGCAGAGAAGAGATTGTTGAGAATTGTTCAGAGTGAAATGAACATTTTACATAACATTTTACATTTGTATGTTTTCTTTTTTCCTTTCCTTTCTTTTCTTTTCTTTTTTCTTTTTTTTTTTTTTGGTGCGTGTGTGTGCATGATTTGGTGTGGATGACTCACTGGGTTTATACGGCCTGGGTGAAGCCATAACACACTTGAATAAAAATGATGAGCCTCCTTCTGAAACACCTCTGTCTGCTTTTTACTGCCTAACAACTCCAGCGGCTCCACTGAGAAGTTATTTTACATTTCACAAATGAGTTTTTCATTGTTAAAAACAGTAAAATTCAGGCCTGGAGCTGTAGTATTACTTATTCATTAAAACAACAGTCTCAATGATTTCTAAATGCGCCACAGGCCGGTTTCTCAACTAAACTGATTCAAGATCAACTTTGAATTTACTCTTTAAGAATTTATTAAAGGTACCTCTTGGGTATGTTTCATTTACAAAACTAAAACTAATATTTTTCTCAAAATTGCAGAACTTTTTGTTTTTAAAGTCAATGTTTAGAGAAGTGTGGCCTTCTAACATTTCAAACTCATGGAGCCTGTCCTCCAACAGTTTCTGCTGATAAATACAAAGAGACACTGAGAGCTAAACTTTATTGTATCAGCCTTAAATATTAAGACTTTCATACAAGAATAAAATCAGAGTGGAAAAATCTGCAAACTGCAAAAGAGAAAAGATATAATTGTATGCTAGCACAATAACAATGTCACTGTTTTGCTCATTTAACTTTTACTTTGCATTTGTAGATCTCTGTCTTAAAGGAATACTTTGACATGTTGGTAAATCCTCACAACATTAGGTGTAGTGTCAGAGCTGACATTAGCTAACGCTGATGTAACTTAAATTTATACATCAGCTACATAGCGTTATGTGGCCTGTCTTGTCAGTGTTTATCTCAAGAGAAATGTAATCTAGCTAACTAGCTTTGTTAGCATCACTACACTTAGCTTACCTTTCTTTTGGCTTTCTTTCTAAGTCCCGACAAAAGTTTGACATTGTCCCTGCCGTCTCAGTAAGCGTTGCATTGCAGAATTTACACACTGCTGTTTCTTTTGGGTGCTATTTTGCAGATGAAACTCTATTTCATTTGGGGAGCCAAATTTTATTACAGAAGATTTGGCTGACATCTCCTCCCAGACAGCCACAGCTTCTTGTGCAGTCTGCCACATTCACTTTCTTGGAGAGCGTGTGAAGGCAGGTGGGGAGGGGTGACAGGCAATAACAGTAGGCTAACAAAACTTTTGAATTAGAGAAGAGTCGAGTTATTGGATACATTTGAAGCTGGAAGTGTTACATCCAGTCACAGTAATGACGATAACAAGTAAATCAGACAATGCACAGGGAATTTAGTGATATGCCAGCAGCTGTGGTCTTGACCAGTCTTGAAAAAAAATCCTGAGACATATTTGTCTGAGACCGAGACGACATATTAAAAATACGGTTCATTCCGAGACCTTCATAAAGTGGTCTGTAGACCAAGACTGATCCTGATTACTACAAACCTATCTCTTAATTTGATTGATACCACTCTCAGCTTAGCATAAAGACTGGAACCAGATAGAAAAGCTAGCCAGGCTCAGTCCAAAGAAATCTACATGTTAGATCATAGCTGTTGAAAACATGTGAAAACACTCAAAACTATGTAGCACTGAACTGTGGAACTGCACCAGTAAACTGTTTGTTCATGGTTTCTGTGTTCTGGATTTTTTGGGTGGCCTTGAAACATGGCTTGGTAGTGTGCCGGAGCCATTGTCCCCCGACACTACATAAGCCCCACAAACGGACACGTCTCTCCTACCCCTCACCCTACCTAACTGTCAGTTACGAATGTACCTTCAGTGACTCTTTCAGTCCAGAGCAGCACAGCAGTTTACTTCAGCTCACTTCAGTTCCAACTACCTGAACCAGAAGAAAGAAAAATACTGTCCTGTCACCGTGATTTTTTAATCATTCAAATTTGGCTGAGTGACACGCTCAGAACATGCATTTATTGTTGATTGTTCTTTAATTCCTCTCAACACATGATTGTAGGTTTGGTCTCAAAAATGATCTTGTGTTTAAGACACTGGTGAACATTAAATATTGGAAAATTAGTCTTCAAAATCCCATATCAGAGCAACATGATGGCATAGAGTGCAACACAATACAAATTCTGACAGATTTTAGCTAATAAAGAATCTCTGCTGTCCAGGCGCCTTCTTCTTGTCTCCACTCGGTCCGTGAAGTGCAGCTGGATGTTCAGTAGGTGGGAGAATGAGCAGGCAACATCCCTTTTTATCCCTTCCCACACCGCAGTAATTATACTGTCAGCTGTGAACGTCAGGCAACGCAGAGGGCGACACAATAAGAACAGTGGCAGAGGGGCGTTAAGGCCATCTCTTGGCGTCAAGCCTGTAATTTTGCATCTTAAATGATCATGTAAGCGCAGCCAAGTTGTTCTGCAGCGGGACCATCTCCTCCACCACGCCAATGATATGATGAAGCTTTGCAATAAGCAGGTGCTGACATGCTGCTTTTTTTGGGGCCCGAGGCCAGAGAATGAGACAACAGAGAACAGAAGATTTTCAACGATGATTGAGTCTGTCTGCCTGATGAAAAATGGATCTACTGTAGGAAGCACAACTGCCCACTAATACGAGCCTCATCCATCGCAGGAAAACTCTGCGACAGTCTGTCTCTAAATATAATAAATGGGGCTGACGTGGGAGCGATGGAGCTAAAATTTAAAACAAGCTGCTGTCGGAAAGTGATTAAGATCTGCAGATATTCCTGCAGGCAACACACACCCCATCATTGTCTTATCTTGCCTGTCTGAAGATATTTACCCTGAAAACTATTACCAAAGCCGGGGCTCGTAAGAGAATTTGATCAAAGTTGAACTCCAGTGAATGTTGACAATATTAAGGACACCTCTGTGATGTAGAGTTGCAGCACCTTTACCCACTATTTAATCTTTGAAGTTTACAAATCTTTCTGCTACACTTGCGCTTCTCTTTATCTCCTTCCTTTGGACTTGTTTTGATTTAATAAGTGAAGGCAATAAGATACAGAGGCTTTAACTAGATTAATCTAATCAGTTCACTTAATAATGAGCATCTTTAACATACATCCAGTGTACACATAAGGCAATAAAACACTACAAAGACACTATGCTGCTGCAGAGGGTTACTTTTTTATTTGACATGTTTTTGTTAAGGCTATATGTAACATTTCCACAATGAGGTCTCTCTGATGTCCTCCGGTTGCTCTGCCTCAGCCTGATTGACAGTTATCCCTGATGGACAGTTAAGTAAACTGCTGCTTAAATGTAGCTGCTGTTAGCTAGTTAGCACAGGTAGTTAGCCATGCCAACTGGCAGCTAAGAGCACCAGAGAAGTGTTGGTGTTGACACCACTAGCACAGGAGCTTTGGACTTGCAGGAGGAGGAGGTTTTCATGCCAAAGGCAGGTGGGCAACATAACTGGGACCAGCAACCTTAACAGGCATCATGTCAGAGGTGAAGAGATCAAAGAGGACATTGAAGGAGGAAGAGGAAAGAGAGACCGAACAAGAGGTTGTTGGACAAGTGTAAAGGCATTGTCACGCAAGACATGTCTCATGACATGACATAAAAGGGAAAAACACAGAGACGACAATTTCAGAGACACCGGAGGAGTGTTTCTGTTTACATCAGTACCGCAGGAGCTTTGGCCTTCTGGACGCGTGGAGAGAATTGGTAAGTAAGCTATTGCACTGTACAGAAAACATCTCTGTTTAAACTGCCCTCTCCTGTAAAAGAGTATGGATGAACCAAATGTGCACTGGACACAACTGGGACTGTTCACAAATAATATAAGACATCTTACCTACAGATAGACAATGCTCTGGGCCAATTTTCTCTCTGACATGACTCCTCTGCTTCTTCAGACGTCCTCCGTCCTGAAAGATGACGTGAAGCAGATGTGGTCCGATTTCTGCTCCAAGAACCAAGCAGTAAAAAGTCCTCCCCTCTTTCTCAGCATTGGGTGTATCCAGGTATGTTGGTTTGTCTTCTTTTTTATAAAGCAAAAGGAGCCCCAGATCATGTTCGCTTGATGTTAATCACACCTTTTCTGCCGCAATACTATTTTTAATGTGAATAGTCAGGCGCATTGGAATTTGCCTCTGAATTATTCTGAATGTTATGCCCTTCATGTCATATTCATGTCACTGTTGGCGTGTAAAGACCTTAAACATCAGACTTTCCTTATGGAAGAGTTTAAAGTGTTCAGTATTTTGCCGGAAAAAAAAGCGAGAAGTATGGGAAATCATAAAGAAACTGGAAGGGGACTTGGAGGGTGCACACCTACGCCAAGTCCAATAGTCTTCTATAATTCAGATCTAAAGTATTTCTATATACATTTCTCAAACTATTAGAATTATGTCAAAATATAGTTGTGCTATTATGCACTTGCGAAGTGGAGCTAATATTTCCCAGACTTGACATATGTCTGTGAAAACCAGAAAACTTTTAAAAATTTATGCATCAAAGACGTAGATTAAAATGACATTTGTGAACATGGCAGCTTGTTATCAACAACAGTTGTTATGAAACTGCATGATCATAAGGGAATCTTTTTTACTTGGCTCAGTTTAAATTTACGTATAAAAATAAGTGCATGTGTGATGAATTCAGTTCATTTAGCTGGTGTTACAATTGACCTATCTTAAAATGTTAATGGAAGTGAAAATAATTAGTGTACCTACCCCATTATTTGGACCTGCTCCAAACTTTAATGGGTTCTTCCTTAGCCCATGCTACATCCTTCCACCAAGTTTCCTGAAAACAGGGCCAGTAGTTTTTCCATAATTCTGTGGACAAACAGACAAACAAATATAACACATTATGTCTCTGATAGAGATAAAAATTCAATGTTGTGTAACACAGTGACCCCTCATATTTTTCTTGGGTATTGCACTGTTGGATTCCAAGCCCCAGGTTGAGAACCATTAGCATAAATATTTCCTTAAAAACAGTGTATTGGTAATATAGGGTTTGTATTTCTGTCTATAAATAACACAAATTAGAATTTCCCTCAAGGTGCTGTACAATCTGTACAGCATATGACACCAGAAAGAGCAACAGAGGTGGGATCGGTCTCCCAAGATGAACAGACATGCAATAAATGTCATGTGCAGAAATCAGATCAGCACAAAAATAACAGTATATACATATATTGGTGAGAAAAATAAAGATATACTGTCTGTGGATTGTAAAATACAAGTGAATAGTAGAAATACCGTTACACACTGTATGTTATCTACATTATATTCAAATTTGAAGGCAACACATGCAGGCTGAGCTCATAAAATATCGAGTCAGGATGCATGAAGCTGTGCTGTGTTTATTTCCAGCAGCTCGTTGACAGCTGCCTGTGTTCTCCACATAATGATGATGAGGCCACAGAACTCCACTGAATATGCAAAGGAGGTCTCTGGCACCATCTAGTGGTCGCTGTAATGCAAAAATCCTTTGACTTCTTCATTATCATCTGACAATTTTCCAGTCCTTGTATGTCGATATAAAGTTGCAGTGCTGGCGAAAACAAACTGTTGTCAACAAGGCCCCGCCATGAGCGTGCACACTGGCTGCCATTAAGCAGGAGATCATTAGAGATCACTGTGTGTGAAGCGCTGTGACCCTAATCTGCCTAATGACATTATGGCTGCTAAAACCTATTCCAGCTGCAGAGTCACCGCCTTTGGCCAGGTGGCATGGAGCAAACACACACACACACACACACACACACAGAGGACAACAACACGATCATTCTGCTGTGCTGCTGAGAGAAGTGATGCAACAAAGAGTCAAGCAGGAGATGTTCTCCAAGCCTGTGAGTAAACTGTACTGCAGCATCTCACCAACTAACATTAATCTGGATTTAAAAGGTCTGTTAGTAGCAGGTGAGTTAGCTGGTGTTCGCTTGAGTGTCATGCAGTAAAAATGAGGTGTGTGTACAGAAATCCTGTCAACGGCTTTAAGCATGTACTGTATATTGTGAGACTTTACAAACAAATATACATCATGTTTGGCTTTGATTAGGAAACTGATGTAGGGAACCTTTAACTTCTGTGTTTTCCTAGCAATAAATAGTAGTAATCTGTATTCCACTTGTCCTTATTGTAAAAATTCTGGTAGAACTTTAGGGAGTGCTGGTTAAATTCACATTATATCCTTTATATTATATGTTTTACATTTACATTATACATTTGGAGCATTATGGAATCCTCAGTTTGGCATGAAAGAAGGTACATGTGTGAATGTTACTGCCTCTTTGCAATTTGGCAATGACATTCACACATGTACCTTAATATATATCAGGCGACCAATATTATCGGGCCGATATTGGCCTATCACAGCTATATCGATCTATATTGGCATCTGCATATATGCTGATATTGGGCCTTGATGCAAGTTTTATATAGATATTTGTTAAAGTACCAGCTACAGTTTACTGTTTAGATGCCCTGTTGTAATTAAATAATAATAAAAATGTAATAATAGTAATAAAAAAAGGTCAGACATCTTGCCTTCCTTACGTGTCTATTTGATTTTGCACTTGAGGGATCATTGCAAAAAATGTGTGTGTATATATATTTTCTGGATTTTGTGTATTATATTCTGTATAAAGAATATTGGCTCCAAAAATACAATTGCCGTTGGATAAAGGATTCCAGCTAACAGCTTTGTAATCATTAACAATTTACCAATGCTTTTAAAAACAAGAAATATGTAGGAGCAACTGGCTCCCTTTGGCTTGTGTCTGACATTAACTTTAGCTAACTCTTTAATTAATCACAAACAGATCTCTGCTGGACTGTTCAGCTACGTGTGTACGCTTCTAGAACAGTTGTTCGAAAGCTTTTTGAGTCATGACTCCCCAGACGAACCAGGTTGGTGTTTGCGACCCCCGACCTCCCGTCTGCTCGAGACTGCTCAGGAATTACTGTATGACACACAAACTCACATTGTATCAATGGTACAGATGCTGAGATGTAAAAAGCTACTTCCTGGCTCTCATTCCATGCTGTGTGCACAATATATTATGTTATTTTATTCTATTCTCTACCCCCAGGTTGAGAACCCCTGCTCTAGAACATTAGTTTCCAAACGTCTTTGCTCGTGACCCTTTCATATTAAGTGTGTCCTTTTGACCTCTCATCACAGGTTGCACACTGTAAGCAGTTTAATCTACTGCAGACTTGCAGTAGACTGCAGTCGACTGATTAATCGGTTTGGCTGATTAATCCGCACCAGTTAGGATGGTATGGATGGAACTTGGCACCAATACTGGCCTATACGTCAAGCAGAGCAGCCGCCTTTCTGGAGAGACTGCAGACATGCTCTGTGTCCTCCTTTATAATATCAGGCCTCTGAGCTTGAAGTACTGACTCTGAAGAAAGAAAGAAAAAATAAAAGACTCTTCTTTGATGTTTGATATTATTTTAGTTATTTATTCTGTTCTGTTTGATCAGTTCAGTCATCCAGATTAATTTATTCAGGCATTTGTGACTTTGACTTAGATGTTCATTTTATCAGTTATACAATTTTCGATATATCGTCTGCTTAAACAGCTATCGGTGTTTTCCTGCTTCAAACTATGGTTGTTATATCGGCCTTTAAAAATCCACCAACAAGTGACCTCTAGTTTAATCGAAAAGTGATTTTTGAATCATTTGGAGGTCTGAAGAAGTAAAACTACAGAACACATAATTCTCAAAAATTTGGATTTGTCTTTTTGCATACTTGGGCAGTCATCTTATGACCATCTCATGGTCATTTTGTAGAGGTGCAGGCGCACAAGTTGGGAGCCACTGCTGCTGCGAAACACCGTGCCCAAAATACACCCAGTGGCCACTTTATCTGGGGCTCCTGTGGAATTTAATACAATCTCAGATATGTATTATCTCAGGATAAAACCCTGGATCCAATACAACAACTCAGCCATAAATTCAACCTTTACAAAGACAATAATGTTCAGTTTTGATTGAATATTTAATTGTATATCTATCACTGAAGTTGTAGGTTGTAGGAGTGTTAACCTGCAATGCAGTATATTGAAAGATGAAGCCTATCCAATGTTTTGCCCCATTTGAAAAACATGTGGGTAGAAGAATGACATATTTATTAATTGTTAATAATAATAATAATAATAATAATAATAATAATAATAATAATAACATATTTGTAAAGGTTGAATTTATGACTGAGCATGTGATTTTCAGATGTACGTAATTAAGTGGCCACTCAGTGTAGGTTTAATAATTTATTAACAATTATCTCTCAAAACCTGATGGATAATAGCAGTGCAATAATGACACAATAAAGCTTATGATCATTTATTGGTGATTTACTAATTTAAACTAAGCTATGAAGCCTGCAGTCCTACTGAAAATGTTAGTAAGCAATGAATTTCTCAGTTCATAATAAGCCATCAAGTCTGCGGTCGTAAAAATTAATCAGTTGTTAATAAATGGACCATGACCCAGATGCTGTGCAGCTATTTTTCAGGAGCTAAGTGGTCAAATTGTTCCTCGGAGGGGTCTTCTGATGAATTAAAGAAATATTAAAAAACAAAGCCGCTAAAGGGATTATTCACTACCTGGCACTCCCAAAGTTGTCCTGATTAATGGCTTACTGTCTATAAAGCATGAATGGATGATTTATTTACACTAATACAGACCATAATTAGGGCATGGGTTAACTTTAAGCTCATGTAATGCTGAAATAATTTTCCTAAGAGTACCACACTTATTACATTGTTTAGACTTCATTATGCTTTACAGTGTTGTGTTAAACATTTTTCAAGGTTCTGTGTAGAAACAGTGGCCACATAATCATTTCAGTTATAAATTTGATTGTAGTCTCTGTTGTGTCTTTTGTTCAGGGAGCTCCCCAGCGAGAAGAAATGTTGACCATCCAAGTTAAAAATACCATGTTGCATCTGAATGGCCAAAACCTCAGACAGGCAGCTAAAAATGGCCGCAATTCAAAAACACCTGGCCTCCATCTGTCAGCAGCACATGGGAAGGAGGCAGCGGGTCGGCTTACGGCCTGCTCGCCGACCCAGGAGGGCACAGCACAGTTGGACTCGCTGCTCAAGTCACCCCGGCCTGACTCAGAGAGGGGGGCCGAGAACCAACCGGTCAGACGCCCTCTGAAGCTCGCCCCACTGGAGCTGCCGGAGGAAGTGAGGGAGGCTCAGAGGCAAAAACTCAAGCAGGAAGTCAAACCTGCTTCCTGTAAGCTGGACATGTTGGTGAATGAGCCCCAAGCGAGGAAGGTGAAATCCTGTGCCAGGCAGAGACTGGGGAAAGTGTGCCCTACTGCCTCCATTGAGCCACTCAAAGTCCAAAACAGATCCTCCAGGCCTCAGCTGACACGCTCCAACCCCGTAGAGCCCACTGGAGACAGGCATCTGGAGGATGTGGTGTGTCGAGGTGCCCCAGCTCCTCTGTGCAGCAAGCCCGCCCCTCCTCTACTTTCTCCCCGAGTCAAAACACGGGCTGCGTGCGGCTCAGAGGCGGCACGTCCAAACCAAACCTCCCTCCAGCAGGAGACAGGGAGGAGGCGACTGAGGCTGAGAAGAGCACAATGCCTCGAAGAGGATCAGTGCAATTCAAACACGTCAACAGGGGGATTATCTGCAGATAAAGGCAAGCTGGCCCAAGGTGTCCAAGGCAAAGGGCAGCGGGCTCCGAGAGGGCTGCGAGAGGCCAACCGAAAGCTGGGAGAAGCATCAAAGAGCCTCCCGCAGCCCCCTGGGAGTCTGGAAGCGTCGGGAAGAGCCATCAAGAGGATTGCAGTCAGCAATCTGCAAGATGCACTCTGAACCGGCAGTTGGCTGGAGGTGGAGGCAGCGAACGTGCACTTGACGGTGTTAAGCCAAGTGCTTCTAACTGGAGATTAAAGAGGAAAAAACCTCTTGCTCACAAAGCAGAACAATGCTGTCCCACTGGAACATCTCCAACTGTAATTAAATTGGATCAAAATTGCAGCTCAAAAATGATGCCATGCTTAGAGATGCATTTATGTCATGAAGAAACTCACTAGGAACAGGCTTATATCCCAGTCTGCAAGATGATTCATAGTCTACAGAAAAAATCATGTAATCCTTCAACAGGTGAAAAAAACACATGTAGGAATCAGAAAATGCTTTCTAAAGTTGTGCCATTATACTGTATACCAGAGGTGTGGACTTCACCTGAATTGAGCCTCTTGACTTGAAAATACTTATATAATAATAAGTTTGTTGTTTAAAAAGTGTGCCACAAATCAATTAATTTCTGTCATTACCTGAATGAACTAACATTAATGTTATGGTTGGGCACCTTTCAAAAGAAATGATACAGGACCAACACCTTTACCTGGAATTCGGTACCAGTACCCAACGGTACCTTTTTTCAGTACTTAACTACCTTGGCAAATTATGTTTCTGTTGAAAAAAATACAAACAAGCAATTTAAACATTATACTGTATGTTGAACATTTTGTTATTTATTTAGAGCATTTTATACACCAACCTGTCTGCACTGAGCTTTGAATCATATAACCATACTTGCAACCACTTTCAGTTCACCATCACTCTGACTCACAGTGTCTTGAAAAAGCTGCAAAGGTTACTCTCTCACCCACCTGGGCTCACATGTACTGAAATTTGGCACACTTGATTTAACTCTGTAGTACCGATGTAATTTATTTGGTGCTCATAAAACTACAGTTTGGCACACAGCTTGTTAACACTTTTAATTCTCAGCAAGTTTACACTTTATTTCCCAGATGCACTTTGTTTGAACCAATCAGACAGCATTCAAGCAAGGTGTACAAGAGAAAAAATAATACCAAAGATAATTTCATTCATATAAAAAACCTATAAGGTAGTCAGCCATAAATTCAGTTTTTGCAAAATGTGTGGATTAAAAATCACACACTTGACAGTTGAAGTTGCACTAAGAATGTAGTTATGAGCTAATGCTTAGCTAATGTTAGCTTAACAGCTAAGTAACTTTTTAGCTGGTTACGGTCACATTATGACTTGTTTAGGACTTGCAAGTCAAGGTTTAGGACTTTGGACTTTGAAAGATTTGAGACTTAGTTGTGACTTAAAAAACGACTTGGTCCCACCTCTGTTATAAACTGCTTGACAGAATTAGTCATTTTTAAGAGTTCAAATCTGCAAAACTGGTTTTGTTCTTTCTACTTACACACAACAATAAGACCAAATAAAGCTAATTTCAGAAACTATTCTCAAGTGTTTCATTTAAACAGCTCGGTCTGTAATATTACGATACATTATTTGTACTACATTTTTCTGTTATGCTTTTATTAAATGAAATGCCCCATACAGCGTATTGTCGTGAAATCTCTGAGGAAGACAGCAGTGTAGCAGATATCACTGGCACAAAACCAGAGCAATCTAAAGTTCATTAATGGACTGTCGTACTTTCCCTTGTGTTCCTAAAATAGAAAATAAATAAATAAATAAATGAGTCCCTTTCATAAAAGTGTATGCCAGGTCTCTCTAAGTTATGGATTGTCCCATTTCCAAAAGCCATTCCCCAGATCACAGAATGCACTGATTCAATTAAGTGAAGCAGGCACAGCACAAAGCAAGGCTCCTGGCACATCACAGGGAGAATTAAATCACTATATATGATCCAAAATAATGAAACAGCACAGAAAACCCTCATAGGAATAAAGATGGTATGATCAGTAATTTAGGAGGATTTTAACAGACAGTGACTGATTGACAAAATTAACATCCTTACGTGACTGTTAAATACAACTTTTCAGTTGAATATTGTGATGTTTGTGTATATTTAACATATACTCCAACTGCCTGATTCAAGATATTTCTTATATGTATCAGCAGTGACTTCTGAGTTTCTTATGTTTGTGACAGTCCCTGTTTTGTTGTGTTTTGAGTGTCCTCCTCCTCCCACCGATGACGCTCTGCACTTTGGAAGATTGGGCTAATGCTCCAAAGTCTTTTTTGAATGATGCTTGATTGGACCTTTGGTCATTAGCCAGATATAACTTAATATAAATGAGATCCTTATGATCTCAATGTCTATGCCATTATACACTGCCTGGTTCATTCATCAATTTATCTTTGTCAGATGTTTGGTCTTGTTACAAATTTTCTTCCCACATGACTAAACTTCACTGAAAAGGACTAACATGCCTAACTTAACATGCTTAACCTTCTGTCTTTTTTCAGCTTTAGGCACCCAAACTAGGCTACTTGGTATGTTTAGGAAAAGGTTTATGATTTATGTTAAAATAAGTATACTATGTTTAAGTCATATACATGTGCAAGTCACGTGACTCACAGAACATTATGTCACTTGAAATTTGTTGACTTTTTGATTTCACATGGGAGACAAACGCTGGGCTCCTGGACAAAAGTCCTACATTTATTTTACCCATTCAACAAATAAAGTTAGAGAGTGAAAAACATAAGGTTAAACTGCCCTTAGCTAGTTAGCTCAGTTACCTGTACAGCTAATGGTCCTATAAGGTGACTATGCATGGACTGGGAGCTTGAAACATCAATGTGCTTTGGGCCTCTGTCAAGAGGAGGGTGCCATGGTCAGACCAGAACAGAACACAGCCTCTGAAACCAACAGAAGCCAGTTTGACGACAGACGCCACAGTGACTCACTATCTCTTGAGGTATAAAGTTGTATTATGAAACAGGATGGGATGGGGCTAGCTGGTTAGCATACTGAGTTTAGTAGACACCTGATTTCTTTCAGCATTCTGATAAGAATTTTACTACTTAACAAGTTTCACCTTGTAAAATCATTATTGCTAATGTGTTAGCTAACAGCAGTATTAGCATTCATTTGGAGTCGTGTTTCTGTGCACCTGACAAGTCCAATATCTGTTTTAGCTGCTAAATGCTACATTATGTTCACCAGCTAGTTGTATACTTTGTCTGGTGTTAAGTGCAAGGCAGGTAGCTTACAGTGGTGTTATAACTTTAATATCTTTCACTAAAAACAGCTGCTTGCTGCTGGTAGAATTATGTTGTTTAGATCCTTAAGTAGTGTAGTAGTACTTGACATTGGTTGAGATTAAGTGTATTTTTACTCTGCCCTGTCTCGTCTAGGAGGAAGAGAATTTTATTTCAAAATAGGTCAAGACAGTCAGGGTATCACTATATCCTCTGTTTCCATCATTAATATGACTGGTTGTAAAACTTTCTGCTTCAAATACAACCAATAACTTGACTCATTTCTCATTTTAAATTTTTGTTACTGTTACCGGCTGTCACCCCTAACAACTGTCACCCCTCCTGCCCCTCTTCACACACACTCCAAGAAAGTGAATATGGGAGAGAGGAGAAGAAGAGGCTAACTATGTGTGTGATTTCCGCAATGCAACACTTACTGTGACTGCTGGGACAACATCAAACTTTGAAAAGAATCATGGAGACAGGTAAGCTAAGTGATGCTAACAAAGCTACATAGCTAAGTTAGGTTTTTGCTTGTGATAAACAACAACAAGGCCACATAAAGCTAAGTAGCTAATGTGATCATGTTACATCAGTGTTAGCTAATGTCAATTTCAACATGGTCCTGACTTGTTCTCAACCCGTCAAAGTCTTGTTCATTTTTCTCAATCTTCTTACACTCTGGTCTCGGTCATGACTTCATCTCGATTTAGATGATCTTCACTACAACACTTGCATTAAGACTTAACCAAGACAGTAAAGTTATGAAACCAAAACAAGGAACTAAAAGGTGCTAAAATGCTCCGTAGAGCAATTTAGCTTGCACTCCTAAAGAACTGTTGGTATTTTCTTTTATACCACTCATTCTTCTTCCTTGTCAAAACCTGCCGCCTACTTTACCACATTTAAAATGCAACTCAACCACTGACAGTTTGCTAGAAGAGTTAACGTAAGGTTTTTTATGCTATGAGTGGCTAATAGAGCCTTGAGCTGCTAGCATCAAACAAAAATGAAAAGCAGGCTCCAGAAAACTCTGGAAATTTCTAACTCTATAGATTTATTTAATTTTCACACTTCAGCCCTAACAGATGCTGTCTTAAGTGATTGCTTCAGCTAGACAGCTCCTTCTGGAGACACTAAAGGCTTTATACAAATTTTTTCATATATGTTTAGTCTACTTCTTAACACCTGGAAGACGATTTTGATGTGCAAGTTACCCTTACAGCTATAATATGTAAGGTTTCTGCATTAAATTGTCTAAAAACACTAGACATATATCAAATAGTTTGAGTTGTGTACTTACAATGATGTTCAAATGCATAGAAATCCATAATTTATTCAAGGTAATGGTATGTTTGCCTTTGGTAGCTACTTGCTAGTTGTTATAACGTCTCAGAAAATATATGTTGGACATGTTGAAAATGTTGGATACATCACAGAGTTAGGTGGTTCTTTAAAAGTGAAGATAATTCCCATGATCCCATGCTGCTTCAAGACATCATCAAACTACACCTTTTTACACCTTGATCCATTGTTGAATCAAAAACATGGAATGATGCAGCTTTGAAACGGTCCAGCTCAGAAGAGAAAATTCCCCATAAGTTAAGCAGTGCAGGTCTACTTGGTCCTGGAAGAACAGCGCCCTCCTGATGCCTCTTTAGAGCACAAAGCATGTGCTCTAAAGAGGCATCAGGTGTCAAAACATGTAAAAATGGATGTGGCTATGGTGAAAATGTTACCTTAAAAGTTGACCCCTAAGTTCTACCTTTAAAAATTCATAGTCACTTCTGTTTCAACACAAATAATTTGGAACATATTTGGGAAGAAGAGCCTCTTTCTGATGTGGGAGGCATGAAAGCTGGCTGTCAATCAGATGACAGATGGCATTCTCCAGCACTACATGGAGGCCGCACGCAGCCTCTCGCTCACCCAACATGCTGGTCACCTCTTTAGCCCCCTCACACAAGGCGACAGACGGTTCCTCAGACTGACAGCATTACTCATAACGTGCATCTGCCCCGAATCGTCAGCCCACTTCCCATCCACTTCACACCGAGCCTATACATAGCCTGCACTGTGCTCATATTCCTTGGCTACAAAGGCACTGTAAATAGGCCTGCATGTAATGGCTAACTTGTTTGTTGTCCATGACATTGAAATATTGACACTGTGTTTTAGAGAATTCTGGTGCCTCAACAAGCCCACGGCACATTTGGATGTGTTTTCTAGTCCAGACGAAGCATGCGGTGACAACTATAGGAGCGCTTTAAAAAGGAAAGTTCAGCCGAGAGCTGCCAATGCGAGAGTTGTGATGCAGAGGACTTTAGAGGAGAAACACAGAGTGTTTGCCAGGCGGGATGTCTGACAGAGACAGAGACAGAGGACTGGTGTGTTTCACTGCAGCTTCCTCTGCTGCCAGGGAGCATGACCACACATGATAAGGACATCAGTGTACACGTAAATGTGAAATACAGTCATCCTCTGGATGTGTAGATCAAATCAGGACGTGGATTTACAGGTTGGAAAACTCTACAGGCTTCTCTATCACAGAGGACAGGTTTAGAATTAGAAATTGCAGGGTGGAAATTATTCATCCATGAGTTGTTTGCACCGTGTGTTTGCTTGTTGTAAATAAATAATAAGTTCTACAAACTCGATATTATATAAAATAAAACTTTCATCATCTCTGAGGAAATTGGGATATTGCAAAAGAGGAAATAAAGTAAAGTGCTTTGCTCAAGAAAACAAGTCTGAGTCACTGGTGGACTCAGCAGGTCGCAGGGAAAAATGACCTCTTGGATGCCCCTATGGTGGATAAAACATGGTAAATTGCCCTCTAGGGTGCCCTTCCAGTGGACAAAATGTGATAAAGTGCACTCCAGGGTGCCCTTTTAGTGCAGCACATGCAATGTAGTGCCATGCTGACTGCCTTACATGCTAGAAAATTAGTTGTCCTCAACATGGCTCTAAATAGTTCAATAGATGTATAGAGGTGTAGTAGTTTTTGTAGTCTAAGTCACATTATAAAACAATTTTAATCTAAACCAGGGATTGAAACTGTTTCACAAAATGCGCCACAACTTTTGGCGCACTGGTGCCCCGTCTCCTACAGACTGGGAGTGACAGAAACCACTGAGGCAAATAAAGACATTAATTATATTATATTTTATATGATAATATACAGTGTTTGGATGAATGCATTACTGTAATTCCATTTCTTTTGGCAGTAACTAGATGTGTTACTAATTACTTTTTAAAATCAACAATGCAATCACAATTCCTGAAATTTATATGGGCTTATTACTTGTTACTTTTATCTTACCTGAAAATACTGGACAGCTGCACAGGAGAGCTAACAAACGCAGGCTAATTTCCGATCTATGATCTGACATCACCTGACATTACGGTGGACAATACAGGCAATGGGAGCTTGCTTTTTATCATAATATAATATTTATATTCATCATATAATTATTTATTAACTACTATAGCTCAATTGGTTAACATGAATATCCAACATTGTCTGTCTGTGGTCTTCTTTTACCATATCCAACTGTCTAAGGCAGTAAAAGTGTAGCTTACATGTAGGAATGCTAGTCATTGGTGCCCTCTGGTGGTCAGGAGTAATAACTCAGTAATAATGAGTACAATGACAGATAAAAGTTTGACAATTGTTATTAACTAACTGTCATAATTAATGATATGGGTGTGTCTCAGTGTCAAACACCACTATGACCTGTGAATGACCTGAAACATGGACGCTCCGTCTAGCAGCTTTATTGGACATGTCAAGACATGTTTGAGCCACCAGAGCCAGAGGACGGTGACAGGATGGTATTTTTTTTTCCTTCTGTGTCAGGTTGTTGGAACTGAAGTGAGCTGAATTGAACTGCTGGGCTGATTTGGACTGAGAGAGTTGCTGAAGGTACTTTCCTAATTGACTGTTAAGGAGGGTGAGGGGAGGGAGAGGCGGTGTTGTTCATGTGTTCATAGTGTGGCTCCAACACATCAGTCATCAAGATCTTGAACACAGACATCATGAACAACAGTTTAATGGTCTAACCTCACAATTCAGTACTATATAGCTCAGAGTATTTTCTAATGTGTGTAATGTTTTTAGACGAAAAACTCCCCATTTGCTTTACACAATCTTTAATATACATTATTAATATTTAAATATAGATTTATAGTCCTGGTCAGAGCAGCTGTAAATCACCTCGGTACTGTATATTTGGTCATCAAACTAGCCTCCGTCAGTTGTATCCTAGTTTAACAGGACCACTAACTGAACCAACAAGCTAATAACTATGGCACAGTTGGCATCAGTGTCTAGTGACTACAGTCCTCAGACTACAATCCCTTAGGCCTAATGGCAAAGTGTAGTTTGAAGTGTCTTTTTTCTTTCTGTGACTAATGGATAAATGAGGACAATGTCAACTAGAGCAACACTTTGGTTGCCCTAATAGTAACTGTAACTAAGTAACTTTTTCTCATATAACACTGGTTATATGAGAATAAGTGTTAAAAAAATGATAGATGAGCAGATAGACATGATTGTAAACTTGTCAAAACAGCATGACATGAATGATATAGATCACAGACTTTTACTGTGAGTGAGTGCAAGAACAGACATTTAACACAAAGCTGCGAGCACGAGTGTTCTGTAATCATTTCCCCAACTTAAATACAGCCCTTCTCCATAAGTGTGTGGCTGGTTGAAGCCAACGCTGCCCGGCCCACCACGAGGCCCAGGGCGGCTCCGCTGTGGCTCTCGCAGTGGCAAAGGCCGGACAGTTGAGGCGGCCGCCAAGAGGCTGTGCCTTGTCTTTGAGGGCAACACTTCAGATGGGTGCAGCCATAAAGAAGAGAGAGAGAGAGAAAAAAAAAAGGGACAAAAATATCCAGAAAGTTGGGTCTATAATTGGCTGCGCCTCTCAGCCGGTTTTATGTGTGAGCACAGCGCAGTCAAGAACAGTAGAAGTCACCAGTGAAACTCTACACTTTCCCCCCTCTCGCAGTTCCCTCCCACTCTGTCCACCCATCCACAAGGTTTCTGAAGCTCACCTCAGCTCACTCTTTAACAACACCGTACACTGGATTGTCACCCTGGATTATATAATAATCTCATCTTGATTTCTGGCACCTGCAGGGGACGTATTTGGGATTTATTATCAGCTGATAATGATGCTGGCCCGGTGCTGATTCAGGCTGTGAGTGCTGGAGGCAGAGTGAGACAGACACCTCAGTAACGCTGACTGAGTGACAGGCCAGGTAAGAAAAAAAAAATCATCCATCTGTCAATTCTGTTTTCCTATAAAACTGATTCTAAAATGCTTATTTATTCTTTAGCAGTGTTGAATTGTTGGCATGAGATGCTGTTTGTATCCACATGCTGTTCAGATGCTCTATCAGAAAACAGACTTCTTTTCTTCTTCTTCTTCTTCTTGGGTTGCACTTGGAAAAAAAAATGTTTCTGTTTTTTGCATTTTGGGAATGATAAACGCGGTGCTTCTGTTATAGACATCTACATTTGCAGTCCCATTGAGAGAGGAAGTGGAAACAGGCCTGATGATACAGACCCCAAGTTTGTAAGGAATCTGGCCTCAGGTTCACATGTTGCACTGTAAAAAAAAAAAAATGGTTTGAACTTAAAAAGAGTGTGCACTCTGCCTTAAAATTTTTAAGTTGACTCAATTTGAAAAAACAAGTCGAAGTATTTTGTAATTATTCAAAACAAAGAAACATTTCTTGTCCAATAAACTTGATATTAATTCCGTTGTACTTGAGAAAAAAATGTTTGCAGTGTTTTGATTATTGTGAAAACAGCAACCATGAGCTATCTTAAAGGGACAGTTGACCCCAAAATTCAAAAATACACATTTTTCTTCTGGCCTGTAGTGATATTTATCCATCTAGATGTTTTTTATTGGGAGTTGCACAGTTTTGTAGATATCAGCCGTAGAGATATCTGCCTTTTCTCCAATATAACGGAACTAAACGTCACTCAGCTTGTGGAGCTCAAAGCACCAACACACATATCTGAAAAATTCAGAACCTGTGTCTCTTTCCAAAAATCATGAACTGGTTACTCATTTACAGACCCTGTTGTGAGCAGTTTAATGTAAGAGCTACTTTTAGAAAGAAAGTAGCTCAGGTAAATTCTAACGTAGTTCGGGTAGATTCTCCTGCAGAAAAAAAGTAGTTCCTACTTGAAGCAGCTCACAGCAAGGTCTGTAGTTTATTTTTACAAACGTATTTTTTTCATCTCTTCTAGCACCACAAGCCAAGTGCCACTTAGTCCCACTATAGTTGAGCAAACGCAGACATATCTCGAGCCGACATCTCCAAAACTCTGCAACTCACACCAAAACTGTCTAGATGGATAAATATTGCTATAGGTCCGCGGAAAGATATGTATTTTTGATTATGGGGTGAACTGTCCCTTTAAAGTGTATTAGAGACAGCAAGTTTCCATCATATATGTTTTCTACATTCTATAAAAAAGAAGGATCTTGGGAGAGTTTTAACTCTCAAACAATGCATGTTGGGAAGTCTGCTAATATGCTGATCATATTTCTTGAGAAACTTAATTTAATAAGTTGATTGAACTCTGTACAGCACATTCAGCTAGAAGAAGTCATGTTAATACTTATTAAGGTTAAATTAACTTGAATAAACATACTTGAATATTTACATTAAGTGTATGAGAAAAGATTAGTTGATTCCCCTAAATTCCTGCATGCGTTTTTTTTACAGTGTGACGAGTCAACCCAGCTTGTTTTTAACTTTGCCTCAGATTCTGTATATGTTGTAAAACTGCAGATTAATTCAACGCAGCGGCGGGAGACCCAAACAGCTTATTTAAATGTAATCATAGATGAAAGGGAGACAAATGAGAATATGTTAGACTTGTGCAGAATTGGGTAAAGAGGATTAGGAGCATGAATCCAAATCTTGTTCAGCTGCTTTCATAGAGCGGCTGTTCACTGTTCACTGAAGTCTTGCTGGGCTGAATTTCTCAGATTTTAAATGCACACTAATTGGGGCAATTAGAGTGATTCAACTAGCGTGCCTCATTAATAGCACCAGTGAAACCAAGTAGCAGAAATAGCCTAATGGAGAATCTGATAAGAAAACTTGTATGTGGAGGCCAAAGCACTTTCTTTTACCCACAGTAAATAATGCACTCTCTATTTCACAGGCTGCACAGGGTCAAGTCACAGTCATCAAGCTGCTATTTTTCTCCAAAACCATTTCCTGGAATAATTTTCTGCTCAGATCACTTTCTATTTCAAAACCATACCAACATTTAATCTATTCTAGTTCTAGTTCTCAGTTCTATTTTAGGTGGCAACAACTTTTTTTTTGGAAATACACTAATTAGCTTGCTTAGCAAGAGTTATAAGAGAAGATTGACATCACTCTCATATGTGTCTGTTAAATATAAAGTTGCAGCCAAGAGATGGTTAGCTTAGCTTAGCATAAGGACTGGAGGCAAGGGGAAACAGCTAGCCTGGCTGTGTCTGAATGTAACAAAATCTGCCCAACACCATGTATTTGATTTACAGATGAAAGAGCGTTTCTAAGGGAAACAGGATAAATAGGTGGGGCATAACCAGCTGAACCATGCTTTTGCTAATTAGCTAACATCATATTTTGTTTTACAGCAATAAACCATGACTGGATCGTGATATATGAATACCAAGAAATGGATTTTATTCATTTTTTAGGTATATTTTGTGAAACAGGTGCACAATATGACAGATGTCATCTAAAAGGGTTAAAAAGCATTTTTCATTTTGTCTCAACTTAAATGGATTGGTTCAACTTCTTGGGAAACATGCCTATTAGCTTTCTTAGAATTAAGGTAGACAACACTCTCAGATCCGTCCGTTTGGGAGACAGCTAGCTTAGGTTAGCATCAAAAGTGGAAGCTAGGGGAGACAGTTAGCTCTTACTTATGTACACTTACACTCACTGATTAACACATTATTTCTTGTTTGTTTAATAAGACCAACAATGCGTAAAAATTATAAACAGTGGGTTCTATGTGTTCCCACGCACAGACTTCACTTGGGCAGGCCACCCAAGTATATTAATGGTTTATTTATATTTTTTTAGTCCATTCAAGAGAATGACATCATCTCCCATCGCTCCACCCCTCTACCTGTTTGTTCTGCTCTTGCAAAATGGGTTGCAGTTGTTGGTAATAGCACATGGTATGCAGAAAAAACTGAGTTTCTTTTTAAATCTCAATCAATAGTTTCCATATATTTGATCATTTTGATTGGTCACATCATTTACAACAAGCCTCCTCCACATGCGACTCACCTGCTTTTGTTAAAAAGTCCGAAGCAAGTTGTAGCTTTTTTTCACAGAGACAGTCGACAGAGCAGACACAAACTGTGCAGGGGAAAAGAAACAGAAAGAGGTGGGGCGTGGCGAGCTGGTGTGTGTGCAGTAACAGACCAGAAGTGTAGATGTTCGAGAGAACTGAGGGAAAAAGCACCGTGAGCAGATTATGGTAATTTGTGAGCAAACACTAAAATAAGGGCGACAGTTATGTAGGATTAAAATGGTGAAATAAGTAAATAAGCTACTAGAAATAGGATAATGTTTCTAGTAGATCCCTGTCATTCTGTGGGAAATGCTGTCTAGAGCATGCCAACTAGAGTCCTTCCCTATCTGAACCATTTGAGAGCATGTGCATCTGGCTGAAGTGACTGACTCTCTGTTAGTGCCCCCACACATGACTAAAAGGGACTAAGTTTTCCAAATGTTATTGGACCGAATGGATCATATTCTGGTAATGAAAATATCATTTTAGATGATTACTCAAAAAGATGTATTCATCATTTACAGCTGCTCCATTCCTCATGATTGTATATGGAATGAAATGCTTCTCAGGCTCCACGTGATTAATGCAAAAGCTGCAACACCTGGTATGGCCACAATGCCAAAATTTCTTCACAAGGCAGCATCACTCCTCCAGGGTTAGAGTCAGTAATGGGTGGTGAAATCTTTGCCTGGGTTGGCAGTGACCTGTCAATGTGGCACATGTCTATATTCAATTAGCTCAGCAGCTCAGGTTTTTTCTTCATAGGACAATGTTGAAAATCTAAAGTAAGAAATATCCACACTGACATTTGACGTCAAGCTATCCTCACTAAAATGTGCTGGCAGCTAGTCAGGAAAGGCTACCTGCTAGATCTGACTCTGTAGTTATGCAAACTGGAGATGATATCAACATGGTGTCAATATGTCCTTTTAATCAATGCTATTGGTCTTTAAAACCTACAGCCATCGCTACATGATATTTAACAAGCTTACTGCTGTCAGCCAACAAATAGTCGGCACATTTCCCCCCATAAAACCTCAACTTGTCATTTTACACTAAATTTTTTTGTATGTGGTGAACAAACTAGGTAAAACATGTTAATTAGTGAGCTTTAGATATCTTTTTTTTTATTATTATTATTGGACAGAGCCAGACAAGCTGTTTTTGTCTTTGTAACCTTATATTTGATGCGAACATTATTTTCCTCAAAATTATTCCACTAAGCACATTCCTAACAACAGTTTGTAGGTTTGGACACCATCCACCTCTAGAAAACAAACAGGTTTACAGATTTTTTTTCTGTGGAAAGCAAACAGAAAGGTGGTGAAGGATGGTAAAGAGCTTTTCGGAACACAGGGGACTCGTATTATTGCTTTCCAAGTTGTGCATAACTCAGACTTTCCTCATCCTCCCCCGGTGACCCCCCGCAATGAGACACTCTCCCAGTCAGGATGAGTCCGTGTTATGGCTACGGTCAGTCACACATCAGCCCTAATGGCAGGCATCACATCCACTGGTGTACAATAAGAACAGGAATAGTTTTGTGTTTATATGATGGGTTTCTGTCAGCGTCAACCAGGCACAGCAGCCTCATAAATGAATCCAACAGGGACAGACTGATCAATCTTTTGCAACACGCTGGTGAAACAAAGCTGCACAAATTTTCACTCCAGCAACCCCAAATGACAAATAGAGATACCTGCATGGATTTCAAACTTTAAAACATCACTGTGGAGAAATCATGCAGTGCTACATCAGCAAACTGCACACTCCTAACATTACTATTTTACTGTGTTGTGGGTGGAGACGGTGAAAAAATAGTTTGGCAGCAAGTTCTGGCAGTCTTTGGTGAGTCCAGTTTTTTCTGGATGGAGTATTCACTTGCTGCTGTAGCAAGATGTGTATTTCAACCCTAGGTTTCAATTATCACATCTTGAGAATGGAGAACATTTCCTGCCAGCTTCCATACCAGAGAGACATCCAAGCAGCGGACAATAGAAATACTGCACAATGGGGAAAGGGAGATAGAGAATCTTTTTTCTTGTCGGAGCCCAAGTTTCTTTATACATACAAAGTGCCTAATGCAATCTTAAATCAGCTTTCCACCAATCCCTTGTCAATATAGAGACGTGGCAGCAGCCACTGTAGGAGTCCTGTGTTTTTTTTTTACACCAATCTCCCTTCACTACATGAAGTCCTCCACCCACTTTGGTTTCACTGTTGGAGAGAAATTATTGCAAAAAATCTTGTTTGCCAAGGGACAGCTTTACAAAGTAGGCTAACTGGCTGTAGAGTATATTAAAACTGTTGATGTTTCCACTGACCTCTCCACAGACTGGACATCTTGATGGTGGTGATAAGCTAAACAAATCAGACCCAAACCAAGGCCGAGATGGAATTTCGACTGGGATTTAGGATCACCCTGGTCTTGGTCATCCTGGCCTTGACTCTTTCCCGTGAGAGAGTGGAAGCACAGAGGGCAGGTAAGTTCATTAAAGGGATAGTTTGGATTATTTGAAGTGGGGTTGTATGAGGTACTTATTGATAGTCAGTGTATTAGCTACAGTAGATGGTTGATGGTATGCCCCCAAATTGGGGAAGCAGTACTGGTGTATGCAGTTAAGCAATGTACTGCTGTGGACAGGGTCAGCCGCAAAAGGTATTTTGGCCATCTAAAAAGATCAGCATCAGTTAAAGTGTGCACTACATTTAGAGTATTTTCATTGCTTTACCCTTGGTGTCAGACAGACTTTTCCAATGGGAAGTCACAGTTAAATATCACTGTTTCTAAGGCCACCAAACTCCTTTTGCAAACAGTAATTTTACCTCAGAGAACACGTGAGTTTCTGGTCGACTGCTACCTTGATGCTTTAGTTTGTTTGTGTCATTTCAGTGAATCTGAATTAAGCTTTTAAACAAAGAAGTCATGCTATATCAATTCAAACCGATTGGTAGACCACCAACTCCCATGTTCTGCAAGGTAAAATTACAGGGTGGCTACAGGTCCTGAAAAAGTCTTAAAATGTCTTAAATTTACATTTAATAATAAAAAAAAACTTAAAAAGTAATAAGTTGTCTCAAACTCTGTTTGGGAGGGTCTTTAAACTAATTCTTGATTAAATGCTGTAAGCATAGACTAAAATTCACTCCAAGTGCAAAATAGCCATACATTTAATCTTTTGCAATACCAATGTCTTTCAGCACAGAAATTGTCATTCCACTTTGATATAACCTCATTTCAGACTCTGGGTTTAGGACAATTCATTCAGTTTAGTTTTCTTTGTGTAGCACCAAATCATAACAAAGTTCTCTCAGGGCACTTCTGAAATAGAACAGGTCAAGACCGTACTCTTTATAAAGCCTATTGTTCCCACAAAAACCAGGCACTGAAGAAACTGTGACAAGGAAAAAACTTATTTTTAAGAGGCAGAAATTGGATCCAGACTCTTTATTAAGGGTGGAAGCCATCCAATTATAGTGATTTATATCATTAAGGACATTTTTCCCCCACTAATATACATATTTGGACAAATGTTCTTCAACAAGTTATTGTTGTTTTGTCTTACTTAGAATATCGAATTTACAATAAATGTATTTACCCAAATGAATATAACTATATTTTCACATTTGATGCGTAGTTGTGTTGGAAACCTGGCCTTACATTGCTACTTCATGCTGCCTCTCCAAACTGGAGGTGCGCTGACCACCATACCAACCTCATATAACCTCACTTCAAAGAATCATACTATCCATTTAAAATGGAATACTCTGATATAATTCCAGTGGTGGAGTTTAAAACGACTCTATGTGACTAAATCCTCCTGTATTTACCTATCACAGGTTGTAAAAATGTCCACTATGACTTGGCATTTATTCTGGACACGTCATCCAGTGTTGGAAAAGAGAACTTTGAGAAGATCAGGCAATGGGTGGCCAACCTTGTAGAGTCTTTTGACGTGGCACCCGACAAGACAAGAGTGGCCGTGGTTCGCTACAGTGACAGACCCACCACCGAGTTCAACCTGGGCAGACACAGAACCCTGGAGGACGTGAAGCGAGCCGCCCGGAACATCCGCTACCTGGGGGGGAATACAATGACCGGGGACGCTATCAGCTACACCACCACCAACATCTTCACGGAGCGGAACGGAGCGAGGCCCATCGCCAGAGGCATCCAGAGGGTGGCCATCCTCCTCACAGATGGCCGAAGCCAGGATTATGTTCTGGAGCCCTCGAAGGCAGCTGCCAAAGCCGGCATCAGGATGTTTGCTGTGGGCATCGGGGAGGCGCTAAAGGTGGAGCTGGAGGAGATCGCCGCCGAGCCAAAGAATGCCCACGTCTTCCATGTGACGGACTTTAATGCCATTGACAAGATCAGGGGCAGGCTGAGGAGGAGGCTGTGCGAGAGTAAGTCGGCCATCAGGCTCGCTGCCAACACATCACTCACACACTGCATGCCTCACGGCTTCTGTTTGAAGCCTTTCTTTGAAGAGCCAGCCTCACCCTGAATGTGCACTTAATCAAATTAGACTCTTATTTTAACCTTTAAGCACTACACGGAGGAAAGACCGTAAAACCCACAAAACCCCACCCCAACCACAGAGAGCTGCTGCACACTCATCCAGTGCTATCGTGGCTTCTTTGTGACTGAAAATGAAACGTGTGAGGGGGCTGTTGCAAAAATTGGCTTGTAAATGACAGTTCCCAAACCAAGACATTTCTGTGGCGTAGCTGCCTTTCTGACTGCTGCTCTGGTGCAGAGGTGTTTAGCACTGGAAAGCCTGTCTTAAACTAACCTCAATGGTTTTTCCACTAGTAAGCTGAGAGAATCTTTCAACACAGGCTTAGAAAGTAGCTCACTGTAATGTTTTTAGCTTAAAATGCATGTAGTATTTACTTTACACTTGCACAACCAAATGAATTAGCAAAAATAGACCTAAAAAATGAAGTAAGAGCTTCATGTTGTGCGGTAGCTGTGTGGAGAAGTGAAAAAGTGTCTGTGTGTGACTGTTTTCTCAGAGAAGATAGATGCTTTGCACTCCAACGCTTGAAATTCCTACCTAAAATTAGCCAGACAGGAAAGAAAAGGATGCCATAAGTCTTAGCCGCAAACAGTAAATATAAAAACGGAAATGACATGATTACATGGTTTAACGCACAGATGAGCAAAGACAAACTCTCAGCTCTGGCTCTAAATTGTCAAGTTTGACAAGGCAGAAGTAGAGACTCCCAAGAAGAAAGTGTTGATTCAGTCTCTGAAACGGCTTTATTCTTTTTTAAGGGCATATCGTCTTGCAGGGCAATACTGGTGCAAGGGCAACATGGAGTCATTTTAAAGCCACTGACCTTTGACCCCTGCTCCTTGACTCCACAGACTTTCAATCTGCCAGCCAATAATGTAGGTTAGATACAGTGCTGGGAAAATTACTTTCAAGATGGAATACATCATTTGAAAGTGATAAAATATTTTACAGTATTGTCTGTGTGGAGTAGTGGTTTCCACTGCCTTTGCAGCACTTACACCAAAATAAATGCAGAGGGATGACTAGGCTTATAAAATGGAAGAAGGTAATATTGTGTCACAGCTGTATGCCCTACATTGAAACACTTGCAGTAAAAAGATGTTTCAATCATTCCCATGTGCCCCATTTCTATGTTGGCTCTGTGCCCGATGCAAGCCTCTCCTCTTAGCTGTGTCTCATGGACTTTACTGCCACCTGAACCATTTATATATACTTCAAGTCTATTTTTTTTTTCACAGTATGTGCGTAGATGCAACGGTGATGCCCTCAAAAAGGCACCGAACGAATACACTGTAAAAATAAACTATTGTTTTAGCTTAAAAACGTTGGTGTCCGGGCTGCCTCAAAATTTTAAATTGACTGAATTTGAAAAGACAAGTTGAGGTGATTTGTAATGGTTCAAAACAAATAAACTTCTGAAACTTCAAAGGTTTAATTAGGTTAGATAAATAAAACTTTATGTTATGTTTACAATGTTTGATTCCACTAAATTCCTGTATGATGTTTTACAGTTTATATTTATCTATCTATATATACCTAAGTGGAGCAGAGTGTGCTGCTCTCTGGCTCTCTGTTCTGGTTTGAGATGTAGGTTAAAATATTGTAGCGAGTGGCGATGGCCCACATGCCTATAGGGCTGGACTGAGTAGTTAGTTAAGTTAGCTCTCAAGTTTTGTTAGTATTTGTAGTGTGTCTGTTCAGTTTATGGTTTATGATGGTAATTTAAATTTTTGTGCTAGTTTGTATCTTTAACCATTAGTGAAGTGGCTGTTACATTTCCTCACCAGCTTCATTTTACTACAGCCTTTCAGAGTTGAATGTGTAATGCATTACTTGACACAGTAAATGCCAAAATATTACCGAAATCCTATTATATTACCTCTGTGGCTTGACCAATACTGGATTTTGGGGCTGATGCTAATACTGATGCTAGCAAGTAAATTTTGATATCAATATACTGGCCAGTGTTTTTTGTACATTATATTAATGTACAGAATATAGAATATGTGCATAAACACACAATTTTTGCAATGATCTCTCATAAAATATGTAAATCAGGAAAAAAAATCTACGAATAAACTTTATTATGTCAAGTTACTGAAACAGCAAACTTTTTACTTTCACCACTATTTTTCAATAATTAGAAATAGCTATAAATTAAAAAATTTACATAATATACATAAAAATTATATTGGCCATATCAGACAACATATCGCCATCAATAAATCGGCTGCACTTCTACACTGTAATGAAATGACCCCCAACACTGGTGCCTATATATTATAAAACATGCTGACTTGCAAGTTTCGAGCACAATGCTTTGTAGAACTAACCAGAAGCTATATTTGCACAAAAAGACAGTTCCAGTGTTTTCTTTCTGTAATCTCTAAAATCACCACGAGTGAGTCTCTAAGTATATCAGTGGTCAGAACGACCGGTTCACTGAGCATCGGAGTTATTTTCACCCAGAAAATTATAGCTCTAATGTTTCAAGTGGGTCCAGTGCAGCCGCTCCAATGTCCATGTTTAATGTTTTCACCTTTTAATCTATAGGTTTAAAAAGGGCCACTACTTATTATGTGCTGTACTGATTCAATAGACTGTGTGTGGCCTCACTGAAAGACCTATAAGATTACACACTTGACCCCACACAACCCTGGTGACAGAGCGCTCTAATATCAAAGATCTTGTTTAACACCCACAGTGTGTTTAAAAAATTCAGCAGCCATAATGATGACAGGTAACATGGGTAATAGTGAGAATTAAAAATTTATCCATCTCTGACAGAACGGTGGTTGTTAGGCGTGTAATGCTCGAGCTTGTGCTGATACCATGAACCTGTCTGAGACATTTATTTCCAAAGGCAGGTTTTTACATCGCTTCCATTTTAACTCACAGCCAGATCCCCAAATTATAGCTTCAGGGCCACAAGTGCAGGGAGTAGCTCGGCTATCTAGCATGCTAAGTCTCAGAGCTGTGCAACAACACCGTCTGTAAAAAGAGTGACGCACTTCCATTCATTCACAGAATGGTAATTTTTGGTAGACACGTTGGCTTTACAAACAATATAAAGGTAGTATCTTTTGTGAGATCTTCAATTATCACTTTAAAAAGAATGAAGACTCCTTTAATTTTACAGCTAAACAAACTGATGGCAGACACAAACAAGGACAAACTATACAACTGAAATTTGAGATAAACCATGTGAAAAGGAGATAACAGCACTTGTAGAATTACTAAAAAAGTATGCACATGCTGACAGTTAAATTAGCTGCTTGGATTTTCCTATTAGGCACAGGAACAGAAAAACAAGCCGTGTCAACAGAGCTGTTCTCATAATGAACGGCACAAATGTTAAAAGCCACTCTGACATGATGATTTTTATAGCCGTGATTTAAGAAAATTGCAGGGTTCAATAGTAAATGTTTGGCAGGTACTTGATCTATTAGGGAAGCTGGAGTGTCTCACTGTGACATTTTCAGCCACAGATAATATTTAGGACTGACAGTCAGGAAGCAGACAAATTGTTGGGCTAATATTAGCTTTAATGAGAAGTTCCTCTGAGCAGATTGATTACCAACTGATGAAAAGAGCCTGCATTTGCTGTCACACCTAATCAACAATATTAGTCTTGCAGTGTGGGGTGTGTGAGAAGGTTATATTTATGTTCAGCTTGTCAGCTGTAAAGCGAATGCAGGGGAACAGATCACAGACGACTATCATCAGACACTGATAAGTCCACGTTTGTCTTGAGAGAAGTGAAATTTCAATCTGCAGCATTGTGAAGAGGGGATGGGAAATTCATCTCTGTCACTCATCAGATGACAAAATGCATGTCTTCTCATTTGTCTCCTCTGGACGGTTTTATTTGTCTAGGTTTTGTTACATCTGCCTGTGAGGTTTCTTATGCCACCTCCCATTGGACACTTGTTTCAGGCGGCATTGCGGTATAGAGCTTTTCATAGCTCAGGGCTATGCTCAACCCTTGGACAAGCGCAGGGCTACAGGATTCACACTGCACTTCTAGTGGCTCTGGGTTTGTAGAATGTTTTATGATTACTCTTTTGATCTTTTAGCCCTGTTTCACACTGGCCCCTGTTAGCTCTAGGTTTAGTCAGTTTTCAGGGGATAACCCCACAAACTCAGGGCTAACCCTGTTCTGGAGCAGGGCCAGCAAGTCTTAGGCTAAAACCAAAGTTAGCCCACTTTGGGCAAGAATTGTGACAGAGTGAAAGCTCTCTTGTCCTGGTAACAGCCCTCTTAAGGGCTTCTCACACTGTATATTCTTATTCTAGGGCTATTCTTAGCCCTGAACTGTACCATAGGATAATGTGGCCCTTTTTCACACATATATTGCTAGCTCAGGGTGAAGCTTACTGACAGCTTTTAGCCCTGGATTTAGTCAATTTTCAGGGGATAATCCCACAAACTTGGGCCAACCCTGCTCTGGAGCAGGCCCAGCTAGCCCTAGGCTAAAGTTGGGCTTAGCCCACTTTGGAGTGTACCAGGATTGTGCCAGTGTGAAAACTCTTTTAGCCCTAGGCTAACAGCTCCCTTAGTGTGGGGCTAACTGCTCTCTTAACCCGAGGCTAAATGCAGTGTGAAAAAGCCCTTATCTGCATGTTCAAGGTCCTAGGAAAACAACAACAACCTAGGAGATAGCACCCTACACACTGAAAATGGCAAATTAGCACCTGGGCCGCTAATGATATGAATGTAAATGAGTTAACAGTTGTTATAATTTCTTTCCCAGTGATGCAGTCATTTTAATGCCACTGCTCGCCATCCCATTTGCAAATGTTTCATCAAAACAAGTTTCCCCTGACAATATTTAGTAAGGGAACTGTCACTGCATCCTGGACTAAGTGCCACAAAAAATACATGTGATAGTTGTGACAAGCACAAGCGTTTCTTTCCTCTATAGCAGAATGATTATGTGTGGAGCCAGACCTTCATCCACAGTGTTGTGGAGACAGATCTGGCTATGCAAGAATAATTCCACGCCAGTGCAACAAAGGCAACAGGAATTTTGTTTACAACATTTAAAAAATTTGTTTAGACTGAACTAACAGACTATCGCCATACTAGCAGCTCTGCAAGGCACAGCAATGTGGTAACAGGAGACTTTGGCCAATCACAGTATGCAATTCAGGAGATAAAAAGTTGATTGTTGAGTCTCATTCCCAGGTCATCAAATGGGTTTGTGGCTTGAAGATAATGAGTTAATTGTTTATTGTCATACCCAAGTTCGTAAGCATTTAGTGTTCTGGGAATAAGACTCAAAAAACAGATATTTTTCCTCAGCATTGCTTACTGCATCTTTAACTTTCCTCACATATGTAAAAACACCTGGACTTTCACCCAGAAGACTACTGTTTGTGTCCTGTGTGAGACCAAAAGTCATAATTGCCTCATTGTAACTGAAGTATCAGGGCAGACCAAAAAGATGCCTTTGCCACCCCAGCTGTCATCCCAGTTTAGGACAGTTCTAGTTCAAAATACATATGTGAAAAGTTGAGGCTGGACAGAAATTTACAAGACTGAAATTCCAAAGTCAAAGTACAATGACATAATGTTCTTGAGTTGAAAACTGGGGGCAAATATTGATATGATTGTTTGCAGTTAAATCGGCATATATTTTTGCCACCCCTTGAAGTGTCCGTGCCACCCTCTTTCTCTAGATCCGCCCCTGTAAAGTATGTAACTTAACTCACGTGGCATATTTAACTCATGTCATATATGTAACTTATAGTGCATAACTAACATCCATATTTGGATCCAAACCATGATCATTTCCTAAACCTGACCAAGTAGTTTTGGTGCCTAAACCTGATTAAACTGCATCCACTTCTTAATGTTAAGCACATGAAAATGAAGGTCCAGTGCACCTGTCACTGGGACTCTCCAACTGTCATATATGTTGCTTTGGAAGTCAAGGTATGAGGATGTGAACAGTTTCCATAGGAAAGATTTCTCTGGCAGAGAGCAGCAGAAATTGTTGATAGTGTGGTCTGCGAAACTGTGTCTTAAAAGACAAGAAGATATTTAATTTATTAAATGTAAATTTTCAGTGTCATGAGACCCATAAACAAATCTCACCACATCCAAGTGACAAAATATGCTTGTTGTTTTTGGTAATTTGGGTGAACCGACCCTTTAAAAATGTCAAGCTCATGTCTAAGCCAATGTTTATGTCTATTAAACTAAATAGCACCCATATCTGCATTCTTTAGCAGTGAAGCTGGCATGTTGACACAAATAGAAAATATTCCTTCTGCCAATAAAAACTCGACCCACCAGTGTTGCCTTTCTCACTGTCACCACCAGCACTGAAATATGTGTGTTGAAATATAAAACTGTTACTGCTCCTCGGGCCTGTGGATGTGCCTGCTGCTCGCGTAGAGCCACCCTCCACCCACACACTCCACTCCCCAGACATCAGACAGGAGGGATGGGGGGCAGTCTGTCTGCGCCGGCGCTCTTCGGATCACATATCAGTCCAAAGGCTGTGTTTCTATGAGATCACCATTTCCTAAAACAATCCAACACTTCGCACCTTTTTCATCTGACCCGTCATAAAGTTTCAGAGTGACTGCTTCTTGTCAGAAAACGATAACACATGATTGGATTTCCACCAGTGAGACACAGTTACCAATGCAAGTGTTTAAACAGTTCCCTTTGCCTACCCTGCACTGTAAAAGTAAACTATTTGTTTCAACTTAAAAAAAAACTGAATTTAAATTTTAAGTTGACTGAATCTGAAAAGACAAGTTGAGGTAATTTTACAATGATTTAAATCAAATGAACGTTTCTAGTCAAATAAACCTGATATTAATTCAGGTGTACTTGGGAAAACATGTCTAATAAGCTTGATATATTAAGTTGAACCAACAACTCTTCAATCACACTGGATTTTACAAAGAAATTTGATTTCCTGTTACACTCGTCTCATTATTTCAAAAGTTAGAAGATGTTAGAAGAGCTTGTGTTTGTAAGTTCTGAGGTGTTCTGCACTGTAAAACTTTTTTGTGACAACTCAAAATTTCACCTCCTGCAACAGACTTTTTAGCTTTGAGCCCAAGTCAAATGCTTCAGTTTCAAAATAAAGTTTTTAAAAAGGTTTGGCTAACCTGTAATCTTTAGTTGAGATCATTTACATGTATTCTTTAGATAAACTTGAAAAACTCATGTTTTTCAAAAATTGGTCACAGTTTACTGTGAACCTTATATGTCGTTATTTGGGTCCCTACAATATTCACGATTATTTGCTTTTACTTCAGTTATTTTACTCAATCAGTTTTGAAATAGTTTAACTTAATTTAAAAGAGAGTCCGAGCTGAGCTCAAAGCTCAAAAATCTTTTGCAGTAAGTTGCCTTGAAATGTTGAGTTTTCTCAATGTTTTAATTTTTACAGTGTGAAAATAAATACTGGACCTTTTAGGTTTAACTAACTTGAATAAATTAAACTTGTTTAATTATGTTTAGTTAATGAGAAAAGATTAGTTGATTTGACTAAGTTCTTGTATGATTTTTTTTTTACAATGTGCGTATCCAGAACAGAATCACATCCTGATTTACAGCGTGTCTTACTGAGCTATTGTCTTCTCTCCTCAGATGTCCTGTGTCCAAACATGAAGGTTCAACCTGATCGGTTCAAGCCCAACAGTACCAGTTATGGTCTTGAAGAAGTTCCAGGTATGTGCAAAGTGCTGCTTTTCTAACGGCAACATGCAGCACTGGCAGTGCTCGTCAACCACAAAGTCAACTCTTTATTTTTGAAAGCATTTCCTACACTCCCACATTTAGCTTTAAACAAAGAGATACTTTTTTATATGCAAAGATTTAGACAGTTTTCACTTGCAGTTTTCTCTCTGATTGGAAACTGAATTGGTTTTATTCATGACTGGAAAAGTGCTATTTTTCTGGCTCATTCATCTTTCATTCTAACCCTTATAAAAATTCATAATGCAAAAACAAAATGCTCGAATTTGCCTGCATTTTCCCACTTTACATTTTTGAAAGTCTATTTTCTAGGCTATTTTTTAATATCAGGGACCAATTACAAAATTCATTAATCTGAAAGATGGCAAAAGATGCCTCATACCAGATTTATTTTACTAGCTAATTTCCATGTGTAATCCTAGGCAGGTGAAAGGAAACAGTAAAATACAGAGC
The DNA here is from genome assembly GCF_056507025.1 of Lutjanus erythropterus. Classification (NCBI taxonomy): domain Eukaryota; kingdom Metazoa; phylum Chordata; class Actinopteri; order Lutjaniformes; family Lutjanidae; genus Lutjanus; species Lutjanus erythropterus. The sequence continues at coordinate 8,545,555 of NC_139332.1, forward strand.
AAAAACTGTCATCAAACAAAACTCTCCAACTATATATTCGTATTCACACACACATACAACTAATGATTTTAGCATGATTTAAAGCATGATCTGTAAAATGTCCCCTGTTGGCTTAGTGGTCCCCTGTTGGTGAGTGTGCAACAACACCAAGGTCCTCTGTTGGACAGGTACAGTGCACACCATTACATTCATTTCCATATGGAAAAAAAAAATCAATAAGTAGAAGCAGAAAAAGCGAATAAATGAATTTGTGAAAGGCTTCTGTTAAAGGCACATTTCACCCAAAAATTATTTATATTTAATATTTATTTCTTACCTGTAATGCTCTTTATCCATCTAGATAGTCTGGATGTGAGTTGCAGAGTTTTGGTGATATCGGCCATAAGAATATAATATAATGTAACCAGATGGCACACGGCTTGAGGTGCTGAAAGTGGCAAAAATAGAAATTTGAGAAACTCACTAATCCACAGACCTTGTTGTTAACAGTTTAATGTAGGAGCTACTTTCTTTCTACCAAACCACAAATGCCTACTGTATCACTGAGTAGTAATTAAGGCATATCTACTCATGGACAAGAGGCTTGTATGAACTTTCATGGCGTTCTCCTTGGCTGAGTTGCAACACTAGCACCACTGTGCTAGCTAGCGCTATGATCCAGTTGGCAGGTGTAGCTCTGTAGAAAGAAAATAGTTCCTACATGAAACTGCTCACAACAAGGTCCGTGGATTATCTTGGGTCAGTGGAACATGATTTCTGGAAAGACACACTGATGTTGAATTTCTTTTGTTTGTTGAATTTGCTTCAAAAGTATATTTTTGGTACTTTCAGCATAACAAGCTGAAGTCCATCTAGTTCCATTATATTGGAGAGAAGGCAGACATATCTCCAAAATTCAGCAGCTCACACCGAATCATTCTAAATGGATAAACAGCTGTACAAGTAGGAAGAAAAAAATACATATTTTTTTATTTTTAACTTTTCTCAAGGAGGGAAAACCTGCAAACACACTGGTATATTTCTTTGAATGCGGCTGTGATGTTCAAGTTCAGCACTTGACCTAGTCATCTACCAAGAGAAGCACATTACTAGTCTTCCATCAGCTGATGTTTTTTTTTTCCTATACTCCAAGCTGCTGTGAAGGTTTCTCAGAACTCTAGAATAGCGTTTATCCAGAAAGGTCGGATGTTGTTATAAGAGTGTCTTTTGGGGGATCTGAGTTCCTGTCTATGTCTTCCACCCACATCCATCACGCTAAGAGAAAAAACAGATGCCCATGACTGTTGGGACTCCTGCTATGTTGAACTTCACGGAAAGAGAGATGTCAGAGCAGTGAGAGTTGTGTTTTACAAAGTTTAACACATTTGGCTGGCACCTGTGTTGAAACAAGGGGGCAACTGATGTGGATGTTTGATAGCAAATTACTGACATTTTGCTGATGGACTCTTCAGTGCCAGTATTCAGATATTTCTTTCCCAAAATTGAAGTAGTTCTTGAGAAATGTGTTCTTGTCGGGCTATAAAAGTCTCTATAAAACAGAAATTCATCTAACCTGCATGTTTTGGGGCAAAGGGAGGAAACCAGAGCACCTGGAGGAAATTCATGCAGACATAATATGAACTCCACACAAAAAAACAAACAGACTGACAATCTGTCTGTGAAGTACTTTTTTCCCATAACAGTATTGACAACTGAGCCAAAAAAAAGCAAAAAAAAAAAAAAAAGCAAGAGAATGAAATGTCTTTGCAAGACTAAAACCATCAGAGATGGCTGAGAATGACAAGCTGATATATTACAGTGATACTTAATATGCTCTTTCCTTCTTTCAAATCCCATAATGATACAACTGTTAGCTGCTGTATTCACTTTCAAGGAAGTGCACACTCAACATGTGAATTTAACTGTCTACGCAAGTGTCTATGTGTGATATATGTTTGTATAATGATGTGTGATGCAGCAGTTATGAGTCCAAAACAAATTTCCCTGTGGGACAATAAACCTCACTTTACCTTACTTTTGCTTAAAGCCAATCAGAAGTGGAAAAAGTATTTAGATCTTTTATTTATGCTTATTTAAAGTACTCATTATGCAGAATTGTCCCATTAAAGCTTAGTGATGCTATACATATATATTACTGTATTATTGGCAGGGCTGTCCCATCCTTGTCAGATTTGGCCATCCTATACAACTATTCAATGATTTGTCCTTTTTGTTTTTTACAGTGCAGTGCACCACACTAAATTCCTAAATGAGCCCACATGAATATGTTTTACCAGTTAGACTTGTTGTGTTTTAGTGCCTTTCTTCATCTGTGATGTGAATAGTTTCACACAGTCAGAGAAATTTAAAGTGGACGTCCACCTATAGTTCAGTTATAAAATCAGCAGACCTGTGGAGCTTTTCTCTTGAGGCTGCAGCTGCTGTCCAGCATCACCTGCGCATCACCGTGCTTCTTTATGCCATGAATTTAAGGATTTGTTTGAACCAAACGAGAGTTGATTATAGTTGGGACAGTGGAAAGACGAACCAAGAAGTTATTGGTGAGTTTTATTTAGCTTCTGTAATGTCTGAGTGAAGCTGACGATGATGCAGAAGGAGTCTGGTGAGTTTGGCGAGAGCAATTAAATGGCAGTTCCTGGTTAAGCCAAGCATATCTTAAGGTCTCTTATAGTTGTGATCCTTTCTGTAATGTTGTCAGACAGTAACAGTAACAATCTGAACTGGTCAATGACAAAACCAAGTACAATAAATAAGCAAACATGCAAGCGTCACCTGCTTTGTGTGCTCTGTGCGTGCGTCTGCATGGATGAGGTGTCTGACAGCGCGTCATGCTGCTCTGCGTTTCTATCTCTCTTCTCCTCTTCCATCACAGTTAGTTTTGTGGTGATTTAGAGACTCGGTTTGTAAAGTTTACAAAAAACAAGAGCTGAAACTTGTTTACCAACTTCTTCTTTCACCCCGTCTCAGCAGTCAACAGACAGCACATAAGTGCACCAACTAATTTAAGAAGAGATGTATGATCTCCTTCAATTCCTCCCTGTGCTTTTTTGTAATCTTTTATCCTGTAGCTGTAACGCACACTTCCTGACAAACAATGCTCAACTGGAGGAATCTCTGCCGACTACGAGGCTCTGACCAATGATTCTAATCTTAATCATCAACTACCAGGTGGCAGCCCTAATTACTGGATGTTTAAAATGGATACAGTTTGGAGTAAAAGGTACAATACCTCAAATATAGTAGAGTGCAGCATGGAATTACTAAGGAGCATATAATGAAAATGCTAAATTAGTTAGTAAGTTTGACAAAACTATAGTAAATGTACTTTTTCACCACTGAAGCCAACTTAGTGCTGCCCCACCATCATGCAGGGAACAGCCCGCCCTCACCAGAATAACAACCATATAGGTGTCTGTGCAAACACCTAATTACAACCCATATTTACATTTACTGCTGGGCGGTGACTTCTCGTGGCTGTAGTAATTATGACTGGAGCAAAGGAGGAAGTCAGGTGGTGTAGTATATAGAGCAACAAAGTCTGCATAGGAGGGACGTTAGGGTGAATAGATGGTCAACTCACCCAGGCAGCTTTCCGTGTGAATCTAAAAGCCAGTATGTATGTAACTTAAAGTATGTGCGTAATTGAATTTATGTTATGTATTTAAATCCAAACCATAATCTTTACCTAGACCTAAGCAAGTAGTCTTGGTGCCTAAACTTAACCAACCTGTGACCATTTCACGGCCACATGACAACAAAGATCTGGCACGACAAAGATCTGGAACCCTTGTCGCTGGTACTCGCCAACATTCACATATGTCATTTTGGGAGTCAGTGGTAAACTACCTATTCTGTCATTTAGGTATGAGGACGTGTTGGTAGAGAAAACCTAAAGTTTGAGTTGACTAATTGATACACTTGCAAGTGAAAGCAACATTTCGGTCAAAGTGAAAGAACAGCCAATCAAGGATGATTTGGCAGCACAGAGCAAAGGAGTAGATGACAGCATCACTTCCCACTGTCGAGACATATTATCAGATCCTCTCCGTTGGGCAAGTGCTAATTATGTGGTTATGCTTTTCCTCTAAACCGCAGAGGAATAAGAACAAACTTTAGATAAATCACTGAAACCACTCATGTTTTCTTAAGCAGATGTACCACTTTGTCAGATGTGCTGTAAGCACTCTAATTGGAATAAATCCTTTTAGGCTGTGTTTTGTTTGCCTTTCTTTCTTCCAAAAGTCTTGCTAAAGTTCCCCCCAAAAAGTTTTGTTCCACTTGAAAATTATATGAGAAAATCTTTTGTTGTAACCAAAAGCTTGGTTATTGTGAAATACAGTCTAAGTATACTGTACATTGATTTATACTGGTTTTACATGTAGCTGCCAGCACCACAAATTAAATGCTGCTCCCTAAAAGCTACAGTCACTATAATCTTTTTGAATACTTACTGTCATGTAGATTGTGTGAGATTACTAATTCTCTCATGGATTTCTACACTATAACTGTTCCCACAGTGTGAACCCAGGACGGACCACCAGGAGTATATGAAAAATATTCTCACCAAAAATATGAACTCAGCACACTGTTTTTGCTCCCATTTTTCATCAGCTGAAGTAAAAAAAATCTCTGACTTCTTTTGTACACACAACAGGTCTGTTTCTCCCAAATTTTGTTCACAAATTTGTTAAAATCCATGTTTGTGAGAACATTTCCTTCAGCAAGATAATCAATCCACCTGACAGATGTGCCATATAAATCATTGCACAGATGTGTCAAAGACACAAAAAGACACTCTATGTGACTTTTAATCTAAAAAAAAAAAGAAAAAAAGAAAAGTGGCTTTTTCGCATAGGGCTACAGATAAATTGGTTTCCCAGAAGGGTAAAGTCATGACCCGCTGTACTCTGCCTCTGATTGGCTAGTACTTGTTGCCTTTGTTGGTTGGGTTGGTTAAGTTTAGGAATGATGAGTGATTGCTTAGGGTAAGCCAATCAGAGGCAGAGTACAGCGGTTCATGACTTTGCCCTGTGAAACAGCCACAGTTCCATGCCAGAATAATGTCTTTTCATAAGACCAAACATGACATTTTAGAGTGTCCTTTTATTGTGACCACATCTGTATCATCATCATACTGTTTAATCAATACCTTGATATGCCATATCTGTCAGGTAGATGGATTGTCTTGTTGCTCACTAACATGGATTTGAACAAATTTGTGAACAAAATTTGAGAGAAAAAAACTTTTGTGTGCATCGAAGAGATCTTATATATTTTTTTTAACTGATTTGCACAGAAAAAATATAAATATGGCATTTATATTTTTGTTGAGTATAATTTTAACTACAGTAACTAATTACAGCTACTAAAATTATTGGAATTAAATCATTTCTTTGGGTACTTGCTCTTTTTTCAAGTGTGTAATTTCACTTGTACTAAAGTAAACATCACACTATGTAATCTACTTAGAATTACAGTTACAAATAAAATCATAATTGAGTGCTGGGTACAAATTGAAGTAATGTCCAAACCTTTCATCTGCATTTTTGTAGCCAATAAGGCTGTTTGATCACAAACACAAATGAGAATGAATGAAGAAAAACCAAACAACTGAGGTTTGGAGAGGCAGCGTGAACACTGGGCAGAACAGACCTGGAGCAGGGATTAAGTTAGATTTAAGATTTATATGAGAAACAGAAACCGCATTGATTGAATGGCTGCTATTGATAATGCATGAAACATCAACGTTTCAAAAGTAACTAATACTCTTAGTAGTTTTTAAGATTTTTTTCTACTAGGAGTTTCACAGAAAAATCAACTAGTTGACTATCAAAACTAATAGTTGGATTAAACAGGATTTAAGGCATTTAGAGAAGGAAAGTCTTACGTTGTCCTTGTCAAGAAAGCAGTTGCATTGTTTGTACAGTCCAACAGCTCAGACAAGCTTGCTGGGTGTTTAGTCCAAACAGATTTGTCATTTGTAAACAGCCACTTAGAGCCAATCAAGGACTCTGGTATTACACCTACTGCCAGGTTGGTCCAGTCTACATTAGTTAACCATTTACTGGCTGTTTTTTAGACTTTTGTGATGAGAATTGGTCATCGTTACAGAGTAAAATAATGTATCTACTGTGACTGGTTAGTTAGTCAACTAGTCGACTACTTGTTGGCGATGACTACTAAAATGCAGTAGTCGTGTACTAGTAATGCCCTACTTTATACTTTAAACCTTTATGACCTACCATAGAACAAGTCTGCCAGAGCATAGCTTTACATTTGTACATGCTGTAGTACCATTTTTTGTAGCATTTTAGCATTTTGCTATACATCAATACAAGCCTTATATCCCAAATTTTGATATGTATGCTAAAAAGTGCAATAAATTAAATGAAAGCCCTTTTTACTGTGTTGAAACATGCACACCGGCGGCCTGGATTATAATGTTTTTGTTGTGTGTGCTTTTACTGGATTCCTGCAAACCCATTAGTGGAAGGAAACAGCACTCTGGGACACGTTGAATGCATGATATGTAAGTGTAACTCCTCCGGTTTTATATGCAAAAAGAATCATTGCTCTATCTGATTTTGTTGCAATTCTACCAGCGTTTAAAAATAGATATGCAAATGGGAGCGCAGTTTTTTCAGTAATGTAACAATACTTCTTCTTGAGTACAGAGTTTTTGTACTCGTTCCTCCACTGGTTGAGTCATAATCAGAACTGAGAGACCAAACTTGCACGGGGCCTCACTTGGGGCAAAATGTTATCACACAGTGGTCTGAGGTCAGACGCTCCCTGACATGACAAAGATGTCCGGGGTTTTCCCCAAATGCACTGAGTCTGTAACTGTGGCCTCGCTTGAAGACATACATTGTCTTAAGTAAAGTTTTTTCAGGTTGTGGCTGAGCACATAGAGATTTTCCTTACTTATAGAGGAGTAGTAGTATTTATCGTCACTACACCAGCAGCTGCTGTACACTCCCATTTATAATTACACAACAAATGCTCTGTACACTGGTGCAGAGACAGTGTAATTCTCCGTGAGAAATGTCAAGACTATTTGCCGCTGATTACGATTTGACAGCGAAGAGGCCTTGTGGTTTGAGTCAGACTTGTGTTTATCATGGGCTGTCTAGTCTGACCCCTCGGGGTATTGAGCGCACACAGGAGGCTGCAGAGCATCTCTGCGGCTCTGCGCTCGCTATCTCCTGCACAAATGCTGCCATCTGCTCTGATCAAAAGAACGCTGTGTGTGTATGCGTTTGCGTTTCCCAGTCGGTGAACTCATCTGGCTTTTCCCGCAGATCACCCCTTGGTCGTTCTTGGCTGTCCAAAATAACTTTTTTGGGTTGATTATACGCTATCGGCTGCCAGTCCAAATTACAGCTCTGCGCTGAGATGGCCCGCAAACAGCCAAAGAAACGGCGCGGTGAGCGAATGTGCACGATGCAGGAGTGGTGACAGAGGGGATCAGGGCCAGTGAGAGTCACAGCTGCATGGCTTCCTCGAGCAACCCTCCAACGAGACTGATGAGCAGCAAAACATCCCTTTTTTCAGATAGAGCTGAGCATTAGAAAACATCAGACGCTTGATCTTTTTACTTCCTAAAATGTCAGACTTCCACTTTGATTCAAAAGTAAGCCAAGCCCTTTAATATCATACTTTCTTCAGCAGATTTCAATAAGCTGCATGTATTCTGTTTTGCAAGTACAGGTGTCTCCTTTGGTTTTAACCATGGAGAAACACACACAAGTTCAGTGTAAACCCAAATAAGTTGGCAAAACTCAAAAAAAATGATTGCCACCTTTTTTTAATTGATAAACTTAAAGTTGGAGGTTATCAGAGCTTAAATATAGTTAGTGTTACATGTACTCTTTGATTATAGTTAAAATAATAAATAAATGATTGATCAAGCCAACTCAAATATTTTCAGTTAATGCAACTTCAGGCAACTTAGTTCAATAGAATTTTGAATTTTGAGCCCTATTCAAACTCTTGGAAGTTTCGAAATTTTTTTACCAACTAATAATGTTTTAATATTTTGTTGAGATAATGTACTTTTCCTCTTTAGATAAAATTGAAGCGTTGAGTTTTAAAAAACAAAAACAATGTGTAATTCAAAAATTGTTGGGTAAACTCATTGAAGTGACAGTGAATTATGGTTGATAATTTAATACTTTCAATTGCAACCATTTAATTATCAAGCGCCAAAAGAAAGAAATCAGGTTCATAGTTCACTGAACAATTTTTAAAATACGATAATTTACAACAATAAGATAAAAAGTAAATTAAAATGATAATAATAATAATAATAATAATAATAATAATAATAATAATAATAATAATAAAACTGCCTTGAAATTATGATGAAAGTTTTCTCAAATCAAATTGTGAGTTTTGTAACTTTTTACATGTTCAGTAAACTTCCCATCAATGAAAAATTAAGAGTTTAAGTTTGAAATTTTCACTACTTACAATTAATTCATGTGAGCATTCGTTTTTACAGTGTACCATTAGAGAACACAGCTACAATAATATCCCCGACTGCTCCAACACTTGGAGACATGCTGGTTATCCTGATTGAGACAACAGTATCATCTCTAGTCTGGATTTCTTTCCAGAAGTTTACAAAAGCATGCACATCAAAATAGAACATACTATATGCTGGACAGAAGAAGATGTCCAAAGAGGAGAAGCTAGGGACCACACACTAGATAATGCTTCCATGAACATTTATTCCTATACCACCATGTGATGTTTCAGGAGCAAGCTAGTGTGCAGACCCTATTAAGCATGTGGTGATGCTACAAAAACTATTGTTTAAAACAACTATTATTTAAAAAGTGGAAAGATACACAAATTAAAAGAGAAAATTCAGCAGTAATTTTTAATCTTCAGCAGTTAGTTCATTCCACATTTTAAGCTTGACAGCTCCTGCGTTTGAAGCTGATGACAGCCCAAAGTATCAAGCACATAAGCTGTGTTTTAAAACGGCACTTATTCACCACATTGATACTAAATTGATGACAAAAGGAAACCAACAATCAGGGGCCAAAATTAGCACCAGCCGCCAGCCAAATGCTTGTAAAATATTTAAGTGCCTGGTGGATTTACTTCACTCAACAGCCCCCAAAAAACAATGGTCATCTACTGAGTGGCTGTTAAATTTTGAACTCTCATTAGCTGTTTGGCCGGTGGACAAAAAGCTCAATTTAGCACCCTGCCTGGAACAAAACATGAGAAACCAAAGGCAAGTTGTTTGTTTTTCATTTAAAAATGCTTTCACAGCTCCAAGTCCAAGTTTTCCACATTTTATCCCATTAGTTTTGTTTTCACATTGCAATTATGTAAAAACACAACTATACATGACATACCTACATCCTGTCATCATCACCTATGTGAGCTGCATCACCCTGTACTTGCAATTGATTGGTTCATAGGCGGGCCTGCATCTGACAGTGTTGTCAGTTCATTCATTCCTTCATCTTCTTGTAAAATCACTGAAAAGTGTTGAAACTTCTTTTAATAAAGTTGTCTGACCCAATGTCAATTAAAAGATTGAATGGCATCTAGTGGAGAGCTTGCAAACATCGCCACCTCACCCTCCCCTTCCAAGTTCACAGGAGAAGCTATGGAGACTGCAAAACTCATGCAAAAAGCATATTGCTGTTTAGTAAAGTCAGAAAAAAGGTTCTTATGCGCCTAAAATGTATTTTTTAGGACCCTAATGATATCTAGTCAAGATTGACTAATATCCCATGAGATTGGTTTGGTGGCCATCTTGAATTGATGGCCATGTGAGTGGCAAAAACTTGCAATTTTCATATAGAAAGACAAACACACTTTTTCTTATAATTTTGACACTAGGAATAAAATAGACAGGTCAACGACATGATACAAACACTCTCTATTGGTGAAAAATATGAAAATAACAAAATTTAGGCTTATAACACTGTAATAACAACAATATTCTCTACTAGACACCATTAGGGTCCTAAAAAAACAAGTTGCCAAAAGAATCTATTTGGATGTATAGGAACCTATTTCTTCAACTAGACTAGTATCTAGAGCCAGTGTCTGGTTTTGTCCATTCTGGGCTACAGTAGAAACATGGTGCTTCAACATGGTGGCTTCTGTGGACATAAACAGCTCATTCTAAGGTGACGAAAACACAATTGTTCTTATTTTCAGGTTTATGCACTAATCAAAACACACTATCACATTACATTTCTGCCATAATTTAAATGTCATACAGACAGATCCTTAAAACACTTGGTCGTCCGCCTCTCCCCTTGTGTCCATGCAGATCATTTTGTTTTTTGGTTGCATTGTTTTTCTTTTTTCTGGTTCATTTCTAATGTTAAAACATTTTTCGTATGATTCAGATTTTTTGACCAATTACTGGAAGTCAACTTATAAATGGCATCCAAATGAAATAGAAGTGTATGAGAAATTTACCCCCACCCCAAGAAAAGGTCTTCATCACGTACAAACCGGCGCAGAGACACAGTTCACTCTGAGTGTAAGGAGTAGTCTGAGTGTATAGTAATGTGTCCTCAATAACAGTGCATCTGAGACACTTGGCGTCCTTTACTGACAGACAAAGTAGCTGTGGCGGACGGCTGATCCCCTCAGTTATCCAGTCGGCTCTGATGGCTCTTGTTTGTTCTGTTATTTTATACTCTGTTGCTAATGGCACAGGGGCAGCCTGTGTGTCTTACCACCTGTTTCCAGGCTATTTCTACTGACACCCACTAAGCTTGTGCCAGACTCTCACATTACCACCTTAATGCTCCAGTTTCCTCTTCTAAAGATTAGTGCACTGGTGTTAATATTCCCACCGGAAACCTTACATCTCATACGTTGAGCTGCTTGACTAAAAGGGTTGGGGAGTAATGGATTACATGTAACGGGATTATGTAATCACAATACAAAAAATGTAACTGTTACTCATTACAGTTACAGGAAAAAGTCATAATCAGACTACAGATAAATTTAGTAGACATGTGGATTATGAGCAGGATAAAAACTGTAGATACATTTTAAAATAAAGAATGGCATTATTTACAACATTACATTATTTCACAAGTCTCACAACACCATACTGGTCTCAGTGACATCAGCTAATTTTACAGTTTCCAATTCATAATCATACGCTCAAGTGAAAAAAGGCTTAATTTGGTGGAAATTTCAACATTATTTTGTCTTTAAATCAGAAAACAGGAACAACATCACCATACAGTGACAGTTCTGCCTTAAGCTGTGAAAATGCCATAATTATCCAAGAACTCAACATCTAATTTAAAAGAGACATTTACAAGTAACACCAACCACTAACATGAACTACACAGACTAATCACTAGTGTTAGCTACACAGACCACCTGCTAACATTTTCTACACAGACCAACCACTAACATTGGCTAAACAGACAAACTGCTAACTTTAGCTAGACAGACCAGCCGCTAACTTTAGCTACACAGACCAACCACTAACATTTGCTACAGACACCAACCGCTAACTGTAGCTACACAGAGCAACCACTAACATTACCTACACAGGCTAACTTCTAACGTTAGCTACACAGATCAACCACTAACATTAGTTACACAGACAAACTGTTAATTTTAGCTGCACAGAACAGCCACTAACATTGGCTACGCAGGCCAATTGGTAACATTGGCTTCATAGACCAACTACTACCATTAGCTACACGGACCAACCACTATGTTTAGCTACACAGACCAACTGCTAATGTTAGCTACACAGAACAACCATTAACAATAACCATACAGGCCAACTTCCAAATTTAGCTACACAGATCAACTGCTAACATTAGCTACACAAAGCAACTGCTAACTTTAGCTAAACAGAACAACCACTAACTTTAACTACGTATACCAACTGCAAATGTTGGCTACACAGAACAGCCGCTAATGTTAGTTACACAGACCAGCTACCAAGCTACACAAAGCAACTGCTAACAATAATTACACAGATCAACCATGCATGTTAGCTACATGTTAGTTAGCTAATCTGTCAGTACCACTACCACTGAAAAATACTTTGGGACTGTAGGTGGTGATGCTCATGACCAGGAGTTAAAGTATTGTGTGTGAATGGCATACAAAGTACATTGAAATGAGACATACAATAAACCTATGAATGTAAAAAACAAACAAACAATAATTTCACCAAATTTGGTACTAAGGTAATCATTATTTATTTATTATTGTGAGACTTGAATGAGGTTACTGACTACATTTTTTAACAAGTAATTAGTGATTGTATCGGGATATATTTTTGATGTAACCCTCCCAACCTTGATCACTAAGGCCATGCAGAAATATGTTTCAGCTGTCCTCATCCTGTTGCCTCACTGATGGCACAGTCTGCTTTTCAGAAGAGCTCAGTCCACACGACATGACCAGCAGCTTTCAGTCAGATCTGCTGGACAAATTGGCTGCATTACTGCTGTTCGAGCTCTCGTCCTGCTGGCATTGCCATAGCTACAGCACTTGTTTGTTGTACAAGGGAGTGTCCTTTCTAAACCACCTAAATATGGTCTGTGGTTACACCACTTCAAATCACACGCTGCAGGGCAACGTACACACACGTGCACACACTCCCAGACTCTCACACAAGGACCTCACCAGCCACGGCAACTAGTTTTTTCCTCTGGCAGCGAATCTAACATTACTATTTACAACCATTTTCCATTTATTCAGTAATACTGCGATTTTAATCTGCCTCCAAAAAGCCACAAACACAGTGGCTGCAGGGTGTGGTGGGAATGACCCAATTAAACCCTGGTATGCCCTGAGAAATCTGACAAAGCCATAACTCAACCTCACGACTTAAGAGCCCTGTGTGCTTATTTATGTGTGTGAGAGGCTGTCACGAGTCCAACTAGGCTCTTTTACTGTGTTGCTGCAGGGTTCGACCTGATGGACTACTTTAATGTGAGGGATATTCTGGGAACCAGAGAAGACGACGGCCAAAGTTCGTATGTTCGCCTCGGAACCATGCCCATCGTACAGCAGACGGAGTAAGTCATCATCTTGTTGTACTGTTGTACTGCAAAACAACACACTACACATTTTCTCCTAAATATTTGCCAAAATTTGACTTGGTGGAGTAAGTGACTCTGGAGAGGATCAGTGATTGTTGAGTCTGATTCACAGGTTCAAAGATGCTGGCATTTTGGGCTTTTACTCCACCTTTAAGTCTGACAAGATCTGTTAGGGAACCCCAGGGCAAAAATTTGTGGTTGGGGCCCTACTGACCTCTTGCCCCCTCTATGTACTGTGCATGTACACATGCACAATCCACAAGTACAGTTTGATAATATTACCTAGTGCAATATATTGTGTCTCATTTAGTTTGCATTTAGTTTGCTGCTTTGCACAAAATAGCTTTATGTAGGAATAAGCATAAAAAGCACATTCTTGATGGGGTGCCCCTATAGCTCAGTCGGTAGGGCGTGCGCACCATGTATTGAGGCTGTTAGTCCTCTGCAGCGGCTGCCGGTTCGAATCCCGCCTGTGGCTCATTTGCTGCGTGTCATCCCCTGTCTCTTCACCCCCCTTTCCTGTCATACCTTCAGCTGTCACTGTCAATAAAGGCAAAAATGCCCAAAAAATAACCTTTAAAAAAAAAAAAAAGCACATTATTGCTTAAAATAATAATGATGACAAAACTAGATTTTGACACAGGAACCCTAAAAGACAAGAAAACATAAAACAAGGAGAAATGTCCTGCTTGGTTCTGTCCAAACTCACAGATTCACCTACCAACACCTCTGAAGCTCACAAATAGACCTTTTCATGGCAGCCATATTGGAATGAACTAGTAGTGTAAACACAGGTGTTACCAATGATACAAGTTAAGGTCAGGTTCCATTTAGTGAACCAGAGCCTTTCCAGTGAGCCAACAAGCACAATAGCAGCACCCTGACTCTGTAACACCTGTGTTTATATTACAATGTCATGTCAAAAGGCTGCTGTGAAAAAGGCCTGTTGTGTATTAGCTACAAATAGATAGCAATAGGCACACCCCCAGTTTGGAGAAGTAGTAGGAGTATCAGTGTAGAGAGCAAAGCAATGTACTGCTGTGACTACTGACAGAGTCAGCAACGAAACCTTTTTTAGCCACCTAAAATAAAGGCCAACCAAAAGAATTACTATCAGTTTAGGTATATGCTATGTTTAGAATATTTTCATGTCCTTACCTTGCTGTCAGGCAGCCCTTTCTGATGGGAAACTGAAGTTGTTATGTCCATCTATGGTGGTCTAGAGTTACCGATCCACCTGTTTAATTTGTTTAATCTGTTTAATTTGTGTGTGTTATTGTGTGACATTGGTGTTTTAAAGAGTTAGTTCAAATCCACTTAGATGATACACTGACCATGGACAAGTACCTCATACAACCTCACATCAAATATCTGAACTATGCCTTTAAATCAATGCAGGTGGTGGATGTTGAAATATAATTCTGTTTTGTTCATAATCAAAATAATAGAATGTCACTCTGCTTAGGAAGCAGGGTCAGTAAAACAAGTCAGTTACTCTGTGAAACAGGGTTTGTGTATTAATGGGATCACTGCAACTGTGTGTTTATCATTGGAGTAAAATAAAGCACGGTTTATGTTAACAATAAGAATGTGCTTTTATTCTGCAGGGACGTGTTTCCTCAAGGGCTGCCCGATGAATACGCCTTTGTGACAACATTCAAGTTCAGGAAAACCTCAAGACGTGAAGATTGGTACCTGTGGCAGGTTTTTGACAAATATGGAATCCCACAGGTGGGTCAGCCCAATGAAAACAGTAATAAATGTGACTGTTATGTGTCTGGATTTAGCCAATTACATGGTCCACTTAGAACAGGCTCAGCTTACTGACGATTCATATCCTTTTTGAATTATTGGGTGCAAAACATGGAAATGGAGTATTTATTTCTGGCCAAGACAAATAAAATCAAATCCAGACTTCAGGTTATAATTTTTAAACAGAATCTGAAACTGTAATATTGTAATTCTTCATGTTACAGCAGTTTATCTTTTGGTAACACTTTATATTAAGGTGTCTGTAATAAACATTAGTTAATAGGTAGTAAAGAACATATAAGATGCTTATTAACATTAATCTGTGTTAACAAGACTGTAGAAGTGTTAATAATAGCATTATAACACACATTTATTGTTAGTTTATGACACATTTATGAACATTTTTAAGAAACTTGTTGACAGTTTATAGACTGCTCAAGAACATTAATAAAAGCTTTATGAGTTTCATATACCTGTTTATAATAGCATTACAAACACATTTATTGAGTTAAACTGACTCATTCATTGTTAAACCTTTACAAAGCTTTTGTTGTTACTTTATTAAGATTTCTACACACCTCACAATGCATTTATTATCAGTTAATTGTGCTTTTGTTGCCATCAGATCTAACATGTGATTATTTAATAAATCCTTTATTATACATTTATTAAGTATGCCGTTTTGGCTTTTGGATCTAAAGTGTGAACAATGCTTACTGAGGTCAATAAATCCTTCATGTGGGCTCAAAAGGTCTATTTAACCGCTAATAAGTGTGTAATAAACCTTAAGCATTGCTCACACTTTAGATCTAAAAGCCACAAAATGTGTATTTAACTGTCAAATGCATAATAAAGTATGTAGAACTCTTAATAAAGCAACAAAATAAGCTTATTAAAAATGACATTATAGGCAAGTTACTTAAACTCAAGAAAAGTTAACAATTTTAAGAAAGTTACATATAAATGTTAAGCATCATACAAGGCCCTTATTACTTGTTAAGTAACATGTACAGCCACCTCAATAAAGAATATCTTTTTTCCATACTTTACATGTGTTTACAGTATATTTTATAATAATAAAATTATTAGAAAACTTTGAAACTTTGTACCTGAATCGGTTGATTTAAGGTGGAGCTATTCTGTGTATTTCTCTAGCCCTATATCTTTACTTAAACTTGACCGTCTGTGTTTCTCAGCACCCATCATTAACATGATCCTGCCTCTGACTTGTCAGGTGTCCATCCGTCTGGACGGCGAGAACAAGGCGGTGGAGTACAACGCCGTCGGGCTGACAAAGGATGCTGTCAGAGCTGTGTTCAAGAACCCCGAAGTTGACAACCTGTTTGACCGCAGCTGGCACAAGATTGCCCTGAGCGTGGAGGCCAAGTCTGTGTCTCTGTACCTGGACTGCAAACACATCCAGACTCTGCCCATTGAAGACAGGGAGGACATCGACATCCAGGGGAAGACAGTGATTGGGAAGAGGCTGTACGACAGTGTGCCAATTGATGTGAGTCTTGAGCTAGTTTAATATACTCATGTAATGGAAAGTAGCATTATTAAAGTGGGTAGATGTACTTTTTTGACTCTGCTATATCTTCCATTGCAATGTGTGTAAAATGAGGTTATTTTCTTGATGTTAATCTGTTTGTTTGTGTGTGTTCATGCAGTTTGACCTCCAGAGGATGATGATTTACTGTGATTCCAAACACGCAGAGCTGGAAACCTGCTGTGATCTACCCAACGGACCTGTGAGTATTTTAGGCACTGTCTAAAATTGGGGAGATTAATTAGAGATTTGGTTGTCTACAAATATACTATATTACATAAATTGCAGAAGAGAGATGCTTGAAAAAGACTGGATTTGTTTGAATTAAAAGATACAGTCAGATAAATAGATTTGTTTCTAATTGCAGGTTACTTTAAGGCAGTAAACTGTATCTTTATCCCAGGCAACTCTCTAATTTTAAGCACCGAGACTTTTAGATTAAAAATACACACTTTTGTAAACCCTCTGAATACTGTTACAGGCTTCCACTTACAGGGCTAATCAGTTCTCACAACTGGTTCGCTGCTAGCTAAGCAGCTAATCTCAAAAACCCTAGAGTAGAATTACAATATTTACCATAAACCAAGAAATTAACTTCCATGGTCTCTGACATTTCTAAAAAATATGATTTAAAGGTTAATTAGATTTGGTTGTCTACAGATGTACTACTGCATAATAACTACATGAAAGCCTGAATTAAAAGTTACAGTCATGTAAGTAGATTTGTTTCTAATTGCAGCTTGCTTTAACACAAAGCTGTCTTGTCTTTATTCTAAGCTAGTCTCTCACTGAAAACACCTTTTAGCCCCCCTCCCCAAAAACCACAAAAGTTATAACATTCAGTTTTTGGATTCGTTACCTATACAGCTCTCATACCACCAGGC
This sequence comes from Lutjanus erythropterus, assembly GCF_056507025.1. Lineage (NCBI taxonomy): Eukaryota > Metazoa > Chordata > Actinopteri > Lutjaniformes > Lutjanidae > Lutjanus > Lutjanus erythropterus. The sequence continues at coordinate 8,562,807 of NC_139332.1, forward strand.
TAATTTTGTAAACCCTGTGAATATTATTAAAGGCTTCAACGACAGAACTAATCAGATGTGCTCATAACAAGGCAGTAGTGGCTAGCTGCTAGCTGAACCCAAAAACAAAACAAATCAGCTGTATCAGTGACAAATATATGTCTTTCCAGTCACAAGGGCACATAAATAAGCATGTTTCAGATCTCTTTGAATTAAAAGTTACAATCATATAAGTAGAGTTGTTTCTAATTGCAAGTTACTTTAACACAAAGCTGTCTTGTTTTTATCCCAAGCTAGTCTCTAATTTAATGCATTCAGATTTTAGGTTAAAAACACCCAGCTAGGTTAACACGAACATTCAGTATTGGGATTTGTTACCTATTGTAGCTAACATACAACCAGGCTAATTTTGTAAACCGTCTGAACTCTGTCTCAGGCTTTTAATATGATGTAATCACAAGGCAGTGGTGGATAGTTGCTAGCTACGCGGCAACACTCAAAAACAAAACTAATCAGCTGTATCAGTGACAAACTTATGACTTCCTGGTCACAAAAGCACATAAGTCAACCACTTATATTCAGTTGAGCCAGCCAGACTTACATGTGAAGGTGTAATTTAACATTTTAGTGATTATGTCTGGAGTCTGTAGTTGGCTAGCAACCTTGTGGTGAAAACAAGAGCCCATAAAGTCACCACACCTGTCATTGTTAGCTAAGGTATAGTTACAGCATACAATTTTCCTGTAAAGCCATTTTTAACACTGTTTTTTGAGTGAAACAAATAACATACAAAGTGTTAATTAGTTAGCTTTAAACTGAGTATTGCTAGCTGTATTTTTAAACTTTAGAGCCAGGGTAGCTGTTTCCACCTATTTCTTTATCTAGTTTTAAAATCAAGCAGAGTTCTGCTGTATTATTAAAAACTAATCTATTTAGTAAATTTGAGTTTATTGATATAAACTCAAGATAAAGAATTTAATCAATATGGATGTGTATGCTTACCAAAATTAAAATGAATATTGTGAGTGTTTCTGAAAGGGACAGGGGGATCCATTTGGCTGCTTTGTATTCCTTAACAAAATATTACATTGTTTGCTAGCTAACTGAGAAGTTGACAAAATGTTATATTGTTTGCCAATTAGAGAAAAAGTTCACAAAATGTTATGTTTGCTGGCTAGCCAAAAAGTTAAACCATTACATATGTTGGTAACTAGCTAAAATCTTAAGAAAATGTTACATTATTGGCTTGCTAGCTAAAAACTACATCAGTTTTTATCTCCTCATCTCCTCCTTTGAGAAAAAATGTGAATTTTGCCAGTCAGAAACTAATTTTTCAGATTGTGCCAACATCATATGAATGCAGGATTAATGACCATAAAAGTGTGATGTCCCCTGAAAGACATTTGAAAAAGAAAGACAAATCATTGTGGCTTAAGGCTCATCAGCTCCTCTTGCCACTTAATTCAAACCACCACGCTCTCTTTTTATGGTTTGATGATCACTGTTGGCTTAAATATTCTCTTTTCAGTGCCCTAAAAAAGTTGTTACAGAGGCCCCGCCTGTCCAGATCCCCACTCCAACACCTACAGTTGGCGAGCAAATACGAGGACCTCAAGTGAACTGCTCCTGTCCTGCAGGAGACAAGGTAAGACCACCTCACTTAACCAGCCTTTATCCCTGCCTATTATTTCCATGGATGAGTGGGAATCCTCTCTTTACTGGATTTTTCGAAAGACGTCTTTATTATTTTCATTTCTCACAGGGAGAGATCGGCGCACCCGGTGTTGCAGGTCCTAAGGGTGAAAAGGTCATCTACCATTGCCTTTAACTACTAGCCTGTGTGTGAAACTACAGTTTCATTATGTTGCGGAGTTGTTTGCTCTACTTTTTATAGTGTGAACATACATTTTCAGGGTGACACTGGCTCTAAGGGTGCCATCGGACCGCCTGGAATCAAAGGAGCAAAAGGAGAAACTGTATGAAAACTTAAAGTGTGCACATTTATGAGTTTTCTTTTAATGGAGAGATAACGGCTAATTGATTGATAGTTTCAAAGCTTTCTTGGTACTGTAGATATGCTATCATACACATTTCATTTATTCCAGATTGCATGCCTTCCAGCTATTATCTCATCTGCTCTTCTTTCTGCCTCGATAATAATTGATCCTTATCGATTAATTATTTGCAGGGCAGAGTAATCTCTGTCAAAGGTGACAGAGGTGAGAAGGTAAGTAAACCTGCTCTCACTGATGCTGCATGAGCATCACATAAACCCAAATATATGTTTGTCTTCGTGCATATTTATATGCATGTAAATCTTATAGACACAATTTTCTGCTTTCTTTCTTTAAAAAACTCTATTTCACCCATTCTTGAGAATTAGAACAAAGCTGTATTTTGAGGGAGCTTTGATATTTACTCTTGAATTATGATGGGGAAATATATTTTTGAGATCAAACTTTTGGCTATTAAAACTTTTAACAGGCCAGCCTCATAGTGATTAGAGTTTATGTTAAATGTAGACGTCAGCATGGGTGGTTTTAGGTGTGACAACAGCGAGAACCGTCCATAGAAGCGACTCATCTCGAACAAACAATGGCAGCTCCTGAAGAGGTTAGCATCCAATTGCCTGCCAAGTGTTAAAAGTGCCTGCCTTTTTCCAAACGGACTTCCCAGATGGTTCTGTGTAACTAACCAACTGGTGTGTCAAGGGCCAACATTGTCATAAAAAATACGATTATAGTATCACATTTTTAAACCAATGCCATCAGTAGGTATCGATAGTTTTAGATTTTGAAGGCTTTTAATACTTTTTTAAGTTGTTTTAGAAGTTGTGAATTCTTGTCTGGGACATGGGTGTTTTGTGGTGCAGAGCAAGTTTAAGAATTAAAGCAAACCAAGACATTTGACGAATTACATATTTTTCACATATATAAATCCTTAAAGAATACATTTTCACCCCAGAAATGGTTTTAGAGTGTTGGTATCAATAATTTATAACGTTTTTTTTTGGTAGGACAATTTGTCCCAATTCTCAAGAATGGCTGATTTTACATCTTTCTTTTTTCCGTTTTATGTTTGTCTTTCGACTTCTCTTCTGTCAGGGAGTGGCTAGGAAAATGCTCATAGCTGTTATTGTCAGAATTACAGGACAGGTTACCACAGAGGATGTGTAGCAGGGAGGGCAGGCCGATGCAGACGCCCACCCAGTTCAAATCACAGCCTCTGTCCTGCTTGGCAGTGCCAGCTGGGAGTCTCAGAGTATAATTTATTCCTTGAGACAAAGTCCCCAGCATGCATCATTCAAGCTGTCCAGAGAGGGACACTTAAAATGGCCACAAGAGGTCTGGAAGACGAGACATATGGTTGTCTCTCTTGTGTTATCTGGTTTGGTAGTGAGAGTTTTGAGAATGCAATTCTTTTGGATAATACAGGGGTACCTACATTATTTAGCTCTTTTCTCTCTGTGTAAAAAACTAGCAGCAAACTTTCTCATTTTAACATCAGTAATTCAGTCAGACAGACAGCAGAAGTCATTTCATGATAAATTTATTTTCATTTTGTAGCTCTGGCTGCTCGAAACCTTGCTGGTTTGATAAAACTGCATTAAATCAAACTTTAATGCAGAGCATCCCTGCTGCTTTTCTATTTCTAACTGTCTGCATGAGCATCTGTCTTCACTTTCTCAGTTTGTTGTCGTAAAGTTTTGTAAAGCCGATGCAAAAACATGACGTAAGCCGGCTTCAAGCTGTGGTTAAAAACGGCAATGTCGGTCATCGAGTCGCACGGGGTGAAAGTGAATTCATCCAGCTTTGATTGCTTCTAATTGCATCTCTAACTGACAAGAACAGGCAATTCCCCATGTAGCAGTGTTGTTATAGATAATGTCTTTTTCGTTATAGGGCGCAGCAGAGCAGGGGCCTTTCTCCTAATCTCTGTGATGAAAGAAATGACGTGCGTTAAAATGATATAAGCTCCTAAAATAATTAGAGGGCAACCTTGTGTGACTTGTAAAGTGGTTTATGAAGCTGAGGGAAGTCTTGCGGTGGGCAAGACCTCATGGTACTGTGTAATTTAACAGTCATTACTTTTCACTGAGTCCAGCTTTCGAATTCCAAGGGATTCCTTGGCTTAGCATATATGACATCAGTGTTCAAACCAAAAGTGCAACACTGTGAGGACAATAGAAAGCCATTGTTCCTTGAGTCTTCGGTTGGATGTGCGACCAGACCACAGTGGGTCTTGGTGAAGTGGTTGACAGCTGTTAGCATATTCTGGCTCCCAAACATTTACTCAAAAGTTTGTGTGTTTTTGTGTATCTTGACTCATGTAACTCTTTAACTGGGTTGCACCAACAAAGATTAATTTAACTCATTATTATCACTGTTTAGCAAACCTAGATTTAAAATGAGTAAACTGAGTAAGATTTAAAGTCATGTAGAGCTCTGTTGCACAGTTAAAAACTAAACCCTGTTTTCGAAATCCAAGTTTAATGGTGTACACAAAATTAAAGAGTGTAATCAATATGGAGATGCTTGGAAAAAAGGGTTCTGTCTGGACCTTGTGAGTTTAAAAGCAGCAAGGAAACCTTTAACTTTCAGCTACTCTGTATACCTTTACAAAATATTACATTGTTTGCTAGCTAGATAAAATGTTAGCAAAACATTACATTGAATGCTAGTTAGGTAACAAGTTAACAAAATGGTATATTGTTTGCCAGCTAGCGAAAAAGTAAAAAAAAAAATGGTACAATGTTTGCTAGCTAGTTAAAAAGTTAGCAAACTGTTATGTTGTTTGCTAGCTAGCTAAAAGGTTAACAAAGCATTACATTGTTTGCAAGCTAGCTAAAACATCCAAATATTTCATTGTTTGCTAAGTGGCTAAAAAGTAATGAAAGGTTAGCTAAAAGGTTAACAAAGCATTACATTGTTTGCAAGCTAGCTAAAACATCCAAATATTTCATTGTTTGCTAAGTGGCTAAAAAGTAATGAAAGGTTACATTGTTTGCTGTTGAGCTCTCTAATTTCTCCTCCTTTGAGAAAAACCTGTTGTCTGCATTTATGGAGCAATATTCTCAAATAGAAGCTTGAAAAACAGCAGATAACAGCATAGTAAGAAAAAAAAAAGAGACTGCCTAGCAGCAACTGGCAGGCTGTTTTAATCAACTGGAATGAAAGAAAGAAGAGGCGCATTATAAAACTCAATTGAGTTGAGTCTGTTCCTTAATTTTCTTCGAGGAACATTATTATTAAGTTTAAAGTTAATGCTGGATCACACTTTAAATTGGTGTTTGAAGTTTTGGGTGCAACAGAATTCAATTGAAAAAAAAAAACTAAACTGAGGCTTAAAGAGGTTTAAATGTAATCTGTCTGAAATTTAAGATAAAGTTTATGGTTTAAAAGTTTGCTGCAACATATTTCAAAGTTAAATCATGATTTAATCAGGTTTAACAGTTATCCTTGTTGGTGCAGACCAGCCTTTGTATTGTGTTTGTAATGTTAACTTTTCTCTTTAATCCAAATGTCTGTCACCGTTCCACTGTCTGATTAATCAAGTCAGTTTATCTCTAACATTTGTTCTGTATTAATCCTCCTAAACCGTGTTCTTTGATGCTACCAGGTTGACTCTTTGACAGCACGCCATCGTCGCCATCCTGCATGCTTCTGTATTACACAACAGTCAAAATAAATCCTCGCCTTCTGTTTACAGGGTGATACAGGCAGCATAGGGTTGACAGGTGCTCCTGGACAAAAAGGAGAGAAGGTGACCTGGACATGTGGAGGATCTTAAATATTCTACTGTTCTTTAATATGTCGAATCACTTAAGTTCACATACTGGTATTAATTATGTGTTTCCAATCATCTAACAGGGACTTGGTGGTGTGCCAGGTATTGATGGCTTACCTGGAGACAAAGGAGATAAAGTAAGAGACACATTTTTTGGTATTTCAGGCATGTTTGGGAAACGTTTGCAGATGTTTTCATCTGTATATTTTTCATAAACAGGGTACACCAGGAGCAGCTGGTAATCCAGGACTGCCAGGCACAGCTGGGATGAAGGTGTGTGAATTCCTATTTTTAATCCAGTGCACATGCATTTGGCTGATGTTTGGAAGTATTTTAAAACAGTGTTGATGCGGGTAAAAAGGAAAAAAAAAAAAAAGGATATCTTTAGTCATTGTGGTTTTGGCACTGATCTCAGAGACGCGCTTGTTCTGTTAAGTGGGCGTACATACGTTTTTCTGGACAATTACCTCCCAGCCTGTTATCGATTTCCTGTGAAAGAGGGGGGCAGTTTAGTTGACTTTCCCTTGGACGAAGCAGCAGCTGGTGAAAGAGCCAGGAGGGGGAGGAGGCGGAGGAGGGAGGAGGTGCTGGCATAGGTTTGGCCAATAGTCTGTGACAGGCTGCTCAGCCCCAGGACGGGAGCGAACGATCGCCCCCTTTTGATACAACACAGAGAATACTAAATCACTACTCTACAGCTGCTCTCATGGGACTGTACATGCATCAAAATAGAGATCACGTCCTAACCCCATCTTTGAAATGGTATATTGTATTTCCATTAAAGTCAAGATGAAAAGACAAATGCCTTTTAAACAGTTTCACAATATATGCCAAAAACAAATGGAGGAAAATCTGTTTCTTTGTGTTCTGATGTCAAAATTTAATCTGTCTTCAACTTTTAGTGACATAGAGCTAGCAACAGCATGTTACATTAGGTTATGGCACACCTACTTCTCAATGTTCAAATCCAGTTATATGATAAGGAAGCTAGAAATGACTTTAAAGCTACTACAATATGATATATGATATATATGATATATCATATATGATATTGTGTTGATTTTGGAGGCCCCGGTGAACAAAAGCGGTCGTGTTTCCACCCCCGTAACCACAAAATAGAATGTTAAAACTCTCAATAAGAACCTGCTCCTGCATTTTTTTTTAACTGGCTAACAATCTTCTCACTGTAACTTTGCCTGAGAGAATGTAAGCACAACCTCATTTCATCTGATTTCACAGAGAATCAGACCTGGTCTGCCACCACAGGCATTAGGAATAACTATTTAAAAATAGACAATCCTCTCTATGATGGTCTTTTTTGCTTTTATAGGTCATATAGAGGTATCAGTGTTAAAATGAGACTGTTTCACAACCAGTTAAAAACTCCTTGTAGTAGCTTTAAAATGTAATTTGAAATTGCCATAATACAAAATATGTGAAAAATAAATTGCTGTCGGCTTTGCAAATATGCTGCCTAATCTGCAGAGATGCCGAGATGTGGTCTTATTAAAACACCACTATTCATTTTTAAATTATAAGGTGTCAAGTGGGATCAGCACAGAGTCTTTTTTAGCTTCTTCTAACTCTAACTTAAACTAAACGTTTTTGTTTTTATGGCACATTTACCTGAATGGTTTAGTGTTTTTGCTCATTGTGCTCCAGCAGTCTGTTTGTTCTCAGTTGAGTCCTGTACGCTAACTACCTAGCACAAATGGCAGCGACAAACAGTAGCTAGCTAACACAGACAAAATTCTAGTTAGTAGTTAAAGAGACATATTTTTCCCTGCAGGTTGTAGAGATCAAATCAGAGTGAAAGGGAGAGTGAATATTGGACTTCCATTCATAGTTTCTATTTAATTCTATTCTTATTTATGTTTTATATACTTTATGGCTTTAGCTGACTCAGATTTGGCCGTTCAATACAAAGAATAAAATGTAAGTAGGAAATCCCAGCGCACCGCAGAGCATCTCTCTGCCTGCCCTGTGTGCTCTGCAGTGCGCTGGGGTGAAATGGCTGACAGCGCATCACCAGTGCTCCGTTTCTATCTCCCTTCTCCTCTTCCATCACAGTTAGTTTTGTGTTTTATAGATTTAGTCACGGTTTGTAAAGTTGCCTGCTATGCTGTTGCATTGCTCTGTGTACAGTGACGGAGCAAAAACACAAAAGCTGAAGTTTGTTTACCAATTGCTCTTACCAACACGTTGCCACAAGAATTTTCTTAAATTAGTTTTATTTGTTTTTAAGTAAGTTTTGCTACTTCATTAGTCTTACCATTGTATAAGGCAACATTATGCCAAGCTGTGGTTGATTGGAGAGTTTTTCTGCTCCAAAATAGTTTTAAAAAAGAATATGAATAATGATGAAGCTTTTAGGCTAAGCAGCGATGACAAAACATTTTTCCAGCAGGCTGTTAGCCTGGAACTACAGGACAGCTCACTTACTTCATATTAAAGTATAATAGGCCCCTTTCACAGCTGCAACAGCAAGAGAAGTACAGGGTCTATCAATAACATTAACGATGACAGTGTGACAGTGAGCCAAATGAATTCAGTTGTCGGTAATTTTATTATTTAGGCCTGTGCTTTTCCTCTGTGACATGTCAAAATGTCTTTTGTGAAGAATGCCTATTGAATGAATTATTATTGGCCAAATGATATAACAGTAGTTTCTTTTTTTTTCTTCCAGAAGTCACAAAACAAAGATTGTAAAACTCAAAGTGGCAACACTGATTAAAGAATCATTTCCCCATGTGTTTTATTAGTTGTGATAAACTTGATTAAGTGCAAAGTGTTATGGTGCATTCACGTGCTCCTCAAATAGTCCCAGTTTCCGAGATGGGAAGTCATTATTTGGTGTGTTCATGTGCTTTTAAGTTGTAAAGTGGAAACAATATGGATGCTACTAAGAGCAGATGGTAATTTTCCAAGTTGTCGTTCCGACTTGATGGGACGTTCACATGAATTGCTCATTTTCCCATTATTCCGACACCACATGAATGTACTAATATACTGTCTTTACAGCTTGTGTAAAGCCAAGCCAAAAGGTTTTCTGAGTCACAACTACAGTTAAAGAAAACATTGCACACTGTGGTGCATCATTTATATGAGAAAACTTTTTGGAAAAGTACACTGGACTGTATTTAGAAGGAAATAAGAGCAGTTATAAAAAAATTAAGAGGAGACATTTCTTTCATTCTTTGCAGGAGAAAAGAGTGAAAGTGAGGTCAGAGGTCAAAGGTCAAGGTTCTCTCATGGGGTCAGGGGTTTTGTCACTGACAACTGCTGTTTCTTTTTTGGGGGTTTCAGGTTTCTCAGTTGGTCAGTTACATTTCTTACATTGATCCCGCTCTGACTCAGCAGATCTGAGTCCCAGCTGGCCTGCTGGATATTGCTGAGTCAGTATCTGTGACGCTTGTGGAGAGTGCCGACTCAATAACGTCCACTAATATAATGTTGCTCAATTTATATCCTACAGGGAATTCAAGGTGATGCAGGAATTCCCGGCTTGCCAGGACCAAAAGGTGTCACTGTGAGTATAATCTGACTGCATTTCACCAAATGTTCAGTTAAAGGAATAGTTCGTATTATTTGAAGTGGGGTTGTATGAGGCAGTCCTTCATAGTAGCTGATAGTGCTTAACCACAGAAGCAGAGAGGGGTACCAGTTCGGAAGATAAACAAGTTACTGCTAGGGACAGGGCTAGCAGCAAAACATATTTTAGCCACCTAAAAAAATCAGCATTCAAGCGTTCAAGAGTAGATAAGCAGACAGCCAAATATCACTTTCTGCAAACAACCAAACTCCATAGGCAAAATGTATGATTTTACATAGCAGGACACTGGAGTTGCTGGTCTACCACTGTCATGATCTGTTAGTTTGTTTGTGTTATTGTGTAACTTCCGTGTTTTAAAAGGTTAGTTCGGATTCACAAAAGTAATACAATAACACAAACAAAGTAATTGATGAACGTGGCCATAGAGCAGCAACTATCATGTTCTGCAAGATGAAATAATTGTTTTTCCCTAAGGAGTTTGGTTACTTTGGAGACAGTGATATTTGGATTATATAACAATAGTTTCCTGTCAGAAAAAGCTGTCTGAGAGCAAGGTGATGTTTTTAGGTGGGCCTTTTTTTAGGTGGCTAAAATACATTCTGCTGCTGAACCTGTCCTCAGCGGTACACTGCTTAGCTTCCTACACTGGTACTCCTGCTCCTTATCTAAACTAAGGGTGTGACAACTGCCATCTACTGTAGGTCATACAGAGACGATGGAGTCTCTCATACAAACTCATTTCATATATTCTGAACTGTCCCTTGAAGTTCATACATTGCTCAATGATAATATTAATTTTTTGAAATGATATATGATGTTTTATTGTAGGGTGACGCAGGTATCAGAGGTGAAAGGGGAACTCCAGGAGCCAGGGTAAGTAATAGTGCACCACTTCCTTAATGTAAGAAATATCACATTTGAACAGTTGAATGTAAACAGATCAGCATGCGTCACATCCACACAGTTCTACACATTCTTACATGTGAGCTGCAACAACTGTAAGCCTTGGCCATGTAACTCTGCTGCAACAGACAGGGGTTCAACATCTTGCTCAAGAGCACTTAATCAAAGTAGGACGTGCTGAGAGACAAGAGAGAGCTGCTCATTTACTTTCCATGTTTTCTCAGCGTGTTCTGGGATTTGAACCATGATGTTAGATCAAACCTGTACAGAACAGAGTTCATACTGCAAATCCTGAGGACAGGGTTAACGTCTGAGAGAGGCCATTCTTCTCAGAGGAACTTAGAACTGAGGGGCGTAATTGTGCAAACAGATGTGGCTTCCTTGATTCACTCTCCACACTTCCTGTCTGGGATTCTGCGGGGGTGTTTGGCCATAATGCAGTTCATTCAGGCTCACTAAAGCTTTGTTGATGTCTGAAGTTTCCTCCGATTCGTGAACACCTTCCCTTACATTTATGTTAGAAAGCAATCCAGCCTGCTCATAAATCAGTGAGAGGTTATCTCCGAGCATCACGACGGTTTCCACCTGAAGTCAAGTTGGCAAGATGTTTTTGTGATTGCAGTGACACTACAAGTAACAGATTGAGTAACCACCGCAGGGAGACATAAGAAACAGCTGTATCGATTGCTTTTGTGTCATGCTGAGATGTCAACGTGAATTTAAATTTAAACGACTTTAACGAGGGGTCCGTATAAAGCAGTAAACACGGAATCGGTACACTGATTACTTTGCCATATGGCGTGAGGATGTGTAGCAGGTTCTAGGTATACTGAAGCTCCATTCAAACATGCCATTGCCAGGTTCAGAGATGTCTGTCAGCCAGTCAGTCAGTCAGTAAGCAATTTCCTGTAGGTGAAAACTGGAAAAGTACTTGCCCCAGTAAAGTGATAAAAGCAATAGATGGTTTAGAGGAAGAACCTGGGGTTGAAGTCAGGGCAATTTTGACTGAAAAGTCAGAGATGTGTTTTGGGCTCCACAGCAGTGTCTACTGTTTACAGGTCTGCTCTCTATTAGCCATGGTAGCAGTGTGGCTCTAGGAATAGTAATACAGACCAGGCGGTTAACCATATTGTCGTCTTCAAATGGAATCATGGAATAGCTTGTGGCTATGACACCAGAAGTTGTGTCCACAATATGTTTGTCATGTAAGTGGTTAAGTCATGAAACACTGCTGCTAGGCAACAGCAACATTGACAATACTGTCCATGTCTATAGGTCACCAAAGCTAACAATTTAGCAAGCTAGCAAGCTGCTAACACTAAGGAGGAAACACAAAGGCATAATGAAAAGATGAGAATATCAACATGTTCCAGAAAAACTACCAAGAAAAGCTCTACACAACTAAAATTACAATACAACAGCTTACCATCCACCAGAAAGTGAACACCACTCTTTCTGAAAATCATGTCACAATTCGTTGTGAATACCACAGGAACAGGGCGTTCTTATGGACGTTACCTGTGAACGTTGTAAACACAGCACATTTGAACGCAGCGTATCTCAACTGGATGGATTGCTTTGAAATCATCAGTAACATTCTCATCAGTCTCAGCTGCACTTTGCATTTGATGCAAGTTAGCAAATGTTAGCATGCTAAACTAACTCTTGGTTTTTTTTATGTATTTGATTATTTTCACCTCTGACAGGTCTTTTGTTTGGGATGTTCCCAACTCTAATGGACCCCTTACCCTCTATCCTACCCTCTACCCATATTAGCTTTCCGACATTAGCATTTAGTTAAAAGCACCGCTGTCGTGGTTGTATTAAGGAGAGCGCTGTGCCTCAGTACAACATGACATAGTTAGCGATCAACATTTTTTTTCTTCTTTTTTTGATATATTTCACTGTTTTCACCATTACCCTTTACCCCTCCCTCTACTCTATCCTGTACCTCTACCCTCAAACCAACCTTGTACCCTACCTACCCTCCCCTCTACCCTTCCCTTCACCCTACTCTAAACCCTCTATCCTACCATCTACTCTTAACCTTACCCTCTACTCTGTCGTTTACCTCTGCCCCCTACCCTTTACCCTACCTCATACTCTACCCTCTACCCTACCCTCCATCCTCCACCCTACCCTCTACCTTCTGCCCTACTCTCTACCCTCCACTTTATCCTACTTAAATTACCCCCTACTCTACCCTCTACCTACCTTACTCACCCTCTACCCTTTACTCTACCCTTTACCCTACTGTCTACCCTTTACCCCATTCTACCCTGCCCTTCCTTACCCTTACCCTTACCTCACCCTACCTCTGACGCCGACTACACAATTTTTATTTGTCGCAATAATGTAATATAACATCTTTCACTTCCTGCAAGCAGGCTATTTTTACAACAAAAAACTTGTATTTCTATGTAAAATAATTTTCATCGACTTACAGATCATTTATTTAATTGGTGGAGTACAAAAATACTTAAAATTTGTTTTCTTGTACACTGTTTTCATTTTAGGGCGAGGCAGGTTTGGATGGATTACCTGGCAAACCTGGTCTTCCTGGGAAAGATGTAAGTCATGATCCTGCCATTACAAACAGATATTTAATTTGTGATAGATTTTGTGAGTCACCCTTGTGCTAATGAAACTTTTGTCTAAAATTGATTAGGGTTTGAGAGGAATGGCTGGTGCACCTGGGCCCAGCGGAATTAAAGGCACTAAGGTATGCTCCTCTTGCGCTGAATGCAAAACACTGTTCACTTGATTAGAAACAATTCATAGAGGATATCGCCGTAAGCATAATATTATTAAGCTGTGCTGATATAAATCATTTGAAAGAGGTATCGTCAGTTTCCCAAGGTTCTGTCTGCACTCTCCAGACATTCCTCAGTCTCCTCTGTGCCATCAAAGTCTGCCCACTCATTTGTCTGAGAAAATGAAACGCAGACTTCATTTGTCTGTCTGTAATTACTGACTTTGATGAGTCTTCCAGTGGTGCACACATGCTTATACCACACCCATATGCATGCATAAGGATGCACGCATACACACACATATGCACAAAGTATCTCTGTGGTACTTTACACACAAGAATCACTTTCCTTTAAACCTGAAATAAGCACACACTTTAACACGCGTCATCTCATAAATTATGGTCGTTGCCGTATCATTACCATATTGCCTGGGGTGCTTTGCTCTGAGAGTCTCTTGATTCTAATGACGGGGTTTTCACCCTTGTTGTGTGCACCATGTCACAGGGGGAGAGAGGCCTTCCCGGATTACCTGGGGATGTGGTAAGTACCAAAAATAGACCAAAGGGATATAAAAATTTAATTCTTAAGAATTACAGGTTTCTTTAGAGATGATGGACATAATGGAGTTTTTTTTGAAGCAGACAAAAACAACAAACATACAGTTTAAGTTTATGTTGTACATTTTATCTGTGATCAGATCTATGATGATGATCTATGATCTATTTTTACTATTACTTCAAACAAACCAGATAATCATTGACAGGATTGACCTACTGACCTCGTTCTTTAACTGAAACCACATGTCTATTCTGATTAATTAGAAATAAATCAGTAGCCATTTTTCAAGGATTCAGGGTCACTTTTTATCATTACACAGCGAAATTAGAGTTGTAGTTCCTTCATACTAAACAAAATACAACATATATTCAGATACTTAATTAAATTCAGAATGAAAAAGGAAAAATGTATAACCAAAATATATATATACACACATATACATCCGGGAAATAATTCTGTGCATTTTTTGAATTTGTATCAGATTTTGATGATCGATTCATCATTTAACTAATTTTTAAGCACAAGTTAAAAAAATATTTGCTAATCTAAAATATGACATGATGATACATTTGTTATATGATAGTAAACACAATTTCTTTGGCTTCGGGGCTTTCAGTTAGAAAACAGTATTTAAAAAATAAAGTCATTCATCAAAAAATATTGAGATTTAATGAATTGACAATGACAATTATAATGTAATTGCTTGTTCCAGAACAATAAAGGACCAAATAAGTTCGTTGTATGTGAAAATAATAACTTGCAATCTCAAAATAATGACTTAGTATCTCACAATGATGAATAATGTTCCCAGAATAATGAGTTGGTATCTTGACTATTTAGAAACACAGATACTGAGATATTATTTTGAGATATAAAGTCAATATTTTGCAAAAGCATTTCATTACTTTGAGATATGAAGTCACTATTTTGAGAAACTAAGACATTTAAAGACTTAAAGGATCTTTTTTTTCCACTAGAGTGGCAGAAATGGGCTTCCATACAGAAGAAAATATTCATCCAATATATTTATTTTCCCAAGTAACAAAGAAGGGGGAATCATTTTAAGCAAGATTATGTTTCCCACAGGAAGCCATAGAGAGATTTTGGATGTCAAAATTGCAATGAAACACCATTAAACTATTTGCATGAGCCAGGAATTACTAATTGTTACATAATTATTAGACCAAGGTAGCATACACATATGAAAAAAGCATAATGAGGTTATTCATTTATCTTTCCTTTTTATTTCAGTTTCAAAAAGAAGGCTTACGGGGTGAAAAGGTGAGTAGTTTATCATGTTTACCTCATCATCATGTAAGTAAATACCACTAGTGGTGCGGTACAGTATAATTAACTACTTCTTTATGAGGAAGAGAACTGGGTAGCAGATCATCTCATCATAAAAAAATGCAGTCATCAGCATGAAAACTACATACAGCACTACAGACTATACTGTGGTGTATTTAATTACTGCACATTAAAAATTAACATTACCATTTTTTCAATGCAAATACAGTACAATGTGTTTTGGAGGATTTGTTGTCTGAGCAGTTTCAAGGGAGCAGTGTTAGCCATAGCTGTCATCTCCAATAGTAACATATGTTATATTATGTATGTGATCGAGCTTACTCATGCGTTTGATCTGTTTCAGGGAGATGCTGGACCTCCAGGGCCTCCAGGGGCTGATGGCCCCCAAGGGCCTCCTGTAAGCATCATGATTTATTACTTCCTTCCTCTATATTTTCTCCTTGCTGCTGTTTAGCTTTTGATATTTTGTTGTGAAAAAAAAAAAAAAAAACACCTGTTCAGATGCACTGCCGAGCAGCTCATGATGACTCAGCTGAACATTTTATTCCTTAGGGTCCTCCGGGTATGCAGGGTCTACCTGGGGAACCAGGAGAGTTCGGCCAGAGGGTAAGAGTCTCATTTTGATGGAAAACATTTCCTCCTCGCCACTTCAGTACTGAGGCCCCACACTTGTACCAGGAGATGCTCAACAAAGTACATAGCTGTTAAAAACCTGCAGACTTGGTGTTGTTGTTTCTGGTTTCAGAGTGCTGTATTCATATCCATCCTGAGTTTACAGCACATGTTGATGGAGTCTTCTGGTAAACAAGCAAAACTGTTTGTGAGGTAGAATGAATCTTAATGTTTGAGTCGCATCATTGGGCAAAAGGAGTGCAGGTTTTCTAACTGGCTTCTGGACTGGCAAAGAAAATCTTGCACAAAACACCTCCTCCTTAAGTGTAACACTTAAAGCTTAATCTCTCCTCAGGGATTTACTTAAAGGAGTTGCATACACTTTCCATTGAGATCGTTTGTTTACTTGCACTGGCACTTGATTCACCTGTTGTCGCCACCATCCAAGAGCTTCAAAAAATTGCAGCAATTTCTCTCTTCTGGCCAAAACAGAGATCACTAATTACATGAAGAAAGTCAGCAGAACTGGTAAGAATAGCTTTAAGTAAATATAAAGCTTACAAGAAGTGACTGTTAAGGTTAGTCTAGCTAACATTTAGCCTACCTAGCTCATAAAGAGAAGTAAGAAATAAGAATGATAATAATAAGAAATCTCTGTACAGAAGTCATTCATGATAAAAATGAGTTTTTCTAACGAGTTATTTATTTGTTGTGGATTTCATACCACACACTACACAAACTATGTAAGCTATGGCAGTCTAGACTATAGCTACCCTAATGTTATAACCCATCCTAGCTAACATGGAGCACACTTTAAGACATAGCCCTCTCATTTAAACTGTAACAGTAATTTATTTTTTATATAATTTATTCCATACATTAATTTATCCCCCTAAACTTAACCTAACAGTTAAGAATCAGAGGTACCTTAAGTTTAATTTACTTAAATTGCTAAGGTCTACTGTGCAACCTTTTTCTGTATTTAAGGGATTCCCTGAAATACTTAAGTCAACATTTTAAAGAACCCATAAAGGACTAAACAGTGTTTTATTATGTGGCTTTGTTAAATACTTGATTCTGATTGGTCAATTGCAGTATTCTAAGGTCTGTTATTTCTGTATAGCAGGCTGTTGCTAACAGGTCATTGTAATGAAGGACAGTTGCTATGGACACAGTTCTGATATTAGACTCTGGAGGAGCTATAAAGTCACTGTTAAACCCCAAAAAGCATTTTAAATGAATATTTTGTGTCAAATTATTGATTTGTTTTGTACATAATGGTGTAAAAAGCAGGATAATGTACAGGATTATCCCTAAGGGACATTATCCCTTACTTGTGCAACCAATTTACTTTTAAGGTAAGCTCAACTTGGACTCCAAGGAATATCTTAACTTAGGTGTTTTGTGCAACTGGTCCCAGGTCATCATTTTGTCTTTTTATGTACAAAACCGAACCTGTACCTCTGAAGCATTACTTCTCAGTCTGCATGCAAATCTTACCGTCGTGAACTGCAGACTGTCACACCAACCATGGCCCTGTCTCAAATGTTTCTCCTCATATAACATAAACATACCATAAGCTGTAGGGCTGTGTACTTAGCTATGTTGAGGTCAGGGTTAGGATGTGGTTTCACTGAAGTTTAACAGTTTGTTCATATAAGTGAAACAGGCAGACGTCTACAGGAAACCTGACAGGTCAACTGTGCCTGGGAGGCTCGATTCAGGGCACGAAAGCATTTAGAATAGCTCTTACCTCTTGCCTTTTTCATGGAAGGCCACAGAGGACACCTCACATCATGTGATGATGTGAAGTGACAAGCTTTAAAAAGTTTGCGCCTCACACACTTGAAGACTTGTGATGTATGATATAGTTTTAAAAATAAAAGCTACATTGCTAACGCCAAATATTTTCCAAATGCCAACCTGTCCAAGAGCAGCAACGTGAGCCAGAGGCCAGGCCAGATGTGTATCTTTGACACCTAACACTATGTTTCAACCAACAAAGCAATAGGTACATGCTTGAGTGACACTAGAAGCTTGTGTGCAATGCATCTTGGTACATGTAGGCACTGTCGCCATGGCTCTGGGAGCAGAAGAATTTTGCTGTCTTGGTCAATATAGCACACTTTGAGGATTTTACTGGAGATCCACATGAAAAGTGAACTACAGAGAAGTTTACCTGGCGACTTAATCAGCAGTGAACTCGTTTGGCAAGGATTAAAACAGACATTCATTTATATGAAAAGTCCTGCAATCCAACTTTAAATCACAACAATAATTATGATATTGTGATGATACTGAGAAAAAAAAAGATATTTTAATGCATGGTGTCTTGGGGACTTTGGGGGCTTTTTATTGCTTTAGTCTGACTTTACATATTATGCAGAAAAAACGCCTGCTGAGTTTTGACTAAAATGAGATTATTATGCCTCCAGAGAGGCTCTTGTAGAACAAAACTCTAATATGCAGTAATTGGAAGTTTATACCATAGTCCCTTAACTGTATTTATCATATTCCTCTGGGATTATGTAGAATTAAGAAAACTGATATTTATTCCTCATGCTAATGAGCGCTGATATTGTAGCTGTTATCAGTGCTCGTGGAATTATCTCCAAAAACTGTCCCTGGTCTCTCATGTTCTTTTTTTTCCCTCTGTCTCGCTCCACACTGGTCCCATCGCCCAGCAGTATGTAATTAAAACAGACACAGTGGTTCTACATAATTTGTTCTTCCAAAACATTAACAAAGATAGTGACCTCCATTCCCCCTCTCTACTGGGAGCAATTAACTTCTCATCAGCAATATGTTGGAATCAACATTTGCAGCTGCTCGGTTGGGCAGCGGAGGCAAGGCGAGCCTCCTCTGGACATGAATAAAAGACTTGCCTACCAGCAGATTGCACTTTGTCCCCAGCCACATGAGCTACTCTGAGATCAAGAGATTTATACAGAGGTGGTAACAGTACACACGTTCTGTACTCAAGCAGAAGTACAGATTCTTGTTTAAAAAAAAAACTGATAAAAGTAGAAGTACTGATTCAACTTTTTTACTGAAGTAAAAGTGAAAAGTATAGGTTCTGAAGTGTACTCCAAGTATTTAAGTAAAAAGTTTGCAGGACATTCCTGCCAGCTGTTTCCACGCTAAGCATCTTGTCTCTTTTCATCTTATTACATAGTATTGTCTTTTTTGTAGTCACGTATATTTGTCTTGTTAGGTTTTTTGTCATCTTGTTACATCCTTTTCGTTATTACGTCTTGCTACATCGTTTATGCTGTTGTTTGGCTTGTTACGACTTTTTTGTCTTGTTATGTACATTTCGGTCTTATCACGTCATTTTTGGTTTATTTCATGTCTTGTCATCTTGTTATGCCTTTTGCTGTTTTTTGTCTTGTTACATCTTATTGGTCTTGTTACGTTGTTTTTCGTCTTGTTACGTCTTTTACACTTTTTCGTCATCATGTCTTGCTACATCTTTTGCGTTGTTTTTTTTTGGCTTGTCAGGACTTTTTCTTCTTGTTACATTAATTTTTGTCTTATTATATTGATTCAAATTTTTCATCTTGTTACATTTTTTCATGTCTTAGGTCTTTTTCGTCATGTTACATCTTGTTGCATCTTTTTTCTTTTTTATGTAATTTTCTTTTGTGTTTTTAGCTTGCATTAATGCAAAATACAAAATAATCACTAAAGTGACAAGTCTGTTTTTTTAAATATAAGGAGTAGAAAGTACAGATATTGTGTTCAAAGGGAGTAAAAGCAAAAAGTTTTCAGAAAAATAAATACTCAAGTAAAGTACAGATACCTGAAAAAACTACTTAAGTGTAGTAACAAAGTATTTGTACTTAATTACTTCCCACCTCTGCCAGCCAGACAAGCCTCTCTGAGATTGAGAGGGTTATAGTTTATTAACATGAATAAATACATCACATTGGGTTCAGATTCCACAATATCTAGAAAATCTCCCCCTGTGCAGCCTTGATTTTATTTTTTAATATCATTGGAGGTCTCGCTGAAGCATTTTACAGCCCCATGGGATGCTTTCCACCTGAATCCTAAAAAAAAAAAAAAAACCCAGCCAGATGGTGAGGAGCTTGACCTATTTTCCCCCAGCTTTATGGTTGTTATACCTCAGCTGAAGATGCTCAGGGAGGTGAGTGGGTGGGAGGTAGTGGGGGTGGTGGTGAAGGTAGGCTGAGAGCTGCGATAATAGGGTGGTCTCCACCGCTGCCAGTGCTGATAGAGTGGGCTGTATGGTTGAGTTGCTATAGATTGAGCCACTCTCACTTCCCCTGCAGCAAAGCTCTCATCAGTCGTGTGTGTCACCGCTGCTGAGGCCTGTCTATTCACCTCTATCCTGATATGACAGCTGAGGGCAGCCTGGGATGGAATGGGAACGGTCTTGAAGGGCTGCAGAGGAAAGGCATCAACAAACATATGAAGAAAAATAAGAGAAAAAATGTATTTAAGAGCAGGCACTAGGGTTTTCCTGTGGAGTATGCACGGACAAAATGTGTTATTTTAGCTTTCTGGTCTGGTCTAACTAGTTTGTTTGAAAAATGAACTTGAACAGACTTTTTTCACAGCAGCCATATTGACATGAAATAGCAGGGTAAACACAGATGTTACCAATGACATTAATTAAGGTCCCCTTCCATTAAGTGTAGCATCGCTAACATGCACAATAGCAGCACCCTACCTTTGTTTGACCTGAATGGTCTAAAGGGTTTTGTTTTAATTAGTATCATTGGTAACACCTGTGTTTACCTACTATTATTTGTCAAAATGGCTGCGGTGGAAAACGTCTTTTTATACTGGAATCAACATAATACAGTTATAAGTCAATTTCAAAGCTATATGTGGCATTTCTGCATTAAAGTTGTTGAGTTGTGCAGTTACATTATCCAAAATCTTTCCAACAATCATCAAACGCAGAGAAATGCGTAATTTATCAAGGTAATGTGCTTTTCCAGCTTGCTAGTTGCTATAAAACACAAGACACTTCGGATACATCAGAGTCAGCGAACGTAACTAAACTTAACATGAACAAAACTTTATTATCTTGTCCATGAACATTTTTGCTGCCTGACTCATGTCAGATAGATATTCATTAGCTAATATAGTTGTTTAAAAGTAATGAAAAAAAAAATCCCATGATCCAAAGCTAGTTCACAATTTCAAACCATGTTTTTTTGTCATTGTCAAAGTGAGAGGGACCCATAGCACCTTGTTTAAATGTGTAATTTAAAGGTAGCTTAACCAAACCATATCCCATGAATTCAGCTAGAGCTGAAAACTGCCATCAAAGTTACTGCTCATCTAAACAAGCCACATTAGCTTTAGCAGCAGTTTTGCTACTCCTGCTTTCCATGATGGCTGGGTTTAACTGCTGCTTCACTCTGTTATAAAGAATGAATGACTGAATTACCACCATCATGGTTCACTGAAAGGGATGCTTTCCAATTACAGACAACTGCCAGGAAAAAAAATTAAGTCAATTTAGTTTTTGCTTTAGCTAAGTCTAACCGTGGCTATCTCACCAGCTACAGGAGCCTTCACTTAATATAATGTAGCTCTCTCTTTTTCTTTAGCTGTCAAATTAATGTCCTGTGCTATTTAGTGTAGCAGAGTCTTACTGATGAGCTAACATGCACAATAGCAGCACCCTGACCATGTTTGACTTGAAAATAACACAGAGTGAATTAGTATCATTGGCAACACCTGTGCTTATGTTACTATTTTATGTCGAACTGGCTGCTGTGAAAAAGATTTAGGGCTATATTAAAATCAACACAATACAGCTGTAATTGAATGTACAAGGTTTTATTGTTTTTAGATATGTGATATAAAGCAACATTTGCTTCAGCAACAGTTTTGCTACTTTTTCCTCCACTTTGACTGGATTTAGCTGCTTCCTAAATTATTTGAAATAATTCACTGAATTACCAACGTGTTTTGATGTAGGCTCATCAAAATTGTTATTTGTCAACTGCAGGCTATAAAAAAATCTGCAAGTAAATTTAGTTTTATTTTTAGTCATGGCTGTCTCACCAGCTACCGTATCTCTCACTACAATGTAGCTGGGACAGAGTTAATCAGTAGCCTATGTGTGAATTAGTATCATTGGTAACATATTTGCCCTGCTATTTCATATCAAAATGACTACTGTGAAAAAGGTCTAGGGCTATATCAAAATCAACATAATACACCTGTAAATGAATTTACAAGGTAGTACTTTTGTGAGTTAAAGTTAGCTTAAACAAATCAAATTACATGAATTCCCCTTGAGTTGAAAGCTAGCGTGGAAGTTAGGCTGCTCATTTAAGCTAGTTACAACAGACAACAGCAAGGAAAAAAATTAGTGAGTTGATTTAGTTTTAGCTTTAGCTAAGGCTAACTTTCTTTGACTGTGTACTTGTCTATTTCTTGTGACTGAGTGCTATATGTGTGTATGACAGCATCTTCTGGAGCCGGATGGAAACTGAACAATTTTACGGCATATTAACGGACGTTTGGGAAAGATGTTAAGCCAAATATGTAGGCTAGTTAAAGTGCTTTGGCTTTGTAGAGTGTTTTAAGATCAACACAGTTAACTAAACCTCAAATTGTTAAATTATGGACAGTGGTGGGTAACTTTACTTCCACTCTGCTACATTTCAGAGAGAAATATTGAAGGTTACTTTCTATTCCACTACATTTATTTGACATTATTTTACTTGCCAGATGATGACATACATAATAGGTATTATAACAAGCTTTAGAAATACAACACTTTGCGAGCAGCTAAACCAGATGTCAAAACAACCTTTTTGGCTTCTGACATCTTACAAAAAGCAGTCAGGTTCACATGTGTTTTTAACAGCTCCAACAAATACAGATTTTCTCCTCTAAACTTCTCACGTAGTTGCATTTCTTTAAATGTTAAAATGGGTCAAAAAACTTAGTTTTTTTCCTCTTCCCTCTCCAGTGAATGATCTCACGTACATAAAACTGTATATAAATTAGTTTGAACCAGCTCCAACTCCAGCTCCTAAAACAGTAATAAGAGTATCAGTCAGAGGAATTGACTGATACTGACGGATTTTTGATGCATGACATCTACTTGTAATGGAGTATATTTACATTGTTGTAGTGTTTCCCAAACTTTTTAGTTTCGTACCCCTTCAGATGTTCAACGTCCACCTATGTATCTCCATCTTTTCATGTTTTTATGCCTCCTATACATACACATATAGCGTATGTATAAATCCACTTGAAACTGTGAAATAATAAACACAGGATAGTGACAAGAATGCAGTCTGCAATGTTTGTCTGAATTTGAGACAGTCTGAGTCTTAATTCATTTCCCACACATAGTCTGTTCCTCAGTTTTGCAGATCTCATTGTTTTCTCGTTTCTTTTGCTCACCCCCAACTTCCCTTCACGTACCACGTATTGGTACAGTATTTTTACCTGAGTAAAGGATCTGAATACATTTTTCCACTACTCGTTCAGACTGACAAATGTAGTTTCAAAGCCCTCTTTATTCTGTCAAATTTGGTGGAGAAATGCTGAATCTTTGCAGAATAATGCTGGGTTTAAAAATACTGATATGAGCCTGAGAAAGTGCAACTATGGGAGAGTTTCAAAACATTACTATTTTTAAACTCTGCCATAGTTGCTAAAACCCAAAATGGAAGAAACAATATGAGGGACATGACCTCAGACACGTCCTCAGTACTGTCTCCAGCTCTGGAAACAACTCATCTTTTGCATTAAATGTTTTTTAATTTAGTTTTCAAACTAATTTGACTATTTTTTTTTTCTCACAGGGAAAGAAAGGTGAAAGTGGATTGCCTGGAGTGGATGGCCTTCCTGGACCCCCTGTAAGAACAATTTCACTGAAATAGAAAGCAAATTGAACACACACATCTTGGTAAACTACTCGTTTCAAATGACCTCTTTCTTATGTAGAGCTCCTGCAGTGTTCTTGCACCTCAATGACCTCTCAAGGAGAACGGAGGGGAATTAATTTGGTGTTTTAATTGTGTGGGTTTGTGTGGGATGGATTTACGTGACCCACAAAGCGCAAAATTACTGCTCTCTCAGAGGGGTCCTCACTGTGTGTTTTAATGGAGGGGAAATAAACAGGGTAGATTAAAACCAACAGGTTATGTCAATTAATTCTGCAAATTGCTCTCTGGAGCAAAATAGAAATACACCTGTCTTCAAGTGGTAACCAAGGTTGAATGAGCTGTAAACAGTGCTGTAATACCCCCCTCTAGTGGCGGCTCACTGGTACTAATGGACACTGACTTTTGGAAGTTCATATGAATAAAATTATGAGGTAAATTTGTTTTGACTTATTCCAAATATATTGCTTATTGGCACAGTGGGATAAATTGGGAATTGGGACAAATCATGTCTTTCCAGTCCTATAATTCCTTCATGAATTTCTTTTAAGTATTTTTTACATATAAAATATATATAATTTATAAAATTATTTGGTTTGTTTCTATACATACTGTGTGACAGAAAACACCCTTGTCCCAGACAAGAATTCACAACTTCAAACAATCAAAAACTGTGTTAAAAGCCTTCAAATCTAAAACCAACAATACCTACTGATAACATGAATAAAAAAGTGGTATTGTAACCACCTACGTTTTAAACTTGATTTTTATTTTATGAAAATCAAAATGCTGGCTCTAAGTTCAAGTTGTGTACCAGATTTCTGCCATCAGGGTTTCAGAAAAACATTATTTAATCATGCATAAAAAGGTTTAGCTATACCCTAAGGACCCCTGTCTCACTTCCTGGTATAAAAAAGGCGGGAAAACTGCTCAAGTACTGGTAAGCTTTAGATTTACTGGATTTACTAGATTAACTCTAGCCCTTCTAAATCAAAGCTAAATAAGAATTATGGTTAGAAAATTTGTATTTAATTCATATTAAGAGAACTCAGAGCAACTTAAAAAATGTCTGTTCACTACAATTATGCTGTGAAATGAGAAAATGTAACATTTTGTCAGTTCTGAAAATCAAAAAACCCCTTGAAATACAGTTTTGCCAGATTCTCAAGATTATGAATTGATGATAAAGTGATACAACACTTTCAATGATATTCCTTTTATTTTGCAGGGTCCTCAGGGTCCACCTGGGCCACCAGGAAACCAAGGACACACTGGACCTCCTGTAAGTGATCAGACATACAAATCAGGACACAATAATTCTTAAATAATTCTGGTACAGAATGAATAACATGTTCACATACCTGTTTTTTTCTTTTTGTAGGGTCTCCCTGGTGAGATTGGATTTTCAGGCAAACCTGGAGAGTCTGGAAAGCCTGTGAGTTGGCCTTTCATTCTCAAATAAAAAACATAATTTACTGTCTGTAGTACTTTCAATCATAGGTGTTCAATATCTGTTGTCGTCTCTCTGTTCCCATCACTAAATGTCAACCTTTTGTCACTGATCTTCAAAGGGTCTTCCTGGTAAAGACGGTCTGGACGGTCTTCCTGGAAATGACGGTGCCATGGTCAGTATGACCTTTAGAATAACTTTTCTTTTTTCATTATTTCTTCTATGCTCACAGTGAACAAACTTGCAGTTAAACTTTAAAGCTGCACATGTCAGAAATTTTGCATGAACAATGGCTGAGATGACTGGGTGTAATTTTTTGTGTTACAGCCTTAAGCTTGACTCTTTTGGTTCACTCTCAATGTTTTCATCAACTTAGTTTCCAGTTGGAGCAGGCAGCCATTTCCCATTAAAGAGATGTAAAAACCCAGCTGTATGCCACCAAACACAGGACAAAGTTAGCACCTAGCTGTTGAACAGCTAGCATCTAGCAGCCTAAGACCCAAATATATATTTTTAGTGAACACAAAATCAAAGTAAGAAGGATAGTGAATATTGGACTTAGGTTCTTCAGATGGTCAGAAACAAGTTTTCTTATGGATGCTAACTTTGCTTTGTATATGTGCTGGATAGGCACCTGTTTGCTAACATGTTAGCCAAATCAACTTTAAAAGGCCATAACATGCCAAATTTACTCAGTATTACTATTGAAGTAGTGCTTAGGACATCTTGGAGTATGCCAAATAAACAGTAAGTCTATGCTATGATGATAGGAGAAGGACATAATGGCAGTTCATTCTGATTATCAGGCTGGAAATCAGCTTGTTTTAAACAATGTGTCTGATAGGCCATAGGCCACTGTTTGCTAACATGATCGCCATATAAACTGTTCAAGGCCAAAATATGTCAGGCATATGTGTTGTTAAGCTTGTTGTGGTGTTTTACCCACAATTTTGCTGAGAAACTCAATGTGAACCCAGAAACAAGCCTGAATTTCTGTTTTTAAGGAATCATATGAATTATGTAAGACAAAATAGCAGGTCAATTGGATTAACAAGCTAAACAACTACCAGTTTAAACAAATAATACTTTCTGAAGAAACATTTCTTGTTTTAATTGAAGCTTGTTTAAAACACACTTGTGCTAGGGGGAAATATGCAACTGTTTGCTGACAAGTTAGCCATATCATTTTTTCAAGGCATGAAAATGTAGAAATGTAGAATTGTGGAAAACAACTGCATTAGCTAGAGAATTTACTTTATATTAATATTTGAGTAACACATATGTACTTAGGATAAAGAATGGAGAATGCTGAGGAAACAAAATGTGTAAGCTAATGCAATTTTGTAAGGGAAACTCAATGTGAAGCTAGCACCTAGCCTGCTAACTGAATCTTTGTATTTTAAGGATACATATGTGAATCAAGTACAACAAAATGGCAGTTGTGTCTGATTTTCAGGCTAAATAATTATCAGTTGCCCTATAAGCAAACAATATTTTTTCAAAGAAAAATAGCTTCTTAGAAATATTGTGTCCTCTTTGTGTAAGTAGGGAACTGTTTGCTAACACATTAGCTTTATCAACTTTTCAAGACCAGAATATGTCAACTGTGTGTGTTGTTCAGCTTGTTGTGGAGTTCCAGCCCTAAGTAGACAAAAAAACAGTCACTGTGAGTTTCTAAGCTACAAGGTATAAGTTTGCAAGTGTGGAAAACAGCAGCATTACCCATAAAAAAATGCACTGTATTACTATTTGAGTAGCATATGTACTTTAGACATAGACTGGAAAATGCTAAAGAAATAAAATAGGTATGCTAAAACAGGTAGCCTGGGAAACTAATTGTGAAGCTAGCAGCTAACCTGTTTACAGGCTGAATTTGTTTTTTAAAAGACAAAATGACAGTTCAGTCCAATTATCAGGTTAAAGAACGACTAGTAGAAGGAAACAAAATCTTCTTAAAGAAATTTAGCTTGTTTGAAACATGGGCTTTTTTGAATGTGGTGGTTTTACTTTTACTATATAGTGGCAAATATTTCTGGCAAATACATTTTTTTTTTTTGAAAGTCTGACATCTAAATCGAAATCTTGTGTCTTCGCAGGGGCCCAGGGGAGAGCGCGGAGCAGATGGTTTTCCTGGCAAGCCTGGACTGAAGGTACTGTGACTTCATCGTACCCAGAAACACACACACACACACACACACACACACACACACACACACACACACACACAAGACTGGACACGACCAAAGACATATGCAGCTTATGAGATAGCAAGTGTGTTTTCCATATGTAAATCTGACATTTTAATGGCCGCGTGTCTTCTCCCCAGGGTGACGACGGGCCTCCCGGACCAAGAGGACCTCCAGGAGAGAGAGTGAGTTCACAGCTGTCGACTTTATTGGCTTGAGATATTTTGTAAGATAATGAAATGTAGTTTATAATGACACATGTATGTTGTTTTTTAATTTTATACAGGGAGAAGCCGGTGCCCCTGGACAACCAGGTGCTGATGGAGCCAGAGGAGAAAGAGGTGCTACGGTAGGTGTGACTAGCAAGAATATGTTCATTCACAGCTATAACCCTCAGCTAATGTTGCTGATTTATTATTCAATTATGTAATATCTACCCCTGTGCATTGGGAGGCGTCCTCTTAAGCTCCCTGAAGTATTATTAAGCAACAGAAATAATTTCTGGTAAAGTAAACTCTAGTGAAATGAACAGTTCCTAATTTAGCTGGATAACCTCCTGGGACAACCTCAAGGGATGCTGGGTGTCCCCACATGCCACTTTGAGATGGACTGCTCTTGACTTCCTACTTCCAATTAAAGAAGTCCACATTTGCCTCCTTCCCTCCCTACTGGAGTCTTATGTTGTTGTTGTTTTTTTTTGTGGGGGGGGGGTAATTTGTGTGAAGTTCTCCTAGTCATAAATCTGTAATAAATATTGTGCTTTCCTTAGGCATCTATTCAAACTTTGAAAGTTTTGAATGAATAAGGGTTTAGAAGAATGTTTGGTGGAAGTATAAAATGGCCATTCTCATGGTCTATCATGTATCATAAGGTCTTGCAGCCATTTTTGGGTTGATACATCATTTTACCCAGAGTTGGTGCACAATTTTGCCACTTTTGATCACTCAAAATCCTTCTAAACGATCACATTAAGACACCAAGACCTTGTGGAACACTGCAGAAAAATTAATGCTGTGACTTGGTATCAAAAACCTTATGTAAGTCTCCAGAGTTAAACACTTGCAAACTAGCTAGCTGAATCCGTCAATCATTAGCTAGCTAGTTAACAATGTTTTTCTAACATTAGTTGACCCCATATGCCAGTTTTACAGGGAGAGGAGAAAGTTTACAGAGGTACCAAGTTTGCCATTTTTGGATTACTGAGCAAAAGGGGGTGGGGTTTAGGAAAGGTCAGCTGCATTTTACAGTTATTGGATGACAAGGACTTCTGTTCAGGGAATTGTTTAGACACCGCCTTCTTGTCGATATCCGTATGAGAGCCATACATCCTCTGAATGCCCCCGGGTCTCTAGTTGGTGATTTTGAAGTTTCATGAGGCTGTGATTATCCTGGAGGTCACAATATGTAATTTTATACAGTGAGGTCAAGTTTTAAAAAAATGGTCTCACTACATGGCTTCTCCGGGGACTAACATAATCACACATATCACTCATCATTATTTGATGGTAGATTGACAAAATTCTGCCTGAATTCTGAGCTATTTATTTAGCTGCCCTTCCTGACAAACTGGCGTGACATGGTTGTGACCAATGAGTAATATCGGCTGGGGAGAATCTGAGGGGTTAAAGTGCATATATGGTCTGTAGACATGTTTTAAATCTTGAATTTGTCTTGTCTTTCATAGGGAGAAAGAGGCCAGGAAGGACCATTTGGGCCAAAAGGTGAAAAGGGCGACAAGGTAAATGAGAAATAAGGAACCTGTTTCATATATAAGGTAAAATGAAATGTCAAGCATGTGTATCCTACCGTGTTACAGTAGTTACAGAGGTGTCCTCCTCTGTCTCAGTAATGACCACCCTGCAGTATTTGCTGTAATAAGGTCATTAGTATGCAGACAATGTGAACATTTTGTCTCTTGCCTCAGGGTGAAGTGGGAGATAGGGGACCACCCGGCGCTCCAGGAAATGTAAGTAGAATTTCTGCTATTTCTAGTGTGTTACCATACTGTACAGCCACAGCCAGGCAATATATGACACAACCATGATACTGTTACACGGTATCATAATCAGTGACACTGTTACACAGTGATACAGATGTGTTTAATTATAATCTTCTGTCTGCCTCTGTGTTTTTTCTTCACAGGTGGCTAGCGTCATCCCTGAGCCTGGTGAACCCGTGAGTCAACTTTTATTACACAGCTCAAACTCTGCTCTGCTTGAGATTATTGGGATTTTATTGATGGCTGTTTTTTTTGTTTTTATTTGATACCAGCTAGTTTTGTTTTGTCTGTGATCTTGGGGCTGTAATACAGAAAGCTCCCTCCTGAAGTCATAAGGGCAGAATCAGTAGGATTTGTCTGAGATGTTCGTAAACACACCAGGAAGAGAGCTGATTGCTGAGTCTCATTGTCAGGATGTCGAATACAAATGTGTTGGGTTCATAGAGCATTCTGAGCACCGCAAAATAATGAGAAATACAGAACCACACAAGAAGTGAGTCATAAGTGATGACTGAAATTTCATGAGTCTATACAATGTTTTTTAAGAATATTTTTCCATATTTTTTGTAAAATAAGTTCAAATACCTTATTAAAATAGCTCACGTATTGCTCTATACCTTGCCTACATTTAGTATTCAAGGATTCGCCTCTGTTTTGCTAGCTGATCACAGCAACTAAGTACATCTGGCTTTTCCTGTTGGCTGAGCATTGCCGCTAATGATATGTATAGCGCCACTCCCTTGATTAACGGGATTGGTTGCCTAGGTTTATGACATCATATACCCAGCCTGACTGAATTTGTTCTTTGAGACTGCCCTTGCTCACTGCAGTTTCCAAGCAAGAAACGCTCAGACATGGTGTTTACTGCCTATTTCACTCCTGATAGGAGTTTCTATTGGAGGTGGTCTAATACAGGAAGATAGGAATAGTCTAATGTAATGTTTTCATAATTAGGTATTACAGAAACAAATCCTGACTAACTTTAGGAATCTTATCTTATCTAATCCTATACCTTAGTTTAGGAAACCCTACATACTTAATCCAGTATAATTTATCAACTTTCATATCTGTTACCTAGCAAGCAAGACTACTTTTCTCATTTCTCATTGAGCTAAACAACTTTGTCACTGTAGATTTTTCTCAAACATACTGAAACATAAAAAATGGAGCATAAACTGTGACAGGCGTTTAACTTCAAGGCAGATGAAAATCTAAAGATGTTCTTTTGGGGAGATTTCTAACAACACTAACTCTGGAGATAAAAGAAAGAGAGGGGGCTACTGTTAAGATAGCAGAGACAGTCTCTGCATCCTCTATTTGGCATCCATTGTGCAAAAGCAATAAAAGAGCAGCCATACAGGTAAACAAATTAGCTAACACTACTGGAAAAGGCTTACAAGGCTGTTGTTGGACTGCTTCCTTCTTATCTACAGATCTACATCCAACAAAGAAGTCTGGGAAATTATTGTCTTCCTTCCTAGAATTTATTTCCACCAACTGTTGCCAAAGTCTGTACTGAGCTTGGAAAAATGATGTTTAAGTAAGCTGCTCCCTCAGCTTGGAATCAGTTGCAAAATCACCTAAATCCACAGCACCTGGTCACAATCGACACCTTTAAAGTGTTTCTGAAAGACTTGGAAAGCATCACATCCAGCTGTAGATGTTTTGAATGTTAATGAAGGTTTTGATATGGAATAGTTTTATAATTTGTTCTGTTTTTCATTCTATTTTGTTTTACGTTTGTTTTAGGATTCTTAATCTCAGTGAGTCTTTAAATTAAAATGAATAAAGATAAATAAAAAGGGAAAGCTAGGACAGCTTAATGGATATCTTAAAGTTACAAGTGTTTATTGAAGATTTTGGGAAGTTAGGATGCTTGTGTAATCCATGAATTCTTCCTGGCTTTTTTCCTAAATCAGGTCCTAACTAGGGTTGAACAATCAATTAATTGTTTAATCGCACAAAAATTTTGCTTATACCAAACAATACCAGTGCATTTTTTTGTCTCATCAATCAAACCTGGGGAGGATGCTCATAAAATTATGTTACATTTCAGATCTTTATGAACTACTAGTTTGATTAAAATTTACTTCATTGCTCAAATTCTTAACGACCGATTAATCGACCATAGATTCATCATCCCTAGTCCTAATCATAACCATGTTACCAAACATTCAAGGTAGGATCTGTACGTCTGGAAGCTTCTGTAATGCAGCTGCAGCACTGCATTTACAAGTTTAAGAGATGAATCTTCTGTTCTTCCTCTTGCCTCCACCTACTTTTTCTTTTTCCGTTCAAACTGATAATTGCATCGTTTGTTTTTGCCTTTAGGGAAAACCCGGAGAGAAAGGAGAGAAGGGGGATCAAGGGAAACCAGGAGAGATGGTAAATTATTTGTTCTCTCTATCTCTAAACTACATCATGCAACACACAGTGGAGTCCACTAGATGTCAGTAGAGATTTGGTATGGCAACAGTGAAGCAATCCTGCAGCAGCATGGGAGCTCGAGGGACTTAATTTAATTGGCTGAGTAAATTAAACTGTAACAGAGAGTAATACACTGGCCTGATTTCCTGTCCATTTCACTTTATACATGTATAATACTCCATTAGTTGGACCAGAATAGCATGCAGAATATATATGTATATTTAGGCTGAAGTTGCCCTGGAAGCAGCATAATACATTAAGTACAACATTGACACACACAATTAAAAATGCTATTATGTATTACTGTTATCTTTGGCTTTCTCAAGCACCCTATGAAGATGATTAATAACAGAATATTGTAGTAATTCTTCATATATGGATGCTATTAACTACAAACTTCATTGCACAAGGCTCATTAATTTCATATCTTTGTCATCTGGAATCATAATAGTCCTTACAGCTTTATGAGAAACATGACATTGTAATTTTCATTTTATGTGAAAACGGTGACATATTGTCACATAAGCCTATGCTATTGAAACTCGTTTGTTAATTCCTGTGTCTTCTCTGAAGGGTCAAAGAGGGTTACCTGGCGAACAAGGCTTTAAGGGACAACCTGGACCAGCGGTAAGACGCTAGCGATCCTGTCAATGTGTTGAAGAGAGTGGTTTGAAGTGGAATAAGTCTAATTTTATATTTTCTCTCCAGGGTCCAAAGGGTGACACTGGACTCACAGGAGAACCAGGACGTGTCGGAGACCCTGTAAGTTGTCTGATTTTGTGCAGTGCACCTTTTCACGCCAAACGGAGAGATATACTGTACTCTACTGTGACAGATGTAACAGCTGACGTGTTTCTCCCAGGGTCCACCCGGTGTAGCTGGTCCTCCAGGTCCTCGTGGACTACCAGGGAATGTGGTACGTCCTTCCTAACCTTTTTAAAGGTGCAAGTCACTGATTTCTGCTTATTAAAGCCTATTTCTGCCAGTGTGATGAAAAAAGACCCAGTAAGTCCTTACAATGAGGAACTTTCTCAAAATGAGGATTTAGATACTAACTCATTATTTTTGACATACTAATGCATTATCCTGAGAAAGTTTCTCAGTAATTTGAGATATTCAAGTCATTATTTTAAAATACAGTCATTATTTTGAGATTTTGAGATGGAATGTCATTATTTTGAGAAAGCTTTATATTATTTTGAGATACTAATTATTTTAAGAAAATTTCATTATTTTGAGATATGAATTCATTATTTTGAGATATTATGTCATTATTTCGAGAAAATGTGTCCTTATTTTGAGGTATAAACTTTTTATTTCAAGAAAGTTTCTCATTATCTTAAGAAATTCTCTCATTATTTTGAGATGTTGAGATACTAAGTAACTATCTTTAGATACTAACTCTATTATTTTAAGAAGTTTTCTCATAATTTCTTTCTTTTATTTTTTATTTTAAGTCATTATCTTTAAATACTAACTCAACTCGTTTTTAGATATTAACTCTTTATTTTGATACAAAGACATATTATTATTATTATTATTATTATTACTATTATTATTATTATTATTATTATTATAGATGCTAATTCAGTATTTTGAGGTTCTAACTCAATATTACGTGATACAAAGTCCACATGTGGAGATACCTGTTTATTATTTTGAGATATTAAGTCATCACTTTGAGAAAGTTTCTAATTTTTGGAGGTAAAAAGTCATTTTTTTGGAGATATTAAGTCATTATTTTTGATATTTTAACTCATTGTTTTACCACACTGAGTCACTTTGACATACTAACCTATTTTGTGATACTAAGTCATTATTTTGACAAAGTTTCTGGACTTATAAGGTCTTTTTTTTTGGCAGAAACGGCCTTCCATACCTGCTTACATTCTCTTTGACTTTCCTCTGTGTAAGAACGATGTCTGTGTATAAAACATGAACAGTAGCCAGTGATAAAGAATCACCTCAGCGTGTTATTACCAGTTGTCTGTCTCGTAGGGCATACCAGGGATCATCGGGCCTCCTGGTCCAGCTGGACAAAGAGGAGACAAGGTCAGTCATCTATTTTTAAAAGCTTTGTTTGGATGTTTTGAAAGTATTCAGACTATGTTAGGAATGGCTTCGGTAACGCAGAGTGAAAAGAAGATTGCAGAGGAGAGACGTTGACCTTGTATGTCCTCCATTATTGTTTCAACAAAGAAGTCTTTGAATTCATATCAATCCTGCAGCAGCAGCAGCTACATGGAGCTGTGTAGTTTGACAATGGCAATTCAGAGCACTTTCTACTGCCTACCGTGACGTTTTTCTTTATTATCTTTACTCTTTATATCTTCTTCTTTTTTCTTTGGCTTTTCACACGTTACTGTAGAGACATTTCTTTAAAAGTGTGACTTGTTATCACCAACATTCACTCATCTAAGTAAAGACATATGTGTGATACATGTGTTTTCAGTGGATATGACTCTGCAGTACCTCCAATCATAATGCAAATAATACACCAAACATAACTGTGTTTTGTACTGTGAGAAGTACACACAGTGATATGAATGATATGTTTTTGCCTTAGACACTCTGAATCAGGGTATCTAAGGCACCTGCTGATGCACTTGTTGTAGCCTTGAGAGTCAATAAAGTTATATTTTTATTCTAACATTTATTTTAGGGTGAACCAGGGAAACCAGGACAAGCAGGTCCCGCAGGCCCAACCGGAGAGCCTGGTTTACTTGGACCACCTGGACCACCAGGGAAAGGGAAAGACGGGCAAACGGTAAAACACATTTTTTCTGTCACACTATACTATACTATTTCTTTTAGTTATTCTTAGTGTCTGCCACCGTGTCCGTTTCTCCTTGAAATCAGATGAAACTGCCAAAGTTACGTTAACCAGTTAGAAAGAAGCAGTAGGAGATTTTTCTTTGGCTAATTTTATTTTTGACATTATATTTTGTGGTTATGGGAGTGGAGCTTTAGTCGACAGGGCCTCCAGAATCAACACAATATTAAAGTTCTTTCAAGTAATCAGCTTTAAGGTTGGAAAAATTGTCTATTTCCACCCTGTCTGACAGTATTATATACAGCGCCTATAAAAAGTATTCACTCCCTTGGATCTTTTTCCCTCTTATTGCTTTTATAAATGGAATTGTGGGCAATATAATTTGACAAAAAACAACAAAAAACTCTTTCATGTCAAAGTGAAAACAGATTTCTACAAAGTAATGTCAATTAAATAAAAATATATGACATAAAATAAGTGACTGCATAAATATTCACCCCTTCAAGTCAGTATTTAGTAGATGCACCCTTGGTTGCAATCACAGCACTATGTCTGTGTGGATGGGTCTTAATCAGGCTTGCACATCTGGAAACTGCAATTTTACTCCATTCTTCTTTGCAAAACTGCTCAAGCTCTGTCAGGTTGCACAGGATCAACTGTGAATGGCCCTTTTCAAGTCCAGCCACAAATGCTCTATAGGATTGATGTCTGGGCTTTGACTTGGCCGCTCCAGAACATTCACTTTGTTGTCTTTAAACCATTTCTGTGTAGTTTTAGCTGTGTCCCTCAGGTCATTGTCTTCCTGGAAAATAAAGCTCCCAAGTTGTAGTTCTCTTGCAGACTGAATCAGATTGTCCTCCAGGATTTCCCTTTATTTTTATTTTACCCTCTACTTCGACAAGCCTTCCAGGGCCTGCTGCTGACAAGCATCCCCACATCATGATGCAACCACCACTGTGCTTCACAGTTGTGGTGATGTGCCAAACATAGTGTCTAGTCTGGTGGCCAAAAAGCTCCAAAACCTTCTTCCACTTGACCATGGAGTCTCCCACATGCCTCTAGGTGAATTCTAGTTGAGATTTAATCTGAGCTTTCTTCAACAGTGGCTTTCTCTTTGCCACTCTCCCATAAAGCTTTGACTGGAGAAGAACCCAGGCAACAGTTGTTGTATGCAGTTTCTCCAATCTCAGCTGCTGAAGCTTTTAACTCCTTCAGAGTCGTCACAGGTGTCTTGGTGTCCTCCCTCACTAGTCTCCTTCTTGCACCATCACTCAGTTTGTGATGACGGCCTGCACTAGTCACATTTATACATTTAACTGAACTCCAGGGGATGTTCACTGACTTGGATATATTTTTGTATCCATCCCCTGATTTATACTTTTCAATAACCTTTTCTCAGAGTTGCTTGAAGTGTTCTTTTGTCTTTATGGTGTAACTGTAGCTAGGAATACTGATGAACCAGTGACCAGACCTTCCACACACAGGTGTCTTTATACTACAGTCATCT
Source organism: Lutjanus erythropterus (assembly GCF_056507025.1). Taxonomy (NCBI): domain Eukaryota; kingdom Metazoa; phylum Chordata; class Actinopteri; order Lutjaniformes; family Lutjanidae; genus Lutjanus; species Lutjanus erythropterus. The sequence continues at coordinate 8,598,491 of NC_139332.1, forward strand.
GAGACACGTTCACTGCACTCAGGTGATCTCCATGTCACTAATTGTGAGACTACAAGCACCAGTTGGCTATATTTGTAGAAATCTGTTTTCCAAATTATATCAACCATGATTCCATTTGTAAAAGCAATAAAAAGGGAAAACAAACAAGGGGGTGAATACTTTTTACAGGCATTTATATTTAAATATGCATAACAGCTTGTTCCAAATTTATATTCACTGAATATAATTATATGATTTCTTTTATGAACTCCCTGTTTTTCATATCTGCAAAATGCCATCTGATGCAAATACTCTAAATGTCTTTTGCATCATTTGGTACACATTTGCAAATATATTTGGTATCTTTGGAAACTTTTTCCTCTCTACTAGAATTTAAAACAGAGTTCTGTGTAATATAAAGTTTTTAAGGGCTGGTCCAGCAGCGGGTCAGTATGGTTTACAGGTCCAGTGTGTTAGAGTCACAAGAATCTATTGAAATGAAGTATAATATGCATAAGTATGTTTCCATTAGTGCACAATTACCTTAAATGAATCCTTTACAGCTACAAAGGATGGAGGTTTTTGACGCTGATTTGTTGCACTACCATGTTATACACAAACAAAACACTGCTTCTAGATACAGCCTTTTAGGTTTTATGCTACTTTTCCAACTGCCATAGGTTCTCTACATGCTACACTGGGAGATAAAAATTGATTCACTTATGTATTGCGATTCTTTTCAGACAATTCCTGAATAGCTTTTTGGACTGCTCATTTATTTTTGTATATAAATAAGTAGCACTCAATCTGTTAGCTCAAGGCTAACACATAATGGGATTTGTCATTCATGCGCTAACCAAAAGTAGCATTACGATCGTGGTGATATTATTTTAACAAGCGGATCCGTGTTACTTTACACACTTAACATAAAACAACATGTGTGCTCAGACTTTCAGGCATGTATTTCCTCTGCTCTGTGGAAATGAACTAACTGCCAGCTGCTTCGACACCGACCAGCTACAACAGCCTGAAAGGATCAAAACTCAAACTCAAAATTCCCAGTGGATTTAAAAATGCAACTACCACTAAGTGGAGACACTGCACGCTAGGACAGGGCAGCACATACAAACACTATATTTATATGTTTTTGTTTTATTTATTGTTCACTACTTGATGAGAAGGAATAGCTAAATGTAGCACTTTACTACAAGAAGTAATTTATTCATATATTTGTATTTTTAGTTTGTATGAGCAGTAGCAACAAAAATGCTGCTGAAACAGACTGAAAGGTGATGCACATTGATTTTGGAAAAGGACTGATGACATAATCATATTTTACATGGTATAGTGCCAAAAGAGCGAGCAGAGATTGCAATAAGTTGTTACATTGAATCACAATAGTAAATGCTTGGAAGGGGAGAGTGAGACGAGGTGTTAGCAGTCTGCAAGCTCACTGCTAGATGCCACTAAAGCCTACACATTGGTCCTTTTATATGATGTCACCGATCAAAAACTAAGTATTGTTAAAGGTGTGCTGTCAATTAGTCACAGTAAACTATATTTTGATAATTAAAATGTTCATCAGTTTTAACAGTAATAGAAAGCACATTCACGTGCAGCCTCTTGTATTCCACATGTGTTCTGCTTGTAAACGTCTCCCTGCCTGTAATACACATTAAGCCACAGCACAATATGACCAGCTGTACGGTGAGAAAACGAGCCTGAGTAGGCACATTTTGCTCTGCAGCGCAACATGTCTCTTCATCATTTTTCACCCCAGACATGTGGCTGTCCTGCTGACGAGGCAGCAGCTAACAGGAAAAACACTGTTAAGACATATCACGTTAAAGCAACACGGGAGCACAACAGATTTGGCTCGAAGCGGCTCTGTTTTTTACAGCTGCCAGGTGCGGCCCCGAGGCCTCGCTGCAAAAATCACAACACATGCGCCATGCTTTCAACTCAAAATGATTTATTCAAAAGAGGCTTAATTCCAGTATTTGAGTAGCAAGAAATATGATTGATGTAATTTTGTGATATTACAGGGAGAACCAGGACCACAGGGAATTCAAGGACCCCCAGGGCTAAAGGTAATGTAATTTTAGAAGTTTGCAAAGAAAGTGTGTGTGTGTGTGTGTGTGTGTGTGTGTGTGTGTGTGTGTGTGTGTGTGTGTGTGTGTGTGCGTGCGTGCGTGTGTGTGTGTGTGTGTAAGAGAGAGTGTGTGTGTATATTATAAGGTCTTTTTATGCTGGTTCTGAGATAGGCTGCAGTACGTAACTCCAATATTAGCATGTCAGTGCCTATATTCATAGAATCTGTGATTCATATCAAAATAGAATACTTTTCTTTTCTATTATCTCTTGTTATATAATACACTGTAAAAAATATACAGGATTTGAGTGGAATCAACTAATGTTTTCTCATTAACTTAACATAAATATACAGGTTTTAATTTATATGTTGATTAAACTTAAAATTTCTAATATTTATTTTCAGAGCTCTTCAGACTTTACAAACATGAGTTCCTCTAACTCGAAGTCTTTTGATTTGAAATGATGAGTTGAAGGAATGTACTGTAGAGTTCAGTCAGCTCTTTAAATTAAGTTTCTTAAGAAATATGATCATTATATGAGCTTTAAAAAAAAAAAAAAAAAAGTCATTATAAAATTAATTGAACTTGTCTTTTCAGATTTGGTCAACTTAAACCAGAATTTTAAGACATTAACTGTTTAAAGTTAAAACAAAACATTTTCTTTTACTGTATTTTATGTAATTCAAGCTTAGAAAAAGTAAGTTTTGTTGCTGATACTGCTCTCAGTAGTTATCTCTTGATATTAGTGCATGTAGCCAAGTTATTTCTGATTTGCAGGCAAAACATAATTTATTCTCAGTTAAAGTGGTCATCATCATAGTGACTGCATCACTGATAGTTGATTAAGTATTGATAACAATTCAATTGCCCATTTTTGAAAGAAACAAAGCAAGTCTTTGTGGTTAAAAAGAACAGTCAGTAGGTGACAGAATGGGTACAGACAGCTCATGCAGTGTATGGAGGGTCCCTCTTTTGTAGGTAGACATCAGAGTATTTTCATGTTTTTTAAAAAGCATCAGTAATACAGTACAGTAATACAGTAATATAATGGTAAAGGCCTTAAAAGTAAAATTTCTAAAATATATATGTGTGCTGAAACAAGACACCACATTTGGTGGGTGTAATATGATAGTCCACTTTTGGTAATATAGGAAAATGTGTGTGTGTGTGTGTGTGTGTGTGTGTGTGTGTGTGTGTGTGTGTGTGTGTGCCGGAGGTGTTTTTTTTTTTTTTTTTTTTTAAATCATGCACAGGTGCTCTTTTGTTGACATGAAAAACTTTTCTTTTTTTCCGGCCTGGATAAGAAAAACAGTTCATTTTTGTTGAAAGCAGCAAAAGCAATTTCTATGTCCACAGCACTGTGACCGTTGGCCTGATTATGGGCGTCTCTTTGCTTGATGCAGAGGGCACAGAATGGGGCGAGGCCGGACAGGGGGCATTTGCTGGATTTATGGTGTCAAATCACTCACCCCCATCACCAATACGTTCTCTCTTCTGAGTACCAAAATGTCAACTGCAGATTGTTTTTTTTTTCATCGCAGATTAAAAACAGAGTGGTATTTCTGGGATCAGCAGGCGTCGCTGAATGTGACGGTTTCTGTGCCAAGCGAGACTCTTAGCCAAACATTACAGCTGAACTGACATTATTTGAAGAGCAGGACGGTAAAGTAAGCTTTGTTTTTTCTCTGCCAGGGTCAACCAGGGTCACGAGGAGAACCTGGGTTACCAGGGGACAGGGGTGCTGCAGGAGAAGGCAAAATGGGACTACCGGTATGAGCATCAGTGCTGGCGGATGTTACATCATCTTTCTCCAGTGGATTTATTTAAACATTTTCAAATGGGCAATGTTTTGTTTTTTTTGTAGGGGCCTCCGGGAAAAAATGGGGATCCTGGACCTGCGGTAAATATTTTCCAAATATTAATGTTGAATATGTTTATGCCTACAAAAATGTGTTCCTCTAATATTTGTTTGTTTGTGTTTCAGGGCTTGAGGGGTCCACCAGGAGTCGCCGGTCCTCAGGGCCCAGCAGGACATAATGTGAGTCCAAAAATGAATAAACAAGAGAATGAATGAATAATTAAGTCCATAATTATATTCACATGTCTTATTGTGTTATTGCTCTGAGACCCATTAATTCATGATTATGCAGACCCAAAGTGACTGAAGCAACAGTCAATTAAATAACTGGCAAGCTTGCCTTACTTGTAGGACAAAAACTCTGTGATGAATATTAACATCATGAAATAAAAGTTTTAATAAAACATTTTGAATTAGTAGTTTTAAACTTTTGTTTGATTATTGGCACTTTGTATTAAAACTCTGTAATAACATGGTAATAATGGGGTAATAGTTTAATAATAAAGAAAAGTTTGTATATCTGGGTCAATTAGAATAATGTATTAACGCAGAGTCTCCTGGTGGTATTAGATTAAAGCAACATTACAGCAGTAATCTCAAGTGCTATCTAATTATGTCTATAATTTCATGTTCATATCATATATATTGTCTATATTCATTCATATGATTATTTATATCATATTTATTTGGAAAACATCATTCATTTTCTTTTCTCCGCATGCAGGGTTTACCAGGAAGGCCAGGAGAGAAGGGATCACCAGGAGAGCCTGTAAGTACAGAACAAGGCAGGGAGCGACGAGTACTATCGCTGCTACTGATTGTGATAAAATGTTAACTTTATATGCATTACATCCTCTGAATATTGTACAGAGCAACACCTCCTCATATGTAGGTGGCAGAAGAGGGTGTTTGCCAATAACCAGGTGAAACAATCACAGTGTGGGTGGTTTTAGTCACCAAAACTGCTTGGTTAGGTTTAGGAAAAGATTGTGGTTTGGGTGAAAAAAAAAACCTATCTTGATCTAGATACAAGCAGCAGTCTCTACTGTATGAAAGGCTGGGTGTTTTACATATGTTACTTATGTTCTTTAACTTGCAAACACAAGTTAAAGAAGTCAGTGCTGACTGTTAGTTTCACATGGGACATGAACAGTGGTTTACATTCGTTAGTTAAGTTATGCTACACACTTCACGTAACTCAAGTACATTACTTAAGTAAGAAAGTTAGAATAAGCCAGTGATGACTTTTAGTTTGACATGGGACATGGACAGTGGTTACCTGGGTGAAAGTCTGTGTGTTTGACTCATCCCTCCCTTTATTGCTCTTTACACATTTCACTTGACTTCCCTATTTGCTCCTTTCGTCTGAGATAAAAAGAGATACTAATCTTACACTAATAAACATAAACTTTCTCTGTGTACACAAATGACACAGTAGGTTTGGCTCTAAACTGCTCAAGTTTAACATGATACAAGACAAAACTAAAAGACCAGTGATACAGTTGTAGCCATTTAGCTACTTTTTGAACGCTTGATTAAATAGATAATACTTTGCTTTTTGGCCAAAAGTATGTTGATTAACATGACCTGTGCTAGTGAGGTCAGTAAAGAAATGGTTTTCCCAGTCTGATGTAGCAGAACTTGACTTTGACTTTGGGATGAACTGGACCACTAACTGTGAACTAGACCCTATCACCCGTCACTGTTGGACCTCACTAATAAGCTTATATCTGAATGGGAGTAAATCCAGAGGAGTAGAGGCTGTTATAGCAACACATTACTGACCACAGTGTCAGAATGAGATGTTCAGCAGGTGCATTAAGGTCTTAACATACTTTTGATCTTGTAACTTATACTGAATGCATAAGGACATTTTTAGAATGGGTTTCCTAAATAGAGATCCCTAATCTTGCGTTCCCTGGTTGATTAACTCTTTCATTGCCTGTCTCTCAGGGAAAGGCAGCAGACCTCTCTGATCTAAACCTGAAGGTAAGGAGCATTTCCTCTCCTTTACAATGCTAAAAGACTTTCTTTTGGGATCCTGACAGCGATCACTTTATCACAAACACATCTCTGCCACTTCTTAGGACGTTTGCTCAGACTGCCCTGCAGGTCCACCCGGACCACCCGGTCTCCCAGGAGTCCCAGGAGACAAAGGACACACGGGACCTCCAGGGAAACCTGGAACAGATGGGTACCAGGTTAGAGACATTCTTTAATATTCTCATGTATGATGTAAGATGATGAATGTAAGACTGTTTTGATAACTGTTCTCTTCTTTAAATGAGCATTACAAAGCGTGTGTCTCCACTGTGTTAGCCCTCAGTGATGCATGAGGTCATAGCGACACGTTTGTCATCATCAGTCACAGTTGGTGTGACGGATGGAGCGCTTCTGTCTGCATCATTAGCTCGGCCTCCTCTGGGGGCAGCAGTGAACGATAAGGACCTGGTGACGGTGCTCGCCACTGTCTGTCTGGACAGAGACTGATTCTCTACTGGTGTCATTACAGGGGCCGCCGGGACCCTCTGGACCTCAAGGGCCCCCTGGAGCTGACGGTGCAAAGGCAAGTTTGCACACTAACTGCGCTCTCATGGCTCCCAATGGACCAAATGCTAATTAATTGCTTTTGACTTTTTTTTTTTTTTTTTTTAACCTCACAAGGTCTAATCTAATTGGGTGAAAAGTTTACCACTGAGAAATTTACTGAGTCATATTTCAAAGGTGATACAGCCATTGCTGCATCCTCCTTTTTGGTAATATTTGGACCATTTGAGGTTTTATTTTCTGTTGACAAATAGTTTCTCAGATGGATGCTTTCCTCTTGAAATATGACATCTCATATGATCTTTCTCTCTTTCTCACCACAGGGTATTAAAGGTGATCGAGGACCTCCTGGAGGCCCAGGAGACAAAGGAGACAAGGTATATTTGTCGTTTATGACTCATGAGTCTCACACTTATCTCTCGCTGCCCCTCTCTTCTCTCTGTGTTTAAAGCCTCTGAAAACTTGGTTTGAAACAGTAACAAAATGCATATTAAAGTAGTGCGTCTTATTTAACATTCACAAGTCATGTAAATAAACTTTCACAAATCAAAATTATTAGAAAACCTGGTTCAAAAAACAGCTCATTTTTCTGCTTAGACCATGTCTCCAGACAGTTCACATTTTAATTCCCTCAGAAGTACCAGCACAGGAGCTAAGCAATGTACTGCTGTGGACAGGGTCAGCAGCATAACATATTTTAGCCACTTAAAAAATCAATATCCCTTTAAATGTATGCTATACTTAGAATATTTTCACCGCTTTACTTGGCTGTCAGGCAGCCTTTTCTGACAGGAAACTGGAGGCCCTATTTATGCTTTCAGACTCCTTTGAAAAAAAACATTATTTTTTCCAGTAACACTTTATAGAAATCATCATTTGTAACTAATGATATCTTATGACAGCTTTAACAGTCATAAATTATAAAAAATACAAATTAAAAACACAAGGCTTACATTATCCCAACAGTTTCCAACAATGTTCAAATGCAGAGAAGTCCATAACTAACTAACTAACTAACTAACTAACTAATTAACTAAACCTAAACTATAAACTAATGGTACAATCATATACATTTTAGCATTACTAATAATTAATTTACATAGTTAATTCTCATCCTTTCATTGTCTGTTAACAAGAAAAAAAAACTTAAGTTTAATTAACTATCAATTTACCATTTATTAATGACAGTTATTTAAGTGTTGTTGATTTCAGTGACACTATAAGCCATTTATAAATGGCTTATAATTAGGTAATTAATTAGGTTGTAAACACTTTATAAATCATTACTGGGTTTTACAATACTGTACATAAAAAGGCAACTGTCATATTTATCTGTACTGTAAAGGCTCAAATCTGAGCTTTGTCTTCTCCATCAGCTGCACTTACTAACTTAGTAAGTTAGTAACCACCATCAGCACATATTAAAAGTAAAAAACTTCATTTGGCATTGAATTAGCATATCAAATGACCAGATTCATACACTGAGGCTTTGTTTACCTTGACATTTTCAGCATGCTGTTGGCAGTCTTGCTCATTATTGTCACAGGTGTTGATGTGACATAAACCATCAGTTTGTTGTGCACAGTGGATATTAAAGTGGTATACTGTGATGCTTACACTTTACAATAAAGCTCCGTTTTGCCAGTTATAATCAGTCTTAATTGATTGATTAATTAATAGTAAGCAGTAACTGGATTTTGCCAAATAGTGAACTCATTCTGATTTATGATGTGCTTGTTTATTAATGATTTATAAGGTGTTTACAACCTAATTAGCAACTTAAAGCATTTATAAGTAGACTTATTGTAAAGTGGTACCTTGATTGCTAATACCTGTTAGATTCTTACTAATATATACATTAATAATAAAAATAACATTAGCATTAAATACATAGTTGGAGGGTTTGTGGATTTGGTTTCCAGTGGCTTTAAAGAAACGTTTCATCACAACATTGTCATCACATGTTAATCACTGTCTCCTGTATTAACAGGGTCACCCAGGACCTCCTGGCCATCCAGGTTCTCCTGGCCTGATGGGAACACCTGTAAGTCACTATTTTGGTCTCATTTTCTCTATTTTTTCATGTTACGCACTAGAAATGATCTAACAACCTCAGTTTCGTGTAAACAGGACTCATTTGTTTGGGTTTCATCTCACAGGTTTTCTATTTCTGTTGACCTCCACTGACACTATCTCTCTCCTCTTCAGGGTAACGATGGACAGCCCGGCCCCGTCGGCCCCCCGGGGCCCCCTGGAGAAAAGGTCAGGCTGCACTCCATGTACTTTCCCCTCAGAAAACTTATTACCCATGTGTCATTATTGTACAAACCTCTCGCCTCCAGCATGTAGGTCAGCCAGCCTGTGTGGTAATAGTAGCCATTAATCATTTCTTTTCCTCTTGTGACGGTGACCTGTTTGTGTTTGTTTGTTTCCACCAGGGCAAAGAGGGTCTCAAAGGAATCCAGGGACCACCAGGTCTTCCTGGCCTGATCGTAAGAAAGATTGTTTGATGTGCAGCATCATCAATATTCATACAGTCTCTGCAGTGTGGTGTAAACAGTCTGAGATGTAAATACAATCTTTACAGCTGAATATGCTAAATGATTTCATTGATCTGTAGGGTGAACCTGGAAAAATGGGAAAAGATGGCCGACCAGGTGAACAAGGAGAACCTGTAAGTAGATGCAGATGTTTATCCTTTCAATGATCAAAAGAGTATATAAAGGTTGAACACCAACAACAAGACATTGTCTGTTTTTAGATAAAGTTGATTGTATGTGGTCAAACAGTAGCTGTGTTTCCATCTATGTATTTTTATGCACTTAGATAAGGTTGACTGCAAAATTTTGAAAAACCTCCTCAGTTTCAAATAGACAAGTTAAGTTCTGATGTAGCAAACATTTAACTCACATGACTGATCAGCTGTTTCTGCTCTGACGGTCTCTTCATTGCTCTCATGGCTCTATAATACAGACCTGATGGAACCTTCCTCACATTAATACATGAAATAAACAGAAATGTCATATTTCCATCCTGTTTTTTTGCATAGATTTTGGTGCTCTTTAATTAGGTCATCCTAATGCCTTCTTCTTCTGCAATTGTATAATAGTTTTCAGACTGGAGAATTGGCGCCACCCACTGATGGGAGTTGTTTTTCAGATGTCAAACTTTACATGCAAAGAAGTTGATCCTATTATCATCACCATCTTGTTGCTGCTATTAACATTCAACCAGATGCAAATTCAAAAAACGCACCAAAGAATTTCACATACTGTTTTAACCTACTAAATAGCATGTTAGTATGGCATTTCGGATTAAGCCTATGTACATATGTATAACTGTAACCAAAACTTTTTTTTCCCTGGATGGCAAAGTCGTGACCCATCCTACACTGACTCTGATTGGCTAGAACATGTTGCCTTTGTTGATTTGGGCTGCTTAGATTGGTTAGGATAAGAATACTGGGGAAGGCCAATCAGAGGCAGAGTAGGGTGAGATATGCCTTTGCCATCCTGGGAAAGAAAATATTTTGTTTTATTTTATTTTGTATCATCTATCTTAAATATGTTATATATGTGTGACTAAAACATTTTGTTCGTTCTATAACTCTGTATAGTATAATTAAACTGCTTATCCTGATGAACCATCTCCCAATAATCGCTTAACAGTAGTGGATGGAAATGGATGGAAAAGGATTCATTTGCATTTTCTTCGGTTAAAATTTGCATCACATTTAGATGGAAACACAGCTAATGATGCTGTAACTCTGTCTGCTTTCATTTCAGGGCAAGCAAGGTGAACCTGGACCACCAGGAAACCCTGGGCTCAGGGGACTGCCGGTAAGTAACCACCAGTAAACAGATCTGATGGCAGGAGCCGGTGGTGCAAATACCTGTGACTGATTCACTGCTGTTTCCTTCCTATACAGGGCTTTAAGGGCCACAGAGGAGAACCTGGAGCACCAGGACCCAAGGTCAGTGTACTACAAAACAGCTTGCACCTAAGAACCAAGAATCACAGCAATATTTTTTTTTCTGGAGCACAAACAATATTATTTGTTCTTTCGCACCATTTTCCTGCCTAATGAGCTTCATCATCTCTAGGGAGCCACAATTACTTTCTGTCTGGTAAATTGCACGCCTATTGCTTTAATAGAATTTGGAGAAAAGGGACACATCCATGGTGGCCTGATAATGTATAAATTAAGCTGTACAAGCTACTATCTGTAATAGTTATTCTTGTTTACATATGATGTTGGACTCCCAAAGCAATTTTTATCTTACAATTACAATGCTTGAAATTCTTACCGCCTGGGCTGTATTAATACCACGCAATGGTGACATAGGTGCCTGTTCATGTTTCTCTCATGGAAGCCCAATTAAGTAAAACCAAGGTGATCACTCAGGCCAGTCATTCCCGGAGACTGGATCGTGACCCACAGATGGATCATAGGAGATTATATTTAGGTCCCCAAATAATTAAAAAACTGTGGAAGACATTCTGCAATTTTAAGATTTATATCTAGAGTACACCTTTTATAAAGTGTTAAAATGTGTATTATTTTTCTGATGAGATGAGTAAACTAGATTCTGTTAATTCTGCCTAAATGCACATTTTGTCTCATTTATGAAGTAGACCAAAACATCCTGTAATCTAATCCTGCTAAGAGGAACTAAAAACATTTTTGATTTTTGATAACTGATTAATCTGTCATTTTTTAAGAAAACAAAGTAAAAATTTCTCTGATTTCAGCTTCTTAAATGAGAATATTTTCTGGTTTGTTTTCTCCTCCATTACAGTACGCTGAATATCTTTGGGCTGTGGGCAAAATACGACATTTGAAGACGTCATCTTGGGGTTTAGGAAACAATGATCAACATTTTTCACCATTTTCTAACATTTTATAGGCAAACAACTGTTAATCGAGTAATCTAGAAAACCAATTAATACGCTATGAAAATAATCATGCAGAAGTGATGCAGAAATAGAACCTTCATACTCTTCCCAAGATTTATTAATAAGGCCTATACTGTGAATGAGGCCCCAGTGGTTTGTCATTTTTCAAGTGTGTCCCCAGAAAAAAAAGTTTAGGAAACACTGATTTAGGCAGCTGTCTTTAGTCAGACATAGACACAAACAGGATACATAATACCAGCATGCAGTCTGAAAGGAGGTAGTATTTAAAGATTGGCCTTAACATAATGGAATATTACTTAATTGTGCAACCAATAGCAAAAAATACCCACAGATTTTGGTATTCATCATGCAGTATGTCCATACACATATGGCACATTTCATGTTGACACTCATGCATTTGATTAGTGTGTATGATTCATGCAATTCAACTGCAATGAAATGTCATCAATTACTGCTATGCCATAAATAAAAAAGAACATATAACTTAGGATTTCAGCAGACAAGAAGCAGAGACATGTCTCCTGTTACTTTGACAGGGCCAAGCTGTGAAAGCTCCCACAGTCTGTGGCAGCAGTGTTCAACTGAAACAGTTCAGACCTTCAAAATGTGAACTAAAATGGTTCAGGAAATCTGACACTGCATAGAAAAGCAGAAAATCCTCCTCAGTGCGGATTTATATATGTTAGGTGACAGTGCTTTTACTCTGTTTTCGATGAGATGCGCAGTTTTCCTGACAGCAAGTCGATGGTGCTGCATGCTGGCACAGCTACCGGAGTTAGCACTAGTTTCTCCACGGGCCCTAATGTGCGTCCTGTGTGACAATTTGACATAACACAGATCATCACATAATTTTGCACACAACTGGAATTACCCCAACTGTCTTCTTTATCGTCATTTAATGTCAGTATTAAAACTGTTTTCCTAATTGACCACATGCCAAGCAGACAGCCCATAAGAATGAAATAATGACGCAATTGGAAGAACATTCTTTGCAAGTATCAACATTCTTGCAAAGAAAGTATAAAATTGGTGAAGAACATTAGATTATACATTTAGACAGATAACCTCCTCCACTCAACAACCATAACTGGAACTATTCACTCCAGGAATTCAGGGTACACAGCCACGTTCAGTTTCTGGCATGCTGCACCGCAATGTCGAGATATGTCTGGCACCTCTTACACACACCTTCCTCAAGAGAGTCACTGCACCTGCTGCTTTGTCTCTCACACAGCACACGCCCGCAGGAAAGGTTTCTGCCAGAGCGCCATGACCAATAGCATGGCTCATTACGGACAGCCCTGAGTGAGCCACAGCGAGGCGGGCAGGCAGTCTCAGCCCTGCAGCCCGCCCCGCTCTGCCACACACACACACACACACACACACACACACACACACACACACACACACACCAAGTGACAGCAGACAACTTATTAGAAGAACTGTGAAGTGTTTCCACAGACTCACTCCCTCCTCTGCTTATAATTACTGTCACTAAGTGTCAGTCACACGGAAATTATATTCACTGTTATTCAGGAAATTGAGAGTTGATGCATACAGTAAGAGGTACAAATTTAGCACAGTGCCGCAGCACAATGTAGAAATGTCATATAGATCCTCATAATTAACTTTATGGATATCAAGTCTGCCTTGTCTGGTCTCTGGACAATACAGTACTGTATTACAGAGCAGCAAAATGGACAGAAAGCTGTAAAAGTCTAACTTCAAGGCAAAAAGATAACAATAAAGTGTAGTACTCTTAGTTAAATAATTAAAATATAGTTTAAAAGGCTCAATGCTTATGTTGGCAGTGTTCATGTATGTCCAGTTGTTTTCTGTGTTGATGAGAAAAGTTTGATGCAGACTCACTCAGAGAGGGAGAGAGAGTGCTCACGTGGATATTGTCAAAAAGATGAAACCATTAATAAACTCAGTCTAACGTTTGATTGTGTGCTCAGTTATAGCTGGCTAATGTATTTAAACTTGCAATAATAGGAACAGTGGTTATGTTACCTGATATGAGCCATAATTTAAGCTTGAGCATTACTGATGTGTGGATGAGTTCATCCAAATCTGAATGTGCATACGAGTCATCATTCATCATTGCTGTAGACACTTCACTGGCGTTTCTTAAGCAACCACAAGCACAAGAACAAGTTCACTGTCGTTCACTTCATTTTCAGCACAGCAGCTTCAAATAATCTCCTCCTGATCTACACTTCTCATTGTAATAGTTCCTGTTTGGAACCACAGCTGCAGTGTTTTTGAAGCCATGTATTTTTAGTCTCTTCATTTTACTTCTGCTTATTAGTTTGCCTTCACAGTTTAGCTCATAACTACTTGTAATTATGGATGACGTATGAGTGAGCTACATGCACGAATGTTACAATGTAGCAGAAATACAAGAAAGTCAAAACTTATTTTAACTTAAATTTCAGTTATTTGATTGAATAGTATATTTTTGAAATAACTTAATTTTAAGAACATTTTTCTGATATTCTTCCACCTACTACTAGAAGTAGCTCGCGTACCACCAGTGATACACGCACCACAGTTTGAGAATCTAGGTCATAAAACATTTAAGCAGCAAAACTCAAAACTGTGGGTATGAACTTTACAGAACAGGGGAAACTCTCCAGAAGCAAAATAATTAAATAATCAATAAAGCTACACTGCTGTTCCTTGTGCGTAAATGCGGACACAGCACGTCCCTCACAGGGGAGACCTACACTGTTTCCCACCCTCAACTCATCCGCTATAAATCAGAACGTTAATATTTATGACCAGGGAATCACTAGTGTGCATGCATAGGAGTGCTCCAGTATTTAAATACATAGAAATACACCACTGTGTGCAGGTGTACTGCTAAACAGTGACAGACTCAGGCTGCTTTGAAGAACAGGGGCAAAAAAATATAAAGGGCATCACCTGTACTTGGGTGGAGGAGGCGAAAATCACATTTAAAGTGAAACACTTCTAACTCCAGGTTTAGATTAAAATTGTTTTATTGTGCAACAACTACTGTCATGAATTATTATATTATTATTTTACCATGCAAACATGGCATAATGTTTCAAAAATCTTCACAAAAACCTGAATTTCTAGTTTCTCCAAGGCTTCTCTGCTCATAAATGTTTCATAACTGATATGTTGCAGCAGTCTGTACATACCAACACAATACAGCTAAGGTACAAGAAAAACATTACTTTGGATCCACTGTGTGTAGCTGGTTTCTAAATATTTTATATTTTGGTATCCCAAAATGTAATCAAATTTCTTAGCATCAAAAAAAGGGGCAGACAGCAATGCATGCAACACAAATTTTCATTTAGGCTGGCACAATAAAGTCATCTGAATAATCAGAGAGATTCCTCAGTGAAAAATGTTATTATTTACTTATTTTTTTATTTAAAAAAAGATTATAATGATTCAGTTTTGTATCTCTTACCTTGGCGATAAAGTAGAAACAGTCCAAACTGTCTCAAAATGTTTTGGTTTTATTATGAAACACTGTGTCTCTGCTCCAAGACAATGTTCTCCTGTGCGATCAAGTAAATCTTATCTATTTTCTAAATTAGGGCCTTGAAATTTCTCTTATTTCATTTTTTTCATGTGCCAAACAGGGAGAAGATGGAAAGTCTGGATCACCTGGGCGTGATGGCAAACCTGGGAAGGAGGTAAGTTATTAGACTTCAGATGTCACAGTGTTTTTTCATGACTTGAATTAATTTTTATTCTACGCTCACACGTTAAAATTATAACAGCCAGGAGGAAAATTGCAGTTTCCCTCTGCAGTTCACTCAGTCCACACGGAAAGAGAGGGGTTTGAAACCATGCAACAAAGTCGTGTGACAAAAATTAAGTTATTATCAAAGATTGCAATAGAATGCCTATAAAAGCGTGGAATCTACATGAGGTAAAAAAAAAAAAAAAGATTCCAGTGAACACAGCCAGGATCAAGCACAGCCTCTGAGGTCATCGATGGTCGGTTTGACAGGGAATACAGTACTGAGGTGGTTTGGCGAGGTTTGGCTCCATGCATCCCGGGGCTGCATGGCTAACCAAGCTAACTAGCCAACACCAGCTACAGATAACAGCAGTTAGCCTATTTAAGCAACGAGTGAACTAGTTATCTATCCATCAAGAAACTCTGTAAATCAACCAGGTACTGTGCTCTAGTGTCAAACTGGCCTTATAACATTTATGACAAGGAAAATATTTATGGCCGCCAGTGTCAAAACAAACCACATATAACAGTTTTATCTAATCAAGTTCTCATAACAAAGACGTTAACGTGTTATGTTATCTTGGTTAATGTTATGTTGTCATATATAGATAGATGTCTAAAAATTACATAGTTTACAATTAATAACAACAGTCATAAACATTCATAAATATACTGTATTTGGTATTGTACTCTGTCATGAAACTGGCCCTATAACATTTAATAACTTCTTTATGACAAGTCCATATGATACCACTTTAGTTGAAATCGAGGGAATTATTCGTGACACCGATATGAAAGCATTATACAGTGAACTTAATGACATCTTTATGACAAGTCCAAAACGTATCATGTTACTTGAGGTCAAGGAAGATATTCATGACACACTTATAAATGCCTCATCATAACTCAATGTCAAAACCAACCACACATGACAGTTTAATGTAACCAAGTTGTCATGACAAAGACGTTGACAGGTTATGTTGTCCTGGCTTGTGTCAAGTTGTCATGACATTGACATGACATGACATTGACATGACAAAGACAGTGACAAGTTAAAGGAGAAGTGTATGATTTCCAGTGACGTCTAACGTTCAAACCTTAGATTGCAACTAAGAGGATTTACCCCGACACCGCCCCTCTCTCACCAAGAGTACTGTGGCCGTCAGCGGACAAAATGGCGAGCGAAAGCTATCTCACAACAACCTACAATTATGTGTGTAGGATGAATTACCTGTCCAGCAGAAAACAGGCAACCTCGGCGTCACTGTGAAAGCGTTTGTCAACAGCGATTTCTATCGTGTAAACGCTATGCCGATGTTGATTTGTGTTTTTGCCATTTCCTGTCATGTTTGCGTTTACTTTCTTCTCCGCTTCTTGGATGACGGGGATTCACTGTCCGCTGCTTTTTGTTCTGGTACAGTGTATGTATGATCCTCCACTTGTCAAAACTGTGCCAGTCAAGGTTCACAACGCTAAATGGTCTGCCAGCAATCACCCGCGTCTATCCTCCCCGTCTACTTCCGTGTTTACGCTGCGGCGTCTACGTAAGGTCGCCATGGGCTTCCCAAGACTCACTGTTAGTGCAGTTTGTCCGCTCTGCGCTGCCGTAGACGGCGCAGGATGATGATCTCCGTAAGTCGACCCGACAGTATGTAACTATAAATGGCATATAGGTTATGTGTTTACGTTGATTGCTAATAATAAATAACATACTTATATATAATATATCTCATATATGTACATAAATTCCTGTAATTATTACACACTGGTCCTTTAATGTCAAGTTGCCATAACAAAGACATTTTTGTCTTGGTTAATCTGAAGTTGTCATAACAAAGGCATCTCAAACAAGGTCAACTTTGCATTAAAAATTACATCCTTGACCGAATGACACTTAATGACAACAGTCATAAACACAGTCATAAATACAGATTCCTTCATGTTCATGACAGGTGTCATGGCATGGTTATAAGACTGTCAAGCCAGTCTTATGCATATGCACACCCCTTCAAACAGAATGACCTTAGATCTTTTTATGCAGTTATAAAAGCAGTTTTCTTGCCCCCACAGCAAATGTCTGGCTTCCTTACTCGTCTTTACCTTCTTTCATATGCAGCAGCCCTTCTTGGCTCAGCTACCCGGTTCTGAAAAGGAGCCACTCCTGAGGCACCTTGCAGTCCCTGAGAATAATCATTATTGCTGTCTGGAACCAGCCTGCATTGATTGATAGAATGCAGATAACCCTAAGATTAAAAAAAGTTTTGGACAGAATACAACATTTCCAGCAGACCACAGAATCTTTAATCATGTCGTAGAGGTCCAGTACCAGCAGTGTAACGTTTAAACCCAGAGGAGCTGTGTGTCTTTTGAGTTTCGTCCAAATCAAATTCATCAAATGACAAACTGAAAACCCTCTCACATACACATCTAAAGGCTGCAGCACTTTTATTCCCCCATTTGTCGAGGAGCAGGATGTAACACTTCACCAAAAAACCCTTTTTACCTGACTCATCCTCCGGATGTGGGGCTTGGAGACAGAATGTTCTCCTCAAGTGAGAATATTTTTCCCACCTACTCCTAACACAAAAAGTGGAGTTCAGATTCACACCACTACAGTAGAGGCTGTATTCCAGTAAATGAAGCCTGCAGATTTTCCCCAGCCTGCCCTGAAGATGATGATATGATTAATTGCCTTTGTTTTAAGCGTCTGTAAGACATAATCAAACTGCCTGTTTTTGTTTTGGCAGGGCCCTATGGGACCACCAGGCCGAGAAGGACTGAGCGGACTGAGAGGAGAGCCGGTGAGTCATTTTCAGTCACCGGCAGGCCTGTCTGACGCAAACAGAAGACAGACGCAGCACAGTGTCAAACAGACAGATAGATATGGATGTAAAGAGGCACTCAAGTCATTTCTCTTGCTGTCCTTTCCCATCATATTTCTCACTGTCCTATTTTTTTTTTATTTCTTTTTTTTACTTTTGCATCCCAGGGCAAGCCAGGTGAACCAGGACCATCAGGAAAAGCGGGTCTCCCTGGAACTCCAGTGAGTTTTCTCTCCCTACTGTACATAATCTTATCATTTCATGCGCAGCAGGTTCTTGGATGACTAACAATGCAAACAAACAATAGAAACACAGAAACACGTCACCACAACATGAAAACATTTAGGGTCACACTTTATTTTACAGTACACTAATAAGACGTAACAGTCAGTCTAACAGTGGTACATGAGACACTTTAGTTTACAGTACAGTTCTGTTGTAATGCATCCATAATTACCCTCTAATAAGGGTCTAATAAAGGGTGTAATACTGTCTAATAAAGAATATTATGTCTAGTTTTTGTCTAATTTTCTACAAACTACAGCCTGTTACATCTTATTAATGTACTGTAAAATAAAGTGCCACCACATTCAATAGAGAAGTGCTTTTGGATGGACAAAAATTAGTGAAAAGTAGCGTTTTAAGAGCTAATAGAGATGCAGCCACTGGATGTTGGATGTGAAGGCGTGAGGGGGATGTGAAGTATTTCTAGAAGAGATGAACCGTCAGATTATGATGGAAGACTGGAGTAAATGTTTTCCTGACCCGGGGTTGGGAACGTGGCTTTCCCCCGGGAGAGCTGGGATCGAAAGGAGTTTGACCAGGTTGCTGCTGCCAGGAGAAGAAAAAAGTAACATCAGAGCACGGGGAATACGTTGAGGCGGACCATCTCCTTGAGAGGCACAAGGCCCGCGATTCCCTCGGCGGCGTTGTGCGCCTTGGAAAGGTTTTGAATCTCACAAGTGCATCCATAGACAAATACCCACGCACCGTCCCTGGTGACAACGGGTCTGAATCATCTGATGATGCAGAATGCAAACAAGGTCACGCTCGGATGCATCAGGGAAAAAAGCTCAGGCTTGTCAAGGTTGTCCTTGAGTTAGAGAAGATGTGTGTGTCAAGCTGAGAGTGTTTTGGTAGAAAAGTAGCAAGCAGATATATTTAGTAGGCCCCTTGACATCTGGCATTAACAATTTAATTATATTTGAATAGACGGAAAAATTCACCAAATTTAAGTGTGAATATTTCCAAATAACAATGAAGATCTGATCACACAAAACAGCTGTGAAGGTGGCCAATAATGCCTCTTGTCAGAAACAAAAAAGAGAAAAAAAATAGAACAATCTCTGATTTGTCTTCTGTGTTGCAACCTGAAGGCCCCGAGATGTTGTTTGAAATTCAAGTGAAATTCTTATCTATCAAAACAGTTTGAATTGTGTTATGTTGTGTTGTGTTATTATGGAGGACCAATATTACCAAAAGCAAAAATGAATAACGATGTAGCTCTCTTCACAACAACACAGACACAGGTCGGTTCTTTGAAAATTGCTTGGGCACATCTCTGCTGCATCCTCGCCTTCATACCATCACACTTACGCCATGAGAGCTATATTCATAAATAAACACAGTGCAAAATATCTGAATGAGTTACGAGGCACGTGACATGAAAATCAAAGTAAACACAAAATGACAACGTGAAACGCTTGTTATAAAAGGAGGTTCAGAGTCCCTGAAAATCCCTTAAAGTCTCTTGTAAGTTTCTTAAGGTTCCTTTACCATCTGTTTGGGCTTCAGACGCGAGTTTAACTTGAATGAAAACTGTCTCAAAATGAACTTGACCGCAGGTGCACCGCAAACAGGGAAAATTAGTTCCAGACAAGAAACGTACAATATAAACAATGAAGCAGAGCATATGTGCTTACAACATTTTTAGTAAATTATATTTTTTACCTCTTACACATCAGACTTAAATACATACATTTTTAACCTTGCATTAAATTATTTACTTATTTATTAACTTATTTAAGACATTAAATGTCCTCACTTTTGAATTATTCATCAGTGTATTATGAACACACAATTTATATAACAGCACTTACAAAAGAAATGGATAAAATTGCATAATAAATAAATTAATATGCAATTAAATGCACCAAGAATAATATTAAAAGTAAATATAGACATTGATTAATTTATAAAATGTGACAAACATTAATATTTCTGTATTTACTGAACTTTTACATCTTATTTATTGATTCATTCATTTTTACATTTATTTATGTACTTATGTATTATTTTGCATTTGCATATGTATAATTGATTAATAGATGAAAGGCTGACCCCAGTGACACACTATAAATAAAATGACCACGCGTATTTGCACAGAGAAAATCCAGAAATCCAGACATAAATAAGTCAGAGGAAATTAATAGGGGGTGAAATGCAAAGGGAAATAAAAATTAAAATTGCAGTTCAGTGGGAAAGTAAATAAATAGGGGAATTAACATGCATGTAAAATAAAAACAGAAATATATTTGTCACATTTTGTAAATTAAATAATGTCCGCATTTACTTTTAATATTAATTTTGGGGGGATTTAACAGCATATGATGTCATTTATTGAGTCATTTATTCAATCATTTATTTAGAATTCTGGCAGTTTCGAACCTCCAAAGTGCAAAAAGTTATTCAATGCCTTGAAGCTTGTTTTCACCACTGATTATTGTACACTTCAGGCCCGTCCTTGACAAAACAGTTTCTACTGGGGTGTCCTGGTCCATGTAGCAGAGCGGTTAAGATGCATGTCACATATCCAAAGGTTTGATTCTACCCAGTTTGCTCTTCAGTCTCTAACATAAAGGCAAACTGCTTCAAATACTGTTATTATAAACTAATTGTGAGAGCACTCTGTATAAAAAAACGTCTAATTCGAATATATTCATCATATAATAATGATGCATGTAAATGTAAGCTAAATGGTCACAAATTGTCCCGACTCTGTCTGTACATGGCCTTTACACATCAGAGGTGTTGGGGAGTAGTCTACTGCTGTGTATGTGAAAAAAAAGCTGTGTGAAGTTTGGTAAATGTCCTCAAGTGATCTCACTTGAATCAGCGTCAGTTGGGTCTGAAGGCTACAAGTTGAAAAGTGAAAAATCTGAGGGTGGAAGTGGACAGAAATGACCTCAGCAGACCTCATCTCTGCTCGAGTCCACAGCTGCTACCAGAATAACACAGCTATGATTGAACTGTCACAGTTAGAGTTGCATTGTGGGCAAGAGGGCCGTTTCTTCCTATATGCCAACTGTGAGGTTCTATAAGGCCCCCAAAGCCATCGGAGTAATGTAGAGATCAGTGGAGAAGCTCTGTCACAGGACATGTCACTATTCATATTCATTCACATGAACACACAACTTGAGATGTTAAGATTTTTCTAGGATCTTAGAATACCCTCGCCATACTTTTACAAAATAAGAGCCCCCACATAACTTGCTAGAAAGCTAGAAACCGCCCTGGTAGGTAATGTAGGTGGCATTTTTGTTTGTTACAGGGAACAAAAAAGAAGATAATTCTGGTTTTGCTGCATCGTTTTGATCCCTTTTTAAAACCTGTCCATTGTGAATCTGACAGTATAATGGGAGTGTGATGTTGAATCTGTCAAGTACTCTTTTAAGAAAAGGGAGAGTTATGTCTGTCTAATCTATAGCGGCGAAAAGCAGACACAAAGACTTCAGAAATAAGATGACAGGACAGTTGGACTTCAAGACAAGTCAACAAGAGGAACATTGTTGTTCCCATTTCCATGTGCATCCTGAGTAGGGAGATGAGCCTCATGAATTTTCACCCAGAATTCTGTCAAAACTCTCATTTATAACTGCCAATGCAGACTCCAGGGATTAATTTAATTTTCAACCAGGGAAGAGGAAGAAAAAAAGCACAGAAAAAGACAAAAGACCTTGCACAAAACAAAAAATGACCCCAAATGACGGAGTTGCACATTTGCTCAGTGCTAATGTCATCACAAGAGTTCTGCAATTTTTACTGATCATGGCAGATTCACATGATGTAAGCTCACAGATGACATCCACATTTATTAAAAATTACTCCCCAGGTATGCGAATAGGTCTTATGTCAGCACTGGCCCTGCAAGGTTGCATTGTGGGTAGTGTTGTTGGCAAGTTTTACATTTTTATTTTGCACAGGGGATTAAAAAGAAGATATTTCTGGTTTTGCCGCGTCAATTTCGATCCCTTTTTAAAAACTGTCCATTGTGTGCCTGACAATGTTAGAAGAGTGCAATTATGAATCTGTCAAGTTGTCTTTTTTTTTTTTTTTTAAGAAAAAGAAGAGTTGAGTCTGTGTCTGCTTTTTAACCACTGTGGATTAGACAAAGACTCGGCAGACTGGATGAGAAGACGGTTGACCTTGTTCAAGATGAGGCATAAAGTTAGCAACAGGCAGGTGACTGGGTCAAGGAGTCTAGGGAAGGAAACCAAATGAAGGCAACTAGCGAGGATGTGAAGAAGGAAAGAATCTGGGTAAATCTGGTCTCAATGGTTGCCTTCACATATTCGCGGACTGGATTTACTGTATGGTCCTAATAAGTCTCCAGTGTTTCAGGACTGCTCTACCTTGAAATCCATTTCCTCTGTGGACATTCTAGGCTCTAATGCACACTTTACTTCTATGATAATGAGTTTCCTTGTTTTAACTGGCCACAATTTATAATATACTAATGTTAGAAACTGAGATCAAATCCCTCAGAAGAGTAGAGAAAGCTTACATACATCAGCACATGTTCATTTCTTTGTTCCACAAAGTTGTGATCATGTTAATCATTTTTAAGCTACTTTTGAAATACGAGCCGTGTATTTACTGCTCATGTTCAGGTAACATGTCATTTCAACTGTCCCAGTCCTCATAAAGCTTTCTGAGCTCTTGTACTCTCTGTACTCTCACAGTTATCGCTGAGCACACAGATGAGGTTAATTAAAGTCTGTGAGGGTTCAGTGATTACACAGTTTATAGGGTGACACTGAGGCCCAGGGGCGGACTCAGGCTGCCTGAGGGGCAGGGGGCTCACCACCAACTCACCATCCATTTATGTTGAAATAGTTCCTAAACATAGTTAAGATCAAAATAGTTTTATTATGTGTTTTATTGGCAATAATTACTACACCTATGTAATGGAAAAAGAGAACTATTTACTGTTTAAAGTGTAACTTCACCCCCAGGTCTGAGCGTAACAACAGCATCATTTTAAAAATGCTAAAATAATAATAGTGACAGACTTTTAAAATATAAATATATAAATAAAAAATATATAAATAAAATATAAATTTAATGATGTAAATAGTTCCCAAATGGTCACTTGGGCCTGCGATTTTCAGGATAATTTGAGGTAAAATACAACTTTATTAATACAAAAAAACAGTAACATAAGAAAGACAATAGAGTAATAAATACAATGTATAATATAAGAAGTAAATACAAACATTGTTTTGTTTCATCACAGTAGTACCTCTTCACTGTAAAGACAAAGAAAAAAACTTACCTCAACAGATTTTTGAACCAAACCCAAACTCAAACTTTTATGTTTTGAAGAAGTTTTACCAACTCCTAATATTTTGTTGAGAAAATTTACTGTTCTTCTTTAGATTAACTTGAATCTCTTTTTGTATTTTAAAAATTTACTGAGTAAATTAATTGAAGTGAAAGTGAAGAATGGTCAATAAATTAATATTTTCAATTGCAACCATTTAATTTTCAAGCGTCTGTAGGAATAGTAAATTATTTCAACAAAATAGTATATGTCTGCAAAACTTTTTGTTTATTTCAAAACTTAAGAGTTCAAGTTAAATTCAAAACTCTAAAATCTAGTGAAGGCAGCTGTCATGAAATTATGAGTTACCAGCTTTTTTTATTCAGTGGTCACCCACTTTGAGGCAGATAAAGACCTACTTTTCTAACATGTAGGGCACCTGAGAGCAGAGGTTCTCAAGATTTTGTCATTTCAAGCTCACTTCTAATTGTTAAAAAAATCTCCACCTTTCCAATTAAAGGAGAAAACAGTAATAATTCTTTATGAATCCAATTAAAGTATTCAACATCATATTGTCTCACCACAAACTTTGGAGCTTATTTCCTTTCAAAAATTGATTGATTTTGTGTCACAACATCCAAGGGAACGTTAGCCAGTCAACAGTACCACTGCCTCTGTGGCCCACTAGATGGCGCTCAGTGGAGGGTCACTGGTTGAGAATGGCTGCCTTAGAGGGCATTTGATCATGATTTCTCGAAGAAGAGGAAGCACATAGAGGTCATCTTGACAGATATAATACTGTATGTAATGGAGATCAGATGTAGTAGATCAAGATAGTGAGATCTTGTGAGACCTGTGTGTGAGGAGAATTTGTAATTTGGCTGGTTGGTATCATCCACAGCGATGTGTTTTGGACAGAAATAGATTCGGATGCACACTACTGGTCCGTGGGCTGCAGGACGGTTTCTTGGGAGGAGGAGTAACTGTTGCTAACTGGAGGGCAGACGATGTGCAGCCAGCTATCAGAGAGGAGCTGATGATATCAGTCAGCAGAGGGAGCAGATCATCAGAAATAGCCTGCAGGAGGGAGGAGGGCAGGAACCAGATGCAGGAAGGTTAGAGGAGGAGATGGAGTGTGATTTCAGCGGAGGTATTTCGAGGCAGCATCAGATATTGCCAAAAATGTTATCAGATGGCCAAATTTGCCACACAGAGAAAGAAGGGTGTAGTGAGTGGAAAGGAGCAGAGACGATAGTGTATCCATCCAAGAATTTTTGAAAAAGTGAAAAAAATGAACCATTCCCTCTTTTCTGTGAGCATTAATACATTCCTTCACTCTGTGGCTGCTATACCCAGCTTGTCTTCAGGCCCACATGTCCCCTGTAAATATGAATTTTAATCTCTTCAAGCTGGCATGTCCCACCACAAGATTGGTTTATGAGATTTTTATCCACAGCACTGCTGCATGCTGATAAGAACTGCAGCTAAATGTTAATCTTGCTGAATCCTCAGTAATGAGCGAGGCTTTTAGAACACAAGTACAGTACGCCACGTGTGTGCCATGTGATGGACGGCCATGTCTCTGCTGTCACACAGGGTCTCAGGGGAGACAAGGGAGAACCGGGCAACCCGGGATTACCAGGCTTTAGCGGGCCTAAAGGTCCTGCGGTGAGTGCTGCATTCGACATATTTTGATTAAAAGATTACTTGCAGCTCATGGATGTCACCAGCTGCGGATGATGCTTTAAACTTTTGTCTGGATTTGCAGGGTCCGCCTGGTCCAGTTGGCCCAGAGGGAAAGCAGGTAAGCTCCTGACCAGATCACTGATGACTAACATGATATTGAATAAACAGATTTCTTTCTCACATCCACTGTTTTTGTTGTTTTTTTTTAGGGAATGCCAGGAAGAGTTGGTGATCGTGGCAACAAGGGAGATAAGGTGAGTGCTGGAGACAGAGTTTCCCCTGCAGTTATTTAGGCTGGTTCAACAGCAGGATATACAGTATTGGCACTGAGTTTTTGTTTTGTTTTTGCAAGTTACTTCATTTATGATAAATGAAGTCATTCATTCTGCCCAGCAGGCAACTTTATGGTCTTAGCAACATAGCTGCTAGGTGCTCGTCAGAGTTTCCTGCAGTTCCTGCAGTTTGGCCAGTACTTTTTCGCACATGGCTATATTGTTACCTCAAAGGCTTGTCTATCAAGTTCATTTACATGCAGTGGCAACACAAACACGCACACACTGTCAGCGAAGATTACAGAGCAGAACTGACTGGCTTCAGTAGACCAGCAAAGCTAATGCAGCACGTGTCAACATGAAAAACAGTTACCAGCATCAAGCCTATATTAACTTGTTATTTAGTTGCTTCAAAGGAGACTTAAAGGAAAGCTCTGTAATATATTTACTGTAATAAATCATAAGTTAACCACAATGTGTCATCAGAGATTAAGGAAACACGTTAAGAGTTGAAATACTCGCTTCACTTGAGCGCTACAGCCACAGTGTTCCCCTTAGAAATTACCATTCCAGACTGGAATAACTTTGTATAGATTCAAACATTTTTTAAAATGTTTGTTGTAGTTTTCTATAGCAGTAGCCCTGAGAATTCAATGCAAACACACTTAAGAAAATATATTAAATCTAAAGAAACCACAAGAAAATTAGGAAACAACTTGATTGTACAAGCACAGCATTTAGAAAAAAAAACATGTTGCCAAGTGAGAAAAAACAAGAAAATACTGAAACACAGTTCAAGAAAAGAGAAGACTACCAAATACAGAAAGAGACACTGTATTGTAATGCTTTTATTAGATAGCAATAATGGAGAGATGATGGGAACCGAGGGAGACCATCGCAGTTTAAGTTCAGTGTCATAAACCCTACGCCACAGGGGTGCTGTAATATTTCTCATGTCTCTTCAGTCCAGGTAGTCCAGGTGATTGTTGTCTGCACAGTGCATCGCAGGACCTGTCAGTAACAGCTGTAGTGGGACTTAATGATGTAGATTTCCCAAAATATAAAAAAATAAATAAATAAATACCACAGACTTTAAACACAGGATAGTTTTCACTTCAAAAAGACATTCATCAAGCTCTGCCATCAACAGCCTTTTCTCAGTTTTCACCAGATTTTTTTGGGCAGTGCAGCATGAAGCTTGACTGATGTGTTATTTTGACATGTTGATCTGATACTGGATCCTGCTGGCTCGCCAGTTTGACAGTCACCAGTCAAATGAGCTGAAGTTTCCAACTCAAAATGACAAAAAGAGCTTTTCACATTTTTGTCAATAGCTTTTTCATTTGTCTAGAGACATTTCAGACCAGCTTTGATTTACTGTGGTCCTCCTTTCATTACATACATATATAAACCCCAAAACAGATAATGAAGCAATCTAGATGATTTCTCGCGTATGTGGTATAAATTTAAAAAGAAATATACATACATACATTTGACATAAACAGATCCTGATACATGAAAGAGAGCGTAGAGAACCAACTCTACTTCCCTTAAGGCTTTCCTCACCGTCCAGTAATCCAGCTTTGATCCTGTAAATTTAAATTTGCTGTCATCTAATCCAGGGAGACCCAGGCATAAAGGGAGATAAAGGACATTCAGGAGAGCCAGGCATGCCTGGAAACCCTGGACCTCCAGGCAGAAAGGGCCACACAGGGATGATGGGTATGTCAGGACCACCAGGAGAAATGGGACCTCCTGGGCCACAAGGACCTTCAGGGAATCCCGGTGTCCCAGGCCAAAGGGTGAGTCATATTCCTGATTTAAGTTTAATGAAGCTTAATTAGATTTTGAGACATCGTTCATGTCACAGTCACATGCACCCAGCTGGTTTAAATGTAGGTATTAATAATTGAGTTACTCATTAACGTCTTTGTTGTCTCAGGGAGAGTCAGTATCACTGGAGCAGATGAGACGGCTCATCCAGGAGGAGCTGGCTAAACAGTTAGATGGTGAGGAGACTATTTGTTTTTGGCTCCCATTTCGCCTGAAGAGCTCAGTGAAAAATTTGCCTCATTTGGGCTCATTTAGTGTTGCCTTCAAGGGACAGTTCACCCCAATATTAAAAATACAAATCCATCTAAATAATTTGGTGTGAGCTGTAGAGTTTTGGGAGATATCAGCCACAGAGATGTCTGCCTTCTCTCCACTATAATTTGGCTTGTGATGCTCAAAGTGCCAAAAACTACAGTCGAAAAAATATTCAAAACCAGTGTCGTATTGGAAAATCATGATCCGGTTGCTCAAGATGATCCACAGACCTTGTTGTGAGCAGTTTCATTTATGAATTATTTTCTTTCTAGTAGAAAGAAAGTAGTTCTGGTAGTCTACCATAGAAAGAAAAGAGTTTCTTACACAAAACTGCTCACAACAAGGTCAGTGGATTATCTTGAGTAACTGGATCATTTGTTCTGGAAAGAGACACTGGCGTTCAATTTTTCAACCATGTTTTTGGTGCCATTCAGTCCCATTATATTGGAGAGAAGGCAGACATCTGTACAGCTGGTAAAACTCCGCAACTCTGCATCAGGATGGATAACCAGAGGAAAAAGATTTGGGGTGAACTGTCCCTTTAATAGAGTTCTGTGACATTTAATTCACTTTTCCTTTCTGTTTAGCTAAACTGGCTTACCTCATGGCTCAGATGCAGCCAGCCCATGTGAAGAGCACAGCGGGCCGTCCAGGACCTCCAGGACCTCCTGGTAAGGATGGCAGCACTGGAAGACCTGGCCCACCTGGAGAGCCCGGCATGCCTGGACAGAATGGAGGAGAAGGACCCAGAGGACCACTGGGCCCTAAAGGTAGGACAAAGTTCTCTTTAAAGGCTTTTGTTGCTTCACTATTTCCACGGTGTTTGCTTCTTTCCAATCTCCAAACCCATCTGCTATCGTCTGACAAGTATTAAACATCTGGGGCCAACAGCTAATGTTTCGGGGCTTCTGGTGGAGCCAGCAGACGTCCAGATAACAGATATCTGAGCCAAGACTTCCTCTTCTTTCATGCACCGGTTGTTGTTTACAGTCTGATTAGCAACTTGAGACGTAAGACTGTAGCTGGAGGCTGATCTCTGTAACACCTGAGCAGCCAAGGCGTTCATTTTGACTGTTTTCAAATTTAGATGTGCAATAACTTTGTTGATTCAAAAAATACAATGCTGCTGGTACCTGACTTTTCCTAAAAGTGTCTGTATTTTCATTTCAAATGTCTTCATACAATCTACACAAAAGGCAAAGAAAAAGTTAGAATTTTTACTTGTTTCAATTTCCTGACATTAAAATGAAAATAATTAATTAATTAGATGCAATTAAAAGTAATGTAAGGGAGACCATGGACGGTTGTAAGCCTTTTTGGCTCAGCACCTACAAGTCATGAAGTTTTTGTGTTAAAGCTCTCGATTTTTGAAACAAAGTACCCTTACTTATTACAAATAGCAATGTTTCAGTGTTGCTGCTGCAGCACTGCTACTGCCAGGGCACTGCCAAGGTGAGAAAAAGACTGCTTTTTCCCCTATTTTAGATGAAGCTGCTCAAGCAGGCTGTAGGGCTACTCTAGCCTGCTTGTATATGCACTAAAATGCAAAGCAAAGGGTTGCATACATGCTGCTTAGGCAGCTAGTGTAGCTCTGGCATCATTCCCCCTTTGCTTCCAGGTTTGCAGTGAGTGCAGCACATAATGTGCGCACTATGCGCTTGGTATAAGTGTATTATAGCAATTGCTGATAAAAGGCACAACAGATTTGGTGCAAGACAAAAAACTCTTTGTTTGTCACCATAGGCGGCAGCCAATAATACAAAGGTGACCCACTTTTACCATCAGAGACTCCAAAGGGCTTTTCACACTATACCTAGCCCCAGCCTAAGAGAGCTGTTTCTCCAGAGCAGGGTTAGCCCAGAATTTGTGGGGTGATCCCCTGAAAATCAACTAAAACTGAGGCTAAAAGCTGCCAGTGTGACATGGGGCTAAAGGATTAAATGAATATTCACAGAAAAAATGTTCTCATTAGAAGTGCAGTAATTTCCTGGGTTTAACTTAACTCTTAACAATGTGTATGGGACAAGGGGCTAAGTTAACCCAGGGTTAACCCCTAGTCTGGGGCAAAGGATAGCCCTGGGTCAAATCCCTTATGAACCGACTGTGCCTGACCAAAGAACAGTGCAAAACACAACCCCCCTGTAAAACATTTAAGTCTTAGTACAGATTAAGTTGAACCCTGTTTACTCTGCATCTTTTCCATTAAAAGTGTCTGGACCTGAGCTTATTGTCATAAAATCAGAACTGATGACGTGCAGAAATCATAGCGACTCCTCTGTTTTCCTGTTCCTTCCAGGTGATAAGGGAGAAAAAGGAGAAAAGGGAGAACCTGGTATTGGTGAAAGAGGAGAGCAGGGACCACCTGGCCCCATAGGTAACAACCAGTCTTTTACTTACTGTATTCATTCTTAATAGGTCGCTTCCACCCAGCTTGGAGCCCTAATTGTTCCTCTCTCCCACACTAGGCCCAGCCGGTCTGCCTGGTTACGGCAAAGACGGAAGCCCGGGACAAGCCGGCGTGCAAGGAGAGCCAGGAAACCCTGGTCCCCACGGCCAGCCCGGCCCTCCAGGTCCTCCTGGCCAATGTGACCCCAGCCAGTGTGCCTACTACGCCAGCCTGGCGCAAAGACCCCACACCAAAAACGTCAAGGGGACTTAAGAAAGAGGAGACACATGGAGCTTGAAGTCCAGCTGTATTTATGAACTTGGTTGTGTCAGTCTGAATCAAGAACTTTTCTTTTTCAAGATCACCTCAGTACGGAGGGCTGAAGCAATATGTGCTGCCGGTCAGATTCTTTGTTTTGTTTGTTTTTTGGTATGAAGCTTGGGATGGATGGGGATTAAGCATCGAGGGACTATTTCAGATTAAATATGGGGTAAAGAGGGCAGCTAAATAGTTTTTTTTTTCCTCACTCGCATGCTTCCTGTAAAATATATAGGGAGATAACAAGGATGGTGCAATTCCCTCCTCTTAAACCCTCCATCGGGAGTGAAGATTTGGGAGTCTGATATTGTATCGTTTCATCAGTAATTATCTCAAAAGTCCAGTTAGGCATTTTCTTGCAGGAAGACCACAGTCTTTGTTTTTCCTGCCTTCCTCACACCATTTTGCATCAATTACTGCTCACAGCCCACACTGTCAAGCAATAGATGTCAGTTACTGCTCACTAAATTGATCCCTCGCTATGGGGTCTTCTACCAGTCTATTGGTAATTACTCAGTCAGGGGAATTATCTGTTTTATTGTCAGTGATGGGAAGGGGGGAGGACAGACAGTGTGAGGCACAATCTCAAATACCAATAGTGATTTTGTGTAGGAGGAGTGTTAATGAGTTAGTGTGGGGAGTGATGAATGGCCACATTTGTGCACTTCTCGCCTCCAAGCCAGTAGCATTGTTCTCATGTGGCCTTGTTTTGGATGGTATCGGCACCCCAAAGCAGGCAGGAAAATGAAATAAGTGCTGGAAAAGTTCCCCCCTAAACACATTTGTAAACGTGATTATGTCTGATTGTATTTAGACATAAACGAAACAAGATTTTATTCTGGGTACAAACTGGAGGCAGCAGAAATTACTCATAAATTAGAGCCTTGGCATTGTTGTTTCAAGCTTTGGGAAAGATTGGAAGGATTTCATTCCAAAATTCTGTTTATTTGCCTACAAAACAGCAACACAGTACCCACACTGTCATTATGTATGAATTTGTCTCATTTAGGGCGCATTCACACCTAAAGTTTTGGCTCCTGAATCAAACCAACATAAGTAAGATAAGAAGTAAGATTGTTTCAGTTTTGGCTTTGGGAGAGATTTGAAAGATATGATTCCAAAAATCAGTTTATTGGCCTACAAAAAAAGCAAGAGTATCAACACTATCAATCATTTTGTGTGAACTTGTATTATTTAGGATGGGTTTACACCTAAAGGTTTGGTTTCTGAATTGAACCAATGTGAGGATGATACATTGTTCTAGTTTTGGCTTTGGGAGACATATGAAACATTTCATATCAAAATTCTCTTAAATTGCCTAAAAAAATGTAACACAACACCCACCCTATCATTTATTTTCTATGACATTGTATCATTTAGAGCGCGTTCACAACTAAAGATTTGGTTCCTGAATCGAACCAATGCTAGGATGGTACAAATCTGGAAATTTTAAACACAAGTTGTGAGGTGGAAATGTTCAGTTACTGATTGTAACATCTGCAGGTAAAAAGACCCATGGCCCACTTTCTACCTGGATATTCTACATCATGAAGTACCGTCTGGTTCTGTTCTTGTTGGTGTTGATCTGGAGCACATATCAGCAAACTTTAAAGGATCATGAATATCAACGTCTTGTGAGACAAGTTGAAGTTAAATTTGCCCGAAATTCTGTCCAAAATGGTAATAACAGGACACATATGCATAATTCATACATCCCATGTAATGATTTGTTCCCAGCTCAACCCCAGGACGCCCATTAAACCTTAAGTCTCAAAAGGCGAGACGTCATGACAGGAAGACGTGTCACTGTTAGATTTGTACTTTTATGTTTAATGAAGTGGCTCTGGTCATTCTCACTTTGAGGTATGCATAGACTTGAGCAGTAAACAGCTTTGAAGAGGTGGTATAATTGCAGCCTTTGTTCACCTTTCTTGAAAAGCTGCTTGTTCCACACTACTTTCTTTAAATGTGTCACTTCCTTTCTGTTCGGTGAGGCTTATTAAGTGCCTACGCTGTGGCAGTGCCCGGGCAGGCAGCTCAGCCCTGCTCTGAAAAGACCTTGCTTTTTTTATTTGTCCCCTGGAACCTGAAATTGGAGAGCTGCTTCCATGCATCTTGATGACCAGAGCATTGTGATGCCCATTTGAAAGATGTTTTGCCTTACGTCCCTCATGGACCAATTACACCTCTCCCCAACCTCAGACATGCTGGTCATCTAGAACCTATTAAATAGCCCCCACAAAGGTATCACATTTGTCTTCCTTTCAAAAACAAGATCAAAAGGGAAGCGGGGGAGCAATTTTCAAGAAGAGAATACAGAAATCTCATCTGAGCTTGGCAAGACAGTAAGACCTACAGGTCAAAGATTACCACTATATGGGCCAGTAATATGTATTATTTGTTGCTCAGGTTACCTAATGGAAGGCGCATCATAAGAACGTGAAGTTGTGGGTCAGACACAACTCAGTTTTGAAGATGTTGGTAAAGCAGACTGGAAGTTTTAGTTTGACTAATATTTCTCAACTGCTCTGGAGGCAGGACTGATTTAATTTGTCAGGGTAAGGCAAGCACAGACTGCATAAAAGAGGTGGACGTAGCCTCTGGGTCTGAAAAGTGAAGCCGATGCAGAAGTGCCTTGGACTTGTATTCTTCCTAATGGCCAGCAGGAGGCAACTCCACTGGTTGCAATGGAAGTCTATGAGAAAATGACCCTACTTTTCACTTGATTCATGACCTCAGTAAGCAATTCCTAATGAGTTTATGGCCTTAATCAATAGTTTCAAGTCTTCAATACAACATAATGTTATTTTTTTGTAAATTATGGTCCTGTTTAGAGTAAAATAGATGCTAAAACAGTAATCAGGATAGAGGTGTAGCAATACACATCCATGTCGCTATGTCCATTTAACTAGCCGTGAAGTTGTTTTTTGGTATTGTCTTTGTTTTCATCTCAGAAGTTTGACCATTGCACATAATTTCACTTCATGAAAGTTGATTGTAACATTTTAACCTAAAAGGACACTTGGTTGTAAAAGTGCTTTAATTTTGTTTTGGCCTTTTATTGCTATAGAATCCCAATTAACATGTTGAAAGCCAAAGTGCCAAACTTGAGACTCAAAACACAAACCCATGGGTGATGTCAGGGTGACTATGTCCACTTCTTTTGTACAGTCCTTAAAGGCAAGGCTATATTTTTTTTTTTAAAGAAAAACATATCACCTTCTTCATCTTACAAATGAAAAGTTGATAAGAAGTTCAGTTGCAATAAAATGCACCCTTGCTAATCCAGTAGACTCAGGGGATTTGCTGCCTCACTTGGTCTGGTATGACCAGTAGCTTATGGTGGCTAATATTAGCTAATGTTAGCAAAAGGTTGAATTTACCATTATCCTTCCATTTTCACTTTTTGCCACCTGTGGACAAAAGGCTTCTGTTCAGCATACATAGTTACATAGTTACAACAAATTTACATGGGTTGGCTTATATTACAATAATTGGGTGTTATTTTTTCCAAACAAAGATCACTAACTTGTATATAGGCTACCAAAGTGTGGTTTCAATATAAAAAATATTTACTGTATGAAAAAGGCTTATTTTTCATTAACCCATGGTCATCACGTGAGGTTAGAAATCCGGCAGGGTGGACCTAGTAGCTTGCATAAATACCTGAAAATGGCTAGCTTAAAATTAGCTGGCCAGTTATGCTAACTAGCTGCTTTTCACTGTAAGGTCACGCCACCAACAATGTTACAAGTACCTCCTCTGAGGTTTAACTCAACCAGTGAGACATTTTATGCTTTCAGAGCAGTTCTGCTTCTGAGAAATACTTATATCACTAAAACTACATTAAATTCAGAATAAAAATTGGTCCAAAATATGTGATTGAAATAAATGACCTGCTCTGTCAATATGTTCATACCATTTAATATATCTTTCTATTAGCTGCTTCTTTGTCAGTGAAACCGTATCAGTATTGCCCTTTCTCCATTTTGTAAATGCTTGTTACAGTTACCAATAGACTTTGTGTTACAGGGTGGGACGCTAAGTTTCTGCACACAGTTTAAGATTTTGTAATACATATACAGTAAGCCAAACATCTTTCATTATTCAAATTAGCTGTTTTTGCCAAGATTTTCTTAAGTTATACTGCTAAATTATTCATGATTTGAACAAATACAGTAGTGTTTTAATGCAGTAACTGTTTCACCATCTTTTCCTGATGAATTGGTGCTAAGATATTTTAAATTAGTAGCATATTGTAAGTATTGGAAAGACACATGTACTGTACTGTATAATAAAGACTGGAACAGATTCATTTTATAAAACAGGCTTTGTTATGTTTTTTTGAATTTTCACATACTGTCTGAAAGAGCCCGCTCAGTTTTATCACCATACATTTAAAATAAGTTCCCTTTGAGATCTGCCATCCGTCATGTTAAATATGTATCTGAATATAAAAAGCAATCTCCAGTCTTTGTGCTGAATAGAATTTTATGAAGCATGTGCATCCTCTCACTTATGCACGCAACTTAAAATCCACTGGCTCTGAGCCATGATAAGATCTATTAAATCAAAGGGATGTCCTTTGGATGACTGCTGTGCTAACTCTTCCCAGCAGCTCGGTAAAGGTCATATTTGATCTGTGAATGTATTTGTGCTGCGCAGACAGAGGTGGGGATGATGTTGACTCTCCTTTTGTAACCAGGCAACAGTGAAATGCCCTCCTGAATCCAGATTATATCCATAACAACCCAGGGACCTTGTTTTCAACACAAAACCATTTGACTGTAGAACGGAATGTGAAGTTCATTGATCGACCTTGCCGTGTGAATACCAACCATCTTATTTCTCTTAATTGTGCTATGTAATACTGTGACTCATTTTCACTTGCATATATTTGAATTTTAATAGTAATAGAACATAGCTGCAGCAGCTCTAAGATACAACCCCAATTATTCCAGTTGTGTCAAACATAAACACAAACAGAATGCAATCATTTGCAAATGATTTTCAATTTGTATTCAACTGAATACAGTACAAAGACAAGATAGCTCATGTTCAAACTGATAAAATTTATTGTTGTTGTAAATACATACTCATTCTGAGTTTGATGCCTGCAACAGGTTTCAAAAAAGGTTAATCGGTAACAGTATCGTGATACAGACCATCCAGATCTAGTGGTAGTTAGTACTAGACTTGCTAGCCTGCAGAACAGACCTGTCTCCAATTGAAAATGTGTAGTGCTTTATGAAGCATATATAAAGCAAGGATGAGGAATAATTTCACTTTTGTGTAATTTAACACACTGGTAAACATGCTTCTGTCCCACTTTCTTCAAACGTGTTGCAGACATCAAAGACAAAAAGAACGATAAAGTTAATCAGTTTGAACATTAAATATCTTGTCTTTGTACTGTATTCAAATCAACAATGACCAACTTTTTTTTTTTGGAATTGTAGTTGTAGATTTTGTTCTCCATTAAATAGTCTTACTACGCAAAAACTTCCAAAACACATCACTTTATTACACTGTTTGAAAAAGAACATTAATATGACAAAATCAGGCAAAACACGTGTATGATTTTAAATGAGAAAGCATTGATTTGAATTTTTTTAGAGTTTTGTTTTGGAAGCAAAGGCTAAAAACACAGTTCCACTTTACCAAATTTTGTTCCTGACTGGCTCATAACTGCAGTGGAGAATCAGTGGGTCAAAATGGGACCAGGTTTGATGTAGACTTTACATGTACTGTAGCTAAAAGAGGAGGAACAATGTTTTCAGAGAGCTTATTCGAGGATTTAAAAGAAGTACATGCAAAAGAGGAAATCAAAGAGATGTGCCTTTATTTTACACACAACAAAAATACAAATGCAACGCTTATGTATAAGACTTCTTCTCTGCACACAAATGGTTCATTTCTGTCAAATTTATATCACAAATTAAACTTCACACTGCAGTTTTTCCTTGGAAAAAAGCTTTTATTAGGCACTGAGCTTAACTGAACTACATATGTTTTTTTCCCTAGGAGGGCCAAGTTATGCTGCCCTACTGTGCCTCTGACTGCTTTGCTTTTACATGACTAGTACTCACTGCCTTCATTGGTTGGCTTGGTTTGGTTCAGGCATGAGGAGGGACTGGTTAGGATTTGGGTAAGAATATCAGAATAAGCCAATCAGGGGTGGAGTAGGACAGGTCATAACTTTGCCCCCTTGGGAAGAGGTTTCAGTATCTGTAGCTCTATGTGAAAGAACACAAATTAACACATTTTTGAACAAAATTTGAGAGAAATAAACCTCTTGTGCGCACACT
The DNA here is from genome assembly GCF_056507025.1 of Lutjanus erythropterus. Lineage (NCBI taxonomy): Eukaryota > Metazoa > Chordata > Actinopteri > Lutjaniformes > Lutjanidae > Lutjanus > Lutjanus erythropterus. The sequence goes on from NC_139332.1 coordinate 8,635,034, forward strand.
GTAAAAAAGAAAGTTGAGACAACTCAAAATTTCAAGGCAACTTACCACAACAGATTTACAAGTTTTGGGACAAAATTAAACTCTTAAAATTTGAACTAAATTAAAACAAAAAGGTTTGTATATGTAATTCACTATTCTTCTTTAGATTTAGAAACTCAAAAAATTCTATTTCAAAAACTGGTCACATTGAGCTGTGAACCGGATTTATTATTTGGGTGCCTGAAAATAAAATGGTTCTAATCGAACATATTAACCACTTTTCACTTTCACTTCAATTAATTTACTCAGTCATTTTTGAAATAGGTTTTAGGTTTTTTTTTTGATGATTTCTAAAAATCAAAGATTCAAGTTTATCTAAAGAAGAAAAGTACCTCAAAGTATCTCAACTAAACAATATTAGCTGGTAAAACTTTTCCAAAAGCTTAGAGTTTGGTTCAAAACTCATAAATCTATTAAAAGAACTGTAAGTTGCCTTGAGATTTTGACTTTTCTTAACTTTTTCATTTTTACAGTACATAGAAGAAGTCTTAGATCTTTTACTTGAGTTCATGAGAAATGGGAGTAAATACATTGTTGCTTTCACATTTTTGTTGAGTGGACTACAACCTGCTCATGTTTGTGTTCCTGAAGGCTGGCGGTCAGGAGTTGTGACTGCATAGATCTGTACGGGACAACTCATGGGCGTGTTTGCCTGTCGTCAGCTGGAAGAAGTTGCGTTGGCATCAGTAGCAGCTATCTTTGAACATCAGATAAGCTCTCACTAAAATCACATACAAGTTAAAACGTCTATACAGTATTCTACAATTGTGCCTTGTCTCTGTTTCCCTTTGCGTCTTTTCTTTGATGCGTGGTTCAGATGGACACATCTGAGGACTCCCAAAGATCAGCACGTCACGACTTGTGAGAAGCCCTTAAACGTGGTCACCGCAGGATGAGATCTGGACTGTTTCAATCAGTTGGGATGTCTCACGGGTTCTTGTAGCTGGCAGACTTCTTTCCGCTGACCAAATACAAAGGTGGAATTCTGCCTATACAGGTCGATGGGTCACAAAGCCCGGGCGGTCCTGAAGGTCCCCTAGGACCGGGAGTTCCTGGGGCACCAGGACTTCCTGGCTCGCCACGTCCTCCATCTTTGCCATCCTTGCCAATGCCAGGGGCGCCTGCTGCACCTGAGGCGGAGAGGGAAAGCGTGAAACGTTAAAGTTGAAGTGAAATCAAAGGACCAGTGTGTAGGATTTAGTGGCATCTAGTGGTGAGCTTGCAGATGCAAACACCTCACTTCACCGTCCCCTTTTGAAGCCTGTAGAAGAATATATAGCCAATGTGAAGTTTACAGCTGTGGAGTTTTTAACCATAATAATAACTAGTACTTGGTTGGTTTAACAATATTCTACTCATCTACAGTGGTATTATGACACAAAATGCATCAATGCAGGATTTAACATGGGTAGAAATGCATTCAGCATGTTTATTATTCAGCAGCTTTGTTTGTTCACAGAAAAACTCCACAGGGCATCTTTAACAGCACTTCTGCAGACAAATTTGGCCCTAAAAAAGTCAACCGCTGTCTTTGGAAACACCCACCCAGAGACTTAATGCTTACATGCTGTTTCTACAAATTTGTCCTCTTTAGGAAGATGTAAAATCTGCACAATAGCGGCACTATCATTATAGTTCATATTTCGAACACAAAAAGTGAGGAGATTGTAATGTTCAATTCAGGACGTAAACGTTTTGAAGACGGGTGGCTTCCTCTCAGCAGCGATGTGCTCTAATTATGACAAGACTGTAGCCTTACCTGGTGCACCTGGTTCGCCTGGGCTTCCTTTGATTCCCACGCCGTCCTCTCCCTTGTCCCCCTTATCTCCCTTTTCCCCGGTATCACCTGCAGAACAGAAGAACACATAGAGGACACGCAGATGAATGCAGATCTGAAATAAGAGAGGCATACTGTTTCCACAGTTCCGGCGATGTAATTAGGAAACTTAATGACTTCACTCTGATTCAGCCTCGTTTAGTGAATCATTGATTGTATAATGTAATGCACGGGTGAATCTCTTCCATCTGCAGAGTGATTTACATAACTTCTTTCACTGTGCTGTGGCGGTGTGAAGACAAAGGCTTCCTGCCAGGACCCACAGCCTTGTTTTCAGTAAAGGCTTCATTTCATTTCTTGCCACTACATCCACTGTATTAGTTCTGGATGCTCTCCAGGAAAATAAAGGAGAAGCAAACAACAGCACAGTTTATGTATCACAGTGCTCCTGAAACACATTCAGTATTTGCAAACCACTTAAAGCTTTTCAGAAGATTGCTGCGGCCAGCTGCTTTGGTTATCTAAGGACCGGGTTTATTATTGAGCTGTGGAGAATGGATTTGAAAAGGCTGGCTGACCTTTCTTGCCTGGTACGCCTGGAAGTCCAAAGAAGCCTGGGTGGCCTTTGGCACCTATTGGCCCTGGGGGTCCGGCTGCTCCTGTCGTTCCAGCTGGTCCAGGGGGCCCGGGAGGTCCTGCAGGTCCTGCAATACCAGGGGCACCAATGGCTGCTGGCTTCTTCAAGAACTCTTTCATGAACTCAGCTAATTGTTCTAGAAAGACAAAGAGGAAATTAACTTGAAAACAAACTATTTTACAAGAAGTACTTGTCACTGGTTAAATACATGTGAAGATATGGATGTGATAAGTCAACAAACTGCACCTTCAACAACAGCTGAGCACATCTCCCGAAGCTTCTCATCACTCACTTTTGGGCCCTGTGAATTTTTAAGAATCATTAACACAACAAGACCATAGTTTTGTACAATTTCAGTCAATATAGGTGTCATTCATCAGGCTCACAGCCTGCATTAACAACACAATACACAAATAGAAGAGATGAAAACAAGAAACAATAAAATTATGACCTGTTTACTGTTATATTAGCTGCCTTGTGAGGCTGCATGGCAGTATTCTGAGCCAGTTGGGGACTACATCTGTTTTCCCAGGGTTCTAGGTTCTGTTAATCCCTAATGCTACCTTTAAGCCATTGTCTGCTATATAGTGTAGATCTGGGTAATGTAGGACCCCCTTAACTTCAGACCCTTGAAACACACTACCCTGGGACCATAGGACCTACTGAACTTAGGACTCAGGAACATAGGACAAACTGAAATTCAAACCCTTGAAAAACAGGACCCTGGAAACATAGGACACTGGATATGTAGGCTCTCCTGAACTTAAAACCACTGGATCATAGGACCTTCTGAAGCTAGGAACCTAGGAATGTAGGACCATCTGGAACATAGGACCTTCTGAAGTGAAGAACCTGGGAACACAGGACTTTCTAAACCTAGGAACTGTGGGACATAGGACTCTGGGAACATAGGACCCTCTGAATGTAGGGCCCCAGGAACATAGGAATGACCCCAGCTGAATGCTAATGTAAGCATGCTAACATGCTACCATGCCAATGTTAACATGTGGATGTTAATGTTACAGTGAAGTTAGTGTGTAATGTGGGCGAAGCCTAATAACAAGAGTGATTTAATTCAAATACTTCAGAGCTGTAGACCTGTTCACCCATAACTCCCTGACCCACATCATTTGATCATTAAAAGTATTTGCCTTTTGAAAACCCATAATTCCTGTTTGGTTATGATATTGCTCTGTCTCTAGCTAATGATTAAGCAGGGTTAGTCACCACAAATCACTGTTGATCTCACCTTTTGGCCAAATTGTCTGATTTAAGCTTTTGATGGCCTTTTATTACAAATTAACAATGATAACACTTACAGGTAGACCTCTGGGGCCCGGTGATCCAGGAAGGCCTGGTTCTCCCTCCAGCCCTCGAGGTCCCATTGGACCAGCCAAACCCTCATGACCCGGCTGGCCTGTCCTTCCTTCCTCTCCTGTAGCTCCTCTCTGGCCCTTCTCTCCTCGCTTTAAGTGGAAACAAAGAAATCATTACCACCCTATTCTGGCATTAGGAAAACTGCAGCTATTACAGGTACGTCTTCATTGTTTGTTTCTTTTTTTAATCTAGATACTCAGGGCACAAATTCAACTAGTAACATTATCTTCTTTGTATACAATGCAAATGGTAGAATTATCAACTCCTATGTGAAAATATCCCGAGGCAACAGTTTAGAAACAGACGTGTGAGAGTTGCAGTACAGACGGCAGTTTTAATACCTCTCCTTTGATTCCAGTAACACCAGGAGGGCCCTGAAAACACAAAGACACACCGCAAACATCAGCTGACTTCCTTCAAATCCACGCACAGAGGGAGAAAGGTTGTTGCATTTTCAACTAAAGAAAACTTAGCTCCACATACCTGGTCTCCCTTGACCCCAGGATCTCCTGTTATACCAGTGTCCCCCTGTTTATAAAAGTAACATGGTGAGCGTGTAACTACTGGACCAGTGAAAGCTCATTCACAGACAGATTCTAAACAAATACAAAGATGATGACAGTTCTTACCTGGCTTCCTTTTGATCCCACTGGTCCCATAGGCCCCTGGACGACACATGAGAAAACATTATGCACTTCGCTCCACCTAAATATTCTCATCATGATGTTTAAAAGTAATATTGGTAAAATCTAAAAGTAACATAGAGAGAAAAATGAAAAATGAGATTTGTGTACCTGATCACCTTTGTGTCCAGTGTGACCCTTCATACCTTTGGCACCAGTGTCACCCTTATCTCCTTTGTCACCCTGGAAACGCAACATTTTATAAACATCTATTGCATTTTTACACTTGACAGTTTTTCAAGGTTTGCAATGGTCTTGGTCATCTTGAGTCTTTAAATTCTCTTCATTCTCTTATCAGGAGCCACTTTTTAAAGCACACTGCATAGTCTTACATACACTCTGAAAGTAGATCAGTATATGACAGTGGTGGAGCTGTTCACAACCTTTAATTAAGTGAAAAGTGTCAGTACTCCACTACGAGTAAACATTTGACATTCAAAACCTTACATAAGGAAGTAGGCTAATCCCAGTATTTTTAAGCCTTCGCCTTAATTTTGACATATTTTGAGGTCTAAATGACTAATAGATACAAAACTTTTGGAATTTGTGCAGTAGATCGACTCACTCTGCAGCAACCTAATAAATAATTCAAATATAATGCCATGGCTGCAACATAATCCACAGGGACATAAACCCATTAAAGTATGTCCACAGAAGTGCTTGTTTCTGTCGCTGACAGGCTCAGATTGTCTGTCTGACAACATTATGGAAAGGATCCTTGTAGAGATGAAGCCACCATATTGCTCTTTTCAAAGCCACCAGGCTCCATTGACAAAAACAGCAGTTTTACCCTGTGGAGCACAGGAGCTGTTGGTCTACTGCTGCCTCAACTGGTTAATTTGTTTGTGCTATTGTGTGACTTTGTTTTTTTGAAGTCCGAATCTGAACTAACATGTTAGGGTCAGTTTACCAATTAAGACAGTATTATACTGTCCATATCCACAAGTGCTCAAGTGCCCACTAAGGTGTGTGTGACGTAATTTCTTTATTCAAGGATGTATGCCTAGACTCATTCAAATACCCAAAATGTGGGGAATGCATGCTCCAAGCAAACTCTGTAAAGTAGTCCATGGTGTTCATAGCTGTCCACGTACATGTCCATTCAGTATTATAATAGAGCCCTTAGCCATTTAGACCCCATTTAGATCCCAAAATATGTAAAAAAAATAGGAACCACATTTAAAAATACAGCAATTATTCTTATCAGAATTACACAAAAAGTAAAAGTCCCTTTATAATTGTATCTGATGTTTTTGGTTTTCCAACACATATAGAAACACTTAATCCTTAATTTAGCACAAACACTTGCAAAACCACCACATTTTGAAATGCTTTGTTTTCACTTTCACACAAAATTGTAATCTGAGGTAACTAATACTTAAAGCTGTCAGACAAATGTAATGGAGTACAAAAAAGTTGTAAAAAGGTACAATATTTAGTGGTAGTAAGAGCAAACAGCACTAGTACCTAAAATTTGTACTTAGGTATAATTCCATCAATGGTACATGGAGTGTCTCACCTGGATGCCTGGAGGACCTGCAGGGCCCACTGGTCCTTGTTTTCCTGTTTCTCCCTGGAAATTGATTACAGATACACTTAACAGCTGCAAGTATAGCTCACACATCAACTTAGTGACACTGATGTACCTGAAACCTCAATAAAAAGTGCAATTCTCCTCCATTAAACACTAAAATCAATAGAAAAGCAACTAACTGAACCATGAACATGACCTGCACATGACTGAAAAGTAAATGTCAACTCACGGTTGATCCTTTAGCTCCTGGTATCCCATCTTCCCCAGGTTTTCCAGACTCACCCTGCACGAAAACAGATGAGCACAGATGAAATATGACTTGCATCAGACCAACAGATAAACAGATAAATATAATCAGAGTGTTATTGGAGGCTTGATGGGAGACTCTCACAGTCTTTCCAGGAAGTCCAACAGGCCCGACGGCTCCCTCAGCACCAGTATCGCCCTAAATCCACAATCAGAATCATGTTAGTCTTCAAGTTGTCATTTCTATCAGCTCAGTCTGCTGCTGTTTAATAGTGCAGCAATAAAATCTTGGATGTACAACGTGGACACGCTTCATTTATTAGGAAATGATTCCAATTACCTTTTCACCAGGGGGTCCAACTACTCCCTGCTTTCCTGGCAGCCCCTGGGGACAACAACACATTATAAGAAACTTAAAAAGAAAATTCATCTGTTGCTGCTTAACCCTTCAATCCTGTTTATGTGGGGTGAAGAGGAAACAGGAAAAAAGGTAAATGTAGCATCAAAATATTTCAGATACTTTCAGTATACATACTTGTGGCTCTGTGAGGATGTATCTTTGCTGCGGAGTTATTGTAATTACGAATTTACGACCTGTGTTCACGTCAAATTCCATGATGTAATACAACTGGAAACTCAATTTGTCGTAAAGCTCCAGTATGGGCCTAACCAACATGGCGCTTACTAATATGAAAGTTCCTGAAAACACCAAAAAATGGATGCACATTAGCCAAAGAATTGTAATCATGGTGCTATATTGTGAATACCAAGTATTGTAACACAAACAAACTCTCTCATCATACAACTGTCTTGATGATGTGAAAGTTAGCAAGTTGTTAACACGTGAAAGGGGCATTAGCCATAACGATGTTCTGAGCTAATTGCTAACAGCATGCTAACATGCTGATGCTCTAGTTGAAATGAAAAATTGTAATTTAACCCTTTTAGATCACATTTCTGGTCATATTGTGGACTATTAAAAATATATGCCAAAAAATATTTAAATAAAATATTTTTTTATCAATATCCATTCATGTTTCGTTCCTGTAAACATATGATGTGTGCTTATGTCACCAAACAATTTCAGCCAATAATATCATGACATACCCATCATTCAATTTCCAACTTTTAGCAGCACAGAGCTAAGATTCATTTGTTAGCTTGTTAGCAACAGTCAGGTTATGGCACATCCACTTTTCAATGTTTAAATCAAATTCCTCCCAACCTTATGTTCCGCCTGCCTATCCTTTTTCAGTTGGAAGTACATTACATTACAGAAGCTAGATACTCTTTAAATGTCACATCATCTGGACTCTAATAAAGTGTAATGTTTACCATGTTCAACATCTTAGACATATTCCACTAAAAGCTACAAAAATCAATCTGCTGAAATCAGGGCACCAACATGATTAGGATTCATCATTGGAAACCATGAATCTCTGTATAAAATTTCATGTCAGTTCTTTTCATAGTTGTAATATTTCAGCTGAGATGAAAATAGTGGACCAACTAACAGACCAACACTTCAGCCCTTGAGCCATACTTGCCAACCTTAAGACCTCAGAAAGTGAGAGGATTTTGAGAACAAATTTTGTGTTTCACAGACTTTGTTAGCTGCATTCTGGCAATGTTGAAAGAATGAAAACAAAAATTAATAAATACTTTAATTTTACTTTTTTATTCTCAGAAAAGAGTACAGAATAATTTGTCCTTGTGTGAATTTTCTTAAATCTCTGGCATAAACTTATATTCCTCAGTTTTCTTTCATTTATTTATTCTTTTCCTCTGCAGATTTTAGAGAATGCATGTCCCTTTCCTTTAAAACTTTCCTAAAGAAACAGGAATTCTTAGGAAGTCTGGTTTAGTAGACTTTTAGAGTCATATAGGACTTGTGCACGCTGTATAGTGTCAGAAAAAGGTTGTGATTGGGGAAAAGGGATAAGAACGTATGAAAATTTGTGAGAAATCAGGAGAAATACAGAAGAAATAGTGATCTTGGGAGAAAATAGGCAGAGGGTGATGAAAAATGGGGAGTCTCCTGGGAAAAACTGGAGGGTTGACAAGTATGCTACTAACTTACATGTAATGCTTATTGTCCATTTCTTTTAAAGAGCAGGTCCATGAGTTTTTGTGTTGTTGTAGGTCTTAATAACATTCTGTAGCCTTCCAGTAGTGTTTCTTATGTATTCAAATCTGAACATTTAAATTCTGGTTGAAGGACATGTTTTAACATCAAAGAAAGACGTTCTGAGAATGTTTTCCCACATGACCTGACGTAGGTTTCTGCAGGATTACATCGCTACATATAAACCTCTTAGGTTGAGGGAAGGGGAGGCATCAGCAGTCTAACCTTTGTCACTGCATTTGCTACTGGCTGAGTTAAAGTTTCCAATTGAAAAACCCGAAAAAGAATGGCACTGGAGCTTTAAATGTCATCAGTGGACTCTCTACAACCACACATTTTCCTGTGATGGCTTGCAAATTATTTGCTACAAAATCACTCTGCAGAAAATAAAAATGGAGGCTGCATAGCTTCTGTCAGAGGTTAGGGTAGAAAACACGAGGCTCTTTTCCTACGGCGCTGTTGGTAGAGTCAGTTTGACCATTCAAGCCGTATCTGTAGCCTCTCACCTCACACACCTACAGGCAAAGGTTGATGTGCTCTTGGCAATGGATTTTCCTTCCCGCTGGTTGCTTGACTTTAATGTTTTATTTATCTGACCTCCTCCGTGGCCTCAGAGAACACCGTGTCCTTGCTTTGACTCGCTTTTCAATACACACACTTATATTCAATCATAATTCCCAATATTATTGACCATCAGTGTAAAATATAACAGTTTTTAAGAGAAACAGAATGAATTTAAAATAAGTTAGACTTACTGGAATACCCACAATCCCCCTGATACCAACAGCTCCAGGAGTACCAGGCTCACCCTGTTGAGTAGAAGTTTATACACACAAGTATAAGAGTCAGTCATCAATCAAGAAAGTGTTAGTCCATATGTATAAACAGTATGTCTTATAGAAAAGGTGAGGAAACATTATTAATCTTTGGATACAAAATAACAAACCTCATCTTCATAAATAAAATGTTCAATTCATAAGAAAAAAGACGAGTGAATGAAGTGAGTTTTGAGTTTTATGATGGTCTGAATCTTTATCACATGCTTCTTGGGGGACAATTTAACATGTGGATATTTTTGTACCAAAAATATTTCCTCAAATAAAGACAGGTTGTCAAATAAAAACTGGATTTCAAATGATGACTTTTGAACAACACGTTTCCACACATTTTCACAACAAAAGCTTTGTTTAAGAATGAAGGGTTTGTGTCTTCTCAAATGCTCAAGGACGTTTAATTTGAAACAGACACAACAGAACAGAAGTGTTGAGTTTGTATTAACAGCATAATTCAGTTAACTTTAAAAAGGTCTGGAAAAATGACTTTTCCATGTCTGAGAACTTTTAATATGAAATAGGAAGTGCTGAGTTTGTATGAACAACATAATGCAGTTAACTTAAATAGGACAAACAGGAGTGGATCAAAACAGGACTTTGCACTAAAAAATGACCAATTGTACTTATCTAATAGAGGGAATTAGAAATAAAGGTTGTCTCTGATAATAGCCCTGGTCTTTATTTAAGGAAAAATGGTATGAAAAGATATTGAGAACTGGAACACTAAATAAAAGCTGTCTCAAATAATGAGTTTTACAGAACATGTTCCTGAAAATGTTTCATAATAAAGGCCTTGTTAATAAATTAATGGTTTCTGTCCACTGAAAAGTGAGAGGGATTTTAATTTGTATGTATATAGTGAGTGTTGAGTTTGTAATAATAGCATGATGCAGTTCATTTCAACAGGGGAAACACGAGCAGATCAAAACAAGACACTAAAATCAGACAGAAATCATTAGAAATGAAGCCTGTCTCTAATAAAGGCCCCGGCCACTATTTGAAGAATTACAGTATATAAAGCTATTAAATACTGAACAAAAAAAATATTTGCTGTTGAAAAAGGTCACCTTTGCTCCATCAGTTCCAGGAAGTCCATCCAAGCCGTCTGAACCAGGCTCTCCCTGTGCAGTTACATAACACAGTTATAACCCTGTCACACTTTAAACAATACCTTGCTAAAGAATGAATGAGCCACGGGAAAGTGTATTCAATCCCATCATGAGCATACTTACAACATCTCCTTTATCCCCTTTAGGACCCTGCTCTCCTTGAGGTCCCACTGCTCCCTAATCAAAATCAAAGTTTTAAGCCCAACAGTCTTTCAGATTATATTTTGCAAAATAGTCCAGAATCTAAGTTGAAGTGTAGAACTCACTTCGTCGCCCTTAGGACCCTCCAAACCCTGACGTCCACGGATTCCCTCCACGCCCTGAAAGATAAGATTCAATCAGAGGAACATCTGGACAGTTTTCAACTGAACCTTTTTAGGTCCCGCCCCTTTTTGCTATTTGCTCCAATAACAGTTCAGCAAACTTGTTACCACAGTCAACTTTTTCCCCTTCCTGTAAAAGTAACATAGTGGGTCACATATTTAGCTGGCTATTGTTAGCAAAATGCTGGCTAAACTAGCATTTTGCTAACATTAGCTACTGAAACAAGAAATAAGAAAGCTACCAAGCCCACTCAACTGTCATTGGAGCACAGAGCGAAAAAAGCTGGGACTTAGGAAGGATCAATTACATCATGCTCTATTGCAAATGCCCAAGGACAGAGGACATAGAACCAATCAAATTAAGACGGCTTACAGGAGCTCCAGGTGGGCCAGTAGGTCCTGGGACGCCATTGAAGCCAGGAGGACCCTGTGAACAGAGGCTTTTATCAACAAATGTGAAACTAAAATATTTATATCATCATCATCACAGTAAATTTTCATTTTTTTAAAACTTTGTTTTAACTTACTTTGTCTCCCTTTTCTCCTGGGCTTCCAGGAAATCCAATGGGACCTCTTTGTCCCTAAAATGACAAAAGAACATTGTTTTTTTTTTCTTCAAAAATATAGGCCACATCCTCCCATGGAGACAGACACAGAACTGTAATAAGACACTGTGTCTGAGGAATTGGCTCCCTTACGTCATCTCCCATGCGACCTGGCGCCCCCTGAGGACCTGGTTCTCCTGCGTCTCCCTGTGGAAAAACAAACAAACAAGAGCAAATTAATTAACTTCCGAGAACAGAGATGATCACATTAAGCTGTTTATGGGCTGCAATCAAATCATTTACATGTGGGTTGTTCTTGGTATCAATCTCTGCCCATACATAAGACTGGAAACAGGAATTCACACAGTTGGTACACATACCTTCTCTCCAGGGATTCCATCTTTTCCAGGATCACCAGGCAAACCTTTGTGTCCCTGAAGGCACCAATCAATCGCATTAACAATTTTGTATTATTAGATTTGATATTATTACTGTTGCAGCTTAAAGTTCCTGTATATTCATTATGAATATAAATGTCTAAATGAAGTCCAGAGGTTCCCCTCCTACTTAGGTGGATGTTTATTTCCTGCCTTCAAGCAGCTGCTGTTTTCCATTTTCCTTATAATAACTAGACTAATACAGCCACACTGACGCTTCAGCGAGGCTGTACCTAATGACAACACTGTTTTGAACTAAATGCTAATGTCAGCATGCTCACAATGACGATGTTAACACAATGATGTTGACTCTTTACTGCCATTCATTTTGCAGTTTTTTGACCTGATGATTTGCTCAGTGAAAAGTTACTGTGAATATCTTTTTTTCTTTTAATTTTGCTTCAGCACCACTGCCTGTTCATTCAGCCTCACCACCACCCCAGCATCCACCTGCAGACTCTAACAGGGGGGTCCAAGATATGTGTTCATCACTCCTCAATATCTTAATGTGAACATAATCTATGAGGAGTGATGAGGTCAGAGCCTAGACGCCAAACTCTAATGTCCTGCTGCTGCAATAAACATTCTTAAACAAGAGTTATCTAACTGAAATGATTTTGTCGTGCTGGATGATAAATTGCAGTCATTTTAATTTAGGAAGTCTTTTTCATGGCATCCAAGTTTGCCTGTTGTGTAGGTGTGTGTTCATCTTTGTACAGCTTATTGCATTGGTTCCCAACCTGGGGTCCAGCCAGAGATCACAGGGGATCCCCAAGGCTTTGCCTGCTCTGAGGTCAAATGATTTGGAGATGTTCATTTAATCACAATTTATACAAATGTATACAAAACTATTTAAAATATATTTTTTGTCCTCAATCAGAAATAATAGGCTCCTTAGTTGGATCCACCTCTGTGACCTCTCAAGTTCTGTGATAATGAATCATTATGAATGTGTATACGTTTACTCTGTTTGGTTGTTCAAAGAAAAAAAATGTCACAAAAGAGACATTTACTGAAGATAAAGGTTTAAGAAATGGAAAAAACTGTAACTGAATGTTAAACCTCAGAAGTAATTTTTTTTTCTTCAGCTGTATGTACATGTGTGCGTGGGCTGGAGGGCTGAAGTAGGGGTCAGATAAGATAAGATAAGAGAAGAGAAAATAAGATAAGATAGCAGAAGTGGAAAAAAAAGGAAAATTCCTGTCCTCACGTAACTAAATAATAACTAAGTCAAACCAAAACTTAAGTGTTATGTTGACAATGACATTCCTCACCTTCATCCCTGGTAGCCCAGCCAGTCCCTGTGGTCCAGCAGGACAGGCAGCAGGACACTACAGACACACATGAACAGACAGGCATGACAGAAATAAGAGACGGGACAGACAAAACAGACAGCCGAATGCTCAACAAGCATGCTGCCGCAGAGCCTCTTAACTTCAATGACTCATTTGATCAGAAATTCACTGTCACCACTCCAGTTGCCATGCATCCAGGAAACATTTGGCAGTGTGTAAGACAGTAAAACACTCACAGCTTCCCCACTTCCCTCATTGCTGGCACCAGGCGGTCCCTAAAACACAGCAGAGTGACATCTAAAACAGCCGCGAGGGTTTAGATGTCCACATAAATCCACCACAGCCGAAATCCCCAGAGATGTAATGAGAAGGATCAACTGCAGCATGCAGCCCCATCATACGCTCATGATTTCACATAGAAATATGAGTTCGAGAGGAAATGTAGAAGTGTCCAAATAGAGATGACAAATTAGTATGAGGGTTACTGGGGTTACACCTGTTCAGCAGATGGTCAGTATACAGCATGGGGCTGATAGTGAGCTTTCATTAACAGGCATGCAGATACTGACCAGTCAATTTAGTCATCTTTGACATAAAACAATCAGATGTACACTTTTTAGATTTCAGGCTTAAGTCTATAAGAAGCGTCTGATGACACTCCACAAGAGAACGTATGTAGGAATTTATCATATCAATGTCTAAACTCTGTCTCACGGGCTTTTTAATCATGATTAATTATAAATAACAATCAAAACTCTCAGTTACTAAATAATAACTGTACTTGTAATGTCTGACATGAAAAGTTTAATTTAATTTAAACAAAATGATATCAGGTAATATCATCAATCAGCAGACGTAATCTATGTGGAAGATTTTAAGTGCCTGAATAAAAACTGGAATAAAAATGATTTACAGTTAACATCGCAATATGTGACCTGTCTAAAATCTATGAAAAACTAAAGATAAATTAGTGTGGTTTAGTTCCAGTTCTTACCACAGGCCCTGGTGGACCAGGAGGGCCAGGAGGCCCTGCGACACCGGGTCCTCCTCTGGCTCCAGGGGGACCCTGCAGGAAAAAGAAATATTACTATAACATTTGATATCAAACACATAAAAGCAAGCTTTTGATGCAAAAACAGAAAGATCTTTAAACTAGTAAACAATGACATTTATAGCTTGTCTAATAGTCTAAAGGCTGATGTATGCAACAATCTTAACTTGTCACTATTTTTGTAATTATTAATTACGAGCCCTTTAGTACAAGTAACAATGTAAAAATACTCCATTACAAGTAGTATCACTTGTGCAAAAGTACTGCAGCATTGTCAGCAAAACCTATATAAAGTATCAAAAGTAATAGTAGTCATTCTGCAGAAAAACTTCCTGTGTGACTAATATATATTAAGTTATATGACATTAGAAGATTGTTACTGATGCATCAATCTATAAACAACATTCTACTGATATAGCAGGTCAACATGAAGTTATCTTTAACTATTTTATATACACTTAGTGAGTTTAGTCCACTAGTTCATATCATAAGCTACATCTGAGAGGTTAATTAAAAAGAAAAAAAGTTCACAATCTGTAATTAAAAAAAAAAAAAAAAAAAAAATCCCTCTTGCTTTTTGTGGCATATTGGATAATCTGATCTCATTGATGCTTGAACAATTATTTAAATGAAACCATGTAAGAAGTTTGGACAGGAAATCACTCTTTAGTAGAACTGCTAACAATTAGACATATGCAGCATGACAAGGAAGTTCAAGTTAATCTGAAGAAGAAAACTAAAACAGCTCCAAACTCAAAAATCTATTGCAGTCTGATGCCTAGAAATTTTAAATCTCAACTACTATTTTTTTTTTTTTTACAGTGTAAGTCCCTTGTACAACCACACTTCAAATAATCCGAACCCTCTCTTTAGTACAATACTTGAGTGACTGCACTTTATTTAAATTAAAAATCAGTTTGTTTCATCCCCTCACACTCGCACTGACCTCAGGTCCGATGTTTCCTTCATCTCCTGGGATTCCTGCTTTTCCTGGTGGTCCCTGTTAGAGACAGACACACAACAGTTCATACAACAACACAGTCGCTGGTAAGAAAGGCCACGTACGAGCATCACAACAACGTTTCAGAATAAAACAGGATGTAGCAAACACTCACCGGTGGTCCTTCGCTTGCTGGGCCCTGTGAAACAAGAGACACATTAGATTTAGATGAATATTGGTATTGGTAGTATCTTCATAGTCACGTACAGTATGGTATAATCTCCATGCATGTTGCTTTAATGAGAGATTTGTCCACTTACAGGAGGACCTGGAGGTCCAGGAAAGCCAGGAAGTCCCTGCCGTCAGGAGGGGAAAGAAAATCAAATACATTGTCATAAATCTTGTGACTGAGTGATTTCAAATTGATCTAGATGTTACTCACTCTCTCCCCTACAGGTCCTCTGGGGCCCATTGGGCCAGAAGTACCCTGCAGACAACAATAACACACCATCACACACAGGCAGTACTGGCAGATATTACAAAACGTGTGTGTCAGTGGATGAAGTGATGTTTCCTACAGGAGATCCTGGAAGACCGGGCAGGCCTCTCTGTCCAGGAAGACCGATCTCCCCCTGCTCCCCTTTGCTGCCCTGGGAAACAGACACAACAGGAATAACAACAGTTTCATCTTCTTCCTGCATCTCTCCGCTCTGTTGCTAAGATACACAGTGGCGGTGACAGTCAACAGTTAATCAATGAAAGGTGGGCCGCGCGCTCGTTGTTCCTTAGATCAGCGACGACCTGAGTTTGTGTGAGGCTAAGCAGATAACAAATGAGCTGGACGGGAAAAGAACAACGATAGATGACAGAAGCAGCAGTAAACATGTTGCCTCTAGTTAACCCTCAGGCTCAATTAGTTGCAAAAAAAGTTTCAGGTCTGTTGCATCACTGCAGATACACATTGTGGTGTTATTTGTGTGTATGTGTGAGAAGAAGGACTTTCAAGAAACCTAAAATGCTGTAAATTTCATTACACAGTGCTGTAAAATGGTCACCCTGGAGGCAGAAAGGATGGCTAGGTCTCTGCTGAATTCAACAGAAAGAGTATAAGGATTGTTACAAGACATCTGTAGTCCTGAAACTTCTGATTCCTCACCAGATTGCCAATTTATTTGCAAACCTTGCGAAAGGTGAAAATCCAATAGTAGCAAACAAATGGCTTGAAACAGCCACGTATTGAAGCTAGGAGGGGCTCCAGCTTGCCTGTTATCATAGTGGTTCTCAAACTGGGGTCCCTGACTGGGCTATAGGGGTTCCTTGCAAAAGGAGGAATAGAATATTTGAACTTCTGTCACAAATAGGGTTAGAAGTTTTAATTGATTGATCCTGCGTTAGGGTTAGGGGATCACTGATTGACTAGAAAGACTTTTAATATCTTTAAAACTAAAAATACAAAGACAAAATCCTCTCAATTTGGGATTCCATGGATTATCGTGTCCTCTGTGTTAGCAAACATTATCAGTGTCTCCATCCAAAAGTATTGTAAATTGTATTGTATTGTATTGTAAGTCAACCAAATTTCGAGTAAATGAACAACCTAACAATTTGAATGACTGGTTGTTTCCATCCTCTACCATTATGCAATTATTAGGGCTTGGTTGGAGTGGGTGGCGCCAATTCTCCAGCCAGAAAACCATTATACTATTGCAGGAGAAGAAGGGCACCACAAGATGATGTAATTAAAAGAGCACCAGTTGAGCCTCATACAGTGATCTGTGTTTGGCGATCATGGAGGTATTATAGAGCCATGGGAATCATGAAGGGACTGCTTGGTGCAGAAACAGCTGATCAGTCATGTGAGTTAAATGCACAATATGTAAGTTCTGCTGCTAGGGGTGTCTCACATTAAAAAAATAACAAAAGACATAGTTTGATGACGTTACAAATTAGCGTGGGATCTTCATTATTATACAACTGCCAATAACTGATGAAAATCTATCTGGCATGACTCAGGTACAAATCAGATTAATGGACAAGGTAATGTTAAAGTTTTATTCATGTGACATTTAGGGACCTGTGCAGACGTTCTTCCTCACTCTCTGATGTATCCCATGTTTTTCCAGGAGTTAAAGCAATTAGAAACATTTGGGAAACTATAATTGCACAACTCAGCAAAATATATAACATATGTACGTATATTTCAGTGGTGGAAAGAGTATTGACAATGTGTACTCAAGTGCAAGCACTGTCACATTGCTAAAATATTACTCAATTACAACTAAAAGTACTAGTGTTACAAAAATACTTAAGTAAAACTACAAAGTATTTGTCTCAAAAACTGGTCAGAGTACTATTTACTTTTTTAACTGTTGATGTTTAATGATAATAATGGAGTTTCTGTTTCTCTAAATCTTCAGTCTAAATTACCTTCAACTTCTTTTCTGTTCTGCTCAGCGCTCACAGTCATCTCTCCAAACTAGGGTTGCAAACTTTGTGCATTTTCCTCAACTGATGTTTGAAAAACGCCAACAATCGATTAATCAATAATAATTTATAAGATACACATTTTTTTCTAATTTTGAATGTTTTCTGTTGGGGGAGTCACTTTTTTTTCTTTAATAAGTTTCTTTATTAAACACAAAACAATGTGAAATGAGGTGCCATTACTGCCATGATTATTGATTGAATATCCAATAGATTTTTAATTGGTTTCTTAATGACTAATGGTTAATGATAATCATTAACATCCTTCATCAGGTTCATTCAAACCTGTACTGCTGCGGTGTTTTGGTTTCTGTTCTGGTTTTCATTGGCCTGTTTGTGATCAAATCACCTTACTGGCTACCAAAATGTAGGTGAAAGGTTTGGTTTATGCAAAAATAAGGCTTTTGACGTTTTGCTCACATTTTGCAGTTTCTATCAACCTTTGGTAATGTGATGCTTCAAAATGTGCATTAAATGCACCAAAAGAAACATGGATATTGTGTAAATAAGCAGCTTATGACAAATTTACCTGATGCTGCGTCAAGCATTTGTGTAGGCCTGTGTAAAAGGGATATACAAAGAAGTAAATCCAGAAACTACCATGTTCCTCATCTCTACAGTCATGTAAGGATGTAAGGACTACACTTTGTGATCCACCACTGCAGCACACTTTCTATTTCAGTTCACTTGAAGCTTGAAGCTGAATTTCCTAGCTTTCAAGGAAATTCAGCTTCAAGCTTCTGCAAGCTGCTGTAGATTTCTACTGTGGTTTCAAAATGTGTGAAATGTGTGTTGATTTGTTAAGATTCTCTTGGTTACCAAATATCAAAAGCCACTGATTGCTACAGACCTTATCTTTTTTAATTATTTCCCCACAAAATCATTGCAGTTTCAAAGTAAATATATCTGGCTTGGCCTATGAAATCACTGCAGTTCCTAGAATTAATAAATAATGTGTCACAACAAGTCATATTATGATGTTCGTAAATCCGCTTTGAAATTCTGCGAATGCTGGAGCGCGGAGGGAAAGTGAGTGATTTCCCTGAGGTATCACATGGCAAACAAACAACGCACAAAAAGAGTGAGGATGGATCAAAGGTCTGTGCAGTATTTTGTCAGTGCATCATTTAACTTGTCATACTCACAGGAGCACCTGGACTGCCAGGAGAACCTGGAAGACCCTGCAAGAGAAACAAAATGACATAGTTAGAGTGAGCAGAGACGTAAAGAGAGGAGTACTTGCTCTGCATTAACAGAAATGATTCAGACAATAAGGAACTGTAGCAATTTGTAGAAAGAATGCGTGTTATCGAGGAGGAAACACTTACATCTCTTCCATCTCTGCCGTTTTCTCCTGCGGGGCCTCTGGGGCCCTCTGGACCAGTGGGTCCTGGAGGTCCTTGGACTGATCTGTCAGGCTGTGAGTGGAGACAAACAGTCAGCAAATGACAGTGAAATGACTGAATAAAAACTATCAATTTAACTTTTAATGAAAGAAAAATCCAGAACGGTGAATTCTTTCACATTATATCTTAAGTTATTTAATATGTTGTGTTTTTAAAGTAGCAAAACAGAAAATTGGACAAATACCTGAGCAAAGGAGGTCAAATTATTTTAAATGGTACTGATACTGATGTTAATATGACATTCTGGATGTATGTGTCTTTTCAAAGCCTGTAGACGTAGAACTCCATGTTTCTTTGTGCCAACTTGATTTACAGTCTTAATACAGAAGCATATCACTGCCTCAGTAGAAAATGGAAAACAGATCAGTATCAAGTTATTGTGTGAAAAGTTTTTTGTTACAAGATGTTTTTCACATTTAATGTTACACCGTGGTAACTAATTGTTATACATAAAATATTTCAAGTTAGTGATAACATGATTACTTATATTTCGTAACATCATGTTATAACAATATGTTAAACACATTAAACATAAAATGTAACATTTAAGTTTAATATAAGTTATCATGTTATAACATGTTATGCCATGTTATAACATGTTATGTCATGTTATATAACATGACATGTTTCATTATATAACAAGTTATCACTTAATATTAAACATTTAATGTTATACCAAGAACATTTTCATGTTATAATGTGATAATTTGTAAGTTATCATGTTATAACATACAACATTTTATGGTATAACATGAACCGTTTCATGTTATTACAATATATTATCACATTATAACAAGACATGTTTCATGTTGTAACAGTAAGTTATTACGTGACAGGAAACACCTCATGTCAAAACAATACATTATCATATTATCATGTTATAACATTAAACATTTTAAATGTTAAAACAATAAGTTATCAGGTTATAACATTAAACTTTTCAGGTTATAATACCATATTGTTCTAACATAATATTAAACATTTCACGCTGTAACAATAACATATAACGTTGTAACATGAAATGGTTTATGTTATAACAACAAGTTGTCACATTATGTATAAAACACTTCATGTTGTAACATATAAAACTGTATAACATAACCAATTTTTTTATAAAACCATGATATCATGTTATAACATGATATCATGTTATAACATGATAGCTTTCAGGTTACAACAGGATGAATAACATATTGTTATAACAACATTATAACATTAAATGTTCTGTTATAACAATAGTTATCATGTTTATTGTTATTAAGTTTCTTGTTATAAAGTGATAGCTTTGTATACATTAACAAGAAAATTTCTTTTTATAATGTGAAAGACATCTTATAACAATAAACTATTCACATTATAAAATGATACTGATCCATTTTTCTTTCTCTGGAATGGCAGCAATACAACACCATACTTACACATGTGAACTGGCGTAGAATTGATTAAATGATTTACCTACACAACTGTTAAAAAGCAAACAAGTGAAACCACCACCACAAATTAGATTTAGAACAAAGCAATGAGGCAATTAGGCAACCAAAGCACTTTAGTAGATTATTTGCTTAAATTGACAAAGCAAAAGGAAGTAGAGTAGATGAATAAATACCTCAGCATTGGCATACATCTGAAGAAGCAAGAAGAGAAATCAGATAAAAGGAGAGTTAGTCAAAGTAGTCACACCACTTCCCTCACCAAAGGTGTCAGCAGAAGCGCACCTGTTCATGATCATAGTGGTGAGTTTATCATGCTGTCATTTGAATATACAGCCCATAGTACCAACACTCCCCACATACAGAACCCGTTCTACTACTCACAGCTGCAGGATGCAGGAATGTTAGCCTGAAAACTAATAGAGAGCACCAGGCCAGGAAACAGTTCTGTCTGTATTAGGTAGGAACATTTGCATCTTGATACAAGTGAATGAATGAAAATATTTGCACTGACTTTCTACAGAATGAGATGTGAGACAGCAGAGTGGCATTTTCATCACAGGCTGCAAGTATTTCTTTCGAGGCAGAGATCTCATTAACTGTGCTAAAGCCACACTGAAATGAAAGATAATATTTAGTCATAAAAGCCTTTCACAATCTCTGTGTGTGTGTGTGTGTGCTTTAATTTCAGGATAACACTGTCCTACCTGGAAAAAACCTGAAAAAAACGAGTATCTACTAGATGCCTCATGCTTCAGTTCTAGTCTTATACAAAAATGTAAATCAGTCTCACCACTATTAAATTCTTCCTCACTGATTTCCAATTAGTTTTCACTGATGAATGATTTCTATCCACCCTCATGACCAATGACACCCATTTTTCTGGCTTGTCAGTGTTCTGTCTTCGGACATGACGGTTGTATGATTGCAAAATTGATTGTGTAAGGATGAAAAATACTGTGTGTAGGGAATCTGGCATTATATCAAGTAAATTTAAAATTACAATGAATGATAGACAGACATATTTGTTCGCCTTTTCAGGCACTTCCATCCGACTAAATGCCAAAGTGCTTTCAGTGACATGAAAACACAATTAAGTCAGAAAGCTGTAATTAACACAACTAATCACATGAACGCAACATAACCTGGTTTAGTCAGGAAATGACTTCACAGAGGCTAGAATTTGCCAGTGTTTTGCAACAGTAGTGCATTTTTTTTATCAGGTACAAATATGCCCATGGTGGTGCGAAGTCAAAGACACAATTTACACGCAATCAAAATGTTTCAATTTAGGAATACACTTATTAGGAGCTTTACAAATCTACCTCATAAATACACAGACAGAACATGCAAGGGTGGTTCATCCATTTCTAGCTAACTCCCTTCCTGTTTTAACATGCTTTAACTACGGTTTTTCTGGCTAAAAAACAGAAACCAAGAAAAATGTACAGTAAAGGTACGAGAAAATTAAGCTAACTTATAAAGTCTGTTGCTCATGTTACTGGCTAAAAAAGTTCACGCTGCGGTAATCTATCTTGGTTAGTTAGTAGAGCTAACTTAGGTTCTAAATTGGTGGTAATATGTAGTAACAGTCATCTATAGTTAGTCAGTCTGCTGACCCTCTGTAAAGAAGGAATGAAAATAAAAGCTATTTCCATGGATAGGTTTTTCTTAAAGTATATTCTGTTAGGTGCGGAGGCTGAGAACAGACATGCTTGCCATTATCTCAAGATAATAAATTAATTATTTCGTTATCTCAACATAATGAAGCTTGTTTTCTCATGATAACAAGGATAATTTATCACATTATTTCGAGAAAACAAAAGGCAGATTCCTTGAGATGCTGTGCTAATTTATCACAAGGAAACTGAAGTGCACTTGTGTGAAGTTGCACCCGAGCTAATCTTTTCTTTAAATGATGAGGACGGATCAGCCTTTTGTTTTCTCACAATTAACTCTTGATCTTGAAATTACTGCATTTTAAAAAACTAACTGCAAGCATGGCAGTTCTTGGCCGCCTCTGTAGTTTAGTGTTGCCAGCTTGCTGTGCGTTCCTCAGCAACAAGCGTGTAGAAAACCACTTTTAATGGTCTTAAATAGCAGGTGGCAGGGGTTATATTGCATTTCCGTCAGCTGATTATCAAGTAGCAGCAGGTAATGTGCCTGTAGGCTACTGGGGAAGTTATTTCAGGCAGGGCAACATATGTAACCTATTAAATCAACAGTCTTCATACCACAGACCTCAACTCCAAAAGGATGCAAATCCTTTTCCACTTGTATTCAATAGAGTACAGAACAAAGACAAGATATTTAATTTTCAAAAGAACTTAATTGTTTTTTGTAAATATATAAAGTTGTTTCCATCTAAGATACAGGACCAACAGATTTAAAAACTATTTGGTTCCTGTAGCTATTAGTCTTTTAAATAGTACTATGCTATTCTATGTGAGTTTTTTTTTGGTAATTTTATTTTTTTTGTTTGTGTGTAAACAATTGTACGATGTGATGATGACTGTATTCTGCTGGCTGTGCAAAGAATTGCCCCTCAGAAAAAAAAAATGTCAAAAAACCTTGACTTTGACAAAAGACAAAAAGTTATGGAATGCTCAAAAACACCTGTTTGGAACACTCCACAGGTAAATAGGTCTGATTTGTAGCAGTTATCATGTTTGGATATTCCAGGGGCATCATCAAAAGACTCAAGCATGGATGAGGTGAAGTTCATTACTTTGTGAAAAACTGCTTGGTCAAATAGTCCAGATATTTAAGAACGTTCCTAAACACAAAACTGCAGGAATTTAGAGATTTCACAATCTACAATCCTTAATATCTTTTAAAAATTTCTGCATATACAGGGCAAAGCCCAAAATCAACATTGAATACCTGTGACCTTTGACCCCTCAGGCAGCACTGCATTAAAATTGGCATTACAACCCATAGTATAAAAGATATGGAACACTTTGCAAAACCAGTGTTGGTGAAGACAGTTTAACACTGCATCTACAAATGCAAGTTAAGACTCTACCATGCAAAAAGAAAGACATACATCAACAACGTCTGGAAATGTTGTTGACCTCTCTGGGGCCCGAGCTCATCTCAGAGGGACTTACACAGAGTTGAAAAGTGTGCTGTTGTCAGATTCTGTTTGGAAATCATGGACATCATGTCCTCTGGGAGGACAGAGGAAAAGGACCATCCAGGCTCCATTATTGCTGAGAAGTACATACAGGTTTTGAAGCAACGTATGCTGCCACCTAGACAACGTCTTTTTCAGAGACGTCCCTGGGTATTTCAGCAAGACAATGTGTAGTGAAAGAGTTCGGGGAGTAGACTGGCATTCCTGCAGTCCAGATCTGTCTCCTACTGAAAATGTGTGATGTATACTGACGCGCAAAATACAACAAAAAGTCAGTAAGAATGGGAAAGCATTTCGTTTTCAAAACTTTAACAATTAGTGTCCTTGGTTCATCAAATTCATAATGTGTGTATATTTGCAAAAACAATAAGTTTTATCAGTTTGAGCATTAAATATCTTGTCTTTGTACTTTATTCAACTGAATATAAGTCCAAAAATATTTGCAAATCATTCTGTTTTTATTTAAGTTTTACACAGTGTCAGGATTTTTAGGGAATCGGGATTGTACATTCTATCAGAGTGAGACTTTTATTCATCTTACCCCAAGTTTTTGTGTGGGTAAAGTCAGTGCAATAACTTTTCCACTTAGATGTAACCATGAAAGCCATGTTGTTGTTTGTGGGCTACATGTGGTACTGGTTGTTTTCTGACTTCGACACGAGTGGCACATGCCAGATATGTTCTGTGCTGAGATAAAATGAAACGGCAACCACAAAAATCTGGCACAATGCACACTATGCAGGTTGGGTTTCTGATCTCACACTTTTAATTTGATCACACTTCCTCTTTTTTATTAAAGTTTTGCCAGTCAGCTAACAAGCGACTGTGTTTTGGCTGCATGCGCTGAGGTTTAACTCGGCCAGTGAGATCACGTCTGCGTGGTCCTTAACAGCTCTGCCTCTAAGAAATGTTTGCAGAACTACAACTCCAATCTGCTGCTCAACAATAAAAAAAAAATCTCCACATTGTCGGACTTGCAAGTTGTTCCGGATGAACTGCAACCTCTGGATGTACTAAAGGAAATTGCTTGGCGAAGTATTTGTTACACTCCTGCAATTCTATCTCAGCATTTCTGCCCTGCTTTCCTTCAGCGTGCTGGAAGCCCTATCAACCTGAATCAAACCACAAACCACAGCAGATGCTGAGCAGATCCCAGTCCTTGTTACTGTACCTCGGTGGCAGGCAGCTCGTTGCAGCTCTCTCTCTGGGCTCTCTTTGGGTCACAGTGGATCAACATCCACTGCAGTTCAAACTGAAAAAGAGATGTTGATGTTACAAATATAATTCTATGCATTTATTTTCAGATGTGACATTGACAAAGAATCTTGAAATGCTTTGTCATGGTTCGGTTGTTTCTTTGTAGTTCTGAATCAATCAATCCTCTACGGGTGGTTGGGCTTGATTTTACACCAGTGCTATTTTCTGCAGGGATTAAGTTTTTCCTTTTCCCCACTGGAACCCAGCTGAGCAGCTTTGCTGTGACAGCAGCACTTTAGAATTATAGCAGAGCGCAGCACACATATAAACCAGGATGTGTTTGTTTGCAGAAAGCACCATTTCACTGATCGAGCTTGTAAGGAGAGTTCAGTGAACATGATTAAATGCAGCAGGCAATGCTCCATCCTCGCTTACCACTACGGAGGCGGAGGGATCAGCATCCAGCCTGCCAATGAGAGTGTCTCCCTCTGTGTTGATGGGGCCTTTGCCCTTGATGGGTTTGTGATCCACGGGCTGGCAGTCCACGTACAGGGTGACCTGGTCGCGCTCCACGCCGATCATCACCTTGTGCCACCTGGTGTTGAAGAGCACAGAGAGGCCGGCGAAGGTGACGGTCTGCAGGTTGCCGTCGGCGCCCATCAGGAAGTACTCCAGAGCCTGCTGGTCGCCGTTCAGCCTCAGTCCGGCTTGTTTGTTGCCGTCTTCGTCCACTATTTGCCAGACGTTCCACACCTTGTTCACTGTGTTCTTGATCATGCGGAAAGTCACCATGAAGGAGTACTCGTCAGGGAAGCCACGAGGAAAGTTCAGCCTGAGAGAGACATCAGGCACAGGGGTTCAAACAAGGGCAATACATTACCAATATTATATCAACACTGTCACATGAGACTAGATTATCATCTTAGATTATCAATATCGTCATATTGGGATATTGTATAAGTGGTGGCTTTTCCTGGTTTTGTGTTTTTTCAAAGCACCAAAAGTTATCCGAACCCAGGGGCATTTGTAGTCATTGTAGAGCCTAAGACTAACACCAGCATTGGCCCTCTGCATCCCTTATTCTCCAGTTTTCAAATCCTTGAATAAACAATAAGTCAGAAAAATAAACTTCTATTTATGGTGGAGTGAGGAGGATGAATTAACCAGTCTCTCAGCCTGAGGGAAAAAGCTGCTCTTGAGGCTGGTGGTTCAGCAGTGGATACTTCTGTATCTCTTGTCAGAAGGCAGGAGGGTGAACAGGCTATGGCTGGGGTGGGTATTCCTCACACTTCTTCCTTTTGTTTTAGCACCACTGGTGTAGCCTCACTTCATTTTTCCACAGTCTGTTCACCAAGCCAAGCCATTTTTTTACTAAAGTTGGCTGTAAGATAATTGTATAATCTCAGTTATAGGGGAGGCACATGCACCCATGAATTAAGCATTCTGATGCCATTTTAGCATATGGATTTTTAGAAACACATAATGAATTAGTGGACTGTTGAAAAAAACAAAACAAAACTTTTTTGACCATACATTTATGATGCTTTTGGGGCCTTTTGTCATTTGGGGCCTTAGGAAATTGCCAAACTTTGCCTGCTGACCATTTGGGTGTCCCAAGTGTAACAGCCTGAATTTGATTGGTCTCTGGTAGTGGTTGACCAATATGGGTTTTTCAATGGCCGATACCAATGCCAATATTTATAGAGTCATGTATAGCCATATACAAAGCAATGAAAAGTCACATTGCACATTGCAATCTAATATATTAGACAGCAACATGTTTTTTAGATGGATGTTGCACTGGGTTATGCTGTAAATAGAACATGACTGGTATTTAAGGGAGAACAGGCACAGTATGATGATGAAGAAGAAAAGAAGTCACAATTTAAGATGTTAGATATGTCCGCAGACATTTTCTGTTTATTGGTCTTGTGGGCACAGGCAGAGGCCAATGCCAATCATCTCAAAATGCCAGGTAATCGACCCGATCAATCATTCATTTCTAGTTTGAAAACCAATTTTCACTCAACCGTTCACCGTTACAATTTAGCATAAATTTGGAGCATTATTCAGCCCCCTTCCCAACATGCTAACATGATAACTATGGTCCTCTAGTTTTAAATGATACTGCAATACATCAGTATCAGTATACGGGGGTGTCCTTGCAGAGTTTATTAATGCAAAAGATAGAGCTGTGACAGGCTGATTTGGTTCCCCCCTCCAGCACATGGTGCCCTATGCATAGGGTGTGATGCATGTATGTAATGGCATACTTGTCTACAATATTGCCACAATATTAATGAATATCAATTTTATGAGGTATTTGATCAAACATATCATGATAGCCCATTCGATTTTGTCCACGATGTGTAGCCCTAGCTTCAAATTAGTTAAAGTATCAGGGTAGAATGTTCTAGTTTGTTTGATGATATTTCATCATCATAGTTATTGAATGACAAAAGCTCAAAGATGTCTCTCAAGCAGCCAGGTCATGTTCTAAAAATATCTTTAAATGTCAGAGTTAATTCATGATAACAAAATATTAAACACCACACAGCAAAACTGCCGTCAAATCAAGCACGAGATGTGGTTAAAAATAACTTTAAAGCCTTGCCATTATGGTCTTTGAGAGTCAAATATTAAGATACGTCCTTCAAAGAAACAAAGGCGTGCTATTATATCTCAAATGAGATACTATGAAAGAGGCTGCGTCAGTGTATAAATCAGTGCTTCAATTACAACATGCAGTCCTGGTTAGTATCCACAGTCTGCTGCTCTCTGTGTTTTTAACAAGCCAGATTCTCAGTAGGTGGTGCATTAATAGATGGGCGCTGCAGCCGAACTTTTACCATCTTGTAAACGATCAAGGTGAGGCAATAAAAAAAGCGTTTCCTGTAAGCCAGTAAAACAAATGAAGACCACGCTCTGGCTTTGCCTGAGGTGAAAAAGTCCAAAGTATGTGCTGCTTTTGCCCTGCAGAGAAAAAGGGAGGGAGTGCAGCTTAAAGCTTGCTGGCAGGGACAGACTTCAAAGCACAGTCTGTGCCACTGGACCTGCGGAGGAAATAAACATGTATTTACATTCAGTGTGACAGGCCCGAGTGGTGTAGATGCAGGGTGCCAGCAAGTTACATAAGAGCTTCCGAGGAAAGCTGGCCTGCAGGAACAGATTAGCCAAAACAGAGTGGAGCGGGCTCACTGGGAAACACCGGGAGACGTCTTTGGTTATGTAAAGTGTAAAGCCATTAACCCGCACACTCTGTACTGAAGCATTTTTGAAATTATATCTTGAACAGCATGCCTTTCACTTGTGCTAAATAAGTTCAAAACTGCTATATTTTGATACAGCAGTTGCTAAGCAGGGCTGTATTATAGACTGGTGTGAAGTGTAAAACTGCCCCAGGACCACAGACCTCACTGGGCCCTGAAACCCCCAGCTTCAATGCAGGGTTAAGGGTTCATAATTATTTTTGCAACTGTTGTTGCCATTGATTTGTGGTAATGTGACTATTCAAAAATGTAGGAGCCATATATCCGTTGTCTGCACCTTATTACGTGTGGGGCATGGTGGCAGCAGGCTAGGCAGTAAACTGATGCCCCTCTCCCCAACAACCTTTTCCAGCTCCACCTTTGGGGTCCTAATGTGTTCCCAGGCAACATATGATATATAATCCTTCCAGCATGTTCTGGGTCTACCTCACAGTCTCCAAGCATTTGGACATGCCCAGAAAACCTCCAAGGGGCAGGCACCCACAAGGCATGCTCATATTCTCTAGGAGCTTTATATAGTCTGCAGAAAGTTTGAAAAAACAGCCCTCAGGTTGCAATCATTACAAATTTTTAACTGACAGTCTGCTTTACAAACTGTGGAATCTGAGAGATGTGGGCATTTACCAGGCACTGAGCATCTAATGAAATATGCTACTGAGATGCATTATAGGAAAATGTAGGATGAAGCAGTTTAAAACCCACAAGGGGAGGTGCCCAGCAGGCACCCTGATCATATTCACTAGGTGCTGTACATAGGCAATTCAGCTTGCTTGGGGTTCTTGAAGACGTTTCATCTTTCATTCAAAAGGGTTCTATAGTTCTAACTGACTAATAGTTAACCTCTTGTCTGGGTCATTAAACCTTGAAAGTCAGTAGTTGGTACTGAAGGAGTCTTTTGGGTGAGAGGTAGAACGGACTCAAGAACCTCAAGCTTCTAGAGATAGAGTCCAGACAACCTGGACGACTGAGGAGGTTCACAGACATCACAGACATCCTGAACATATGACAACATATGACAGCCACCCTACAGAAGAAGCTAATTTCAGTGGCTTGTATCCACATTCCCCTTCTTTTGGTCACTTCTTATAGCTCATGATCAAAGGTAAGCATTAGATCAAAGATCGACTTGTAAATCAAAAGCTTGATAGAGGCACACCACCATTTTTACACATGGAATTCAGTCTACACATCCACTCAGTTTGTCTCTTGGGAAGGATTTTGAAAAAGTAGCCCTGATGATCTCATCACTACAATTTTTTTTAACTGACAGCCTGTATTACAAACTGGGTGGACACAAAGGTCAGTTCACTCAATAGAGACTGAGGACAATCTCTCAGCTTTCGTTGTAAAAACTGAGCAAAAACTGCACTGCTGGGGCGCCTCTATAGCTCAGTTGGTAGAGCGCGTGCCCCATGTACTGAGGCTATCAGTCCTCTGCAGCGGCCGGCAGTTTGACTCCCACCTGCGGCACATTTGCTGCATGTCATCCCCTCTCTCTAACCCCTTTCCTGTCATATCTTTGGCTGTCACTGTCAAATAAAGGCAAAAGACTTGAAAAAAAGAACTGCAGAACTAATCCAAAGTCTTTAGGATGGCCCTTCATCCTGGGGAGATAAAATGCAGAGGTCATGTACTTACTACTGAAGAGAATGGGGGGAGATCATTGTGTCACGTAAAGCGTGTCCTTAAAAATATAAAGGGCGTAAATTTGTTAGCATGCACTGTACCTTGCATTTAGAAATCCCTGATTGGTAGGCAGCAAGATCTCCAAGGCAACCACTTGGATGATCTCAGAAAACCTCCAAGGTGAGGGAACTGGGAGGCATCTTGATCAGATACCCAACCCAGATCAACTGGCTCTTTTCAAAGCAAAGGAGCAGCGGCTCTACACTGAGTCACCTCCGAAGGTCTGAGCTCTTCACCCCATCTCTAAGAATGAGCCCAGCAACCTACAGAGGAGACTCATATCGCCCACATCTATCTGTGATCTCATTTTTTCAGTCAGTAAAAAAAAGCTCATGACTACAGGCGAGGGTTGACATGTAGATCAACTGTTCATTGAAAGCTTTGTAGTGACACTCCACCTATTTAAAACATGAAGTTCAGTTTACTCATCTACTCAGCTTCTCTCTTGGGGAGCTTCACAAAGTTTTGAAAAATAACCCTGATGGTGTCATCACTACAGATTTTGAACTGACAGTCTGCAGAACAAACTGGGCATGTGGAATTTGAAAGACGAGGGCATTTACCAGGCACTGAGGGTCTAATGACAGATAATAAACAGACGGATGATGTGAGATTGAATATTTTAAGTGCTTGAGTCTTGCAAGTGACTAAAAGTCTGGATATGTCAGCCTCTGCTGCTTTAAGTTTGACCATTCTTTTCATATGATTGTTTTCACTATCAGTCATGATTTAGTCTATGATGGTCAAATGTCCATAAATGTTTCCCATAATCCCATATGACATCTTCAAATTGCTTGTTTTGTCCAACCAGCAGTCCAACACGAAACCACATTCAGTTTCATTCATGCAGTGTCAGTGGGTACATTTGGGACTAGTGCATGTTTTGATTTTTTTTTCATGATAAATGGCTCAAATGAGCCATCCACCAGTTTCATAAATGAACCTCGAGTAGGTCACCATGAGCATTATACTACTCATCCTGTGAAAACAGTTGTATAATGTTTCCTGTTGCCCTTGATTTTTGGCAAGTTGAAAGGTAACCCTGTTGATGTGATAGTGATGTCATCAGGGTGGTCTGAGCTGAGGTTTGAGATTACAAATTCATAAATTAAAGGCATGGGATTTGAAAGATACAGGCATTTTTCAGACAAGGAGGGTCTAACTAACAGATGCACTGTATTTAAAGCTTGACAGATACTGACAAGATGCCAAGTCTTGGCCTCTGCTGCTTCGATTTGGATCATTCTTTTAAAAGTCTGATACTTGCAAGTCACTCAACTTTATGAAAGTGAAATATTAAGTGGATTCCTGACTATGCTTTGCAAAATGAATAACCCTTTAAAGATTAATTAATGGCTATCAAAACTGCTCTCAATTTTTTGTTTAGACCGCTGGATTATTTGAATGACTTATTGCCTCAAAACAACATACAACATTTCAAAGGGTCTCTCAAGAGGGGCCCACAGCTTATTTTTGCCCCATGTTGCTACAACTACCCTTTAATTACGAAGTAGGGCAAATCTTAACAGGAATCCAGTGCTGTCTCTGTTCAGTCTAAACCTTTAAAGGAGTATGTACAACAGAAGATAAATCATTAAAAAAGGCATGGTGAAATATGTCTCAAAGGGCTCCAATTAGGGTCCCACACTCACTCACACAAGTACACAAAATGCCTCCGCTCTGCCTTTGTGTCTGAGAGATGCCAAAATAGGTTCAGACATGTTTTTCTTTACCAATTATATGCTGCTCGCCACGCAGTAACATCTGTGCCGGACCTGTAATAATGCAACACCTGCATCAGGAGACCACTGCTGCCTGCCGCTCGACATTCGTGTGTGTTTTTATCTGTTTTCCTTTAAACCCTCTTTACTGTACAGCACTTACATGGTTGGAATTTGGAAGTTGGCCTCCCTGTCGAGGCGGTAGGCCACCTGGAGGGGAGTGGAGCCGTCCACCTTCCTCACACCTTTCAGAGCGATCACATCCAGCTGGAACTGGGTGATCAGATCGAAACCTATGAAGGATAATGTGTGACATATATTGTGATGGTGATATAATAATGATCATTAACATATACTGTATACAATAACAAAACACTACTACATATATAGGAGCAAACTTTATAGGAAGAATAAAGAATAAGACAGGTTGCTTAATATGTTATTTTCTGGGATGACACCATACAGTGAAGTGTTTGTTTTATTGAGATCATACAGTTTTACATGGTCTTGATAACAAATGATTATGTCTCAACAAAGCAGTCAGTATGATTTTCTTGTTAATTAGGAACAAGACTTAAACTGAGGTTGCACCAACAAGGATTATTTAATAAACCTTATTACAAATCATGGTTTAACTTTAAATTATGTTGCACCAAACTTTCAAACTAGCTCAAAATTAAGAAACATTCGATTTAAACCTTTGCCTGCGCCCAGACCTCCGAATGTGTCCACTACACTGAGTTGAATGATTCTGAAAATGGACATGGAGTGCAACAAGTTGAGATCCCCTTTTTAGTTTGTACTCTAAACCTAGATTAAATTGAATTCTGTTGCACCAAAACTTACATTTGAAATGTTATTAAACTTACACTTGCAGTTTAAATAATCAAGTTCCTCAAAGAATCTCAACCCCTTCTTTCATCCCAGTTAAAACAGTCTGCTTTTTATTCTTCCATTAATTAGGCCAATGAGAAATTAGAGCTTTGCTGCTGAGTCGAGTAGGCTAACAAACTTTTTAGCGAGCTAGCAAAGAATGAAATGTTTTGTTAACTTTTTAGCCAGTTATGTAACATTTTGTTAACTTTTTAGCTACTTAGCAAACAATGAAATATTTTGTTAAATTTTTAGCTAGCTAGCAAACAATGTACTGTTTTGTTAACTCTTTAGCTAGCTAGCAATGTAAAGTGTAATCCTCCCACCCTACTTTCATGCTCTCTAGATCCCGACAGTGCTCAAATTTATTTTTCATTAATTAATCTATTTTGATTTGGGTACGCAAACATCTCCATACTGATTAAACTCTATTTAATTTTGATTTATATCAATAAAGTTGGATTAGTTTTTACAATGACAGAGCTCTGTGTAATTTTAAATCTATTTGTGCCCTGTTCACCATCTTAACCTCAACCTGCTGGTGGCGCCATAGAAAAGTCAGGAAGCGTCTTCTTTATATATTTATAATGCATTATATATGTGTCCTCCATAGAAAGTTTTGAAAGTGTGTGGAAATTGTTCAGTCTGGACCAACCAGCATAGGATTACAGCCTTTTTCCATCATAAAGGTATAATTATTTCACAGTTACAGAAAATGAATGATAAGGCTGGTAAGGAATAGCAGTGAATCCAGTGTGAAATAAACAACTATTTAACAATGCATTAGTTTTTCAAAGCACAGAGCAGGATGTGTGCAGATGTGTTGAAGGAGTTGGAAACAGGGCAGTGGTGAGCAATTACAATCTTGCTGAGTTCGAATTGTTCCAACTGAAATTCTGTATAGCTCAAGTGGAACATTTTATTTGGCTCATTTGAAATCTGAAGGTGTCTTGAGGCATTAGGCAGCCCACCCTGTTCAACTAATTAAACTCACCACCTTCCTTTAGATAGTCTATTTTCTGCTTTAAGGATTTTCACGGCTTAGGCTTGTGGTTTTACAACAGTTTCAACTGCTGATTTTTGCTTTTGTTTGAATGCAACCCAACTGTAGGTCATTACCTGGAAGATCATCTTGTCCGCTTCTCATTGGTGGGCAGACGGTATCACCATCCAATCGGTTGAAGTCTGGTTCTGATTGGACATAAAAAAAGGCAGTAATCTTGTTACATCTGCTCTTTGCTGAATTTGACAAAAGCAATGTATTAGCGGTCAGTTTAATTCAGTTGACATGTTCCAGGAGACAGATACACAGGAAAAGCAAAGTCTTTAAAGTCAGACTGGATTAGCATCATAATGTACTGTGCTACATTTTTAATGTGAGTTTCTGTTACAACTACAGTTACAGTGTTTCACATGACAAAGCATGAACACAGATGCAATCAACACAGGCTTTGAGATTTATAATGCAGACTGCTGCAGACCCCTTGTGATCCAAATATGTCATCAGAGATGGAAACATAATGTTGATAAATATGGCGGCTAGTGTTGCATGACTGTGGCCAAAGCAATATGTCATCAAAAAGATTTTACTGTAGAAGGTCAATGTGGCCGGTGAGCCCCTTTCCTTCTTATTTATGTGTATGATTTATCAAGATAGAAGCCTCCTTTGGTGGAAACTGCAACCTGCAATACATCACTGCCATTTGATTTCAGCTTTCATTATTACTGTCTCAGTGTTTTGTTTTTGCTATTTTTTTTATCTAAACTTTTATATTGTTGTTGTTTCAGCAATATGAAAAATAAATGACTGGCCTGTTTTTTGTCAGTCTACAAAATAAAAGCATGGCCTGATTTTTCATTGCCATTAATAAAAATCCATACTTTTGTGTTGTTTTATTTTTTTAATCTAGAAATAAAAGTCTGGCCTGGCTTCTTATTTTCATTACTATAAATGTATACTTTTTGTTTGTTTTTGTTACTTTGCAAAATAAAAGTTTGGCCTGATTTTTCATTACCATTAATAAAAAACAACACTTTTATGTTTTTTTTGTTTGTTTGTTTTTTTGTTTTTTTATTTTGGTATTGTTTGGAGTTTTTTTAATATACAAAATAAAAGCCTGACCTGGCTCTTCATTTCCATTAATGTACGTTTATATTGTTGTTATATTTTTGTTAATCAACAAAATAAACATCTGGCCTAGGTTTTCATTGCCTTCAATGAAAATCTATACTATTAAATGTATTTATTTTTAAAATAAGAGCCTTACCATTAATAAAAATCTATTCTTTTATTTTGTTTTTGTTTTATTAATCCACAAAATTAAAGTCTGGTCTGGTTTTTCATTTCCATTAACACACTGGCATGAATATAAAAAAGAAAAGCTTATCAGTTTCAGTATAACACCTCTTAAATATATGTGGTTCAAATTTTTCCAGTCCCAAGACAAGTCATAGAGGAAAATCAATTCCTAAGATGTGTCAGTAGAGGGCGCTATCCCTGAGTCACTACTCTGCTGATGTGAAGGGGAAGAGCCTCTGTAAAAAAACTCAATGAAACATGGATGGTGACTGCCAGAGGGCCTCCCCAGTCAATAACCTGAGTCAGCTCATTTACAGTGAACAGCGTGAACACCACACATCTGGAAGCCGTTCCCAGATCCCTCATAACTGCTGAGAAATGAGATAAAGTGGTGAGACGGTATTTATAATCCCGTATTTACTACCACTAAACACTTATCTGACTGTGCATGTGGGCCTCAAGTTGTTAAAGTTACTGCCTGCCGCGGCATTACGCTCAGAAAGCCAGTCATTAGTGCAATGAGCGGGAGATGAACCACAATTAAGGTGTCACATGCAGTTGCATGTGCGCGCCGTGACAATGAGGCAAATTTCGAAAAAGCAGTACACCTACTGTATCTGGCACTCACATGTTAGCTTTACTGTGTCCCCAAACAACAGCAGCGAAGGGGCTTGCTGTGATTATCAGAGGGGACATTTAATCTGATTTAATCCCACAACACAGACCAGCACAGTGTGTCTGCTATTTCTGGCCTTTGCTTTGTGAGTTCTGATAAAGAGAATGACCTAGCAACAGTCAACACGCGGGCGTTAACGTTAACCTGAGTCTTTGTCTGTGTTTACAGGACAAACAGTTTCACAGCGATGGCGGTATTCATGAAATATACGGTACACTGATTTTGTGATGTGTCAATGATGGTGCATCGCACAGCGGGTGACTTACGTCCAAGTGCTGGAGCGAGGAGGAGGGACAGCAGAGCCACGCAGACAGGGGAGTACGCCACCATCGTCAGATGCCACGGTTGCTTTCTGTTCAGGAATGAAGGAGAAAATCAGCATTCATTCATGCATCTAATTCTCTTTGACAGTTTCTTTGAGCGTGGATCAATAACTCTACAAGGATGACATGAAGCACTTTGCTGGTGTCCTCTGTGCTCATCCTGAGCACATTAATAGAAAGAAAAACTTTACGCTGTTCCTTCAAATGCATCCAGTGAAGATAAAAAAAAGATTACTGTAAGCAGAATATGACAGTGAGAAAGTCATAACATCTCATGGAGGTGGAACAGTTGTCAGTTACATTGACAAACACATTTTTATGAATAAAATAATCACGTTTCTGATGCATTTTAGTGCAGATCAACCCAGTATCATAGCAGTTTGTGAAATTAGTCTCAAAACGTAATAGACTCAAGTCCATGGACAATAATTGTTGTACTGAATGTAGTATAAAGAATGAGGGTCTGCATGTTTGATGAAAGTAATTATTTTAAACCAAAACACAATACTGTCTAAATCCTAAGTAGTTTTGTTGCCTAAACCTACTCAAGAACTTAATTTTTAAGTGTAACCCAACGTTGCATATTTATTATTGCTACCTTGACCACAGAATGAGATCAGTGGTTGATAATACAGTAGTTTGTTTAGTTCTGTTTATTGATGCTAAAGAGACTTAGCTAAACTGGTTTCAAATAGCTTACAATAAACTATGGTGAAAAATCAAAGTTGCTACAATCTTTTTTTTTCAGCTGAACTAAGTTGTGTTGGCCTCTTTAAGGTAGCCTAATTGTTTCGGCTTTACGGCCTGCAGCCTCACTGTTTTGGGTCATTCTTATCAACCTTGTTTCCAGCCTCAGCAGGCACCTGTTTTCAGTGAGAAACCTCAAATAGATTCAACCGTACAGAACCTGATGAACAATAAATGACAGACAAACATGGTTGGAGGCTAGCTGGTGAACATAGTGGAGCATTTAGCAGCAAAAGAGCCAGATATTCCCCTCAGGGGATGGTGGAGACCAAAAACAGAGTTAGAAGAAGAGTATTTACATCCATCAAGAGGACCCAATTCTGTATATAGCTGTACATTTTTGCAAACATCTGCCATGTCAATATAAGGTGATATGTCCACATAGCTTTTTTTTCCCCCACTTTTTTTTTTTTTTTTTTTTTTTTTTGTTTTTGACATTTTTAGGTACACCGGCAACAATATGTTGGCAACCATGTATTTGCCTGT
Organism: Lutjanus erythropterus; assembly: GCF_056507025.1. NCBI lineage: Eukaryota > Metazoa > Chordata > Actinopteri > Lutjaniformes > Lutjanidae > Lutjanus > Lutjanus erythropterus. The sequence goes on from NC_139332.1 coordinate 8,671,718, forward strand.
TAGCCCTGGAAAAATCTTGTAAGTGGACCTTAAGTTGGGATGCATTTTTCGCCAAGTTGTAATGAATGACATTTTTCATTCGTACATTGCTATAGTGTGTACTATAGGGTACTGAAAGATTAGCAGGCTAACTAAAAACTAGCATGAGTAATTTGAGGCCAGGTCATTTGAACTTGTCATCCTCTTGATCGATTGCCTTTTACTGGGCGTCATATGTTACTCAGTCAGACAGGTCGTTATTCCTTGGCCCCGCCCATTCAGGTGTAATTTAACAAATCAGATCATTTCTGGCCTCAGAGCAGTCCAGTGACAGCCAGATTAAGTTTCTCTCTAAAACTCCACTCTTTCTTCAGGATGGCTCTATTGCAGTGGACATGAATCACTACAAGCCTCTTGAATCAATTACATCAACCGTTATTGAATACATAAATAACATGGATATTATTTATGATTGCCTGCATTATGAAGTGGAGGTATGTGCTTCTGCTCCTCTCAAGTAGCCTAATGTATGTGCACTAAATGCTGGAGAAGGTGGATGATAAATGACAGCTTCTCCAAGGTGATCCTACACAACAGTGTTTTAGCAGTGGTACATTTTGTCCACCCTTTTATGAGCATTAGCACACCCTCCTCCTTTAGCTTCTCATGCAGGATGTGTGTCCTCCAGCATTGTGACAGCTTTCCACGGCAACCCCAAATGCAGCATCGCCGTGACTGATAGTGATAGTGAGGACTCTTTTCTTGAAGCAAGGATTGTAGCTCATCAATCTGAGAAATAAATGAGGTAGGGGTGGTGTTACTGAGGGCGTCACCCGTCTTCAGTCTGTGAACTCTCTCTTAGAAATGTGTGTGTTTGCTTGAGGAGTGTGTGTGTGTGTGAGTGAGTGCAGTGTCAGAGAAATGACTAATGGCTAAGTCAGCAAGGTCTCTTCAGAGGAGGCGTTGGGCTCTAATATTATGCCCTTCACGTTAAAGGAGCATCTCCTGAGCCTCAGTGGGATTGACTGTCTGCCTTCCACGCCGATTCATCTACAGTCTAGACTGGTGCAACGATACATCACTGATGAAATCTGACAAGAGATAAACTATTATTGAACTCTTCAAATTTACAAACCAATAATTATTTAGTAATAGTTTGATATTAGGGGAAATTTACTAATTGGCTTTTTTGCTGAGAGTTAGACGAGAAGATCGCAGCCCGTCCTCACAACAAAAACAGCCATATAGGTCGTCATGGCCGAAATAATGATGACAAGAGCAGTTTTTCATCCAGGACGAGCTTATGCCTGATATCTGTTTATTGTTAGGAAGCGCCCCCTAATGGACATATCATGAATGACAGGGGGGGGAGCGAGACAGTCCACATTTGGAGGAGGTGGAGTGGACCGATGGGTTAAACAAGCTCAAACAAGCACGGGACCTTCACCCAGGAGACCGAGGTTTGAATCCTGTGTGGAACAAAACGTAAACATGGAGTTTTTTAAAACTTTGTGTAATTTAAACACTTTTAGCCCAAACCATGATCTTTTCCTAACCTTAACAAAGTAGCTTTGGTGCCCAAATCTAACCAAATTGTGACCAATTGGTCTGTCACTGCCAGTACTTTCCTTTGGTTTGATAAATGTGTAATGTAACTATGTGTAAAATCTCATGTGAGTCATGTCGTCAGGCGAGTGATGTTACAGTCACATGACACATGTAACGTAATTATTTTAACTCATACTATGATCTTTTCCTAACCCTAACCAAGTAGTTTTTGTGTCAAAGCCAACTAAACCAACCAAACTACAGCTGTTTCACAATGTTGTGTAATGTCACATGAGTTATGTCACATGACTGATATAATGTAGTTAAGGTCCAGTCGGCCTGTCATTGGCGATACTCTCCACTGGTGATATATGTGGTATATGCTGGGAGTAACTGACAATTGATCTATTGTGGTGTTTAGGTATGAGGATGTGTTGTTCGTGGTCCATGTAAAACCAAAAGTCAGTGTTGACTTATCTAAATATTTACTACATACACAATTTATGTCACGTGACTTATGTGACTTACGCCACGTGACCTACATAATGTAGAGTAGTTATTTTCAACCTAAACATGATCTTTTCCTAAATCTAAACAAGTAGCTTTGTTGTCTAAACTCAACCAAACTGTTTCCGTTTCACACATGTTTAATGTTGCATAGTGTACTTTTTTTTTTTGTTTGTTTGTTTGGGCATTTTATGCCTTTAATGACAGGACAGCTGAAGACATAACAGGAAATGGGGAGAGAGACTGAGGGAATGACACGCAACAGGGGGCCATGGGCTGGAGTCGAACCCACGGCCGCTGCAGAGGACTCACAGCCTCGGTAAATGCGGTCGACACTCTACCAACTGAGCGATCCAAGCGCCCTAGCATAGCGCACTTAAGGTGTGGTACATCTGTCACTGACACTTTCCACCAGTGATAAATGTGGTTTTGGGAGTCATTAACAAGTGCCCTACTTTGTCATTTACATATGAGAACATATTGAAAGACTGATACTGCAGGAATGAGTCCGGAAACCCAGAAATGAGTTCGCATATTAGCACTTCTGGTTGGCTCTTCTTGAAGTCAACAGGTTTTTTTTGTTTTCGATATTTGTCTGAAGGTCTCTGGTTAACAAGTTTAAGAGATTTTATTGTTTTGTTCTTTGGCATAAAATGCATTTGTAAATTACCCACTTGTGTATTTCAAAGCATTTATGTATCTTAAAAAGGTGGTTAAATGGGACTATAGAGGTTGTTGTTTTTAGACCGGACTCAGTGATACTTAGCGGGGGTGATCCTGAGTCATGGGACCACGGTGTAGTTTGTTTATAGCATAATGTTAGCTTTTTACCTCTGGTGATTAAATATAAATACATAAACATGTTCATTTAAGTATCATAAAGTTTTGTTTGCTACAGAGCTTATTTTTCTTATATTCTGCACTAAATCCAATTGAAAAATCCCGTTGGCTTTTTGTGTATGGATCAGAGAGATCTTCCTTGCAGCACTCTGTATACTTTAAATATTAAGCTACAGTGAGGAGATGGTTAGCTTAGCTTAGCTCATGTAAAAATAACCGCAATTTATGTCACAAATTTTTCACTTCATCTTTTGTAGGGATTAAACAAACAAGGGTTTTTTGGGAGTTTTACATAGGCAGTTTTTTTTTTACCAGACAGAACCAGATTAGCTTTTCCCTCCTGATTTGCTACGCTAACTATTTTCTATGAATATCATTTTCACATATTTTTACTGGTCTATAGTGTTAGGCTAGTTCTAATCTAACTTAACTTAGTCTAAACCAAGTTTGAAAATTTCACGACAATAAAGAGTTATTGTACTTATTTCAAGTGATAAAACCCAACCACCAGGCTAACTCTGAACATGAGAGCACTCACTGACCAGTCATACTTAATGCCACAAAATAAAAAAAAAAAAAGCTTGTTAACAATACTCTGGAACAAGCAGCGTGAAAGAAAATAGTTTCTAGAAAATGCAGTAACCCTTTGGAAATATATCGTTAGTGGTTTTATTTTGGAAACTGAGTGGTCTGGCACAATTTCTCGGTCATGTCTTTTAATTTGGAAAAAAAAGTCTTAAGTCTTAACTTTCCAAGAGTTTGGACAAATTAGTCCTATTTCAGATAATTTGAGGAACGGATGCATTTACATATTTGAAGTTTGGTTACTTTGATCAAAGTCTATCTTTGTGAAACCAGATATTCAACAGACAAATATGAAGGTGAAATCAATCTTGTCATCTGTTTCTTAGCAAAAGAGCTAATAAACCTATTTCCCAATATGCCAAACTATTCCTTAATGTCAGACAGAAAAACAACAAATAAACATCAATACTGGCCAAATCAAATCTATTTTCTGCAAAGTCTGCTTTTCTTTAAATCATCTCTTTTGACTTCCTCTGAAGCTTCTGACTTAGTTCTCAATGTATTTCGTCACACTTGTGGCTGTACAGCAATTACAAAGTAAAAGCAAAATGTAGAAAGACAAAAATGGAAACAAAATTGCTTCTTTTTCCTGTGGTATGAAACAAGATATTTTTGTCAGATGGCATCTGTCCTCACATTCAGGCTAATATAGTGACAACCTTGCAGAAGAAATTGCTGCTTGAAGTGTTTTGCATAGCAGGCAAAGAAATCCTCAGGGGTGACTTTTCGTTCTGAGTAAATGACATGAAAGCCGTCTGAAGATCGGAGGATTCTAGGAGTTGACAGTTGTCGTAATATAAGCTTTGAGCTGAAGGCATGGCTTCTTAAATGTTTAACATGAAATTCTGTCAAACATGCACCCATATCACATTTACTGTACGTGTAAATGTATGTAATTTGCATCCTATGAGATTATAGGTCCTGTTTTAGAGTTGTGAAAGTGAAGAAAATACTTGCCAAGACAAAGAAAATCCCCAAATATATTCCAGTAAATATCCCGCCATGAAATCACTCAGTCAAGTCAATTAAGTAATGACATGTCATCTGCTTCAATTCCTGGCATTCATCAAGGTTTGATGGGACTTTCCCTTCGCTGCCACCCATGTCGTGACGTCCCATAGGTGCTCGCAGAATGCTGAGCACGAGCCAACACTCCTGGCTTGATTTCTGCTCTCTCATTTGTCTTAATTACCCTAAAAATGGATGGCTGTTGAGCACGAAGCAATCAGCAGTACATTTCAGTCTTTATAAACTTGATGTGAGGACAAAGACTTTGAGTAAGAGATGTGTGAAAACGTCTTCACAGATCCCGATGCTGTACTGTAGACGTTAATCAAATATTCATTCATTTATTCAGGCTTTGTCCCAGCAAATTAAATGGAAACACTCAAGTGCTAAAGGCCGGAAGCTTGGTGTTTATCACTTAAGAGCTTTTTTCCCTTTTACTTTGTTGAAATGTCACGCAGTGGTGGTTTACAGGCGGCGTGTGTGTGCGTGTGTGTGGGCCAGATTAAAAGGCAAATGGCCAGCTTCTTTAATCTATGCTAAGCTACAAATCTTATTGCACCCATAAAGAGTGATCAGAGTGCTGCACAGAGAAAAATGTAAATGTTGTGTTGAATCAACTAATCTTTAATCATTATTGTCACATAAATATACTTATTTTTGTTTAATTTAATTAAATGTGTTATTTATTTATTTATTTATTTTTACACTTTTCTATAAGTCTTAACTGATGAGCTGAATGAATGTCCAGAGTTCAATCAAGTCATTAAATTCAGTTTCTAAAGAAACATGATCACTATATTAGCAGACTTCCCAGCATGCATCTTTTGAGATCCTCCTTTTTTTTAATATATAATTTTTAAGAAAAAATGCCTGTGAAAACTTGCAACTCAAACTTGAAATAAACTAAAACAGTTTCCCAAACTATAATCTTTTGTTGAGATATTTACTTTTATTCTTTAAAAACTTTAAAAAAGTATTTCAAAAGTAAAGTAAGAGCATATAATACTTAATAATTTAATATTTTCGATTGCAAGCATTTAATTTTCAAAAACCCAAATGAACAATGTTTGCTGTACATAATTATTTGGGTTTTTAAAACCCGATGACTCAGTTTTATCCAAAGAAGAAAACTAAATTATCTCAATAAGTCGACAACAATGGTGTTAGTTTATTAACATTAACATAATAGTATGAGTTTGACTTAAAACTCAAAAATTTAGTGACTTAATAATATGAGTTTTCTCAACTTTTTTTCACAGTGCAGCTAAAGCTTAAGTTTTTCGTGTGAAAAAGTAGACGGAAATCAAATCTGTTTGTAATGTTTGTCAGTGGGGTTGAACTGAATATCTTGGGCTTATTGAACATGTTTTATCAAGTACAACTGAATTAATATAAAGTTAATATGACTAGAAACGCATGTTTGTTTTAAATAATAACAAAATGACCTCAACTTATTTTTGCCAACTTAAAATTTTAAGGCAGCCAGGACACTAACTTTTTAAAATTAAAACAAATAGTTTAAGTGTTTTTTTTTTTTTTTTTTTTTTTTTTTTTTGTTATTTAAGTCTGAACTTAATTATGGCTGAACTTAATGGCTTAATTATTAGCTAAATGACACAAAAAGCTTAAATACTAAAGTTGCTGATGAGGAGCCCTGAGAGAAATCCAATTTAAGATATTTACTTCATCAAACCAGAGCTCATTGATCATGTTGTTGGTTCAACTTATGTTAAGTTTATTAACTGGATAGTTCACCTAAAAATGAAAATTCAGTCATCATCTATTCACCCTCATGCTGATTGAAGGTTGGGTTTATTTTGTTAGTCCACAAAACACTGCTGGAGTTTCAAAGGAAAACAGAGCTGCAGAATCTCACAAACAATGGAGGTGAATGGTGACCAGTAAAAAACAACTAGAAACAAAAAAGATAAAATGCCTCCCTCCTGCTTGTCTGGTGTGATCCAAGTCTCCTAAAGCCCCGACATGCTGTTTGCACACTGTCACATGCACACACAGTTCAGACAGTGTGCATGTGCACATGAACGTTGCTCCAAGCTAAAGATCCACAGTGAAGATTCAGGCTGAAACCATGGTATAAATATTTATTTATTTATTTTTTTTTTTTAATCATTCGTTTTTTTTATGTTTGAAAACTGGTCACCATTCACTTCCATAGTTTGGCAGATTCTGCAACACTGTTTTCCTGTGAAACTCCAGCAGTGTTTTGTGGACTGAAAAACTAAACCCAACCCTCAGTCAGAGTGTGAGCAGATAATGATGATGAATTTTCATACTTGGGTGAATTAATATCAAGTTTGTTTGACAAGAAAAGTTCATTTGTTTTGAATCATTACAAAATTAGCTCGACTTATCTTTTTAAATTTGGTCAACTTAAAATATTAAGGCACCCTGGACCCTAACTTTTGAAGTTAAAACGAATGCTTTCGTTTTTGTTTTGTTTACTTGTTATTTGAGTCTGAAATTGGTCCTAATTATCATGTAAATGACACAAAAAGCTCAAAGACAAAAGAGCCCTGACAGAATTTCAAAATGAGATACTTACCTCGTCAAACCAGAGCTGTGGAAGGCCATGTTTCACTCCCCTCCGCGACGGGAGACAGACAGGCTCAGCAGCGAGGAACGGTGGAGAGATGCAGGAGCAGAAGGAGCCACAGATATGAAAATTCCCCCCTGAAGTCAGTCCTACCTGCGCATGTTGAGGACTGACGGAGAGGAGCGGTGCAGGAGATGCTCAAGCATTTTCTGAGGACACATAAAAGTTTGTTCAATGGGTTCCCATTGGCCAGGAGTTCTTCAGGAGGTGGTGACTACTTTTTATTACCGACACTTAAAAAGATGCAGAAGCCTGTGGGCCTCCATGTGTAAACCTCCACCCAACCACCCTCTGTTTCTTTTCTTTACGGTGCCTCCTAATGACACGTATGCCTGTATGTAATTCTCTTAATAATTATCGTCAGGATAGGGAAGAAGCAGCCAGTGAGTGATGAAATGTGGATTTCATAATCATGTGTACTCATCAGTGTAGCTGAAAAATGCATGTTAGTGTGTAGTGTTGACACGGAGGAAGCCTTGTTATTACCTGAGGGGCCTCAGGCAGACATGCTGTTTATGTATCCTGCATCTTATGTAATTGATTCTATGGCGTTTGATCTGTGAGTTTTGCTGCACTTTAGAAGATCTGAGAGCTTAAAATGAGCTGCGATGGGCCAATTTCTCGTAGGAAAATCACATTAACCCAAATCAGAAAATGCCCAGTGACATTCTTTAAATTTATTTAGCTTTAGAGACATTTTGACATTTCTTACAGCTTAAACTTTCTCATCCCAAAAAGATTTTCCAGCGTGTATGGTAGGCAACATTTTTTGAAGTGACAGGAACTGCTTTGCCAGTGCGTACAGATCTCTCTGAAGCAAATGTCATTTGTGTTTTAAAAGCATGGATGCGCTATAATTTCTGCAGCAGCTGCTTTAAAGGGAAGTCAGTCTGAAAATGCCTGGGGGCCTTATTACAGAAACTTGTTACAGAAAGTCTAAAATTCTATTTTATTTCAGTTTAGGATGGCATTTATGCTTTTTTGTGTTTTCATCTGAACATGTTTCTTCACTGAATTTAGAAAAAAAATCCTATCTTAGGATAGGATTAGCTACAGGACCATCCTAACTGAGGTATTTCCAAAGTTAGGATGGCAAAGACTCTGTCCTTAATTCAAGATAACCGCCACAAATGGCACCACTGCTGTATGTAAGTATGACTGAAAGCCTACTCAAATCATATGATGACGCTTCAAATTTTTGTTCATGTATTCTGTATTTGTACAATGTAGTGTGACATATGCATTTTACGAGCATGTCCGTTAACTTCCTGTCAAACCTACACTAACATTACCTTCACCTACAAACTGTAGGTAGCTGCTTCACTGTTCACAATTAGCTTGGTAGCCTACGTATTTTTAATAGTATTCACATTTTGTATACAATGTTTTGTAGCATTTCAGTAATAATCTCACTGTCTTAGACAACTGTTAGCTAACTAGCTATCTGTGTCATCTTCATTCAAACTTGACAGAAACACAATAAAACTCACCAAAACCGTCTTTGCTCGTCTTTTCACAGTTGCTAATTTGGTTGAAATAAACCTGTAATTTTCCATGCAAAATGTCAAAATATAATATATGGCATAATTATGAAGATTATGCCAGCTAGCCAGCCTTCCACAAATTGGAACTTTTTTGTCTTGTACAATTATGTTCGAAATTGACAAACATCATATGTGAAATTCATGGGACAGGTCAAATGGAATCAAAACAATAATTTGTCTCCACCACAGACTGCCATTTATATTTAAATAAGGTCCCAGGGGGCAAACCAGAAGGGGCGTGATTCTGGCCCTCTTGGTTTCCTTTCCCCCACAAAAAAACCCCAAAAGATGGTGTTTCCTCTCCTCTTCTCTCGTCCATTATAGCAAGCTAACAAGCCAGTGACAAGTGAAGTGAGACAGCTTGTCAAGAATGGAAGCAGTTACAGAATACAGAATAGAGTTTACAGTTCTAGTTTATGATATATTAAGTTAAGATAGGTCTGGGATAGGACAGAACACAGCCATGAGGAAGCTTCTGTAACCAGAAGATATTATTTCCTCTTTCTTTGAATGTTAAGTAATATGTTGATACTATGTTAGGCCCCTAACATGTTTTAGTACACACACATTGATATTTGCACTGTTTATTACAGTGCTCTTGTACTGCCTTGAGGTGTGTATACCTTCTACTGTCCTACCTGTTGTCTGTCCTACTCAGGTCTCCCCTGGGATTAATAAAGTATTTTGTATTGTATCGTATCATATAATATCGTATCATACTGCACCACACTGTACCATACCATCTCGTATCGTATCATATCGTATCGTATCGTATCGTATCGTATCGTATCGTCTCGTATCGTATTGAATAACCTCTCAGGGAGTGTTTCTGTAATGAGCCTCCAGGAGCATATGGACATGTTCTTATGTATGTGCATGTCCCATCATAGAACTCAAATTATTCTCCTATATTTTTAGCCCTTGCACTGTGTTTCCTGTGTGTATATATTGGGTTATTGGTTTATTGAGCCTGGCAGTTACTGTCCCTGCTATATAATATGATATTATGGATCAATAACCTCACAGTCTCCTGATACTCTGCAATTTACTACAACCAACAATATAAAGGATAAAGTATTTACTTACTGTATCATATTGCAGGAATTGATTGTTTTTGTTTTTGAGAGAGCTGCGAGGGAAACATGATCCAGTGACTGGGCCTCCTCAGAGATCTGGCAGAGATCATGTGTCCAGCCTGGATAATTGAGAGCTCATGGTCTCAATGAGAGAGCAGACACAGATAGTGCGGGCAGAGGGAAAGAGAAAACAGTTTGTGATTATTCATCCACGCGGCAGACCCCATGACTAACACACTTGTGACCTGGAGTTGCAGACGGCCAAGGCCCTCCAGTTAGAATACAGCTTGATTTTGTATTATAAGCTGTTAAATATGTACGAGCAGGAGGGCTTTCATCACAAAACTGCAAAAACAAGTTGTGGTCCACCAAATTTAGCCTATGTGGAAGTGACACCGTTACACCCTGGTAGGTTTTGAACGCAGTAAATGCTTTGCAGTGTGGTGGGTGTAGAGTTATGTAGCTGCAGCTTTTAAAGATCAGCTCAGTTGACCTGACCAAACAGCTGGCTGACAGCCTTGTTAGTCGGCTAGACATTAATATGGTTTCCCATAATACGGGAAAGCATGCAATTAGTTTAGGTGTTTTTAAGGGGACATTCTGAGTTGTGGATTTGGGTTTTCTGCTCCCTACTGGAGAAAATACTGATTTGACCTGCAGCCTATGGTTGTATTTTGAGCAAGCAATCAGCAGACACCACAAATGTGTCAACACACTTTCAAACATAACTCTTTTAAAAGGAAAAATCTGTATCCGAGATCAAGGAGGGAGATTGCTTCACTTGACATGAATGCTACCGCTGTGGCGTCCCCATTTGAAATTACCACTCTGGACCAGAATAACTGTTTTGAATGTCCATTTCACAATAATTAGAGTTTAATTTAATGCTGAATACGAAAGTGTCTGATTATGTATCACAAGAAATCATTTATAATCTTGTAGAAGGCGTAGATGTTTCTAACTGTTAAATTAAGCGAAATGTTAATGGACTCTGGCAGAGTGAGACAAGGGGCCACGTAGCTCATCATCCAGTGTGTATTATTTCAGAGCAGTTTGCTTTTGTTCACAGGATAACAGGCTTTACATTGACAGACAATTGACAGGTATAAACAGCTGATCAACTTACAGTGGAGGACTCACCACTACTTCTGACTGTCAATTTACAAAGTTGCGGGCATCCTGCGCACTTTGTCACATATACTGATTTCCCTGATATACCAACTTTTCTACCTCAGTTAACTGTAAAAACTCTTTTTTCTCTCTGGCCTGCCACACTGAGGGATGATGCTTTTCATCCCTCCAGAGGAGTTTCACAGGCTTAGAGAGCCTTGGCTTCTTCCAAAAGATTTTCCCTCATGTTGTGGTTTAGTGATGGCTGTAGAGAGTGCTGTCTAACACTTTGCCCTAAAATGTTACATAGGTGTTGAATTGGGTTGACACCTGGTGACTGTGAAGACAAGGAGCAATACAGAGGGGCAATAGAAAACATCCTGACTGGAAAAATCACAAACTGGTATGGGACGTGAAAAGCCCAGGACACGAAGACTCTGCAATCATTGGTACCCATCTGCAGAGCATCGGGATGGGCATCATGACATGACATGCTGTTTGCACACTGTCACAACACACACACACACACACACACACACACACACACACACACACACACACACAGTTCAGGCAGTGTGCATGTGCATGTGAACATGGCTCAAAGCTAAGAATCCACAGTAAAAAATCAGGCTAAAAACATGGTGTTAATGACATTTTATTTTAGTCAACTTGGCATGCTGGGGCTTTAGGAGACTTGGATTACACCAGATGAGCAGTATGGAGGCATTTTATGTTTTTATTTTGTTGTTTTGTATGCTTAAAAATTGGTCACCATTCACTTCCATTGTTTGGGATGTTCTGCAACACTGTTTTCCTGTGAAACTCCAGCAGTGTTTTGTGAACTAAAAAACTAAACCTGGCCTTCAGTCAGCATGAGGGTGAGCAGATAATGACTGAATCTTCATTTTTGGGTGAACTCTCCCTTTAATGCTGTGGAAAAAGTCACAGTTTGCATTAGTTTAGGCAACAAAGCTACCTGAGTAGGTTTAGGATAAGACCATGATCAGGGTTACAATAAGTACGTCATGTTGCGTTACGTTGTACTGCGCTCTGTTGCGTTGTGTTGCATTGCATCCAAGGTGGCAAAAGTACACACATTCTATAAATAGAAGTAGAAGTATAGACACAGTGTATAAAAAGATCCCCTCTGATTGTATGGTTCATCTTGTTATGTATTTTTCATTTTGATACATCATTTTGTTACATGTTTTATCTTGTTTTGTCTTTTTTGTCTTACTATGACTTATATGTCCTTTTTCATCTTGTTACATTTGTCGTGCTTGATATGCATATGTTATCATTAGCATACATTATTTGTATGACTTGCTAAGGTGCAGTGTCCACATGTCAGTATTTGATGAGTTGGGAATGAGACTGGGGTATATTTTATTTTAATATCATTATTTTATTTTTCACACTGACAATATGAACTTAGTTGAGGATAAGGTGGGCGTGTCTCTGATCATCCCTGCTTTACATAACATCACCAGAGAGCACTTTTTTGCCAGATAAAAAGCAAAATCCAACTGCTGGGGTACAGCAACAGAAAGAAACTGTTATCCTCTGTGGTTATACTTTTACAGACCAGAAATTATCATCTAAGTCTGATATTGAACTGTGTGAAAATTGGTGTCCTTGCTGTGTAACCTCTCTGAAATTTCTGCCAGTTTTTTTTTTCAGACTATATGGTCATCTGGGCTGGAAAAGAAAAAAAAAAAATCAATAGTGCTTCTCTCTTAATCAAGAGTGCTCGCATCTTATGGCAGAACGCCATGAGAGAAAAGCAGCAATTGACTTTGGGTTTGTGAAGGGGAAGGTGAAACTGGGAACAGAGGAGGGAAACAGTCATCCTGTACAGCTTCACTTTGGTGCATCAGAGAAACACAAGGAGAACAATAGAGAAAACTCATTTCCTATTGTTGACAACCCTTAAATACACAGTACGCCAACAGCTTATTGGTCATGGACATTTTTTATTCACTTGTAGTTACATAATCCTCCCCTCCCCCTTATCTGACAAGTGATTAGTCTGTGAGGACTTGTTTAACCAGGACAGATGGCATTTTAATTGCAGTACCTGACTGCCAGGAACAAATGAGATAGCCCTGGTTACTGGGTGTCTGTCTATTGTTACTTTGCTGAACGCAGTCTGCATTAGATATCTGATCACTTTCACTCCTTAGATTCCCAAAATTGGGAAGTGAAACAAAAATAGAACATTTTATTCTTTAGATTTGAGTCTATTGTTTCTTTCAAGCTCCTGGCTTACACACTACACCACACTAAGGGTTCCAAAAGGACTTTTCCTGAAATAATGAGGTTCTACCAAGAACCATTTGCATCTGAAAAACCCTTTTTTGAAGAAAGAGTTCATCAAGGCTTCTATGTAAGACTAAGGGTTCCATTAATTTACACTTTTCATCCAAAGAACCCTTTGTGAGAGTTGATTGTTGAAATCCTTGAAGAATTCTTTCATCAGGGATGTTTTTTTTTTTACCATAATATACTGTAAAGGGGTTCTCAGTAGAACCCCTGGATGTTTTTTAGATAAAACCCTTAGCATGTAAAGGTGTTCTTGGTAGAACCCCTTGGGTGGGCTCTAGATGAAACCATTGGAATATACAAAGGCTCTTGGGAGAACCACCTTGGTGTGGACTAAATGAAACCCTTGGAATATTAAAAGGTTCTTGGCAGAACTCCCTGGGTGGTTACTAGTTAAAACCCTTGGGATATAAAAGGTTTTCTTAGCATAACCCCCTAAGTGGGTACTAGATAAAACCCTTGGAATATAAAGGGGTTGGGCTCTTGAAGAAGCCACTGGAATATAAAAAGGTTCCTGGCAGAACTCGCTGGGTGGTTACTAGTTAAAACCCTTGGAATATAAAAGGTTTTTTAGCACAACCTCATTGGTGGGTACTAGATAGAACCCTTGGAATGTAAAAGAGTTGGGCTATAGAAGAAATCATTGGAATATACAAAGGTTCATGGCAGAATTTCCTTGGTGGGTACTAGATAAAACCCTTGGCATGTAAAGGGGTTCTTGGTAGAACCCCCTTGGTGGGCCCTAGATGAAACCATTGGAATACAAAAAAGTTCTCCAGAGAACGCCCTTGGTGTGGACTAAATAGAGCCCTTGGAATACAAAAAGGTTCTTGGCAGAGCTCCCTGTGTCGGTCCTAGATAAAACCCTTGGAATATTAAAGAGTTTTTGGAAGAACCCTCTGGTAGAACCCCGCTGGTGGATTCTTCTTAGCACCCTTAAATGGTGGAAAGGCTCTGGATAGAACCATAAGGGGCTCTCCTTTAGGACCTCCCATAAGAGGTTCTGGGTGGACCCTTTCACACAAGGTTTTAGGTATAACCCTTTATGTTGGGTTCTAGGTAAAAAGTTCTGAAAGTGTTCCTAGTAGAACCGTTATATTCAAAGAATATATTTGTGTTTGTGTATAAATGTGGTTAATTTTCCAACTGCTATCTTCTTGCTTTGTAATTCACTTATTCTGGAGCTCTTTCATACATATTTCCCTTTAAATGTCTGTGGGAAAATCAATTTTTGACTTCATCCTTGATGTCTGGAAAGAAATATTTACCACAGGCAACACAACACTAGATTTCTCTGCACTTTGCACATGGCCAGATTAAACTGCCAGAAGGCCCCTGGGCAAAAAGGAGCTGTTAGCCCCTATTAACTCCCTGTTCCTCCCACTGTGTAATGTGTACAAATTTTCTTCCATGCTGGAATACTACATGGACCCATGATTTGCAGTGTGGTAATTTGATTAAACACATTAATTTAGAAATATGCAGCAAATAAACACAAAGCTGTTATGAAATGTCTTTAAACCAGACTGGACACAAAGGCTATTTTCAAGACAGGGCGTCAAGATAAAACAGGATCCACATTAAGGCTACATTAATATTTTAGGTTATATTAATAATGGAAAAAGTGACTATGTGGAATGTGGAAGGTGTCACTCACAGTGACAAACCCACAGACAATTATGAGCTGACTCTGCAGTTCTGCTCAAGTGTTGCAGAGAGTTTTAGTATCTTTCAGCACATTGTTTTGGTTTTATTACACATAACTTTACTGTTTTGGTTCAGTCTCATGGCTCTCATCAACCTTGTTTCTAGCAGCAGGCTGTTTTCAGCAAAAAAAAAAAAAAAAAAAAGCTCCCTTTTGTGTGCAGATGATACATCAATCCATCCCATTAAAAAAGTGTCAGGTGATGTATCATAAAGACAGAGAAAATCTGCATGTGCAGAAGCTGGGATATGGTCCCATGTGAAAACAAGTGAACATTACTTAAAATTTAAAATAACAGTGTTTCGTGCATCTTACGACACACTAACATCATGACTTACATGACGTACCATACTTATTTAACCCAAACTATGATCATTTCCTAAATGTTACCAAGTAGTTTTAAAAAGACTGGGTTGGATAGACACCACTGTACATGACCTGCCCAGCATCAAAAGACAGACAAACTTAGCTGGTGAATATAGTTAGCTCTTTAGCTGCTAATGAGCTCAATATTTCCCTCATGAGTTGGTGGAGACCGAGCTAAAACAAGCTAAATGGAGAGTAAATATTGAACTTACATTTGACAGGGGGCCACAAACATGACTCCAAATAAATTCTCACTTGAGCTGGTCTGTTTCTGCTTGATGCATGAATGCAAAAGTTTGGGCAAAAAATATGTTATGAAATGTCTGTTGTGTTCCCTGTTGTTTTTGGCCCCAGTAGGCCAAAAAAAGATTAATTAATGCAAGTTTAAGTTAGTAATCATGTCAGTTGACTTGCTGGTTGAATGGTGCATATTGCCAAACATTTTATAATTCACATTTTGCACAAACCAGTTGACAAACAGAAGTTGGGAGATTTGTGTTCTGTGAGGTAAAAGGTTTTGTGAGTGGAGTCTATGGAAGTAGCTGTCTGATGGCAGGGTAAAGTGGTAAAAATGTACTTAATATAGTGTAGTTATGCCTATGGTGGCATGGTCCCCTAGTATTAAAAAAGCCCTACAAGCTGAGACACGAACGATGCACAGTTATTTTCCTTATTAAACAGAAAGACAAAACCGCACATCTTCTGAATCCAAGTTTCTCTCTTAAGACAAGCTTGACTGCCTCGTTATATCATTGTAAAACACTTCATTCAAACTTCAAAGTAAAACTCACTAAAACCAGCTTCATTAGTCTGTCTGCTGTTTCAACAATCACTGACTCTTGTTTGGTCGAAATAAACCCTCGATTCATCACATTAGATGTGAAAATATTCTGCCTCTACAGGATGTTTGCCTCTCATTCCTCCTCTACCTCAGTGCACTTGTCGCTGTCTGAGTGGGTGTGTACTGTGATGGATTAATGACTGAAATAGTTAGCTATAAGCAAATGAGCAGAGAAGTGTAACAGTTAGCCAAAAATAAGAGTTAAATTGTTTAAATAGTCGGCTAAAAGTAATGGCCACATGGCTAAAATATATTTAGCTAAAAGAGATGTGTAACAATTAGCTAAAAATGAATAAATAGTTAACAAAAAGTGATGGATAAATATTTAAATCGTTATCTAAAAGTAAAGGATACATGGTTAAATAGTTTGTTAAAAGCCATCAATGACAGAAGTGTAACAGAATGGATAAATGGATAAAATACTTAGCTAAAGCAGAAATGTAATAGTTAGCTAAAAAAATTGATATACAGATTAAATACTTAGCTAAAACTAATGAATAAATGGCTGAAATAGTAATCTAAAAGCAAACAAACTCAGAGGTGCAACAGTTTGCTAAAGTGATGGATAAATGGCCAAACAGTTAAATAGTTAGGTAAAAGAAAATGAGAAATGTAAGAGTTAGCTACAAAAACAGTCAGGGGCTTCTCTCTTATGTCAGAAAATGAATGTGTATAAAGCAGTCTGAGTTGTGGAGGACAGTGTAAAAAATGTCACAGTTGCCCCCGGTCTCCCCTACTTTAGTAAGTAACTGCACAAAAATGGCAGAGTCAGAAAAGTTGATTTATATTTCTGCTAATCTGACATGGCCAAGTCACCTGCCTCCTGTCATTGCATTAATGTTGTGTTTGCATAACACCCGTCCCTTGTTTCTTGGCATGGTAATTTCCGACGGCACGGTTCACTTCAGCTTTTAGCGGGCAGGCTCTGACGTCAGCTCGCCCGCTGGACGCACACACTCGCGCGCACACACTGATAGTGCAGCAGCAGGACACACACACACACACACACACAAATACACGCACACACACACACACACACAGCTTGGGTGCTGCTTCTGGCTATTAATATTCCCCTTATGAAACTGCCCACTGTCTATATGTGTTCATTGTGTGCAAAGCGCGGGGCGAACCGGCAGGATAAACACAAAGCAGCAGGCAGATTCCGCGACAGACGCTGCCGCACTTTCCCAAATTGAAATCCCCGTCAGGAGAGAGAGAGACATAGGGAGGGAATAGGGAGAGAGAGAGAGGAGAGGAGAGAGGGGGGGACTGCAGAACATACAGGGTCTGGATGAATAACCATGGCAACAGCAGCAGCAGCAGGAGAAGCGCTGCTATAAACATTGCGATCTACTCAGTGCAGGCTGGAGCCGAACCCTCTGCGGACATTACTCTTCATCACTGCTAAGGTGAGGCTGTTTTATTCTACATGTGACACGCTGCTTCTGATTTCACTGGGATGGCTGTTGTCTGCGTGTGTGTGAGTTTGTGTGTGTGTGTGTGTGTGTGTGTGTGAGGAACATGAGAGGATTGCTCGTTGTTATACATCACACAGCAGAGAAAGCTGCTACTGTGGACTGCAGGCTGCTCGTTAGAACCTGAACGAGGATGGATTTGATAGGAAACGTGGAGATTTTAGCTTCATTTGTACATCATATGTTCTACTTTCACATGGCAGCTGTGGGTCTTTGACTGACCTATTGTATGTGTAGTCATTGGACATGTGTCCTTTAGTAAGTACAGTTAAGGACACTCCACATTTCTAAGTTAAAAAAGCAAAAAAAGGACATTTAAGTCAAATTAGCCTTTCAAAATAAAGGTTTTAATAAAAAATACAAGCAGGCACTCTCATAATACTTATCTAAATAAAATAATTCAATTTAGATTGACAAACTAAGCTGGCAACTGTGCAGTTCTGTATCTGTTTGTCAAAGCTGCTCCACAGTACAGCGTGTGCTGTTTATTATCAGTTTTTCACAGATGCTGCTGGAGTCTCAAACAGTCCTACACACGCTGTCTAAAATGAACAAAGCAAAGCTGCCACTTCAAAATGAAACAATGCAGCAGAGTTTGTCACAGCGGGCTGCACAAAAGATAAGAACAGAAGTAAACAATGATGCAAGGTTAAATAGATTACAGCTCATGCTGTAATGCAGCACGAGTTCAGGCCCTCATGTGACTGGTGTAAACATTTCACATGAAGAAAACCACAAGACCTTGTTAACAGGACTAAAGTGTGTCCCTTCTAAGTAAAATCTCAATCCAGTGCCCTATTTTTATACTTTTGCCCAAGTCTTTGAAGAGCATATGCATATTTGTATGTGTGGCTCTCACACACATGCAAATGATCCTCATAGAAGCAAATTAATCAATTAGAGTTGTCATGGATAAGTGGTTTAATAGTTGTGGTGGTTGGGTAAAAATAATGGATAAATGGCTGAGTGATGTCTTAAGCAGTTAGCTAAAAGAAAAGTGTATCAGAGATAGTTGAAATGGTTATTTAAAGCAAATGGATAAATGGCTAGAATAGTTAAAAGAGAGGCATAACAGTTAGTTAAAGTAATGAAAAAAGGTTGAAATTGTTAGCTAAAAGCAAATGAGCAGAGGAACGTAACAGTGAGCTAAAAGTGATGGATAAATTGTTTGAATAATTCAGTGAAAGAGAAGTGTAACGTTGGGCAAAACTAATGGATAAGTGGTTGAAATAGTTAGCTAAGGCTGATGAACAAATGGCTAAAATGCTTAGCTGAAAGAGAAGTGGGCCAGTTAGCCAAAAGTAATGGACAGTTGGTTGAAATAGATTCAAGTGATAGAAAAAAAGAAATGGCAAAAACTATTCAGCTAAAAGAGAAGTGTACAGTTAGCTAAAAGTAATAAATATATGTTTTGAATACTAAAAAATGATGGATAAATGGCTGAAATATGTAGCTAAAAGCAAACGAGCAGAGGAATGTAACAGTAAGCTAAAAGTAATGGATAAATAGCTGAAATAACTAGCTTAAATTGATGGATACATATGCTAAAATAGTTAGCTTGAAGAGAAGTTTAAAAGAAAATGGTTTAAATAGTGAAAATTAATGGATGAAAATGTTATTTGAATGCAAACAAGCAGAGAAGTGTAACAGTTAGCTAAAGGTAATGGCTGAATGGTTTAGCTAAAAGTGAAGGATAAATGGCTAAATAAATAAAAACAAGTGAGCAGTCTAACAGTTAGCTAAAAGTAATGGAGAAATGGTTAAAGCAGTTAAATAAAACAAGAAGTGTAACAGCTTAAACTTGTTTAAACAGTTAGCTAAACGTAACGCACAATAATAGGGGTTAAAACTATTCAAATAGTTAGATAAGTGTAATCCATAAAAGGGTGAAATTATTAGCTAGTAATGGATAGACCAAATCATAGCTAGCAACGGATAAAATAGGCCCAGTTAAAGGTAATGAATAAACAGTGAAATCATTAGCTAAAAGTAGCCTAATGAAATGTTTGAAATAGTTAACTTAAAGTAATGGAAAACTGTAATCCATTTAGGATTTCAAGTGCAGATTTCATGCTCTAGCGACTCTCCAAACACCACAAAAGACATCTCATGTGGTGAATGTAGGATTTTCCGGCCAATGACTTTATTGCCCTTTTGTTTTTTTGCAGAAAATCTCCATCTCTTTTGATCATAAGAGAATCTCATTTGGAGATAGCAAAGATGCCGGTCACATCCTCTCAAAGTCATACTCCGATTCATTTAACTTGATAACACAGGCCACTCTGTCTCTGCCTTTGCAGGGATTTGGAATTGTAATTTTGACAACAAAGAGCCTTGTACAGCATCATGGAAGGTTTTAGCAACTGCTAGATTATGCTGTCACATGATTGCTGGCTCAGTGAGGACACTCACATATCCAGTGTGCAGATTCTTTTTCCTTAAAATCAGGCACAGTGGAAAAAGAAGTGTTATTAAAGTAACTTTAATTTGACAGATCTTAATGAAATTAAAATATTTTAAATACATACATCATTTTCATTATTTCATTTAATTTCTTTGCTTGAAGGAGGTGCTGTAACTCACTGGTCCTTTGTCACAGATCCCTATATTTGCTGATAGACCCTTTTCAGTTATTGTGCTCTACAGAGGGAGTTGGATGTTAATGAATGGAATAATGCCTGAGATTAATTTCCGGCCCTTTGAGCTGTGCACACATACAGCAGCTTCCAGTCGTGGCACACAATGACTCTGTCACAATGACACCTACGTAGCCTGTGAAATCTGCTCATCCCACATTCACATTCCCCCCCTCATCCACCTCCCCAAAATTGAGATCGGAGATGTCACTCAGCATTCCCAACTGAACTGACACCAACAGGAGCGGCCGGAATGGGAGGAGAGCAGTTTTTCCTTGAGGTGGGGGAATTACTGGAGCTGCAAACTCCAGACCTCCAAGAAAGCCAGTGTGTATGTGTGGCTTGCATTAAATAGTAATAAGACAGCAGATGGCTGTTTTGTAATGATCAATGTTTAATGATTTGCAGCAAGTAGAAAATGAGGAAGAGATAGTTAGTTATAGTAAAAGTGCATAAGGAGCAAATGATCAGCATTAGCTAGTCTACAGGTTGTGCAGGTCTGTGTGCCGGGCAGCAGCATTGTGCAGTGATCAGATCAGAGCATACATTTGAACAGAGGTCTGTACAGTAGCAAGGTGAACAGGGCTCAACATACCCCTGGTTATGTAACCTTCATTGGTGTTGTAGGTTTGATTTTTGTTTAAACCCTTAACAGGTTAGTGGTTTACAACAGTCACATGTTTAGTATTTTTTCTATTTAACCTGACTGCTCCACAATCTTTCATACCAAGTTCTAGGGATACCAAAAGATCACGGTACAATAATACCTCAATAAAAAGTCCATGGTGTGATATTTATCATGATATTAGAAAACAAAGAAAAGTAATGACTTGAAAAAAATGCCCATTATTGAATAATACATTTTATGTGCAGAGCATTTGTTTTTCCTTTTAACTAGGGATGTCAGTGATTAATCATAAATTGATTTATCACCGTTACAAATTTAACAGTTTAAAAATGTATAATCAATAGTAAAGAAATAGCAGTAATTGTGTCTCATTCAACATTATTTTGCCAGCAGAGCCATATGTGGAATTTGGAAAATGATAAACAAAGAGTGAAAAGGAAGAAATGAAAATGTGGGAAAAAAAATGCATGTTTTGTCTTATAAATTATTAATTAATAATTCATTAATAGATTGTTAGCATTTTCCACTACCAGTTATGGAAAATGCACAAAATTTGCAACCCTGCTTTTAACTTCAAGTGCTTCTTTCCCTCTTTAATAAAATGAAAGTAGCAGCCATCTAAACATGCAAAAAATGATTTGTCTTTTGTAATGAATGTATGAAGTATGTACAAATTCAAATATATATTTTTAAATATAAAATAACATGAAATAATGATACAACAATATAATTAACCATATAATATCACAATATGTATAATCACAATCAGGCACAATATTGAAATTTTTTTGTTGCAAGATCACAATATTCAATATATGGTTACATCCCTGTCAACTTCAGCCATAGAAGAAAAATTAAGGGATATATTTTAAGTTTCAATCCTTAAAATATCAGTCCTGGTTGATTTGGTATCTTCAAGTGCAGCTTGATGTTACTGATATATCTATTTAGAGTATGGCCACACAAAGTCACATTGTAGGCAAGCATAGGTAAGCAATTTAACTTCCAGGGCAGAAATGGCGGACTTGCTACTGTAGTGGCTACTGTATTTCAAGGAAATTCCTCTAAAAAATATCAAAACTAAATAAACTCTTACTCAGAACTTTGCTTCTATTTTCCATTATTTTAAGGAAATTTCCTAATTATTAGGAAACAAGTACAGGCATGTAATACAGAGTGTTATCACTTTATTACCCAATAGTCTACATTCTGTTTCAACGCCCTGTACAATCCTGGTGGGCAATGCTGGATCCTGGTTGTAACAGTCTAAATATAGGCCCACTGGAATCAGCCAAAAAAAAGTTTTCTCTGTAAGATGCTGGGTAAGGATAAGTCTGATATTTTTTATGCCAGCTTCAGCCACAGAAATTGAAGCACTGAGGGGTAAATGAAGATTTAAAGTAGTGTGAATTTGCAATTTGCAGACAAAAACCAGGATGTTTAAAAAATAAAATATTGATATCATATTAACAGTACACTTTTGATAATATTGATGATCCTTGTAGATCTTTTGTTTAGTTCTGGTTGACTTTCACTATTTGTTAAGTGTACTTGTACTTTTTGTACACTTTTGTACAATTGTTACAGACTCTCACCCTGCCTTCCTAGACTCATATTTTAAGAGGAATTCTTTTGCCAAAAATAGACTAAATGCACAACAAACAAAATCAAAGATGAATTTGATTGATAGCCTTTTTTTTAAAATAGACATTTCTATAAATATCGGTCAGGAATTCTTTTGGCTACGATAATGGTGTAGTGAGAATCTGATATTGTGACAGCTCTAATTTAAAGTCCTTAATATGTCAGTTCTGGTTGCTGTGGTATCTTCAAGTGTGGCTTAACACTACTGATGTATCTATTTAAAGTGCAGCCAAACAAAGTCTTGATGAAGGCAAACATGGGTAAGCTGTTTAAATTCCAGGGCAGAAATGGCGGACCCCACCACCAACATGAAATCTACCATATAGAGAGGTATTACGTAAAGTAGATCAAGCACAAATAACCAAAAAAGGGTTTTCTTTTAATGAAAATCTTACAGATCATAGCTTTAAAAATAAGAGAAAATAGAAAAGAAGAAAAAAAAATAAATCTCTAAGATGTTTTCATTTTTTGGATTCAGTTCTATTTACTGCAAGTTTTATGTAAATGGGGCAGCTATTTCAAAGAAATTACAAATAAGTAAACTCTTTCTCAAAACTTTGTTTCAATTTCCATTATTTCTAGGAAATCAAGTAAAAAAATAGGAACTGATCAGGAAATACAGTCATGTAATGAAAACATGATGGTCTAAATTACATTTCAAAGCCGTGTAAAATCCTGGTGTGGAAATACTAGATCATTGTTGAAACAGTGTAAAGATAAGCCTACTGGAATGAGACAAAAAAACAAAAACAAAAAAACCAAAAACACAAAACAAAAAAACCCCAAACAAAAAACAAGATGGGTAAGTCTACCTATGTTCCTTATTTTTCATTTTCTCTCAACAAGTCCAATTAAAAGGCCAAAACCAGCAAAGAACCTCACTAACAAGTATTGTCTGAGACGCCAAAGGCTTTTAAAAAAATCCAACACATTTGGGATTTGTTTTGAAAATAAATTGTTACTGCAGGCAAGAATCATCTAAGGGCTGAGTGCCACAGACAGGCCTTGGAAGTTGAAAAACACTGAAATAAGCAAATGTTTTGTTTTTGGTCTTTTCATGTGATGTGTTAGGCCTCTGTGAATATGACAGCCATGGCTGGAGGTATTATGCTTTTGGATTGTCCGTCCATCTGTCCCAAACTTGTGAACATGATATCATAGGAACACCTCGAAGGACTTTACTTCAGATTTGGTATAAATGTCCACTTGGACTCAATGAGACATAAAATATTAAAGTTACTGTGACCTCACAAAACACGTTTTTGGTCATAACTCAATAAGGCGTACACAAATTATGACAAAATTTCACACAAATAATAGCATGAAAAATAATGACATTTTATATCCAAAAGGTCAAAGGTCAACCTCACTGTGACATCATAATATTCAGTAAAAAAAAACAAACAAACAAGTTTGTGGCCTTTTATTCAGAGCCATGTGATCAGATACTGAATTGGTGACAATAATGTTGGCTGCCCATCATGAAACTGTAGTGATGTAGTGACTGTAGTGACCTTAAGGATGTGGTGGAATGGGAAATCCGCAGCATGGATGTGCAGCCAACAAATCTGCATCTGTCTCATTCCCAGGTCATCAAATATGGTGATATTATCTATGGTTCACTTATTTTTAGCCAATAGCCATTCAGTGTATTTATTATCTGTAATACATCTCTATATGGTAGTTTTCATTGTTGGTGGCGGGGTCCGCCATTCCTAGAATTTAATTTGCCTACCTATGCTTGCCAACAATGTGACTTCATTTAGCTAAAAAAAATAGTTGATTGTTGAGTCTCATTCCCAGTTCATCAATTACCAACATTTTGAATTTGAGCCACCTGCATTAGAGACGACTCCTGGCTCTGATTGGCCATGAGGAGCACTAGGAGGACCTATAATCTGTCTCGTGCTGATGACAGTTTCAGAAAAATATGACAAAAAGTATTTTTTTTAATGTAATAGCTTCCTACTGAACCTTTGATGTCCTTCAAAGTCTCCACTATATGAGTTTGGACAGACATGGAAATGCAACTTGACTGGTTGGTTAATTTTAGCTGACAATATGAAAATAAACATAACCCCATGTGGCCCTTTAAGTCCTTGTCTAATGCTGCAGTCGATGGGTTGTTTCATCGTCATCATCGTGATCATCATTGTCATCGTGCTCAAAGGAAACATGATGTATCCTACATAGATGAATGACAGCTATATGCCTTTGAAGCCGTCAGCGTGGGTGTTGTGGCCTGTGCCTCACCGATTTGATTAACTTATTGATGAATTTGCAGCAGAGGCTGATAATCAGCGTATGTAGCCTCTGTGTGCTCCAGCCATATACTGATTGTTTTGGTGGGAAAGAAAGCATATTAAATCCCAAGTCCCTGAACTGTGAGCCTCCATTTAATCAAGCACACAGTGTTCATTCTCCTCCTCACTGCCTACCTAACACATTGCTGGAGAAGTGAGCAGCTCCGTCTTTGAATCTCTGAGGCAGCAGATAACAGATAACTAGGACGTTGGCTTGAATTAGGGAGGCAGTGAAGCAGCTTCGGCTATCTTAATCAATGCTGGAGGAAACACAAACCATACATACTCCAGCGTCCCACAGCCTTACATAAAATGACCAATAATTGTCTCCTGACATTATGAGCATCGTTTGTGGTCATCCTGACACACAAAAAGCTTTGCTCTTATGTGGTGAGTGTGTCGATGTGACATGCAGATTCAGCAGGAAGAGGCAAAGCAGTTGTGTCATCTCTTGTCACTCTTCAGGCCATTTGCAGCAGTGGCTAATGTACTGCATTAGAGGAGGTTAGTGTGTTTCTCAGGCCTGTTTACTGTACTGCTTTTAAGCTTTTATGTTCATGCGTTAACATGGACATGGTCACCTTTTTACTCTCCTTCAGACTGCTGGTTTTTGAAGGCAGAGGTTGAGGTTTTACTGAAGATTTACTGGTCCCTCTTTCCCTACACTTGGCAAGATTCCTATAATACATCTTATCAGCATAAGCGAGGTGGAGGGGATGTTTCCCTTCCAACTGAAAAGACACCTGAGACTCACCCTGTTTACACTAATGAAATTCTTGTGTTGGGTAAGGACACTGGAATACATTTCTCTTCTCCTGGCAGACAAATGAAAACTGACTCTTGGCTTAATCAGAACATGTTTTACATTAAAGGAATAGTTCAGATTGTTGAAAGAAGTGTAGTGTGTGCCTGTGTAGTCTGGGTAGTATTTCCTCAAAAACCAGTCCTGGATGTTTTCAGTTTTTATGGTAACATTAGTGGCTCTGTCCTGCTTTTTATTTCACTCCAGCAACATCAGCAATATTATTCCAGAGAGTCTTACAAACATGATGGTTTGTCTTCACAATCATTTCTATCTGTTGTGTCTCTTTACCATGTAATTTACTTCATATGATCAGGGAATGCTCCCATATGTTACATGAGAACACACAGCACTTTCCTCACTGGACTAACTTGTTTTACTTTGTAATACAACAACAATGCTGTTTCGTTATTTTCATGGCAGTTAAATGGATCATGTGCTGGGAATGATGCTACCGTTTTGCAGAGAACATGTGGCTTTAGCCTCAGTTTGTTAGCCCAGAACCATCAAAAACAATAAACACTCCTTTAACAGGATTCTTGTTTTAAATGGAGTCAGCGAAAACATTAAAAGTCAGCCAGAGATGAACTTTCAACTAATTAATGGAGCTCCTGTTAGCTTAATTAGCTATCAGCTGATCAAATCTGCAAGAGAATCTCTTCAAATTTGTCCACCAGGACTCAAGGATCAACTCATTAGACTTTGGTGGTCAAAAGTCATTGTGACACTACAAACCAAATTTGCGGCTAATTATGACAAAATTTCACACAGATGTTTAATAGGATAAAGTAATAAAGTAGTGACATTTTAACGCTAAAGGTCAGAGATAGTCTTTTCACTTAGAGAACCAAGGTTACAATGTAATCATACGTGACATTACTATGACATTACACTTTCCTCACAGGACTAACTCGTTTGACATTACAATACAAGTTGTTTCTTTATTTCCATGTCTGTTAAATGGATAATCAGCTGGGGAGGATACTAACTTCTTGCTAACGTATTGCTTTAGCCTCAGTTTTTTAGCACAATATCGCACATAGCCATCAAACACAATAAACACTCCATTTACAGGATCCTCGTTGAAGACATTAAAAGCCAAAGGTGAGCTTTCAACCAATTAACGGAGCCCCTGTTAGCTTAATTAGCTAGCTAGCTACAGCTGATCAAATCTGCCAGGGATACTTGTCTTTACTACTACGAATTAAAATGGTAAATCTGCCACTTTTATAATTATAAACTGTGTGTGCTGTGCAAGAACAGATGGACGTGACAATATAATGAGTGCTGCTGGGCCTTACAAACAATGAATTCATAAATTAGCCTCACAAAACGTTCAAGGCTGTCACTTTGTAGGCCATGGTAGGGAGATTGGTGGTATTCAGAGGATATCTGCAAGATGGAGTTAACGGTAATTAGCAGGAACTTTTGCATTTTATTAGCAGCGAATTAACTTCTCACAATACCCCAGTGTCTGCACTCTGGTGTAATAAAACCAGCCTGACTAGATAAATCTTCACCGCTTAAAGAAAGTCGACTGAAACAGTATTATGCTTTTAAGCCAGCTTAGCTGAGGAGCGGTCGTAATGCACAAGTGAAGTCACACTTCTGAAGATGACTCCGCTTCTGTTATGACACCCATGCGTGCATCTTCTTTTCTAATGATGATGCTGCGTGTCAGTTTTTACAACATTTACAGGAACACGAACCAAATGGCGCACACATGCAAGGACCGTATTTCAAAAGCATTCAAAGAGAGGGTATTTGATATGCTTTTACTGTAAACACTGTCAGTGTCTCATCTCCGTTTGGTTGGTTGCAGCTCAGGTTTTCAGCTTCCACAGCACTTTCTCTGAATGCTGCAAAGTCCATGTCTGTGTTTTCCCTAATAGTTTCAGACAGCGTGGACTTTAAGTAAAATGAATGGTTCATGTTTGGAAGTACTGGGGAAACACTGATTGATTGCTGCTAATGGAAAACACTCTTCATATGGGTGTGAATTGAGTCTCAGTGAGCCTGGGATATGTTGATCACAGGTTCATTTAGAGACTTCCATTTTCAATGGTCTGATGCATTTAGGCACACTGCATTTGTCTCAATGAGCTGAGGCAATGACCATGTTTGCACAGGCCTGTATTCCTAACACTTAAGCATTTAAAGGGGTAGTTTGAATTATTTAATGGAGGGCTGTATGAGGTACTTATCGATAGTCAGTGTATTAGCTACCTATATGCCTGTCTGCACATCCCCAGTTAGGAACTGTTGTGAACAGGGTCAACCAAAAAAAAAAAAAATCTTAGCCATGCATAAAAAGTCAATCTGAAAAAATAACAGTTTAAGTATACACTATTTAGAGTACATTTTTACTGCTTTACTTTGCCATCAGACATCCTTTTCTAACAGGAAACTGAGCCAAATATCGCTCTCTCCAAACCAACAAAACTCCATAGGCGAAATCATTTGTTTTACCTCGCAGAAAACAAGAGTTGTTAGTCTACCGCAGCCCCAGTTAGTTAGTGTTATTGTGTGAATTTGGTGAATCCAAACTGTCCTTTTAAAGCACAGAAGTCACACAGTAACACAAACCATTATCATACAGAGGCAGTGGTCGACCTGCAACTCCTGTATTCTGCAATCTAAAATGAGTAATTTTACCTATGGATTTTGGTTGGTTTGGAGAGAGTGATATTTGGCTTATAAAACAGCAATTTTTTTCTAATTAGACAAGAATGTGTGAGGGCTATGTAAAGCAGTGGAAATATTAAATATGACATAAATATAACATACTCATGCATGCCAGTCCCTTTTCACTGTAACAAATACTGACTGTTGATAAAAATCTCCATGTCAAATAATCTGAACTATCACTATAACAGTAATTTTAGTTTTATTTTGTTGCTAAATACAATAAAGCACTCAGCTGAACCCCTGGTCTTAAGGTGTAATAGGAACTGAATGTGTACATTTTCAGTAGTTTAGTTTAGGTACCTGTATAACAGGAGATTAACAAGAGTTTCAGTGCTGTGTGATCACAATAGACGTTTTAATTTAAACTAGCAAGTAAAAATACAGCATAGAAATTGAGGTTGATGAATCATTCTTTTTCATTAAACTTTGTTTTCCAGAAGATTAAATGTTCATCTCAAACAGTTTTGGTTAAAAGTCTTGTTTTGCAATTTGTATTGGCTAAAAAGCTTGTTTTAAAATTACTGAAGTCTGGTGCTGCACCCTCATTTGAAATGTGGCCGAGAGAACTGGCCGAAATCCTCCATTTGAAGATTACAGGAAGGAGTAAAGTGTTTGATGAGGCAAAGTGATGAGTGTTAAGTCATTTAAGAGGTTTGAAGGAGGGTAAAGGTGTGGTATGAATGATTACTCCTGTAAAGACAGTAGCTGTAAATGTGTTTATGCATTTGTTTTATACTTTTTTCTTTCCTTGTTTTTCTCTCTCAGCAAAATAATTATGGCTATATGAAAATTGAAAAATGAGATTGCTTTTATTTACCTAAAATGAATGTATTCTAAATGAAACTGCAATAAAAAATATTCTTGAAAAAGAAAAAAGTAATTAATGCTTGTCAAGGTACAAGAGTTACTGAAATAGTATTTGCAAAATCATTACACAACTTAAACACATCATAACATAGAGAAAGCCTTGGGATACAATAGACCTTTAAATAAAAACAGTAAAAACAAAATTTACTAATACCATTATAATATAATTGTGGAAAGAAGATAACAGATAATTGCCAGTTTTTTTTTTTAGATATTTGATATTTAATTAAAGGGCAATATATTAAAGCAGCAGAACCATAATTATACAGGTAATAATATAACAATGTAGCAAAGGGCTGACATTTACAGGAATAGAAGCTGAACTCAAATCAGCTCACAGCATCCCTTATTAAGTTAGATACAAGAAAGAAAGCAGATTCCAGCTGCACACGTCAGTTCTTTTACCCAGAAATAATTCAATCACAGGCTGTTGTTCATTTTTCCAACATTTACCTGAACAATTATGCTGATATTCAGACAAAGATGTCTGTCTTGGTCTTCAGTCAGGTTCATTTTCCACGCTGGACTGTATGAGTCATATCACCTCAGTGACCCAACAAAATAACTGTGAGCTTGTTAGAAATATCATCTTTTGTCTTATCTTTCACTGTGTCTTATTTACACTGATTTATCTGATATTTACTGTGTCTACTCTTTTGGCAGGTGATGAGTGGGATTATATCATGTCTGAAGTACAGGGAACACTGGAGTTTTCTGTAGAGTTGCACAAGTTTCACAATGTGGATCTCTTTCAAAGGGGGTAAGCAATTTTTCTCTGCAGATATCATATTAGCATAGTCATTCGACTTGTTTTTATTAACTGACTTCACGACTGGCAAGTCAGCAAACTCACAGAACATGTTCACAATGATTTGCTGACAGCTGATCCACGTAATTTCCTACCTGTGTGTTTTATTCTTTGGACTGTTTCCTCTACTTTAATGGGATGTGGGTTTGTATGAGGTACTTATTGAGAGTTAGCGTGT
Source organism: Lutjanus erythropterus (assembly GCF_056507025.1). NCBI lineage: Eukaryota > Metazoa > Chordata > Actinopteri > Lutjaniformes > Lutjanidae > Lutjanus > Lutjanus erythropterus. Next base: position 8,701,792 of record NC_139332.1, read on the forward strand.
GAGCTACAGTAGTGCCAGCTGGAACGCCCCCAGTTAAGAGAAGCGGAGAGGGGCAACCAGTATGGAAGCTCAGAAATGAACTGCAACGCTGTTATACAAGCTACATAATGCTCTTTCCAAACCAACCAAACTCCATAGGCAAAATCAGTCATTTTACCTCACAGATCATATGAGCTTGGTGGACAACCACTGCCTCAACTTGTTAGTTTGTCTGTGTTACTGTGTGACTTCTGTGCATCCAAACTAAGTCTTTAAAACACAGAAGTTACACAATAACCCAAACAACCTAACAAATCAAGACAGTGGCAGACCAGCAACTCCTGTATATTGCCATTTAAAATGACAGTTTTTGCCTATGAAGTTTGGTTGGTTTTGAAAGAGCAATATTTGGCTTGTATAACGGCAGCTTCCCAATGGAAATGTCTGTCAGACGGCAAAGTAATGTGTACGTGTAAATATTGTAAATATAGTGTATACATAATTTCATTTCTTTTAGGTGGACCTTTCTTTAAGCCGCTAAAATACATTTTGTTGCTGTAGTTTCCATGCTAGTGCTTGCCTCTCTGCTTGTACAAACTCCCCCTTTAAGTGAACATGAACTGAAATCAAATTTGTAGGATACATAAGTAGTTCAGTACAATGGTTTCAAACTGAAACTGACTGTATTGTATAGGAAATCACAGACAGTGACTTGCTTTGACTTTTGTAGAAAATACACCATCCCCCCCACCGATTAAAATACTGTTAATTATTATATATTAGTTAAATATGGTGTATGGTACCTGTTTGTGCACTGCAATTCGTATGTGTCGAAAAAGATGAGTGAATACTAATGAGAATGACTCATCCTGGAATGGTGAATTTAATTTATTGGGTAAATTAAAGTGATGTACCCTTCCACCTCTTTCCCTTCTGCTGGACAAAGATTACTCTGTAAAACTGACTAACTCAGAAAAAGGAAAAAAAAAAATGCGTTGAACAACTTTCATTTGTGTTTGAGCAAGTACCCATAATTCCCTGAAAATGTATGTCAGGACATCATGTGGTCCATGAAAGGGTGGTTTAGAATTCAGCGTGGGGTAAATGCACCTGTCATCAACATTCAGGACAACAGATTACCCTGCTCTAAAAGGCAGACTAAATTTGGTCAAAATTGAGTTGAGACCAGTATCTGACTTTTTCACATCATGCATGATGTAACCTACAATTTGCAGTGACTACAAAACTGAGAAGAGCAGCTGTAGGCTGGAGAAGCCATTTTCATCCATATAGCTCTGAACAGAGACACAGCCAACAGGTTGGCAAAAACAAGAGAGCTTTATCAAGTTACAGCTATAATATGTAACATTTCCACTTTAAAATGTTTAAAACCACTAGACATATGATATATATCTTGTTGAGTTGTGTAACTGCATTATCTGCTAGCTAGTTGCTAGTTGGTGTAACTTCCAGGAAAACAAAGGATATGTCAGACATGTCAGAGAGTGAGGAAGGAAGTTTCATGCACGAGACTAGTCTTAACATGAATGAAACTCAAATATTATCTTGTCCATGAACATGATTTCTGCCCGACGGCTAAATTCCACCTGCCGCGGCTGCATCGTGTTATGTGTTAATGTGAGACCCCTAGCAGCAGAATTTAGATATTGTGTGTTTAAAGCTAACGTTAGCTGGAGAGATGAGAGATAGACATAGTTAGCCTTAACAAAAGCTAAATGTACCTCCTGATTTTTGAATTATATACAAATAACTATTGGTATTAATCTTGAGATTCAGTTTTTTATTCAGCTAAAGTAAATGAGGCAGCAGAAAATAGAAAATAAAAAAATGCCACGCTAGACAGGAGCTGCTAAAAACTAACTAAGCTAGCAGATTTTAGCTGCTATCGGCTTTTGACTGTCGTTTGGCACAAGTTCAGCTCCCTCAGCTGACGTCTCTGTTGTCTTATCTGTTACAATGCTGTTGTTGTTGTCACTCCTACATTGCATTGTGGGATATTTATGCCAGCACAGGCTCCAGTGCTTGCATACTATAATATTCCTTTGGAAATATGTGCACTATTGGCTTCATGATAAGGTTTTGGACTTACTAAAAAATCTGAAATATAAATGTTAACGTGGAATTTCAGACGCAGCCACTGTCTTTTCTTGTATTTTAATAAACATACTCTGAACATTAACAGAGTGCAGTGTCTGAATTTCTTTCATTATGTAGGTTCTATGGCAAATATTTGTTATTTTTTTGGGAAAAATAATCATCCCCAAAAATGGGGGCATTAAACTTTTCCTGACCTCAGGATGGCAATGCAATACACAAACATAAACATTACAACACAGAAACAACAAATTTTAATATAATGGACTGCACCAATAAAAAGAATAATAAGCAGTATTAATAAAAGAGCTAAAATTAAAATTTGTACTTCCTCAGTTGAGTTTTTCATTATATTCTATAACATGAAAAAAGGCCATGTTTATCCAATGATTTGTCTGCAGGAAGATTAAAGCCTCTCATCTGGTCGGCCTCCGGCTCGCTGAAACCCCAGCTTTATCAAAATGATTTTCCCTCTCCAAATGGGCTGGGCTAAAGCTTTATCATGGTAATCCCTTCAGCTGAGTGCACTAATATGTTTGTTTTTAGCGGTTGCCACGTTGCCTCAGATAGCAGCAGATATCTGAGTACTCGATCCCAATGTAAAGATGAAGCACGGTGGGATAGGAATAGTTTAGTCACCAGGACCTATGCATCTCACTACACAGCAATCTAATTGCTTAAATCAATACAGATCTATGTACCAGACTGGAGGACCACACAGCTGCACACTTTGAAGAGCCCAGTTGTACACTGATTGCATTAAAAATACTGATTAAATCTGCATTTGATTTGTGAAGAAGGCGATAAGCATGACACTTTTAGTTTTCACTAACAGAGGCAAAGTTAGAATCTTAAATAGCTTCAGATACTCAAATTAAGGACACAGCTGCATTTTCTTAATGTCATTTATTCTGGTTTAATGATGCAAACAAAATATTATAAACTTGTACCTTTACATTATATATTATTATAAACTTAAAGGTCCATTGTCCTCCACCATCTGTATACAAACAAATAGTTTAGATGCCTTCTTTCTGCCTCTTAGACCTAATAGTCAGAATAAATAAAAGAGACCAGGGGCAGTTGTAACACTTTTTTACTTGGAATACACTAGTAATCTTTTGATATAAGGCATCTGTACATGTATACACTAATAATACAATTGATATATTTTCATTAATAAGGAAAAGACTATAATTTTAAATTTAATGCAAGTGTTGCAAGTGTAATTTCCAGTTGTAGGGCTAATTGTTACTCTGAAAAATATTAACCCACTATATCTCAAATAAAAGCACATCTTTAAGTAATTCTAATACTGCTGTAGTATATCATGATATAATTTAGTATTTGTTTTTTTTCAAATACATCTCTTTTAGATGTTTTTTTTTATTTGATTTGTATTAAAAGTAATTTCACATCTAGCTTAAGTGAAATATGTTTTCTTCCTAACAGAAAAGTATGTAAACACAGACAAATGTGGTGCTTACATTGTAACTCAGTTTTACAATTTCCCCTATCTCGCAGCCATCATAAAATCTCACATACTAGCTAGCAACACCTAGATTAGCATAGTTTGTTCATGTTAATTTTTAACCAATAACCTAGAGATAAAATTGGTGTAAATTTAAATTTGCAGTCATCTAAATCTGTGAAATGATCCTGCTAGTGACATCCCTTCTTCATTCTTTTGACTGGAGTGTGTTACAGTTGCCCCTGGCCTCCCCTACATTAACACTGTTAAGTGGAGAAATCAATAAAATCAAACGAATAACCACTTTTTTTCTTTCTGTTATCCCAATCAGGCAGCTTGATGGGCCATTATGCAGTCCAGTTATTACTCTTTCCAAACCAACCAAACTCCATAGGTGAAATCAGTAATTTTACCTTGTGGAAGTAAAATTACTGAGTGGTCCAATACTGCCTTGGTCTGATAGTTTGTGTTACTGTGTGACTTCTGTGAGCCCAACTATCCTTTTTAAGTTTTAAATGACACTATACCGCAAACAAACACATCAAGGCAGTAGAATACATCAACTCCCATGTTCTGTGAGGTAAAATTATTGATTTTGCCTTTAAGGTTTGGTTGGTTTGGGGAGAGTGATATTTGATATAGTGGTGATTTCCCATCAAATAAGGCAAAATAAGTACAGAGGTGAAAATAAATACAGCATACACTTAAACTGATATTGACAACTTCAACCCCACTTTTTATACCAGTCTCTCTGGTTGATAGGGGATCAATACATCATTTCTGGTCCATTGTTGAGTTCCCATCTTTCATTGCTATGATAACACTGTGATAAAAGATTTTTGTCCTTGAAAACCCCATCTGAAAAGATTGATGTTGCGAGTTTCACTAAAGATAATAATCTACAGTATTACAAAAATATTCCCAAAGTGGACAGAATCAATACGAGTGAACCTAAATACCAAAACCGCCTTAAGCTACATGTTGAAATCAACCTGGCAACACTGTACATCCACACAGTTTTCTGCTGAAAACGTCTGCCTAGTACGTTTCACACAGATGACACGTGATTGGAGGAATTGAGTGTTACAATTGCTCCCTGTCTCCCCTAATAATGCAGTTTATTGAAAATTAAACGCTGAGCACACAAGTCTATAAATGACCTTCATCCCATAAACACCCCTGATTTATTTATCGACCCTCAAAAACCTTTTCCGTGCTCTTCCCTGTCAAGCCTCCATCTTGAGCGGCTGCCGCTAACACACTGATGTGATGACAGTGTTCACAGCCCCACGCTTTGGTCCCTCAGATTGCCAATGTGTCCCCGGAGAGCTGAGATGTGCTTTTACACAAAGCAGCACTGACTCGAACTGTCAAAGTGACCTTTTCAAAGACGTGTTTTCCATCGCCGCCTATAGTCAGGAATGGCATGTAAATAATCCCTGTTTAAGTCAGCGAGACTGTTCTGTTTTCCATTTTATAGCTCCGTGCTTCTATTTTCTTTCTCATGGAGCCAATTACATTTGAAGCCGTAACAGCTGATTTCCCTACTGGGATCAACTTACTTTAAATGTTTTCCAGTTCTGTAGAGTTCTCGCAGCAGTGCTCATCTGATACCATGTACAGTATACTTTACAGCCTTTGAATAGAGGTGCGTGTCCTTTCATTATTAATAGCCATTTCCCCATTATCCTTTAATAATTTAGCTACATTTGTACAATTCATGGCTGATTTTGTTTAACATGACATTGTTATAACTTCTCGTGCATGTCATGAAGAGCACTTCTGAAATCTAAAAGCTGCAGTTTTTACCTAAAACCTGTCCCTGTCGATGTTCAAACAGAGCGTCCTGTATTCCATCTAGACATATTACCACAATGCTCAATTTGAAGTTATGTAAGTACCTAAAATACTTGTATATTTTTACCACATAGGGATGAAGGCAGCTGAAGGCTATTTTGAGTACTGTGTTTGTTGGGAACTGTGACATGATGGTTGCATCAGGTCATTTTGATACCTTTTTGTTACAGTTTTGTTTTACAAATGTTAAGGGATAATTCAGATTATTTGAAACAGAACTGTAAGAGGTATTTATTCATAGTCAGTGTATTACCTACAGTAGGTCCCTGTCAGCATGCCCCCTGTAACGTACTGTTGTGGATGGGGTCAACAACAAAAAAATTACGTACTTAATAAAATTTAAATGTGCACTACATGTAGAATATTTTCAGTGCTTTACTTTTCCATCAGACAGCCTTTTCTGATGGAAACCACCATTATGCATTGCCAGTTTTCACTCTCTCCAAACTAACCAAACTCCATAGGTGAAATTAGTAATTTTACATCTCACAACACAGGAGTCGTTGATCTACTGTTGCCTTGATCTGTTAGTTCGTTTGTTGTGTTGTGTAACTTCAGTGAATCTAAAATGTAATTCTAAACTCACTGAAGTCACACAACAACACAAACAAACTAACAGATCAAGGCAACAGTAGACAAATGACTCCTGTATTCTGTGGGGTATAATTATTGATTTTGCCTATAAAGTTTGGTTGGTTGGGAGACAGCAACATTTGGCTTCTGTAACAGCAATTTCCTGTCAGAAAATGCTTTAGGATGGCAAACGCCAAGCTGTGAAAATAGTCCAAAAATAGTGTACATTTAAACTAATATAAATCTTTTTAGGTGGATCTTTTTTAAAGTTTTGTTGCCGATCCTGTCCACAGCAATAGAACTGATGAGCCTGCTTTGATTCTCTAAACTGGGGGCATGCCGACCAGCATCTCTTGTAGCTAATACACTGACTATCCATGACCACCTTATACAACCCCACGTCACATGATCTGAATGATCCCTGGGTCTCTGACAGACCCGTTTATAGGCCATATTGGTCAATAATATCAGCAGATAAATGAGTCAGGCTCTGGTATGAAGCAGAATGGTGAGCAGCAGCATGTACCTTTTACTATTCGTGATTGATTAAAAATTATATATTTTCTTGGTACCTCCAGACCATTTGGACATGACAGTGCATAAATTTATTTATTTAAGTGTTTTACGTTACGTTTGTATCCTGTCCCTCAGGTTCTACCAGGTACGAGCAGGGTTGAAGGTCTCACCTCGAGTGCCCCACAGATTGATAGCAACAACACAAGACAACACAGGTAAGGAGAAACACACACACACACACACACACACACACTGTGTAGACATCACACAGAGCAGTCTCACAACACTGTCCTCATTCTTGTCTGCAGATAAGCTCCCAGCTCTTCGATATTGGTTCTCGGTCATTGTTATCTGTTTTTGCACCTTTGCACCAGAGATCGAGGATTTCAGGTTTTACAGGACAGAACTCATATTCAGTCATGGATGGACTATGAGACAACAGACATAAAAAAGCCCTCCTACCACCCAGACTGAACATACTTCCTTGTAGTCATTTTGCATCTCTTTGTAGCCATTTCGTGTCTCTTTGTAGTTGTTTTGCACCTTGTTACTGTCATTTTGCATCTCTTTGCTTTCATTTGTATTCCGTTGTTGTCATTTTGTGTCTCTTTGTAGCTATTTCATACTGCAGTTGTTTTGCATCTCTTTGTTGTCATTTTGCATCTCTTTGTTGTCATTTTTGGATCTTTGTTGTCATTTCGGGTCATTTTGTGTCGCTCTGTGGATAGTTTGTGTTTCTCTTTAGCCTTTTTTCGTCCATTTGTTGTCACTTTGTGACTCTTTGTGGCCATTTCTTGTTTCTTTTTGGTAATTCTTTGCATCTCTTTGTGGTCATGTTGCATCACTTTTGGACATTTCATGTCTCTTTTTTGTTGTTTTCTCTGTCTTTTCAGTCTTTTTGTGTCTTTTTATGGTCATTTTGGATCTGTTTGTAGCCATTTTGTCTATCTTTGTAGTCATTTTGCATCTCTTTATGGTTGTTTGCATTCCTTTGCTGTCATTTTGTCTCTCTGTGGTAATTTCATGTGTCTTTGTGGTTGTATTGTGTCTCTTTGTTTTTGTCTCTTTTTTGTGTTTTTCTGTGGCCTTTTTTGTCTCTTTAAAGTCATTTTGCATCTCTTTGGGTCATTACACATCTCTTTTCAGTCCTTTTTCTATCTCGTACTCATTTTACATCTCTTTGGGATTGTTTTATGTCTCTTTGTAGTTGTTTTTTGTCTTTTAGTAATCGCTTTATGTTGCTTTGTGGTTGTTTGATTGACTGTCCAGCAAGAAATGTTAACTGTCACATCAAACTGACACTGAGGCCCCTGGGCCTGTCCCTGGTGTATATATAACAAGAATAAATTGCTGTTTTGACAAAAACAAGACAATTGATATGCCAGAGACGATACACTGTACACAAGTTTTGAGCAGATAGAATTGTCAGGTTCTGTTAGAGAACACTGAATGGCCAACAGCTAAACTTTAATCTAGGTCATCATTGCCCCAAATAGAGACAAATTGTGATAATAGGTTGAGTCTATAGTTGAGGTCATGTTTGAACATGTTTCATTCACAGTGGTCCATATCCAAATGGGGCCTGAGTGTGAGAAAGCACACAGGAACACAGGGGATTGAATTACACACATGGTGTTGTTCATGCTTGTCTTTGAAGTGAGTGTGAAAACAGTAATCTTTTCAGTGTTTTGTGTTAAAGTACAAGGCAGTGCAGGGAGTGCTCTTATATTCTGCGCCTTTGCTGGAACAAGTGTGTCGAGCATGATTTTACAGTGAACAATCATGTGAATGTGAAATATGAACATTTTGCACTACCTTCTCTGGATTCTAGTTGTCTCACAGATTCGTTCCTTCACGTCTTGGCTGTATTTCTGACATCTGTGGATTCAAAAGAGCTCAAATTAGAGACATGAATAAGGCTTCTCTTGAAATAAAGCAATCCACAGATGCCAGAGGAAAACAACCATATTTTGACATCGGCTTATTGAGTGGATTTACCTCAGAAAGCACTGGAATCTTTCATTTTAATTGTGGATACAAGCCGGAGAATTAAAAACAACCAAATGGATTTTATAACAAGAAAACAAGTGCGCAGTAAGTGATTCTTTTGGCGCGCCCCCGCTACAGAGTCTGCATCAGAAAATGAGAATGGTGTCTGGGAATTTTATGGCTCTACCTTGTCTCAGTGATTTAGGACATCTGGCTGTCTTTGGGTTAAAGATGGACTGACTCACTCTGCAGAAAATCTTCTCTCTCCAATATGTTCCAAAAACCAAATAGAGACAAGATCACTTGTTTAGAATGTTAAAGAGGTGCTGAGCACTTATGTTTTTTTGAGCTGTCAACTAAATTATATCAGATTAAAACATCATTACTGGTGTTATAGACACTTCTTAATAAATCTATAGAGATCAGCATTTCATGGGTTGAAAATGGCTCAAAACACCACCTACTTTTTATAAATCAGCTGAGATAGCGTTGACCACTTGGGACTGCTTAAGTCATGAGAGTTATATTTAAAAAAGAAAGTTAATGCCCACTAATCAGAGTGGGAGTCTGTGAAACAGTGTTCAGTTTCAAATATATGCTGACCAAGACATATCAAATAGGATTTTTCAGTTCTTGTGCTTTCATCAGCTGTAGAAGCACAACCGGACTGCATTCATACCCTTGATGATGAGAAACAGTGGGGCTATGGCGATGTACTGGCACTTCCCCACAGACGCACACACACCGGAGAGAGCAGCCTCTCTGAGCTGCTAACATTACCTCGGCTAGCTACAACACACAAACATTTGAAAAGGGCCACAAATGTGCTTTACAGTGACTGTCAAAGCTCTAGCGGTCTGAGTCCTCACAGCGGACTTTCTGTGTTTCCAATGTTTCTCCTTGGACATGGACAGTCTGATAGCAACTGCCAATGTTTGCTTAGCTCTGACTACTAGCTGTTTATTGCTACAGTGAGCACTGTTACCTCCCACGTCACACACTTCATAGCCACGATGCCAGGCACCCTACAGTGGTTGTCTTGTACACCCCCACCATGACACTTTATAACATTTTTCAAAATTATGCAGTAGGGGGAGTTAGGCTCAGAACTGAGAGTGCACTTACCAGGCTTGGGAGGGTTACTTTAAAAATGTATTCTGATAAAGGGACCAGTTATCTGTTAAAAAATGTAATCAGTAAACTAATCCCGACTACTTTGCATTACTTTCCGATCACCTCAGTACATAATATGTTCAAAGGCTTTAGCCTAATACTGTAAGTTTTATGGTCATTGTTAAGTTTATTAATTGTTTGTCCAGATATTCCATCCTTTGTTATGCACATTTAAATGTTCTCTGTTATTTAGTGATTCACACTGCACATTCAAACTTTAAGTAAACTGCCATAAACTTACTTTGGGTGGCTTTGTGTGTTTTTACCCACCAACACCTTGGTCACCAGCATCACCATCTACAGCCCCAAAATATTAACAGTCTTAGTAGTAGTAGTAGCAGTGACAGGTTAGCTCGCTTACTGAATTTCTATATAGCTAATGTTAGCGGTTGGACCTTCCTCTTTTATATTAAATGCTTATTTAAAGGTGATGTCTCTGAATAATGACAGCATTTTCACAGATGAGGCCAGAACTTGCACTGTACTGTGAAGTCAAAATAAGAGTGAAATTTCCACTCAGTGAAGCATTTAGTCACCAGAGGCCATTATAATGAATTGACTGTAAAATTAGCTGGTTTCACTCAGACCAGAGTGCTGTTGTGAGACTCATAAAATGTGTGCACATTGTGCTTGGTAGTATATCATTCTTTATTTTAAAGTGTATTATAGAATTATAATCCTGCTAATAATCACCATTTTTACTTTTCTCTGTAACTGTAATGGAATACACTTACCTTTATTTGTATCCTGATTACATAATACTGTATGTAACCCGTTACTCCCCAAGCCTGTCATTTACACTTCAGTCAGCTTCAGCTCTCCTGAATCCAATGTCATTTCTTGACAAGAACTGAGTGGTCCTCCTTTTTCTGTTATGCCTCCAAATAGTTACAACAAATAAACTATTAGAATTTTTGTGCTCCAGGAGAAGCATTTTTTCTTTTGTCTTATAATGAGGGATTACGGACTGAATTTGACAGAACAGGCTTAAAGCAGTGCAGCGTGGAGCACAATAGGACTGTTAATCTTAAAATGCCTTCTTTTAAAGAAAACTACATTAATTTGTCACCATGATGTTTAAAGTTGTTCAAATTTTCTCTCACAAAATTAAAGTCTTTTCATGAAATGTTTCTTTCTTAATTAAAATACTGTAGATAATCAGCAACAAAACATGCAATCAGCTCGGTAAATCAAAATAAATACAGCACATTATTTCATGCACTGTGTGTTTTACAGCCTCTAATTCCTAAATACAATTATTTTGCAGATGGTTTCTATCATAAAAGATTCCTCACATGTCTTGTCCTCTTTTGTATTCATAGGTTGTGACACAGTGTTTCTGAATCAACCCAAGCGTTAAAATCTGAATCTCTGGCAATGCAGGAAGCCGTTTCACTGGCAATACTGATTCGCAGTAATAATGGCTATTTTTAGCTCGTCATGACTGGAGCACTGTGTGTGTGTGTGTGTGTGGTTTGATTTGTAGCTGTACTTGTGAGGACCAATTCCTGGCAGTACAACTTACTGCAATTACGAGGACATTCGGGATTGTGAGGACATTGGGGTGCTAAATATGATTTTGTGTGCAGATTCAGGTTATATCAGGTATGTAGCTCCAATTATTTTCACAGCTATAGCAGAACTAGTGTGTGTGTGTTCATGGTTTGAGCTGTAGCTGTACTTGTAAGGACCAATTCCTGACAGTGCAACCCACCGTACTTATGAGGACCTTGGGGATTAGAGGGACATTTAGGCATGTACAGTAGCTTCAGGTGTTAAGGTAAAAGCCACCAGGGAGATAATGTGTCAGTTTAAATGTTCTCACAGCCATAGCTAAACCGATGTGTGTGTGTGTGTGTGTGTGTGTGTGTGTGTGTGTGTGTGTGTGTGTGTGTGTGTGTGTGTGAATGTTCGAGTGTGGTGGCTAGGATGTGGCTAATTGTGAAGGCGATGAGTCTCAGTCTAAGATGTGACAGTGATTCATGTCATTTCTAGCGTTTTCCCCAGAAACCTAGTGACAGCAATGCCAGCAGGGGAGAACATTTCCTATACCTCATTAGTTCACAGTTGGAGCGAAACCCTAAATGTAATAAAATATAATGGAATGCAATGGAAACGATAAAAATAGCAGTTCAGAGTAGTCTTGCTCTCAATAGTCTATTTTTAGAGCGCCAAATCCTGGAGGTGCAGTTTTACACAATGTCAGGTGAGGAAAAGAAGATAGCATAGTCCAGCTGGAGGAGGATTCAGTGAAACACACAGTATGGATAAATACAGACACATCTGCTGTAGTTAATAGAAGACAAAATACTATGTAATATAGTTGATTTTTAACAATTTTATCTCTATTCTCATCCTATTCTTCTTGATGTAAAGAAAAGTGAGTCAGCAACTAAAGCAAACATCAAGAATGAAGAGAATAAAATGATATTCATTCTGTAAGAGGGGGTTGTGATATCAAATATGTAATCAATATTTTTAAACTATAAATGATCACATGACTATTGTATCTGATTTTAGGTTATTTGTCTAAAACAAGGCTTGGGATTGTCAATAGCATTTGCTCTTCAAAAATCATAAAAGCCTTGTTCTTTTTGGCAGATTATCTTGCTGTACAAAACATTTAACCATCAACTTTTGTTGGCCACAGAGCTTATTTTCTGCACTAATCCAAAATGAAATGGGGAAAATTCCATTAGCTTTTTGTGGAGGGAACCAGAGCAAGCCTAACTTCCGGGTTGCTTGTGTTAATTCAGTCTCACCGCTGTCATCGGCTTTGCTTTCCAGAAGCAGCCGGAAGCTTATTTCTGGGGAAAAGCTCTGATAAAATAACACTGTGTACTACCTGTTCAGCACCAAACAGCAGACAGAAAAAGTTAGGAACTAGCTTGTGAATTCTGTGGAGTATTCAGCTGCTCAAGAGCCATGAATTTCTTTATGAGTTGGTGGAGACCAAAACAGAGTTAACAAGAGAGGAAATTCAAGTAAAATTCATGTATAGCCTTAAGTACTCATTGATACCAGCATTTTCAGCAGTACTGGAACTTAACTAAAAAATTAAGTGGTCTAAACTGGTGACTCACAGCTTGTAGCTTTGCATTGTTGACTTGACTCAACCAACATCCCAACACATTGGTATTTGACTCAACAGTCAGGTATCTTTCTCTAGAATCGCTAAGGTTGTATTAAGAGCACATCGAATTAGGATGATAATGGGCTGATTGTTTGCCCAGTGACACCAAAAATTACCTTCCCACCACAGCTTTAATGCAGGTTTAAGTTTTAGTTAACCTTGCTAAGGCTAAAGCCTGGAAGCAACGGCAGACAGCCAGCCTGGCTTTGTGCAAGGTGAGAAAATGCCTCGCAACTACGTCTTTTATTCAATCCATACATGAATAGAAATGTAAAAATTGTCTTCATAATTATGTTGTGGTGATAGCATAGTTCCTGCCCAGACAACATTTCTTTATTGTTCTGGTAATTAGGGTTAGGGCTGCACAATTAATCACATTTGCAATGAAATGGCAATATGCAATAGTGCGATATCCAAATCGCAGAACCAGAACCAAAATGCAAAGTTTTGAAAAAGGACAAATGTGCAAGGTATTATAATTAGGTACTGTAGTGCTGCATAGATGACCTGGACTAAAAATCTCCTGAGACTCCTGCAACAAAGGTGCAAAAGAGCGATATTTTGATTAAATATTAATAAATACATCTCGTGTCTCTAGTCGCTGGTGAGTTTTGAATAATGCTTTACTCACAATGAGTAGAATCCATTTTGCAAGATTGTCTGTTTTGGCGGATGACAAATGAAATTCTTTGTCAGTCAATATTTCACGCCCAGTAAAACAGTAAAACAGCATTTTTGCAACTTGCAAGGAGCGACCTTTCCTCATCATGTTGATACAAAACGTTCTGCATTACATTTCTCTCAAACTGTATTTGCTCTTTTATTTCTTTTATTCATTAGTTTGTATCAGGTTAAAATCACAAGCTGCAGATGTGTTGCATGTATGTTTTCTAGCCAAGGCTAGTTTGCATCCCCTGTCCCTGGATAGGCTTTTCTACTTAAAATATCATGACATAAAAAAAAAAAAAAAAAAAGTTAATTAGTCAAATGAAGTGCATAATAAATGTGAAATGCATGGTTTTGGAAATTAGTTGTATATAAATGTAATTTCTGGGAGGCAGCTGTACAATCTAATCCACTGACTGCAGTCCTACAGTCTTCCTATTTTCCCATTGAGTAGCATATGTTTCAATAAGGAACACTGCAGCAGTGTACATTACAGTGAATATCATATCCATATTGTAATGGGAAGGCTGCAGCCCTCCCCTCCCCTTTGCAGCGCCTTCCACAAGGTCATGTATTAAGCTGTACACCTGGCAGGCTTCATCCTGAGCATAAATGCAGCAGCCAGAGAGAGGAAATACATCCATCAAACAAAGACCCAGGAAATAATCCCTTACTGTGTTCTCTGTGAAGGTGTATGCTTGACATTTTCAATTGTCTGTGCCCTTCAGACAAATGAATTTTGTGTGAAGGATCGTGCCAAACACTCAACTCAAGTATTTAATGACTGTGATTCATGCACAATAACTGGGTGATTTTCAAGTCACAGTGTTAACTGGGAGAATTGGATCGCTGTTTAAGGTGTCTCCTACTGCACAGAATAAGATACTCCCCCATATTAGTATCATGAAGAGCAATTCTGCGCTGAGAGTTTTGTGTGTTTTACTGATAGGGAGCGACAAGCGCGTACACACGCACACTCTCACACACAGCAGATGTAGAGCACCAGAGGCTGTAAGCAGATTATTTCCAGCACAGACTCACTGTGGCTAAAGCTTAAGGGCATTTCAGCGGGTTTTAATGTGCAGGATGTGATAACTCCCCAACACCTGTGAGAACTGCAGCGCACCAAAATGTCCAAGCTGGCCCGGTTTGATGTATTTCTGCTGCAACAGAAGCTACATCTGACTCACTGTAAACATGAATGGGAGCACTGAAATGTATTCTGACACATTTATATCCAATAAGATGAACAAGAACAGTGAGGAAATAATATTCAATATTGCAAATATTTTCATAGTGTTTGTATATTTTAGTGTCAGGTAGATGAGATCCACTTTTTTGCATGTTGTTACTGTGTTTGACATTTTTAGAAAATGCTTTCTGCAGGGGAAAAATAGATTCATAACACTGACTTTAAAGGGTCAGTTCACCGAAATTCAAAAATACATATTTTTCCTCTGGTCTATGGTTTTGGAGATATCAGCAGCAGAGTTATCTGCCTTCTCCTGAATATAATGGGACTAATTTGTTTTTTAAAAAATTCAGCACCGGTGTCTCTATCCAGAAATCCTGACCCAGTTACTCAAGATTATCCACAGACCTTGTTGTGAGCAGTTTCATGGAGAAACTATTTTCTTTCTAGTAAAAAAAGAAAGCAGTTCTGGTAGAGAGAAGGCTAATAAAAAGGCTGGATAAAAAGCACAACAGGCCAGGGGAAAAAATATTTTGGGTTGAACTGCCCCTTTAATGGCCCCTTCATGGTTTCTGACTAAGTCTTAATTGTGAATTTTGAAGTGAAAAGACATTTCTTGACTTTCCTCATAATTCTGACTTACTTTATGTAATAATAATTGTTGTCATTTACAAGATTTAGAGGACCAGTGTGTAATCACCAGGAAATAAGAATCATTGTGTTTTTGATGCTTTAGAAGGGGACGATTTTATCTACAGAGGGCACGGCTGCTCTTCTACGGATGTTGCACCGCCTTATTCCACTAGAGCTGTCAGGCTGTCCCTGATAAAGATGAGTTGAATAGATAGTTGAATCAGATTTGGCCGTCCCGTATGAATATTTAATGATTCATTCTCTTTTCTTTTTTTTTTACAGTGCAGTGTACCACACTAAATTCCAGCTTACATGAGTCTCTTTTACGAGTAAAATTCCTGTTTTAATGCTTTCCTCCATCATCTGTGATGTGAAAATATTTTCACACAGTCAGAGAAATTAAAGCATGCGTCTGCTTTGGCGATCGTTGGGACAGTGAAAAGATGTTTTTGGTGAGTCTGATTTTGTTTCTTGAATGAAGCTGATGATGAAGATGTTTTACAAAGGGAGTCTGGTTAGTTTGGCATCTCTCGCTGTCGGGATGCGCTCCATAACGTTGTCAGAATAACAGTCTGAGCCTATCAGTGGTAAAAATAAGCAGAAGTGTCCCCTGTCTTGCGCCTCTGCTGGTGCGTCTGGATGAACAGTTTCTGTCACTCTTCTCCTCTCCCATCACAGTTAGTTTTGTGGTTTGTGGTGATTTTCGAGACTCGGTTTATAAAGTTTACAGCCTGTCCTGCTGTTACATTGCTCTGTGTACAATGACGCTGATAAGAAAACAAGAGCTGAATCTTGTTTACCAACCTCTCCTGTCAACTTGTCTCATCAGTTCGCCAAGTGCACCACTTAATATAAAAAGATAGTTATGATTCCATTTAAATTCTCCTTGAAATGTTCTCCCGGTGCATTTTTGTAAGCTCATGTCTGTTTTATCCTGTAAGTGTGATGCGCACTGCCTGACAAAGAAAAACGACGATTGCTCAAGTGGAAGAATCTCAGTCGACTGAGGGGACTAAGACTAATACATAAATTTAAATTTAATATACATGCACATGTTGCACTGAAGATGGCATTTGCTAAGGTGTACAGTAACCTGCTTCATGACTTATATCAGGATAGCGAATGATTTGTGTTACTTAACATTTACCATTATCATGTAAATGCTGCTTGTGGCTGCTGTCTAATTCAAACAAGGAGAAACATATTACAGTTTTAGAGAGGAAAATATCTGGTATTTTACAATAAAGATTCGAAGAAATTCAAAGCAACATTAACATATGCTAGTCTCCAAAAAAAAATGAATGCCGTCCTCTTTTCCAGACTGAAATCTAATGTTATTTTCAAAAAGTAGAACTCAGTCTGTTGTATTAAATTGTACAGGTGCTGCTTTCTTTTTTGCAAACGGCACTGCTATCAATGTCAAAGCAGAGATCTCAGCAAAGCAGCTGTCTTATCAAGGTCTTATCACTCCTGCTCCCTTGGTACAAAATGTAACACTTAATCAATTCTGTAAAGCAAACTGGCATTCAAAGATAGAACAGTACCGCGTGTGTGAGCGTGTGAATGTGGTGAGGGCAATTTATTGATTGAGTGACTGTGGCCACACTGAAGGGCCGCCCCAGCACAGGAGAGAGGCCACTGAAGCACCTGAGGGAGATCATGAGTCCTTTTTACGGGTCAAACGCACAATCATTTATGTTAATTCCTGCGCAGAGCCAGTGGAAAGAAACCCAAACAAGCGTGAGCAGACATGGTAAAAACAAAACATCAACTGTGGGGCGACGGTGCTGACACAGACGTACAACTCCGTCCACATACAGTACACACCCAGAGGGATTACGCCGTCTCTGTCACACATCCGCCAAGTCCCTGACAACAGTCGTGCTCCCATACATCTGTCAGCCTGGCTGGGGCCGCTTGATGCTGCAAGTAGTGACAGCATTATCAGGAGGAGGCCTGCCGAGACGGGGAGAGCGAGAATGAGACAGAAAAGAGCACAGCCTCAGCGGGGGATTTCAGAGGCCTCTCACGGCTCGCAGCTGGACGGCGGCTCTGCCTCGGTCGCTGCAGCGCGGCCGGGCTGGGGAAAGTGCTAGCAGCAAAGAGTAAACAGTCATCGTATCACGCACAGAAGTGCTGCAACATGGGAGATGTTGACAATGAAGACAGCAGGGACGCCATTTATCAGTGATGGGTACTCACTGTTTCATGCATACATGTGTGCACTTATTTGTGTGCAGAAAAATCCAAGTGAGTGGAAATTTTGAGCATCAAACACTTCATTTCCTGCATTCTGCTGAGTGTTTATGCACTAGTTTGTATCTTAGCTTGCTAAGCTAACATTTTATATACTTTAATTATGGGCAGGCTACATGATCTTAAAAGGACAGTTCACACCAACATCAAAAATACCTATTTTTCCCTTGATTTGTGGTGCTATAGTTTTAGAGATCATCTTTCTTCTCCCCAACATAATGGGACTAAATTGCACATTGTTTGTGTTGCTCAAAATACCAAAAAATACATTTGGAAAAATTCAAAACCAGTGTCTCTTTCCATAAATCACAACCATGTTACTTGACATAATTCACACATCTTGTTGTGAGCAGTTTCCTGTAGGAACTACTTTCTTTCTAGCAGAAAGGAAGGTAGTTCCAGTAGATTTTACTGTTACTCTCCAAGCCTGCTGCCACCCTGGCATTTTGTTCACCTTAGTACACAATTTAGCAGCTTAGCTTTGTCTTATTGCCACGTTATATCTTGTTGGTTTACTCAGTACAAAAGTTGCAACCGGGAGTAATGTATCAAACTGTTTCTTGGCAGCCATGCTGGCTTCCCAACTCCGTGTAAAACCATGAGGTTTATTTTTTACACTTTAGATTTTGTATGGATTAAACAAAAATGACATAACATGCTAATTAGTGAGCTTTAGAAGTGCTGGTAGGCAGATTTTGTAACCTTTGCACAGAGCCAGGCTATCTGTTTCCCTGTTTCCACTCATTATGCTAATAAAGTGTTATGGATCTTTTTTATCTAACTTGCTGCAAGAAAAAAAACAAGTCTATTGCCCAAAATGTCAAACTAATCCTTCACTGCTACAGGACTTTAAAAGGACATATTTTGCACTTTGGAGGTGTTTTGTAAATTACACTCTAAGAAATAAAAGTGCTGACTAGAACAGGTTCTTACTCCCTGTGTCCTACAACCTTTTATTGAGGCTATACTAGGAACCCTTTCAAAGAGGTCTACCTAGAACTCAACATAAAGGGGTATACGTACAACCATCTCTGAAAGGTTTCATCCAGAACCCAGGTTCTACAGAGAACCCTTTGATGGTATAATAGTTCCACCCAGGACCCTCTCTGGGAGTTCCATTGTGAAACTTTACAACTTTAACAAGTGCTAACAAGAATCTATCCAGGGGGTTCTTCTGAGAAACTGTTTATATTCCAAGGGTTTAATCTAGAACCAACCAAGGGGGTTCTACTGTGAACCTTTTAATAGTCCAAGGGTTTCATCTAGAACACACTCAGGGAGCTCCACTGAGAACCTTTTTATATTCCAAGAGTTTAATCTAGAACTGTCCCAGGGTGTTCTTCTGAGAGCCTTTTTACATTCCAAGGCTTTTACCTAGAACCCACCAAGGGGTTCTATTGGGAACCTTTTTTGACTCCAGGGGTTTAATGTAGAACCCAGCCAGAGGTTTCTACTGAGAACCTTTGTATGTTCTAAGGGTTTAATCTAGAAACCATTAAGGGGGTTCTACTGAGAAACCTAGTATATTATGGTACAAAGAACCCTTGACAAAAGAGTTAAATCAATGATTTCAGTAATCCTTGAAGAACTCTTTCCTCCAAAAATGGTTCTTCAGATGCAAATGATTCTGGGTAAAACCTTAGACCTTCGGGAAGAACCCTTTTGGAACCCTTATTTTTTATGAGTGCAGCCTGTATGTGCAACAAGCAGATTGATGTGGAACAGGTTGAGATTTATAATTGTGTATTCATTTCTGTACATGTTGACATGGACACTTCTTATGCAAACATTTATAACTTGTTCTGTGCATGTTGCTATGGTGTTTAGATGGCTCACTGAACGTTTTTAACTCTCCGGGATATTAGCAGGATTTTATCACAGTATCTGTTGAATTAAAAAGATGGCAAATAGACAGCTAGAAACAAGCTGAGAACATGAACTACAACTGTAATACTAATACACACTCTAAAATCTGGACACATATGCACAAACCTTGGCACATGTTTCCAGATCTGAATGCACACGCACACTCAGATCCCTCACCAATCCAAGCAAACATTTGGAAATGTCAGGTCAAGCATTCACAAGACTCATTATGCATTTTCAAATCCGTGCACATATTCACAAATCTGAGCACACACACTGCAAATATCAGGTGATGCATTTGCCAAATTCAAGTCCTAATTTTATTTTTATTCATGAAAACAGCATGTTCCAGGAACAACCCTGTGTTTTATCAGTTAATTATTCATGTTTACTATTGTTTATGACACAACCGACTGCTGCAGATCAGCGAATCGGTGATACTGATAGTTGTTGTGCGTGTTGTCGTGTCCCGCCGCAGGAGAATGCAGCTTCAGCTCACCGGGGGTCTACGATGGCACCGTGTTCAGCCGGATATTTCAGATCCTCTACAGAAACGAGGAGATTACGGTGAACGACTGCATGATCTTCAAAGTCCACCTGCTATTGGACGGAGAAAGGGTGAGTCATGCTGGTGACATTTTCTGTACACACACACACACACACACACACACACACACACACACACACACACACACACACACACATGCACACTTCCTGTTGAGAATGGGGAACAGGGAATGCCATTTGGCTGCATGTGTTTTATCAGCAGTCTGGCTGTAAAATGCATGACAGATAATTACAGTGAAAGCAGCTGTATAATAGTTAAATTAAATGGCCATTAATTAATGCTTTTTATCAACCAATGTTCCCTCCTACACTAGTTTCTAGTCCCCACTCCCACCATGAGACATAAACAATACTCCTTTTTCATAACAGAGATTTAAGACAGTTAATTAAAGCAGAAATCTACCATAACTACGTAATAAAGGAGTCATATAATCATGCTGAATAATGGAGTAGTAATACTTCTCTGACATTTACTAACAGTGACTTGAAATATCGAGCTTTTCAGACTGATCTGGTGACTGTGTCTGTCAAAGCTAGCTAGCAATGTAATTAGCAGCCTTTCTGATCATAACAAGCAATGCTAATGTCAACAAAACAGTTACTTCTTTTTTTTGTCACAACAAAATGTACAGATAAAAGGTCAAAGCAGACTCAGTTATTAAAGAATTTGCCACTGTCATATGTGAAGCAAATTGAACAATTTATGTTGTACATTGTTTTTGGCGATACATAGCAAATGTTAGCATGTCAGCATGTGTAGGTAGACAATGAAGTATTTAAAGGTACAGTTTAATACTGATATCTCTCTGTGACCTATGTAAACGAGCCTGTGTTTACATTTTTCCTGGCAAAGTTACAGTGAGTAGTACGTTAACCGGTTAAAAATAAGCAGAGGGAGATTTTTATTTAGATAATTTTATTGTTTGCACTATATTTTCTGGTTATTATGGTGTAAAACACTATTGCTTTTGTCTACAGAGGTCTCCAAAATCAATAAAACATTAAAGTTCCTTTTGGTAGCTTTAAATATTAGTATAAGAGTGAACAGAACTCCCTCTGCAGAGCCAGTCTTCAGGATCAGGTGCTGGTTGGCCACAAGAACATCTCAAATAAAATCGTCAAGATAAGCCATCGCACACTGAACTAAGTTACTGTGATTTTATTAAGAGCGAGCAACGCACTTCGCCTGTGGCTTCTTTGGGTTCTGCTGCTAACGAACTTGGAGTGCAAGCGTCCTGGTTGGTCAGTGCTAGATTTGTGTCAGACTACTGACATAAATGTCCCTTTTCCCAGTGGTTCATTGTAGACTTGATGTTGTTCAATCAGAAGACACTGATCTAACAACCACATTGACAATAAAGAGGCAGAGGAGAAAATGGTGTGATCAGCTGGGGCACTGTGGGGCATCAAGGCCACTTAATAATTTTTTGAGGGACAAAGGCCAAACTCAGGGGCACGGCAGCTAAAGCCACCTGTGAAACTCCTGCCTTGGCTGTGATCACTTCAACCTAAGACTGATATTTCCCTGACTTTAATTTTCAGCCCTAAAAACACAGAAACCAGACTAGACAAGAAATGTGTAGCAAGAATATGTGTTTTACCTTTTGTCTATCCTTTTAATCATCTTGCATGCCTCGGATTTATCTTCCAAGCTTCTGCAGGGGCTTCATTCTGACCCTCACACTGAGAACTATCGATTGTTCTGCTTCACAAACAGAGCAGAGCCCCTCCCCTGGCAAAGTGCACAAACTGTAGCAAATATAGACATAAGCAGATTGATGAGTTGGTGAGCTCTTCACAAAAGTGAAGCCCAGCAGCCTTAAAGGGGCTCTTAAAGGAAAGAAATCTTAGCAATTGAAACTATAGTTGTACAGTCACTAGAAATAACTGGACTTATCAACAGGGCTGGGACTCCATACTTTCCTGGGGTTACCTAGTTGGACTTTTTTCCTTTATAACCAGAAATCTCAGTGGTTTTGAAAAAAGTGATGAAAAGATGGTTGAAGTTTGGGCCCCTGAAGCAAAATAGTGCCTGGGGCTCCTGTACCCCTTTTCCATACACATATGCTGGCTTGGTTTGACTCACCAGCCATGCACAGCAGGGATTTGCATCTCCATTGCATGAGGGCCACACACTTTAAGGTCACCTCATTTCCTATAAATTCTTCATAATAAACGTCCCCTGTTTTTTTTTTGTTATTTCAAAGCTTTTATTATGAAACAGCAGAAGTCAGGAAATATTGGGCTTTCATCAGCCATAACTTAACATGACCTCTGTAAACATGAATCAGTAAAATAAAGCAGAAATCTGAAAGTACAAACAGCAACGCAGGACAGAGATTCAGTAAGAATCTACAAAAGCACTGAGAGCTGAACATGCAGACACTTTTAAAAAAGACACTGTTTTCTCTCTGCTCTCCTGCACACACGAGTTCTGTCTTAACACACACTTGTTTGAGGTGGACAAGGGGGAGCGTCACCGGTTGGCCACGGTTGGCGAGACATCACCACAACCCGCTCAGAGGGCATGCTCGGGCATGCTTTGGCCTTTCTCCAGAGATGGTCCATCTCAAGAGCAACTCAGCACAGCTCAGCGCGATAAAAGGTGACAATAGAAAAGCCCTGCAACAGGGCTGAGGCTGGCCATGGCTCTTGAAGGAAAGAAATCTTAGGAATTGTCACTGTATGATTGCGCCTGCTGACAACACCAGGAAATGCCAGTGCTGATGAAAAGATGGTTAAATTATTCACTGGGGTTTGGGCCCCTGAAACAATATAGAGCCTGGGACTTCAACAGGACTAAGGCTGGCCTTGATTACCAATTATAAATTAAACTAATTTTTAGGAAGTGACAAAGTTAATCCCCCTTTTGAAAATAACTTTGTCTTAACCACTGTAGAAACAGAAGGAGCCTGAGGATTATTTAGTTCTACAACTGGCCTCTTGGAATTAACATGCTTTAATGTAAATTCCCTGAGCCCCAGACTGCCCATGTTCAGCTGAAATGACCAGGCGTGTAAACCTGCCAGACAGTTATTGATGTACTGTCCTTTACGGTTTCACCGTGGGCGCGACCCTGAGAGTCCACTCTGCCTGTTTTTGTTGTTGGGAGCCACCGGAGCTCAAATTGATCAGCGGTGACAGCGATGAGACGGGCAGGAGGCTGAGGTGCGGGGGAGTTGAGATTGCCCTGCTTGGAGCTAATCGTCCATATGATAGCCATAGCTGACACATTGAAATTACCCCGCACCAAAGCTGCTCTCTGACATATGTCTACAGTGAAGATGCCTGGATTACTGCAAAAGGATCCCAGCTTCAGTCTGGCTATTCTGTCTCAGCGTGAGGCCTAATTTTAGAAGATTTCATTAAATTTAGACATTCATGTGGAGGTGTGGAGACAGAGGAGCTTAAAGGCATGTCAGATTTCAGCTGTAAGCTCTCCCGAAGGCTCCCCACTCATTAACCTTCAGGTGGTTATCTGCCGCTCACGGCTACAGATAGGACAGACAAAAATAGCCCCTCATTTCCCCCGTGTACACCCATATGTATGCTTAATCAATCAGAACATCAATACCAGACACAACTGCAAAGATCTGTATGTGAACGTTACAGCATGTGTGTGTGTGTTCTGGACAAATGTAAGAAGAAAGAGAAGAAGAATGGCGCCTAACCTTTATTATAATTAGCAACACTGCACCTCAGTCTTCAAAAGACTCACCGCCTTTGTAGTTTGTTCCTACCTTTTGTTTTTCACATTTAAATAGGTGCTCTTTTTTTCCCCTAAGCTGTGATAGTGTATGGCACTTTGAACATGAGAGTAATTCAGTTTTGTTCAACCTACATCAGATTAAAAGAAATGCAGGGACACCACACAGAGAACATAAACACTTCATTAAAGAGAGCTCTGAAGTGACTCAATTAAAATTGCAAACAAGGTTGGTCACATTAGGCTCTATGCCGAATAGCATTATTCATCTACATCCTTCTACTGCTGTAAATTAGGGAATCAATCAAGGAATCTGCAAAGTTATCATTACGCAACACAGGGTTGTGTCATATACAGATAATTGATTAAATTCACAATGGAATAAGAGAATATATATATATTATTTACAGATATGCAGTTGTACATATACATGTCTACTCCCAGGAAAAAAATTCTGTAGTGCATTTTTTGAATTTCGCCGACATCTTCACATTAAAAGTTTGATATCTGGGGCGCCCCTGTTGCTCAGTTGGTAAAGCGTGCGCCCCAAGTGCTGAGGCTATCAGTCCTCTGCAGAGGCCGCCAGGTCTGACTCCCACCTGCATCCTATTTGCTGCGTGTCTTCCCCTCTCTCCCCCTTTCCTGTCTTATCTTAAAATAAAAAAGGCAAAATAGCCCAAAAAATGATTTGTAAAAAAAAGAAAACAGTTTGATATCTAGAAACACAGTCCATCAACTTTGACTGCATTTAAGCACGAAGCATCATCCATGTCAAACAGGGTTCTCCTCCCCTCATCCTGCTGGATTCCTGCCCGATCTGGGATGTTACGGCGGAGCAGGTCTCTGTGAGATGTGGGCGCAACAGATTCTGACCTCCGGTTGTCTGGCCAGCCTGAGTCCTGTTTCGTCTGTTTCATTTTCCTGACCGAACAGGAGCAGCCTTAAGTCCAAGCTGGAGCGTGGTTCTTATTTGCGGGTCCAGCTGAACTGACTAGGTGTTTGAAAGATGCATACTGCATTGTTGAATGTCTCAAGGTCCACTGCTCTTTAATCTAAACTCCACACTTCATTTTCCAATGCCCAAGTGTATTTCTTTCATAGGTGATGCATGATATAATACCCTTGTTGGTCACTGCTGCTCATATTTTATGTTTGACATAAGTTTCAAATTAAAGGAAAATTGCTGATCACTGCCAGGTAATATAATAAGTGTCTTTTTCATTACACATTTCTCAGTAACTGCAACAGAGTACAATTACATTTATCTTTTAATTTAAGTTATGTTGAGTTCCATGTAACTAGTTACTTCCCAACACTGCTAGTAGGTAAGTGTTGTTTTTAGCCTAGCAGTTGTTGCTGACTTGCGGTCCGTACTGGCCAGTGAAATGGAGTGAGGAGTAAGTAGTTGGTACAGGTCATACAAAGCTTTTTCAAACATGTAAAATCGTTGCAACCATGAGAAGTCCTTGAGCAAAAATATTAGTCTGATGGGTCCAGAGATATGCAAGATTAGCTCAAATACTCAGGAGATGTACATTCACACAACTGGTTGCATGATCCCCTCCAGGCTCAGTAACAGTCATACCTCTCCACATATAATACTGTGGGCCACAGGCAGCATGTGGTCCTGACAGCAGCAGTGCTTTATGGAAACTGTTAGCCTTATATAGCCTGCCACTGGCAATGACATTGACTCCTACCACAGTATCACCTGACATCAGAACTACACAAACACAACAAATACATTAAAATACATAAATACTACATAAAGTCAAATCATCTACATGATCTTTATATATGTTACACATTACAATAGAATCACCAAACAGCAGATTAAAATACACTAATGCCTGTACACTCATTAACACATGGTATCTCCTGCGCAGATACCAACCACGCTAGTCAAACATGTAGGTGTATGTTTGTCAGTACAAGGCCAGCCTTCAGTTTCAGCTGTAAGGCAGCTACAAGTAAGGTACTTTTAAGGGCACTGATGGAATTGCTTGTACCACTGAGTACTGATTAAAGTTAAATCAATCTGTGCTAAATTTTAGTATCTGGGACTGCATCTGGGTGAGAAGGTAATATCGGGTATAAAGAAAGAGAGAGAGTGATATTAGAGCGAGCAGCAGCTTGGTCAAGTCACAGTGAATCATGGCAATAGCGTGCTGAAAATGCAAGTGTAGTTACACTATTCAAAACTCGACACAGACAACACTTGCTGCAGTATTTGTAATGTGAAATGCAAAGCTGATCAGGGAAACGTTTGAGTGTGAGATTTATTGGTGTGTCCGAAACTTTAGTATGAAACCAGTGTTTGTGAATTTCATTCTGTTACCAGGGAAGTACTACAGTATGCAAGCATAGCAACAACATAACAGAAATGATATCACATGCCCTTCATATGAGACCAAAACAACAGTGTTAAATGCCCCGGGTACGGACTGACAGGTTTGGGAGAGAAGTAGGGGATAGGGAATGATTGAATTTTGTGTTGGGTTTAAAATGCTCATAATTAATAGCAAATCACGTACTGTGTACCATACTGGTAACATCGAATTCCAGGTTCCGATATTGGTATCGTATCAGTTTAACTGTGAATGGTACCCAGCCGTAGCTGTAATATCTCAATACAAACAACATTTTAACAAAAACATTCAACCCTTCAATCTGTGCCTTATTTCTTAGACTGTATACACATTGTGCTACAAGATGCTAGTAATGAAAAGTACCTTCATTACAGCTGTACAGATTATAAAGCCCCATGAGGCAAATTGTGATTTGTGATACTGGCCTATGTATATACAAAACTGACTTAATTTGACTTCACTTAATGGTTTGATGATATAGAAATTATGTAAATCATATGCTATGGCAATGCAACACCTAATGACTTGTTGGATATGCTGTCATCAACACAATTAAATTACTACAAAACTCCCAAAGTGCACACCAAGTGGAAATAGAGCTGAGTGAATAATGTGCATTAACATCACTGTATTAACATTTTGCAGGTGGAGGAAGCCTTGAGTGAGGTGGACTTTCAGTTGAAGCTGGATCTTCATTTCACCGACAATGAACAACAGTAGGTTTTTTTGAGCAGGATGGAAAAGTGTGTGAGCAGAATATTTGTGTGTGTGTGTGTGTGTGTGTGTGTGTGTGTGTGTGTGTGTGTGTTTGAGAGAGAGGGAGCGAATACTAGACTTTCCCCTTGTGCAGCTTTTATGCAAGAGTGAGAATGCAAACTAGGCATGAATAAGGGCTATTATGTCCTTTGGCTCATAGCCATCTCTTTAAGCACCTGATCACAACGTTGGTGCTAGCAGTACTCGATTGCTGTGATTTGCCTGTTTGCCTGAGACAAACAGGAGAAGAAATGGGTACTTTGAATTAGCATACATGGGAAAAGGTGCAATTTTTGTTGGGGCTTTGCTCACGTATCGACCAGCAGCTGTGCATTAGTGAAGAGGAGTTAGTGTTGTGTCTGTGGGTTTGAACTGTTTTCGTCATACCTGTGTGATTATAGTCCTCGCCGACAGTACACAGGACTGAATTATGGAGCTATGTTATTCCAGCGTTTTTTGAAGAGTCTGTCAAAAGACTAAGACATTTAGTCATTTAGTCCTTAAACAAAGAGCTGCTGCTTTTAGTACCAAGGTACAAACTCTCCAGGGTCAGTTATAATAGATACATTACAACATAGATAGCATTTCTTTTTATTATGTGCAATAAAACCACTTAATGCACACATAATTAATCTACACTCTCTGTTTGCAACTTTTTAATTTGCAATAAAAAAAAAAAGCTTGATTTTATTCTGTCTGCTCACTGCAGAGTCAGTGGGTGGAATTTGGTCTAATGCAGCTCCACCTCAAGGTCAAGGTCTTTTTTTTGTTGTTTTTCAGGTTGTTAGGTCTTTTTTCAGCTTGCTGTGTATTTTTTGTATGTCTTTTTCATCTTGCTACATTGTTTTTTGTCTTTTTTGTCGTGCTAATTTTATTTACAACGTTCTTCGTCTTCTTAGATCATTTTTGGCCTTTTTACATGTTTTTCGTCTTTTTTTTGTCCTTTTCACCATTTTTAATCTTATTGCATCTTTTTCATCTTTTTACATTGTTTTTAATTTTCTTAGATTGTTTTGGTCTTGTTATGTAATTTTTGGTCTTTTTACATCTTTTTCGTCTTATGTCCTTTTCGTCATTTTCCGTAATATTGCATCTATTTTATCTGGTTACATTGTTTTTCCTCTTGTTAGGTCTTTTACGTCTTTTTCATCTTGTTACGTCATTTTTCATCTGTTTCAGCGCGAACAGATGCACAGATGCAAAGTCATGTACCTGCATGACCTCGTCCAGTTCCACCCATTTGGTTTGCAGTGAGCAGCGTTTAAGTTTTAGTGTTAAACACTAAAGACACACAAAAACAAAATTCTGCAGATTAGCAGATTAAGAGCTATGTAAGAGTGTGATGTATATATTAGTGTAACATCTGTGTCTCCTCTTCCATTCCTCAGGCTGGCAGAGATAGCGACTGTCCCGTTGATCAGCAGTCGCACCCTCAGCCTCCACTTCCATCCGCGGAGAGGCCTCCACCACCACGTCCCTGTCATGTTCGACTACTTCCACCTGTCCGTCATTTCTGTCTCCATACACGCTTCACTGGTTGCCTTACATCAGCCGCTTATCAGGTACAATTCAGAGGGATCTTGCTAACATTTGTATTTTACGGACCTTGAATTCACACAAAGCATTAATACTTTTTTATTATAACATAACTAAAAGAACCCAGTTGAGGTTTTGCTCAGAAAGCAGGGTCCTTTTAAAAAGAGAAACCTGTTAAGACCCTGAGTCTGAACCTGAGTCTTGAATGTGACCGAGGTTCTGAGGTAAGAAATCAGCAGCCTCACCAGCTGATGAACCATGTAGAAGACTGAATGATGTTAACTGTATGTTTTCAATTCTGAGGTTACAAGAAAAATGGAAACATCACATGTTGTTAGCTGGGGTTGCAATAAAGACAGGACAACACTAACACTGGCCTGAAAACTCAGATATCAGCCTCCTCACACACACAGTGTATTAGTCTTAATTCCTAGCAAACATTGAGATGTTGAATGACCGTTGTTTGAACATCCAATTTAAAACATCCTATCATGGTTCAAAAATAGCTCCAGAATGAAAATTTTGCCAACGTCTGGCACTGTACCCTGTCTGACCTCCAGCTGGATGTCCAATCTGGGCGTCCTGTCAATGTCAAAATATGTTGTTAACATAATCGGCCTATTCAGCTATTCTGCTAATGTTTATGTATACAGCATTACACGTCCTGAAAAACTGATAATGAGTCAGCTAATTCTAAAACTTAATATGACTTTGGCTCTACACAGGACTTGAACCCTTTTCTTCTGGGTGAAAGTCCTGTTTTTGACCCATTCATCCACCGTGACCTACTCCCAACACTGACTTAAATGCTCAGATCTCTCCCAAGTGGAATCAGAGACAGCTTGGATAAAGACTTATGGCTCTTACAAACATCACAGGATTGTAATGATGAGACAGGAATATAATTTACACATAAAGAAATGTTTTTTAAATAAAAAAAAATGGATGTCAAGTAAAAGTCTTTGTAACTGGAGTGGATTTTGTGTAGACGTCTGATCACAGCCATTCCACATGGACGCATGCTGTGTCAATTTGCATTTACTTACTTTTTTCATAGTAATAGTATGATTAATATTTCGTGGTTTGTAAGAAAGTCTAACTGGACCATTATTGGGTTTGGACACAACTTCAACACATCTGTCCCCCTCCTCATAGCCACATTGCAGTTTTTGACGACCGTGTGGGACCATTTTTGGCCATTGACTATTTTGATGATGTTGCAAACAGCAATTTTTGCTGGTCTTTTAAAAAGAAGAATCAGTAGCGTTTGTCTGAGCTGTTCTTAAACACACCAGAAAGATAGTTCATTATTGAGTCAAAGTCGCAGAATGTCAAATACAGACATTTTGTGTTGGTAAAGTGTCCTGAGCAGCAAAATAATGAGAAAATAATGATTAAAGGGGGATAGTTTCTATGAGTCTCTATATTGTTTTGTGTTTTTTAGGAAAAAAGTTGCATTATGCCTTTAATATAATCTGTAACCTTGTGGAGCATGTGGAAGAAATGCCGAACATGCTGGGCAACTCACGTAGATCAAATAAACATTCTGTTTATTCCACTCCTTACACATTTGCTATTATGCTTTTGGCTTTGGATAGACTAAAAACGACAACACTAAAAAAAAGCAGAATATTGCACTTACTAGGTAACTAGAGGTCAACATGGCTAACAATTAAAACAAGTTCTCCAGCTGCAAGTAAGAATTGACTTAAGGCCAGCAGACTTTTGACCCACTTGTCCAACCAGTGAAAAAGAACATTAATATTGAATCCTGCTATAACTCCACGTACTTCACTCTGACATGTTGACAGATCTAAAGCTTGACAGGCCTGCTGTGCCGAGCTACGTTTGCAAAGCTCCGATTGGACAATAGTTGTTCAGGGAAGGGATTTAGGGAAAAGGGAATAGATCTTTCTTGTAGATTATTGGATTGTAGAACTGTTTATACCAGAGAGATTTTGAGTTTTTCAGTGAAAACTATAATCAAGGACAGAAGAACTGAGGAGAATGATCTGCTGGCATCTTCCTGTTTGTTTTGGCAGCCGCAATTAAGAGTGCGTCCTTTAGCTGCTTCATTCTCCAAACACTTACCCGATGAATTCAGCTGTCAATATCATAAACTCAGTGTTTAGCAATGCATTACATAGATTACTGCAGCACTTGATTGATTGGAATAGCAGCAGTTCCCATCCCTCAGCTTATCTGTTTTTCCTTCACACACACACACACTCACACACACTGACGGCTTGTCCCTGTGTCCCTGTTCTCTCTCTCTCTCTGCAGCTTTGCACGTACAGGGAAGGGCTCCTGGCTGGGGAAGGGCTCGCCAGAGAGCGCGAGCGACCCATCTGCCATGTCTGTAGAGAACCTTGTGTTCGGAGCTGGCTACTGCAAGCCTGTCATCTCTGAGGTATGTTAACCTTTAGCGGTTCGGCTGCGTGCAAACAGAAAGTCACAGACGGTTGAAAGCCCGTTTTGTCCCAACAAAGCTGAAAACAGCTCAAAATGAGCCAGGCGTTGTCCCCGCTCAGCTGGTTGTTCCCTTTTTTTTTTTTTTTTTTTGTCGAAGCAAGCGGCTAAATGCCAAAGGATGACGTAAACG
The DNA here is from genome assembly GCF_056507025.1 of Lutjanus erythropterus. Classification (NCBI taxonomy): domain Eukaryota; kingdom Metazoa; phylum Chordata; class Actinopteri; order Lutjaniformes; family Lutjanidae; genus Lutjanus; species Lutjanus erythropterus. The sequence continues at coordinate 8,732,747 of NC_139332.1, forward strand.
TGATCTCGGTTTAGGGACAGAGGCCGGTGGAATTAGTTGTGATTTGTTTTGGCATGTCGGCAACAAGCGGCAGGATTCAGCCCAGGAGCTCTGCAGAGAGACATCCCGATCTGGATTACCGATCCTGGACCCGTCTGTCCCTCAGAATCGGCTGTTTGTCGGGGCTCCGTGCAGTCTTGAGGCTTAAAGACCAGAGGCCAACACAGAGATTATTACTGTGCTGCTCTGTGGCTTTTCGTAATATCTGATTAACCCACCTGCCCAGGCATGCAGGCTCCAGGCTGAGCATCTGGAAGTGATAGCAGCTCTCCCTGGAAATGATGGTGCAGTCCTGTCACCTCCCTCTCAGGCCTCTGTGCTCATTTACAGTACAGTCAGACTGCACAATTGCCTGATGACAGAAGTGATAATCCAATTACTGTTATCATAATTATTCATCATGATTATATATCTTTTACTTTAAATTATTTTATTACCCTTTAATCACCTAAACATACAGTTAGACTGCTTTCAGAGCAGGATTTCTCAAGTAGCAGCAGCTGGAAACTCTTGCTGTCACTTTTATACATGAAGAATTAACTTTATTCATTTTAAAGCTGCTCAGACAAACTTGGTCATTATATATATTGGTGATATTGCTTCAATTGTTTGTTTACCATCACCACTGATGGGACGTCCACATGAAAGTGTTGACTTTTCCCTTTAAAAGAATAGTTTGTCATTTCCAAGAAGTCATTGCACCCAAGAAGTAGTTCGAGCTTGTAACTCCCTGAGCTTTAGACATGCTGGTTGGTGTGTTTTTTACCTTTGGACAGAGCCAGGCCAGCTGTTTCCCTATTTCCAGACTTTATGTTGGGCTAAGCTAACTGTCTCCTGGCTCTAGCTTCACACTTTAGCATACAGACATGGTATCTCACAAAGCAAAGTGTTGTTCCCAAACATTTTTTGTCAAACAGCCTACTTTTTATGCTAACAGAAAATGATACAATGCGAGCTCCACTGTGTGTCGAACTGTGACTAAACCTTCCCACAATATGTGTTTTTCAAGATTACTGTAATACTTAACTTTTAGTGTTCTGACATCTTCTTGGATCAGTTTTGCAACAATGCACAACTGAGAATAAAGTCGAAAAGGTGTTTAACTTCATTTTCCATTCTCCTCTCATTTTTCTCCTGTGACTGGCCCTAATACTCTTCAGTAATGCAACATACCCTTTTTTGTAGTATATATATAGAGTATAGTGTATCCAGACGGTTGATTTATGTACACTATTCTCCCACAATACAATGCACAGTGGAAATTAAGAGCTACTCAGTCACATCTTCATTGACATCCAAATTTGTGCAATTATTTTCTGTTCAGTATAAAATGATGCAGTGTGTCAATATCTGTACACTAATTGCTGAAAAAGCATACTATTAAAGGAATGCTTTGGATATTTGAAGTAGGGTTGTATGAGGTACTTATTGATAGTCAGGGTGTTAGCTACAGTAGATAATGTCGAGGCAAAAGCCAAGGAATGTACTGCTGTGGACAGGGTCAGCAGCAAAACATATTTTAGCCATTTAAAAAAGGTCCACCTAAAAAAATCAATATCAGTTCACGAGTGTGTGGAAGTGGACACTGCTGTTATATAAGCCAAATAGCGCAGTGTCCAAAGCTGCCAGACTCCATGAGCAAAATTGTTCATTTTACCTGCAGAACACAGGACTGGCTAGACTCCTGCTTTCTTGATATCTTAGTTAGTTGGTGTTATTGTGTGACTTTGGTGAATTCTAACCTTTAAAAACTCCAAAGTCACACAGCAACACAAACAAACAGATTGAAGTAGCAGCAGACCAGCATCTCTTATTCTGTGAGGTAAAATTACTGATTGTGCCTATGGAGTTTGGTTGATTTGTCGAGAGTGATATTTGGCTTATATAACAGCGGTTTCCTGGCCAAAAAGACTGTTTCACGGCAAAGTAAAGTGCTAAAAATATTTTAAATATTACATACACTTAAATTGATATTGGTTTTTTAGCTGGATTGCTTTGTAAGTGGTTAAAATACAATTTGTTGCTGACCCTGTCCACAGGCGTACACTGCTTAGCTTCAATGCCAGTACTCCTTGCTGTTTCTCCAAACTGAGGGTGTATCGTATCCCTTTAAGATTACTGTATAGGATTATGTAACATGGATTTGAGGCACGCCTACAGTATCTGTCACTCAAAATCAAAGAGATTTAGTGCACATGACATCTTTGAGTCCAATTAATTTTGTCACCTTTCTACTGCCAACATACTATATTCAAAACCTGTTTAAAATTGACATGTGCTATGGACTTGGGACACAACTATAGCGCATGTAAAAAAAAAACTTATTTGGACCATTTTCTGGACTCTTCTTACGTTTGCACTATTTTTATTGCATGTCTCAATATTAGCAGCATGCAGGCCAAACTCAGATATTAGATTTTCCACCCCTAACAGAGTGACTGATTTTGATGTAGACTTCATCTTTGATCAGATCTTCTTTTATCTAAACTTTTCTCTGTTTTTTGCCAATTATTCAAACTTTTGTACAGCTGTAAAACCCTTGGTACCATTTTTTTCTATCCTTTTAGAACATGCATCTCTCAGGTCCCTGCGGACGTCACGGCCTACACTGTAAATCTTAATGAGCGCCCTGCTTGCGCCCCCACCCTCCACCTCCTGGTTTTTACTCCCACCCCTGGCTGGGCACTTTAATAAGCTCTGCGTTTAGCCAAGCAGGGGGGTTTCGTTTGATCGCGGTAATGAGTTCTGCTCACAAGCGCCACGTACCACATAGCTGCAGGTGAAATGTGCTCAGAGCGCCGCCTCCTCCTTCACCTTTATTTATTTAGAGCTTTTCACCTGCGGCTATGCTACGATTTCAGCACTTTCCCCCCTTAACACCACAGCGTTTCCTCTAAGTGTTATCTTGTTATCTCTGAAAAAAAGACATCTCAAAAGGAAAGGAAACGTTCCCTCCGTGGTATGAAAGGATGTTTTGAGAGCAAAATGATGCTGTTAGAAGTCACACACCTGAGAATCTTTGCTCTTTTTGGCGGAAATAAAACAAGGTTGTGAAGATAACAACTCAAAAATCATGTCAGATATTTTGTCCTTTGAGAAGCTCTTCTTTACCAGTACACAATGTCTTTAAAGGGACACTTCACCCCACATGCTAAAATACTTATTTTTCCTCTTATATGTAGTGCTATTTATCCAAATAGATTGTTTTGGTGTGAGATGCAGAGTTTGGCTTGTGGTGCTAAAATCGCCAAAAAGAAACAGGAATGTTTCTTTCCAGAAATCATGACGCGGTTTCTCAGGACCTGAACTTTTTTCTTTCTATCGTCCATCAACTGTATTATCGTGCAGAAGGAAACGTGCATCTGCTCATGGAGGAGAGGCTTTGTGCTTGTGACAGCAAGGGAAGCAAACATCAATGCCATCCTCCTCAGATGAACTGTAACCTCTCGGACATGGGTAGATCCATGTTTCCTTTTGCATGGTGATGCAGCTGGTAGGTGTAGTTCGGTAGAAAAAAAATAGGATACCATTTATTTGCTAAGGTGTGAATAAGACAGTGATTACACTATTATAAGCATGTCATGACACCTGTCATGAACATGAAGGAGTCTATGAATTTTTAATGACAGCTGTCATTAATTTAGGATGTTTTTGTTGTCACAACTTGACACTGACTAAGACAAAATTGTGGTTGGTTTTGATGCTGGCCATCATGACACCATTATAAGTGTGTTTTCATTTTGGACTTGACATAAAGATGTCTTTAAGTTTTATTACACTGTCAAATGTTTTTATAATAGTGTCATGGATAATTCCCATGAACACAGGAAACACAGCCTCTGAGACAGACAGTGGCCAGTTTGACAGGGAATACAGTACCATGTTTTTTTTTTTTTTATTTATTTATTTGTTTGCTGGGGCTCAGTTAGCTAGTTGGTGGCTAGCTCCATGGATAACTGAGCTAACCAGGCCAACTAGCTCAACTAGCAGACTGATTACAGCAGACAGTGGTTAGCTTACTTAAGCAACAAGTAAATTAGCTGACTGCTTTCTGTCCATCAGGTAACTCTGTAGGTTAAATCACCTTGGTTCTGTACTTTGTCGCCAAATCAGCCTTATTACATTTAATGGCATCTTTATGACTAGTCTAAATGGAGCCACCTTAGTTGAAATACAGGAGATTATTCAAGAGACTGTTAATGCAGTGTTGGACACTAACCAAACCTATCACCACGTAGAAAGAAACATGCATCTACTTATACATGAGAGGCTACAGCGTAGTCACCATTGATGTTTACATCCTGTGCTGTCATGAGCATGAGCCTCTCCTCTTTGAGTAGATGCACACTTTCTTCTGTGCAGTGAAAAGGTTGGTGGACGATGGAAAGAAAATAGTTTCTACATGAAATTGCTTACAACAAGAAGATTTCTAGAAAGATACATTTCTGTTGAGCTTTTTCAGTGTAGTTTCTGGTGCTTTGAGCACCATAAGCCATTTATTTCCATTGTATTCAAGAAAAAGCAGATATCTCTATAGCCGATATCTACAAAACTCAGCAGCTCACATCAAAACTATCTAAATGGGTAGGGCTTCAGGTAAGAGCAATAATATTTTTGATTGTGGGTGAACTGTCCCTTTGAAAGCAGGATTAACAGGACGCTTAGATGCTACTACACACTGTGTCAACAGCAGCAAACAAAAGCAGAAATTCTCACGTCAGGTGACTTACAATTGCGGCACATCCCAGGCATTGTCAGCTCAGAGAGAATCTCTGGTTTTGGGATAATGACTAGTTCATACTGAAAAAATAGCTATTTTTCTCTGCCCTTTGCTTGTAGACTGATCCAGGCAGGCCTCTATAAAGGTAAAAAGAATTATGAAAGTAAACATACAGATGTTCCTTCCTGGTTTGGGTATACTGCGCCGCTGCAATTACAGAGCGCGTACAGGTATGATGATAGGGCCGGAGACTCTGCTTGCTCGGGGCAAATTACAGTACATCCCCAGATACTCAGGCATCACATGCCTTTCAGAGCTCAGAGTCCCACTGGCGCTACCAAAATATCCCAGCCATGGGAAGAACTCGCTGGGTAGAAGACCTTTCCAGGTCAGGGTGATGTGGACGTGGGAAGTCTGTGGTCATGTTCAAGGCTCCCATGGTTCCATGTTATGACAGCTGACGTGTTCAGTGATAGTTGTTTGAGCAGAGGACCATAAGCTCTTCATCAAGATAAATGAAAGACACGATTGTACACTCTAGAAACAAAAGTGCTTACTAGAACCATAAAGGCTTCTATCACCATAGGAGAACCTATTTTGTTTCCTGATATAACCTTTTATAAGGTTCTACCTAGAACGCAACATAAAGGTTTATATCTTGCGCCCTCTGTGAAAGGTTTCACTCAGAGCCTGCTATGAGAACTTTCTATGGCATAATGGTTCAACTCAAAACCCTCTCTGGGGGTTCTACTTAGAAACTTTCCACCTTCCAAGGGTGCTAACAAGAACTCACTTGCAAGATTCTACCAAGAACCTTTTATATACCTTTTATCCAAGGGTGTTATCAGGAACCCACTCAGGGAATTCTATCAAGGAACACTTGACAAACTCTTAACAAAACTGTTCCTCAATTATTTCAATAATCCTTGAAGTACTCTGTCTTCCAAAAAGGGTCCTTGGATTAAAAGGGTATTAATGAAACCCTTAGTCTTACAAAGAAACATGGTATGTTGTGGGTAGAACCACAGCCCCTCAGGAGGAACCCTTTTGGAACCCTGTTTGATTCCTGGTAGAACCTTTTATAAAGGTACCATCAAGACTTAGGTCATTTGTAGCTGTTTGGACAGAGTTCTTTGTATGAAAAAGGTTCTTAATGGAACCCTTAGTCTTACAAAACACAATCAGTGAACATTTTCTTCAAAAAAGGGTTCTTCAGAAAGAATCCTTTTTGGAACCCTTATCTTTAAGAGTGTAGCCTCAAGGGCTTTGTGATTTTGTGTTTGGAAAGAGGGGTCTTTGGATGAATTTGGTTCTTAATGGAACCCCTACCCTTACAAAAACTCTTGACAAACTCTGTCTTTAAAATGCGGTTCTTCAGAAACAAATGATTCTGGATAGAACCTCACCCCTTCAAGAAGAATTTCAAGGCAATTGCAACCAAAGCATCAAGTCTGAGGTGATTTGTAGCTGTTCGGACAGAAGGTTTTTTGTATGAAAAAAGGTTCTTAATGGAATCCCTAGACTTAAAAAAAAAACTTCAGGAGCTGTTACTTCAAAAAGAGAAACAAACGGTTCTATGTAGAACCTCAGCCCTCCGGAAGAACCCTGTTGGAGCCCTTATTTCTAGGAGAGTAGCATCAAAGTTTTGGTGATTTGTAGCTGTTTGGACAAAGTGTTCTTCAGATGAGAAACGTTCTTAATGGAATCCCTTGTCTTGATGAACCCTTTCTTCAAAAAAGGGTTCTTAAAAAACAAATGATTCTGGGTAAATCCTCAGCCCTTCAGGAAGAACCCTTCTGGAACCCTTATGTCTAAAAATAAAGCATCAAATCTGTGGTGATTTGCAGCTGTTTGGACAGAAACCTATATGCTGCAAATTGCACTGGTGAGATACAGTTAATATCTGTACTGCATTGTTAGAGAGCCATCTACTGGAAACATGCTCCATATTACAGCTTATATTTAGCTAACAGGGATTTTATCTACAGGGATGATTTTAAGATCAACACGCTTGATTCTTCAGTTTTAATACATACTATTTTATATACACAATTCCTTGTTTCTCTCACTCATCAAGCCCCAGAAAACCTTGGATTCTGGGTCATCTTCTCGTGCTTGTGAACTTGTAAAGGTCATAACAGGGATGCGGCACATCCTCCCCATGCGACGTCCACCTATTGATCTGCTTTTACGGCTCGCAACAAGCTGTGTTTAGGGCCCATTTGTTTCTAACGTCGTATTTGATCTTCCATGGAATTATCTTCTCCTCCTTTTAACACAAGGTCAGAGACAAGCCTACACAACTGTTGCAGTGGCACCTATAAAGTTCAAGTGCGTACACGTCCGTTATTAAGGCAGGCCGTTTTGTTAGAGGTGACTGCTGACCTACATAGCGGCTGACATTTCCTCTGTGTCTCCTTCTCTGCAGGGAAGCTTTTACGTGCCCAGTGAAAACTGCCTGCAGAGAGCTCACACGTGGCACCGAAGGCTCTGTCGCCTCCTGTTGGTCGCACACAGAGGCCTGCACACATACTACACTGCACTGCTGAAGGAGATCCCACAGCTCCAGCAGACCCCACTAGACTTAGGTGAGTATACAAAGCTCTGCACTAAAGCCTTTACTTTTTTGTCCTTTGCACTATTTACTCAGGTAAAAGTGCAAATACAAGAATGTTAAAATACTAGCACTCATTATCCATATTGACCCTTTCCAGCATATTATTACATTATATGTAATACTGCATTATTTCTGCTGACACATTATTGCTGAGCATTATATATCATTAGTCACGGCAACAGGTTACAATATCATGATACAGATGTATTACAGATGTGTTTTCTACTTAAAAATGTCATAACATGACATTACCAAGAATACATGAAGCACAATAGTGACATTCTTTTACATGTATCATGATCACTTATGTAAAAATCTATCACATCACTATCATTATACATTTTGCATATGTATATGTGTATGTGTGGGTGTGTATCCATGTGCACGCATGGATGTAGTCCTTACTAGTATTTATGTTTGTGTGTCTGTTCCTCTATCTGTGTGTACATGTACATGTTTGCAGGTTCAAATGCATGATCAGAAATCAGTGATTGCTGTTTTGTATCAGCGAGTGTTTCACCATTTCAATGCATGTTTTCAGAGAAGTCTGTGTTTTTATTTCAGTTAGTGGAGCATACAGCTGTGATGATGGGGTAGTTTGGTTAGTTTAATATACTGTATAATAATGCATCATGTTGCATAAGGTCATATATTGTGTTACTGTTAAATATGATGGAGTAAAAAAAATATAATATTTGTATCTCAAATGTAGCAGTGTACAAGTATACGTTGTATATACCACGAATAGATAGATAGATAGATAGATAGATAGATAGATAGATAGATAGATAGATAGATAGATAGATAGATAGATAGATAGATAGATAGATAGATATTGCTTGATGTAGTCAAGTCATCTGCATTAAGTTCTACAAATAATTTCTCTGTCCACAGAGGTGCTGCCTGTAGAAGAAACTCTAAATCAGCTCACAATAGAGTTACAGGTATGTTCATGTTCAACAAACTTCTTATGATGTACATTGAAGTTTTTCTGATTGTGAGTTTAACTTTATTGTTCTGCATCATTGCTATGATGTTGAAACATTAATTTGGCCCACATGCGCTCCCATGGATGTAAAACAGTTAAATTATATTTGCAAAACTGTGAGTTGTGCATGGCTTCAAACAGTTAATTTCATGTATAGATAATGAAAACTGTAATGGTTTGTTTAAAATTAAAATTTCTCTTTAGTTGGCATGTTAACTATGTTCCCAAACTATATCATGTCAAGGACCCCCAAAATAGATGCATATTACACTCCAGACCACCAACTTAAGAGGAGGTTTTTCTTAATGAATCCCCTTTAATTGATCTTTAATTTTATTTTTGGGTTTAAACACAATAAAATCTACATACGAGTCAATCAGCAATCAAACTTGCATCACTATAATTTTTTTTTTTTTTTTTTTTAAAAAGAAAAATTAATAAAATAAAATGGGCAACCCTATTCTTCAACTTCTAAAAAATGTTAAAATATTCTTTTCCTCCTTTTGCTGGGGTTCTCCTAAAACCCACTCAAGGATCCCTGGTGGACCCCAGAACCATTTTGAAAACCACTGTGTGAACCATCAGGAAAGGAATTTGGATTAATTGAAACAAGGAGTGCTAAGGAAGGAACTATTTTCTTTAACTATTGCTGTAGGACAGTAGATTTTACCTCAGACAATACTAATGAGGATGGATAAGATTTCAGTATTTTCTTTGGTGACTAAAAATCTGAAGTCATGACAGGGATCAATAATGTATTCAAAAATAATGGCTTTGAAGTGTTAAATCAAGTGTGACAGCCCAGCTGTGATGGCCAAGTCAGACAGACAGCAGGCTGTTGGTAGGTATAAATATGTTAGCAGGAAAACTGAGCACCAGATACAAGAATGATGCACTAATGTATTCTGGGAGGACTAATGCATTCAGTTTTTATAACAATATCTTTTTTTTTTCTGACTCCGCTCTGTCTCCATCAGCTGCAGGAGGGCCATGAGAAGGTGGGGGAGCAGATCAGCAGGGACGTGAGCCAGCTCTGCTCCCAGCTGGCTGCTCTGTGGAGCCGCTTCCTGGAGGCCGCTGTGCTCAACCCCCACATCCTCTCATACCTGGCCCAGGAGCACCACACGCTCAGGGTGAGAGGCGCGCTCCATCAAAGGCGCGCTTACACAACGCTCAAACTTCAATATTCGCTGTCTGTTCTCCGAGCTGCAGTCCAGACACGGCTCCGTATTAGAGTGCAGCCGAGAGACTTGTGATTTGTGCCGGCGTTTTTACATTCAGCCGCATCTTCATCCTCAGCACCCACACAAAATACAGAAATACTACAGAACAATCGCAACGGTTTCATAATCATTGACATTTTAGGTCTGCAGGTAGCTCCTTAAGGCAGGTTGTGACCAATTTTCTTAAAGGTTTCACAAGATCTTGAATAATCTCTTTGGGCATAAAAATAACATTTAAACCAGTTGTGCTGAAGAAGAAACCTCCAAGTTGGACCGGGACAAAGGTATCATATGAGATAAAGGTCTAAATTATACTGAAGTGAGCAAAAAGGATTTTTAAGTTCCTTGAAATAGGAACTCTGCTGAGTGAAATGATCCCTCCCCCAAGAGCGCACAACAAATGGTTTGTCCAATGTTTTATGCATCTTTTTGCGATTGGCCACCTCCATTATCAAGCCCTATTTTACCCAATCGGCATGCAAATATTCCAGCCTTTCAAGGTGCCAAATGCTAGGGGACTTTTTGGAGATTGACCAACCGATCAACCAACCAACCGGCAGACCAACCGACAGAGCAACCTATAGTGTCGCTGGTCGCATCTAAAAAAGTTTTGCCAGCTTTCTACACATTTGTTGTGGTAATACACACAAGGGGCTGAAGTGAACCACCAACCTGTGTTCTAAATTGGACTAAAAGCAGTTTTCTTCCAAGTGAGTCTGAATTTCAACATGCATTAGATACATAGATGGATCATTAACAAGATACATATATTGTATTTTAGCAAATTTGTAACATTACTCTTACTCTTGTATTTTTTCTGGCCAGATATTTTTGGCAACTAGGGAAATATATTTCCATATTGGTGCAGTTCAGCCTCTAATGACCAAAATTAGCATTACAACAATAACAACAAAAATATAAAACTAAAACAAATCACCAGCATGGGCCTAAAACCTCTGTTGTAGCCCGGCCCTGGTCCACCAAGCCTTACCCCATCCTCAACAAAGTTGCCAGCAAAACCACTGTTTTCTGGTACGGTGCACCCGCCTCTGATGTGCCAACTTTTTGGCACAAGCAAAGCAACACAGCAGTAAATAAGTAAATAAATATTCACAGCCTACCTTTCTTAGCACTTCACATGACCACTGAGTGCATTGTTTGTCTGATTCATTCATTGTCTGCAGCTGCTTTTCCTTGAAGGGTTGCAGGGGGCTGGAGACTATCCCAGCTGATATAAATATATTACGATAATTTCAATGAATGAATCTGAAAACATTTTACAGACCCAACAGTTCAGTGCCAGGAACCCCATTTTGAGAGCCACTGTCTTAGGAAGTCCCCACTCTCCAACTTATCCGGTTTCTACTGATGCTCTGCAGGCATGGTCAACGTGCACATTTCATTTTATTCAATTAAATGAGCTTGAATCTGACCCAATCCCTGTCTATTAAAAAAACAAAAGGACCGAGCCTTGCCCTAATGGACTCAGCCTCTCGGGGGCCTGTCTGGTCTGGCTTTCAGACCTCTACAATAAACACAGTAGAGAACAGACTTGGAAAGTGGATCACCAGAATTTATTTTTCTCGCTTGCCTCTCAGGGCGTCCGTAGAATTGTGACATAAACTGACAAAACTCTGGAGAGTCAGACTATCTGTGAGCACAACAGAGGACATTAGTGAAATGATAAGATGCAATTGTAGACCTCAGTAGCTTAAAGCCAGCTGAGCAAGCTAATATCAATTCCAATGCAATTTCTATCTAATCACTGGACTATTTAATTTGAATATGTGCTTCACAGTGGAGTAGCTCTCAAGGCTCTGTTATGTGGCACTGTTTCATCTCAGTTGTCTGAAAATAATGAACATGTTTGCTTTGGTATTTGATTACCCTGAGGGGATACTGTCATGCCTCCACCCACCAGTGGAGTTAGGATTTCAATTAACACTTATTCTGTGATTATTATGGGGTGGAAAATACACCAGAAATAGTGTTCCTGGTGATTTGCCTGTCACAGTGGCTGACTTTCAAGGCTGATGCATTTCTAATTGAACCTGGAGAAGGAGAAAGCTTTTGGATCTAGCTTGAGTCGCAAGCTGTGTTTACATGAACATATTTTCATGCAGATTTTGAAGTGTCGCAGCAGAAAAGATTGGTGGAAAAGGCAAAATTCAAAAAGTCTTCTCCGAGTTTGCAAAAAAGTTTTAAAGTTGCTTGAGGTGGTTTTTGCCTTTTTTGCTTAATGAGTGATGGAAAGCCTTTTTTCTAAATAGGTTCTAGCTTAGTGAACATTTAACTCACATGGCTGATCAGCTGTTTCCACTCCAACAGTGTAGTCATTGCTCACATGGCGCTATGATGCATGCATGATCACTCCAATTGTAACCGTCCTGACGTTAATTCGTGAAACAAACAGAAATGTCACAAAATTTTTCACCATTTTAGGTTTGACTGGTGTTCTTTTACTCACGTCATCTTGTTGCGCCCTCTTCTTCTGCAATGGTACAATTGTTTTCTGACCAGAGAATTGGCGCCACCTACTGCTTATCTCAGCAGGGGATATCAATCAACCTCTAATAATCACATAAGAGTAGTGGATGGAAACAGGCATTCACTTGCATTTTCGTCTGTCAGTTTAGTTAAAGTTTGCAAAACATTTGGATCGAAACGCAGCTACAGACTGGAAAAAAGATATTTGAAGCATTTGTTTTGGGCATACCTTGAATTTTTGGCTCAGTGCAACTGACTACTTCATTGTAATGCCATTAAAGACAAGGCTGAGGCTTCACCAAGTTGAAAATTGTTTTGTTTTTCTCTGGAAACACCAGGTCAGGAGGTTCTCAGAGGCATACTTCTTCACCGAACACCCCAAAGAGATATCTCTGACCTTTCAAGAGGAACTGTAAGTGACAGCCTTCTCAGAGAAAGAATTATGTTCATGAATGGGAGAATACTGTGGTATTTACAACATCATTCTGCTGATTCAACAGAATCAACAGACATGGCCAGATAGCTGCAGAAGTGCGGAGCTCGGACTACCTGACCAAGATGCCTCCTTTACCTGTCGAGTGCCTGGACATCGATGGAGACTGGAACAGCCTGCCCATCATCTTTGAGGACAGATATGTGGAGTCTCCTCAAACAGGTAAATATGAAAGGTGGCTGAATTTATTACTGCTCATCGCTGTTTTTTGCTTATTTAAGCCCAGTGCTTTACTCTAGAACTGCAATTTGCTTTTTTTTCCAGAGTGGGTGTCACATGTGCCAACTGCTGATAGGCAGATAAGCTCCGATCCTGCAATCACTCCTGCCAATGGGATTTTTGAAAGATCACCAGCAATACCCCAGGATCCCTTGGACAGTGATGACTGCATGGACCTGCCCACATATGTTTCACTCATAGCAGAGCAGAGTAAGACCAGCACCAACATCAGAAGTACCCAGAACCTCATTCCTGCTGAGGACGGTGCTGGACCGTCTCGAGCAGCGGCAGGAAACTTGAGGGAATCAGAGGGAAAACAAGAGGAGGATGAGGAGAGCTGTAATCCAGGCCTGAGGTACATCACAGTTAAGCCTTGTGATGTAGATCCATATATAGGAGAAGCAGTTCTGGTTCTCTCCTCCAACCACACTCCCCTCATTGACTCTAATACCAGCAGCGATGAGTCTCCTGATCATCATGCAACAGAAACTACTGTCCAACTTTGTGATCCTCCAAATGACAGCAATGCAAAAGAGAGT